>NC_140591.1:1039850749-1040475749 GCF_964204655.1 Triturus cristatus | reverse complement strand
GGGCCACCTTCCAGAATATTTTAGGAAAGGATCCAGCCTTCATAGATTTCGGAAGGGTCTCTGGACCTGGCACTTTCTGAAAGGCAGCTAGATATTTCTATATTTCTTAAAATGTCATGCTTTTTGATTGTCTAGAATGGTCCTGTGCAAACATACCCCTGGAGGGCTGATAGTTGTGCTTTTTACATTTAAAAATATAAAGATATGATAGGATTAAGTCATAGCAAATTATTTGTGATTCAGTTCAATTGTAAACATTATTTTTTTAAGACCTTAATTGATAGTGAAATGCCACAGACATTTGGAGTTGCCTATGAGCAGAGCAACATGGAATTATTTGGCAGTGGAGGGCCAATTTATGTGGCAGGGTTAAGTAAATTATGCGACAAGAAAAGTCAAATTATCCTGCTTAACGCAGAAGATGTTGTGATACTATTATTTTATTATTTTGTCCTTTATACACTTGTTGGGACTCTCTGGGGTATGGTTGCACCTCATTAGTACCAGTTTAACATCTAAATACAGCAATGAGCAAGAGAAATGAGATCAGTCAACCTTTGCAAAAGGTCTTCTACTGCACGGCAACACATGTGGCTTTGTTGTTATTAACCTTTGAACCGGTTGAACTAGAAACATATTTGTTTGTTAACATCTGCAGATTAGTAGTAGATGATAAAATATCTGACAAATGTGGCAAATCTATAATTATGTGAAAATTGCCGCACAATCACATATTTTCAATGGCCCAGCCTATGAGAAACATGACATATAGGCATTGAAAAGAAGCATTTGAGGGTTAAGTGTGAGATAATGTAATTTTCGATTTTGAAAGTAATTGAGAATGAACATTCAGATGGAAAAACGTCATGTAAAACATACTAAAATAACTTAATATTTGCAATATAAATTAGTATTTTTCTACCAAAATATCCACAAACTCCTAAAACATAGGTACATTATTGAGGCTTTTTGATGCTTTTCACATTCAGTTGGAGAAAGGACTCCAACAGTTTTAAATTACCTCAAAATGCTAAAAAGTGAACGAATCGTACCAAACACCAAAAAGAGCACAAATAATATATGGACTCATGGTGCAAATATTGATAAAATGCTAAAAAGTAAATACAAATGGATAAAAAGATCCAAACTATCAATTAATGGTAAGTATTAATCAAATGTACATGCTTTCTGCGCTTTTTTTTCTTCAGCTGAAGAGTCATTGGGCACAGATCATCAGCACTTGCTTATCAATAGGAAGCAGAACAAATACATCCATGTAGCAGCTATCTCAAGAAAATACGTTCTTGTCAAAAGTTTTTTAAGAAGTTGACAATTCATCGACTGCTCTCTTACTTCATCCACCACTTTCACACTCGCATTACATTCTACTTGTTCTATTGTTGCTTTGTGACGCACATAATTTTGATGTTTTTTGCACTGTTTACTTCATTTACTTATTTTTACATTTTTAATTTTAAAAATTATAATGATAATTTCCTCACTTTTTTGTTATCTTGCACCTCCTTGTTGACATCTCTTTCTAACTGTTTTAGGTTCGAATTTCATTTGTGATGCTGTCGTTGTCCCCTTGAAAGTTGCAAAACTCTATGCACTCTATGCACTCTGTCAATTCAATGGTTTCTCATCTTTCTGATAATATCTTTCTGTGACATGCTGTTTTCTAAATTTATATTCCACTTTTACGGTCTAGCCAAGAGACTACTTGAGCTGTCCAAAACAGCTCATATGATGAAAAAAAAGTACACTGAGAAAGGCTTTGGATTAGGAGCATTCAGACATTGGTTGCTTTGGCCCAGCATTTTCTGGTGATTGCTTGATGTAGTGTAGTTTGCGTTTGCATCAGCCCATAACAGTCTTTTCTTTTTATCATTAGGCGACTGGCTACATAGTGCACCTAAATATGGTTCTGCTGGAATAGAGAGACAAGGACATGTCCATGTACTGCAATGGAGGTACGTCTCTTTAGCTACTCCCCACATGCCACAAACTCCCCAAATCCTTTCACTCTACCTAACTCCTATCTCTCCTCCTACTCATATCACTATCTTGATGCCCAACCCGTGTCCAACTCACACACCTTTACCTGATAACATCTCCATGCCTACCCCTACTTCTACCACTACCTTCACTAAAATCCATATTCACAGACCCTTCCGTATACCTACCCCAACCACCACCTAGCTCTACTCGCACTTATAACCCTATTCCCAGTCCAATTTGGCTATAGAACATCAACTTTTTGAAGGAAAGAATCTTTACCACAATATTCTGATCAATCTCATAAGTAAATATAAAACACATTATAAGTTGTTCTACCATTTCACGTTGTTCATATTCTTACCACAATTCTGATCCACATTATAGAATAGATAGAACATTGTCTAACCTTGCGCTGTTGTAGACATATACTGTCTTGTGGATCCCTAACTCTCATACAACTGTGTTGAGCTAGTAGAACTGCCTGAATATACAAATTAGAAAAAATCAAAACATAGGGATGAAAAGGAAAGGAACTTGGTCTGTTATTGTGAGCCCTGAGGCTGTACTGAAAATGTTCATGTAACTGCACTGGAAGTAGCTCTAGAGAGGGTTCTATCACAATGATATGCAGGAGAGAAAATACCCAACTAGAAGCTACTCTATGCCATCAAAACGAACACATTCATAGACTGAAACTACCCACAGGGAATAGAAACTTCTCATAACTATGGTGAAAGGCAAATCAAATAGGACAGCCCATGCTGACAAGCTTACAAGCTAAACAGCAATTCACAACCAAAGGAAGGAAACCAAGCCATTGAAAACAGATCTATTGAAGTCCATCACAGAACCTCGTTTTGTACCTGAACTCAAAATTTAAATGGTGTCTGTTGAGATCACGCTTATCGGGATGTACATAAAAAAGATTGCTGACAGGAAAAGGCAACTGAACAAAAGCCATACAAATAGTCACAAACAAAATGTTTGAAATCTGTGCCTCCCTGATGAACCTAGAAAAAGTACATTAATGTTAGAGGCAAAGGTAGAAGATGTGAAAGGAAATGATTTCCTAATAAAATATGCTACCTAGGGCTTCTGGAATATACTGAGGAATGATCTGTTGATCTTTTCTTGTTGACGTGGATTTTAGAGACCTTCAATCTTAGTGGTCTTTCAAGCTTTTCCCTTTAGAGAAGGTGCATAGATCGTTGGACCCATTCTAAAAAACGGGTTTTCCTCCTTGAGCTGTCATAGCTGGATTTCTACATTTTTGTGACAGACATTCTACAGAGGGCCAGAATAAACATGAGTATACAAATACAAGGGGTTGACAGAAAAAATAGTCCTAAAACCCATAGACAAAGTTCAGCGTCAGAGAGAAAAGAGGTTGAAATAAATGCACAGCTTCCCTACTAAGTGATAAAAGATGGTAAACCTTACTTTTTCAGCTCATCAGAGATGACTTTGAAATAGCTCCATTAATGGCAAATGTAGCGAGAAGTTCAAAGGCATGGAACTTCATTGATGGGAGTTAAGTGAATGCTAAACCAATTCCTACAGGGTCTAGCCGTATGTGGCACGCTGTGACCAGCAGCAACTGGCACCGGTTAACGCAGGTAGGTCAGGGCGGGGTGAGAGTGGCGGGAAGTCGACAGATGACGAAATAGGTATAATTAAATAAATGAATAGCATCTATTCTGTCATCTGCCAGCTTCCTGCCCCACTGCTCCCCAGTGCTTATATGTGACGGCCGCCACTGGCTGGGACACTATAACTGATTCACCAGGGAGCATCCTAGTGAAGCCTAGTGAAATTCTACAAAGTCAAACACTAAACATAAAGTATCAATATATCCTAACCTTGTTGGGCGTCCCATGTGAACATGATGTTATAGAGCTTTTGAACCAAAACGTGAACACTTGATTAATGACAACATGAACTTGATGGTTTCCACATATCAAAGGTGCCAGTTAAGCGGGAACCTAAGGGTATGCCCCACCAGTTTCAATATTTGAGACTTTGACACACTGTTAGAACTGGGGTCTCTAGTTGGCAGAGGTAGGTACCTTTGTCCAAGTAGGCATCTTTGCTTCTAGTCAGGGTAAGGGGAATACACACTCTAGATAACCCCTGCTCACCCCATTGGTAGCTCGGCACGAGCCGACAGGCTTATCCCCAAGGCAATGTGTAAAGGATTTGTACCAACACCCACAGTAACACTGTGATAACACCACAAATGAACACCTCACCAGTGTAGAAAATTAAAGGAATCTTTATCTAAACTTTGACAAGACCAAAACGACAAAAAATCCAAAATATGCGTCTTCCGGGATATGACTTTCCAGGTTGTTATCAAACATAAACTTTGTAGAGTCTTTATTAATCTCACAAGCACCCGTCTCTTTAGCGCCGACAAGCGGTGCTCTTGTTGTTATGGGACTCTCACCACGGGACTGCTGACTCCGCGGTCAGCGATTGCAAAAGTATGCCCCCAAATGCTCTACAATCAAGTACGAAGTGCAACACGGGCCCCAGTACTGTCGCTCTCATCAAGGCAAGTACGGGCCATTGGAATCACCCCGATTGGAGGTTCTTCTACGAAAGGGGAATTGGAGAAGTATCTTGCAGACACGCAACCCGCCCCAGGAAGTGACACACGCAGCGGTTCTGGACTTCGATCCGAGCGTCACCTGGGGGTTGCTTCCTCTGTCTCCTTCCCGCTGGCGTCATGCTGGGTGGCTCCGTCGGCAACAGCTGATCTTCACTGGTGAATCCCGGTTGCCAGGCAACACCTCATAGCGGATCAGGTTACGATGCTGCTCCTTCTCGGAGGTGGAGCCAGTCTTTTGTGGAAGGCAGGCACAGCCCTAGTCAGGTACTAGTGCTACACCTCCCACACTCCAAATGCAGATCGGCCTATTCAGCCTAAGGCTGATTTACCCAGACTCCTGGAACCACCCCTGCCCCTGTCACTCCAAAGCCAGACAGTCAATTCACAAACAGGCAGAGGCACACAGGAAGGTTGGACAAGAAAATAGCCACTTTTTAAAAGAGCTATTTTCAAACACAGAATTTAAAAAACATCCTTACTAAAATATGTGTTATTAAATTCTGAGTTCAGGGATACCAGACTCCAATTTTCCATCTTACTCCCATGGGAAGATATGCTTGTAAAAATGTTACAGAGCATTCCCCATTCTGTCCTATGGGCAAGATAGCCTTTCAATAGTGAAAAACGAAATTGGCGGTATTTCACTATCAGGACATGTTAGAAACACCAGTACATATCCAACCTTTCGTATACACTGCACCCTGCCCAGAAGGGGTACCTTGGGCCTACAATAGGTGTGTCCTATGTGTAAGAAAAGGGAAGGGTAATGCCTGGCAAGTGGGTACACTGGCCAGGTCAAAATGGTAGTTAACAAACTTCGCTCAGGCACTGCGGTGGCAGGCCTGAGACAAAGTTTCAGAGCTACTCGTGTGGGTGGCACAATCAGTGCTGCATGCCCTCTAGTAGCATTTGTTTCACCTGCCCTGGCACACTTAGTGCACTTTACTAGGGCCCTACAGGTGAAACAACTATGCCAATCAGGGAGAACCAATCACAACATCAGTTTACCCAGGGAGCACTTGCACTTTGACACTGATCAGCAGTGGCAAAGAGCCCAAAGCATCTAAGCCAGCAAAAACGAAATCCAACATAGCATCAAAAACATAGGCGGTAGAGGCAAAAAATCTGGGAAAACAACGCCAAGGATGCCAAGTCTAACAAACACCCTTTTCTGATTCTTTAGTTGTCATCTTATCTTGGGATGGACATTAAGGGGTGTAGGCTTACAGTATACTGCACATACAATATATTTTGTTTAATTACTGGTTCTTTTTTGATATTTTGAAATGCATTTGGGGTGTATTGGTGGTGGAACACCCTCCCCATCCGCCTACGACAGACCCAGGACCTGCTGGCCTTCAGGAGACTCCACTCGACCTGGCTGCTCGAGCAGTAGCAGCACCCCCCCCCGCACCTTGAGACCCTCATGGGTGAGTTGTGTGCTCTACAAATGTACTGATTGATTGAGTAAAAGTGGTTGAAATTGATTCACCGTTTTTCTGTGCCCCTGTGAATGTAAGTGTCTGTGGATATAATGAGAACTATGTCTTAGAAATCAATTTAGAATAATACAGCCTCTCATATTCATGGGAGTTGCATTGTTGTTGTTAAAAATGGGCCACACAAGAGTCCAAATGAAAAATTAGATAAGACAGCAAGATGCAAAATACAATAATCTGGACATGGAGTGCCCAAGACATCCCTGAAGGTGATTGGAAAATGTACAAAACTTAGATATCTGTCATGGGTGACCCATGAATGTGATTAAATTGTATGTTAGGCTATTCCATAATTATACTAAAAGGAAGAGGAAGGTGTTGTTTCTAGGGCAACCAAATGTAAAATATGCCATGTTTAAGCTACAATCTCATCACACTAGAGCACACTCGCCCGACAAAGAAATGGAGAGGACAAATGTCACTATACTCATCTTTAGGAGAGTAACACAACAGTATGACAATAGAGATACAAAAAGACATTGAGGGGAGATACTTGACGGTGTGTGGACTGACAGATGGACAGGAATTCTGCCTGTTGAATGCCTTCACCCTTTTGATGACTAACATAATCTTTTCCCTGAGCTACTGTGTATGGTGAGGTGAAATCATAGCTGGAAACCCTTATTATAAGAGCAGGAGGTTATACCTTTGTATTGCCTGCTATGAGGGACCCACTCTGCAGCTCATGGACATTAGCCAACTGGATAAAGAAAATATGTAGTGAATACGCCATCCCAATGTGGCAGTATTCCTTTTTTCCTCCCCCTCACTGATCACATAACAGGCTAGATTACTTTTTTCTTTGCCATAAACCCTGTGATAGTTGTACAGGGATAGGCAATCTAGGAAGAATCCTGTCAGAGTATACCCCACTATTACTCAATTTCCCTGCAAAGTGAAGTATTTAAGACAACAGTTAATACAATAAAGGAATCTTTTGATACTTATGTGTTTGACCTTTATAAGGGCCAAACAATAGGAAGAAAAGAAAGTTCTGATAGGAGGGGTCTACATCAGTACCTTTTACGGAGCAGGTCAACAGTCTTAGAGCAAAGATACACATTTTTCTAATTGAGACAAAACTACCAAAAGTGACACACAATTTTAATGTGCACCTTGCATGTGTGCAGAAAGACAATACAGAGAACGAGTTAAGTTGAACCATCCAGCACAGTAAAAGTGTGCTTGTTTAATTAGACACTGGTAGAGTCAATAAACATAGGGGTGTATTCACAAGAACGTGTGATAACTACCGCATGAGTAGCGTAATGCAAATTTCAACATCGCAGCCTATCGCGGGTAAATAACCCTGTGACCACGTGGAATTCACAACGCGGCAGTACCATGCGATAGTCTGCCGAAACCGTGGACAATGTCCGCAATACAACCACCTCGATGGAGATAAAAACACAAACCACAACATCAAAAAACCTGCAATGGGCCAAAGAGCGATGAGGAAAAAAGCGATAAGCACCACCAGGCTTGCAACACACACCTGGCAGGCTGGAAAAGTCACCATAAAAGTAGAAAAAACACCCAAACACAAACTGATCTACACCCAAGCACCATGGAGGCAACCGGAGCAGGTGCAGAGGATGAGCGCAACCCCACAAGCACCCCAGATGACCAGCCTCGGACCTTGGGGACAGGGAAGGGCAAGGAGAAGAAGACGAAGAAGGCAAAGTTTAGTCCGCAGGCGAACAGGATCATAGTCACGGAGGTGATGGAACACCATCAACAACTCTTCGTCACCTCCAACGTGTCATTGGGCACCAAAACTGGAATATGGCGGGACATCGTCGACAAGGTGAATGCCGTCGGAGAGCACAAGTGGACAATGGACGAGGTCAAGAGGCGATGGAATGACATCAAGCGGAAGACCAAGGAGAAACTCTCTGCCAACCAGAAGGCAGTAACGCAGACCGCAGGTGGGGGCCCAGCGCCACCGATGGAGCTGGATAACATGGAGGAGCTGGTGTTGACAGTCATCAGTGTGGAGACTGTGGCTGGAGTTGGGGGAGTGGACACTGCTCAAAAGGACACAACACATGGCCCTCCAACGCCGGGGTGCTGGAGTGCCAGAGGGAGATAGCTGAGCGGGTGCAGGTGGGCTTCGGCGTCATGGCTGCCAAACTGGACACCATCCTTGGGTGTCTATGTCCGCCCCATGGTCTCCAACGAGCCCTGACTGACATCACTGGAGTCATGACATGGAGAGAAGAAAAGCTGTCCGCTCAGTGTGGCTCCAGTGATGCCAGCCGTGAGCTGGCACACATGCGAAAGCTCATGGAAGACATGGTGTGGATGGAGGCGGAAAAGATGGCAGCTACCGCTGCACATCATCGAAATGTTGCTGGGATCTATCATGCCCTGCAGACCCCCATCATGGCATTGCTGCCACAAGGAGTGGCGCTGATGAATGCTGCTTCCCCCACACCATCCACATCCCCGCCCCCTGGTGTGTCAGTGCCACCCAGTGCGGCAGGTGCATCCACTCAGTCACCTGATGTGTCAGTGGCACACAGTACTGCAGCTGGTACTGCAACACCCACAGGTGGGGCGGAGCACACATCCGGGGATGAGGACGGGGATGGGTTTGTGATCAAGAGGCACTACCATTCATTTGTGCCACCTGGCCTATTTCTACTTGGTGCTGCACATGGCGTCATGACCTTCCACTGATCCCCGATACACTCCGATGCACTCACCTTGTACAGCGACATGGACTGCCATATCCTGTTCAACGACCAATTACACAGCGGACAGACCGCGGACTGTACCCTTCCCTTCCGCAGAACTAGTCATCCCTAGATGGACTCTGGCTGGCCCTCCACGGGCCCATATTGGGTAGTGTGCTCGGCATTGCCCTGTACCGCTCCAGCTGCAGAACTGCACAGGATGTGCAATAAACATCCAGTGATGCACTGCTGTGTCATGTCTTTCCTCAGTCATGTATGCATGTGTGGATGAATGTAGGGACAGTGATTTCCCTTGTGTCAATGTTGCTCATCCTGTGGGATTACAGTCAGAGGGTGCAACATTGCATTTTGTGTACCGGGTCCCGTAGACACTACAACCGGGACACACGCATCACTCACTTCCTTGTCCGGACATGGACTGAACCACGCCCAGAGCCCATGAGTCATTGTTGCAAGCCCTACGCTGGTCTGGCATACAGCAGGCCAGACCACTCCGCTCACACTCCAAGGGGGGCCCTCATTACTACCCGTCACAGGCGAACTCGCTAGTGGTTTGTAGGCCACTGGTCTAGTTGTCAGCATGTCACAGCAACTGCCTGAGGGCAGGTTTGCACGCACACCACATCCATCCAGCACAGGCGTCACGGGCCATGTGACTCCGCCAACATAAGGGGCCGACAACATCATATTCCCCTGTGCCGGTGGTGACTGGATGACGGATGCCAGTTCTCAATCATAAAAGGCCCAGGAGTTGTTGCGCACAGGGTTAGTGGCAACCAAGGCCAGCGTACGGCATGGGCCTACCACCACGTGACACTGACTGGGGTTGCACAGGGTTAGTCACACCTGGAGCATTTCAGCCAGCACAGGCACCCCGCCACGGGACGGTGACTTTGGGTGCACTGAGTCAGTGACACCTTAAGCTGCGGTGCGGGTGTGCAGCCTGCGATGATGCCCCGTCCCGGCGGTCTGGACAACTCCAATTTCTTGTGCTCTGATGGACCACAGTGTAGGCCAGATCCAGCGGGCAGCGCAGGCGTACCGCCACGTGGCATCGCTTCCGGGTTCACAGAGTTAGTGGCACCCTTTGGGCTTATTGGGTGTGCAAAAGATACACAATTGATGTATGTAATGCTGAACAAATCAAACCTGAGCAGGTGTGCAGCCTGCGGTGTTGCCGGGTGCACTGGTATGTCCTATGCCATGGAGTAATCAAGACCCCGCACCAAGCGTGAGACCTGGTGGCCTGCGTAGTGTGGCTGCATGGTGTGGAGGGTGCCATGTCCGTGGGCTCCGGGCTTGTGGCTCGCAGCAGCACGTGGTGGGACATCCTGTCTACACACCGGTGGCAGCAGGTGAGCAGTGTGGCCTGGGTGTGCATGGGAGGCACTCTCTCTCTTCTTCTCTATCTGTCTCTCCCTCTCTTCATCTCTCTCTCTCCTTTGCTCTCTCTCTGTCCTTTGATGTGCGCAGGACACACCTTCTCATCATGTTTTTTGTCTTGCAGTCTGTGATCTACGGAGTGTCCCGAGGGGAGTCGCCATGTGTCTTTATTTGATTTCAGTGTTCATTTTAATAAAGTTTAATTCGTTGTTTCGAAAGTGAATGCGTTATGCTCATTTCTGTGATAACACATGCATGTCACCAGTTGTGATTGTGCGACATCAAGTTGATTATTTTGGACAAGTTTAGGTGTAGCTGGTGTGGCATGTCTTTGTTCGGGGGGTGCCAGGGAGGGGTGGTCCTGGGGGTGGTGGCGGTGGGTGTTGTGGCCCTCTTGGGTGTCCGGGCCACATGATGAGTGGCTCCATGGCATCTGTTGCCCTTCCGATGTAGCCCTGGGCTGGGCTCCCTTTTGTGGTGCAGGCTGCTGTCCGACTTTACACCAGGTCAGACCAGGTGTAAAATTCCTGCTGCTAACTCGCCTAATTACTGGTTTTGTGTTCTTATCGCCGATCTGGCTGGCCATTGAGAATGTTGTGGTGTGGTGTTGTCGCGGCTTTTGGCACGGGAACGCCTACTCTGCATCTCATTAGCAATAGTTGCGGAGGTCCTCTGTGGCAATGTTTTTTGCGGCTGCTATCGCGGGTAAACTGGTGCTCTGGGCTGTTAACACAAGCTTGTGAATGGGGAGGAATATTTATCACAACTTTGGCTGCGATAAAGTGCCGTTAATTTGGCAATAGCTCCTTGTGAATATGCCCCATAGTGTTTTTGTGATTCATGTTATAACTAATTACTTATATTTCTAACAAAGATGTGGTGAAAATGAAACATGAAAACTTAGCATTTCTTGCAGAATGATTTGACAACTTATATCGGTGCAAAACTCTCATGTTACTTGTTAGAGCTTTTACAATTTTAGTATAGATAGCTGATGCTATGTAGATACTTGATTTATGTAACCAATTTCGGTTAAATGCTTAAAAAAATATTTTGAATGTTTTAAAAAAAGATTGCCAAATGGTACATTTCAAAATAAATTAATGAAGCGATAAAGCAAGGTTTATAAAGCAGTGGGAAAGTATAGTCTTGAGATATCTAACACATTAAAAACTGCCCCATATCTTACTGCAATAATATGTTGAGCAGTTAATGTAATGTGTAAATTGTACAGTGTGACAACTTTTGCACTTTAAAATGTATGCTTGCCCACTGTCTTGCACTGCATGCAGCATTAACTTTGGAAAAAAATGCTCTAACCACCAGGCTTCGGGAATCACCCACGGCTGCTGGCTGCAACCAGTCATATAGAAATATGTGCAGACAGGTCTTTAAGTGGGATGAAAAAAGTAGGGGCTCTCACAAAGGAAAATGTCAAAAAAATGTCTGTGATTCCCTTAGTATGCAAACCGACCAGTATTTTGGTTTACTGGTTTCCCTGAGATGTAATTGTATCCAGATAAATGACAAAACAACTGATCTAGATGTAAAACCTTTCACTATGATTGCTTTTGTCGATGGGTGTTAGCTGTTTGAAATCAATGAGTAACAACGATGGTTTGCTATAAATAATTAGCATTGGAAATGTTTCAATTCTAAAATAGTGAGTCTATGAATTAGAAAGTATTGAGGCCTGTGGAAGGAGTTTTGGCCTTCAGTTATGTGTGCTTTATGTTAGATATGTATCCTCTTATTCTTTGCATATCTTTTCCATCTGCACAACTTCAACCATCTCTCTTTCCTCTTCAACATCCTTATTTCACTCTTCCCTGTATGCACTTCCTTGCATCTCTGTCACTTCACTGCCCCCAAGCATACACTGCACTCCCCCAAATGTTTATTTTCTCCTACTTTTGCCTTGCAAATATTTTGACACCTGTGCACCCCATAAAATTTCAATTGCAAATGGAACACATAAACATTGTTCTGTGTGCTCTAAAGAGAGGCCAACCCACTGACACGCACATTGTTTGGTTTAAGCCTTAGCTCCTGCACGATCAATAAAAGCCCCTCATAAACACCCGGCATGGCACAAGCCTCCAAGCATGAACAGAAAAAATACAGATAAACAACAACATTATAAAATAGCTAACTCTTGGGGAATGCAAGGTTAAGTAAAGTATTAGAAATAGGAGAGGAACTAAATCACTGAAATGTATTGCCTCAACATTTTTAGTATTTATTATTTGCAAGTCAATCCATGTTTTTGGCATCAGTGTTAACTTAGGGGCATGAAGCCACAGGCAGTTTTAATGTCACACATCAGAACTGTCCACATATTTCTCACCTTGCTTGACTCAGATATTTGGATCAACTACACAAAAAACAAGAACAAACCCTGCTTGTTATTTGAATCCATTTTGCAGTGGAACTAATGCTGCAGCTCCACTTCTAACGGGGCCAGCAACGTTTAGTCAGTGCCCGGGGTGTCACCGTGGGGAAGGTTCACAGAATGAGGGGTCTCAGCACAATATATGTAACACTACTTTAGCTTGCAAACACTTACCATTACCGAGAACAAGGCACCGGGTCAGACGTGCTTGCATTCATTCTCATGTATGAGTAAAGGGTGGGATCTATGCCTTTTGAATGATGGACGTCTGAAGTCAAGCAGGGATGAAGTTTTCCACGCCCCAAACCATGATACTAATTGCGTCACTGGCCCATAGAGTGCATGCTACCATAGACCCAATGGCAATGAAGGGCTTTAAAACAGAAAGCCCTGCATTCTACATCACAGTTCCGAAAGTTGATTTTCTGCCTGGCTTCCGTCTCCTGCCTTAGAGTGAGGCGGGCAGGCAGCCTGAAACACACAGCCCAGCCCAGACTTAAATCCATTGATTTACTCAGAGATACGATCATATCTTTATATAAATCGATCTATTTAATATGTTGTTATGTAAATGTGTAGGACTTTCAGAGAGGAGCATCCCCACAGCCCTAATGGAGAAACTGCCCCTGGTGTTATCCATACTACCTAATACTATAAGTAGCCAACTACATAGCTAGCTGGCTACATCTCACTGACCATTGCAGTTTATTAAAAATCTCCACCAGCAGACTTTCTTTTCAATAAAGAAAGAACTGAGTTCACATATATAAAGATCTATTTATGTGGGTTATTTCACAAATTTTTCACACAATGAGCTCTGCCTTAGAAGCTCTAAGTCTGAAGGAGCATAGACCTAACTAAGACAAACCCTTATGGAAAAAGTTGGCTGCTAAGGTATGTGTTCTAAATCCAGCTTTATTTTAAGTGATCCACAAAGACTACTAAGCCGATTCACAGAAGTCGATAACTTTATGAACCCAAAGTACCAAATAACAAAGCACAAAAGTGCATTGCAATTGATAACCATCATGGCAAAGTTAAGTGCACACATTTCATACTGGTACAGGTTACAGAGGAAGGGGACCTCAAAGTGGCCCTCCACTCTTCGATTTACATTGTGATGTAAAAATGTGCTGTGCTTAATTTAGCATTTGCAATGTATTGAAAGTTTTTCAGCTCTTGCAGACAGGCAGTAAACCCCTGCAGTGCAAGCTATCAATCTCTACCAGCTTACACTCTTCTGGGGCTATTCACAAAGGTGATTTACACTTGTTGGTAGTTTACACATATAAATTAACTCTTACACTTTTGAGTAACTTTACAACTTTTGACCATTAATGAATGTAGAGTTGGTCAAAAGTTACATGTTTTCTCCCCTGAGGAAAGGGGTGGAGCCAAATTTACAAGTCTAAATTATTTCAACCAAATAGGAGCAGTAGTAAGTACACACCACACAGTGCGACCACTGATGGATTTCCTTATGTTAGGAGATAGTGAAAAGTAAAAGGTTTATCAAACTTGAAAAAAAATGAAATATGTGTTTATGGTAAATATTTGTGTCAATTAATTTCATATACCTATTTTAAACCTAGAACAAAATAAAAAAGGTACCCCACTGTTAACGTAATTTTGAATAAAATATTTAATTAATTTAAATCTATTAAGTTAAATATAGTTTTTTTCTGAAGTTCAAATAAGAAAATTATATTTTATTATGTTTCCATAATCATTAAAACTGATGTATGGAATTGTTTAAAAGTAAATTAACTATACTTAAAAAAATAATGTTTTATTCATAGTTAAGTGAACATAGTTACTGAAATATTTCAAAATGAAATAGGAAATAGATTATTTCTAGATACATTTTTAACATTAAATACAATGTATTTATGTATTTAAACAGTTTACATAATTTAAGTTTATTCAGCATTATTTTCTATGGGATTTAATTTTTAGTCCCTTTCTCCACTGATTTCTGTCTGAGATTGTTGCAGTACAATTGGTTGGCCATGTGTGGTGCTGGACTTGCTCTCAAGTTTTAAGTTTATTTACCCATGTTATGGAACTCCGAAGGGATCTACATTAAGAAAATTCATACAGATAAATACAGCATATACTGTTTCTATAATGAATTTAAAACTCATGGTATTTACCAAGACATACACTGTACATTAGCATAGACTTCATATAAAAAGATACAGCCTATATTAGGTTTCTAAAACATTAAAATTCATAATAATCATTAGAACCTATCCAAATTTGGAACATTGGCATAAAGTTCATAACTATATTAGTATAAATGTTAGAAATGTTGAAAAGTTAAACATTTGATAACAAAATAATTCATTGGCAGGATCAATTGAAATCTGTAGAGCTTCCTAAGAGGATCGTATTATCAGTTTCTAAAACAAAAGGCCTCAACCATTTACTGCGATGGAGTACAAGAGCGGGACAGACAAATAAAACATGATTCAAATCTTGGATCTCATTCTGGCAAAAGTCACATACTTCAGGATATCCATACCATTAGAAGTTAACAAATTTGGTGGTAGGATATCCCATCGCAACATGATCCAAAAACGTCTGACACTGTGTGACATATTCCATGTTACAGATGGTTGTGCTTTGTTCATTAGCATGGAGTCTTTCACCTTTTGGATTCCCTTATTTTTGCACAGGCTTCGCTATCCAGATGAAAACTTAAGGCCTGAGAGTATTGTTTTAAACTAGCCTTTAGTTGGGAGGGTGCGAGCGAAAGCATCAAGCTTGGTTGTAGCCCAATTTGGGTTATAGCATTCTTAAAATTCCTGTATACTAATGTCTTATCCTTCTTCTCTAACAGGATTTCCTTTCTTGTGTGGTGATTTAATGTGTCCCCTTTGCTCCTCTCAAGAGAAGCCACTCAGAGAGCAACCCCAGCTGCACCTTGAACCTTGCAGGACGTCAGTCTTCTAAGTCCCTACGCTTCAGTTTTATTCAAGAATCCCTAACTAGCAATATCTGTAAGCTCCACTGTGTATAGTAGGGTGGCGAGGATTTTAGCCCGAGAAGCTGCTCAAAGGTTGGAAAGATGTCTTCAACCTTTGGCTCCATAAAATGCACCTAAACCCTTGGCCTGAGACTGGGGTTTACACATATTATTTAGAATGTGGCCACTTTCACTCAGAATACTGCAAATTATTTTCCCTAAGAAAGTATAGGATTTCATCACTTCCAATTTTTGGGCGACCAAGAGCCAGGAAAGTTGGTACACTGAAGTTTTTTCTTTGCATGGAAGGAGAGAATTTTGCTTTTAGAGATGTTAATCTTTAAATATTCTGCATCAGCAAATTGTTGCAGAGCTGCCAAACAGTTGTTAAGTCCCTTACGAGTAAGACCCAGAATCCCTATATCATCTGCATATAGAAGACATGAGATTGGCCTTGTCCGGGTAATCAGTGAGTGAGTGGCGGGTATGTCCAAGATGTGTAAAGAAAATAGCAGCAGTGCTAGGAGGCGCCCTTGCTTTAAGCTATTCTTTGTCTGGATAACCTAGAGAGACCACAATTACCCCCTAGTAGAACTTTACACCAAGTGGAGGAATGAAGGAAATAATTAGATGCAGCAAGGTACCTGTCATTCCCAAATCTGACAGCTTTTTCCACAATACCTGGTGATCTACTTTATCAAATGCTGTGGAAATATCTTTAAATGTGGCATATATCACACTGCCTCTAATGGACACATACTTCACATTAATTAATTGTAGAGCAGCTGTATTGTAAAGGGTTCCATCCTTTTTCCTAAAACCTGTCTGCTCAAGCATTATGATTTTACTATCACCTGCCTAGGAATGTAGCTGTGCCAACAAACATTTGGAGAAAACTTTACTGCACTAGTACTACTGGCGATAATTTACTTGGAATACTGCCTTTGTTAAATAGAGGAACAATAATGCTTCCAGTCCACAAGGCAGGTGTTATCC
Organism: Triturus cristatus; assembly: GCF_964204655.1. NCBI lineage: Eukaryota > Metazoa > Chordata > Amphibia > Caudata > Salamandridae > Triturus > Triturus cristatus. The sequence goes on along the minus strand of NC_140591.1, from coordinate 1,040,459,200 downwards.
TATTCCCGCAACATGCTTTAAAGACCCAAAGAGTTGCTTTCTATTTTATTACGGAGATTGACACTTTATCTGGTCCCATAGCGACAGAGAAGTGCATCCCTAAAATGGGAAACTCAATTTGCTTTTTATATGGGGCATTATATATAGATAAACTAGAATCTAAATGATGGGGCATTTCTAACTCACCATTTGCCGCATATAAAAACAGTTGATCCAGCTTTCTTCCCTGATTGGAGATGGGGGAACCTAACCCTTGGGGAGAGGAGTTGGCCTAACGGCTAGGGCGCTCGACCTCGGACCTGGGGAACTAGGTTCGAGTCTCGATAATGATGCCGAACATCCTGTGATTCTGGGCAAATCACTTAATCTCCCCGTGACTAACAAAAAAATGAATGTGTGTCCTGATGTAACGTAACTGGTGCTATGTAAAGCGCTCTGATACCTGATTGGATTCAGGTCAAGTCCGCGCTACATAAAACTCTGCAAAAAAAAAAAAAAAAACCCTTGTCCCACATCCTTCATCAACTATTTTCCAGGAATTTCTCACTTGCATTTTAGAGGTGACCTCTCGCAAAGCAATTCATATTTGATCACATGTTTTGTTTTTTATGTTTGCTTTAAGCAGCTTCTTTGCTGTTTCAGTAGAGACAAGCAGTTATTTCTCTCATTAGTGTACAGAACTAATTGCTTCCTGACCAAACCATTTAGCTCTTTATTCAGTTGGAGAATCAGAAGGGAAGTTGGCCTTCTAGGTACTTTTGGGGGCTCCAATTGAATTTTTTTCAATCAGCTTCATAAACTGATTAAAGAAATGCAGAGTATCAACCTTTCAAGTATCCAAATTATTAACCGTATCTTCCAAAAGGTTTTTCAGGACAGTTATCATTTTAGGGTCTCACTGAGTTCTTCCTGTTTTTTAATTACATTAAATCAATTTTCAGGAATTTCCACTAACTGGGGATGTATTTACCTCTAAGCAGCAGACCAATAGGCGATTAGCGCTAAGAGTTGAATCAGTTATTTATAAACCACCAAGCAAATAAAATGAGGTAAACACAACACCCAGGTAGACCAAGATTGCATACCCTTCAAAGATTTATGTGTGTACTGTGTGGGCGAATCAGCAATTAATACTTCTCAGTTAGTTGAGGAGGATCTTCTCTCTCTTATAAGTCTTCATTTGAGATAGAAAGGAAATTAGGGGAATTTGTAAAGCTTACTCTTTTTCAGTTTCACAAAATGGATTAAGAAAATTATTGGAGACTTTACAGTTTAGATCTCCTACTAAGATTGCTTGGGAAACATTCTCCTTGTCTAGGGTGTGTTTAATTAATGTGAAAACCTTGTGCACCTGTATGTTATACAAGACATCAGTTGGAATATAAGCATTTACTACTAAAATTGGTGCTGACACAAGCTCCTTTCCACTAGGGAGCAGAGTAACCACTAACATGAGATTGGATGGGTCCTTACTGCTCACATATGTCCAATTAATGTTATTGGTCAGGAGACTCACTATCCCCCTTTTGTGTTGCTTTTCCTAGATGGGCGTAGCTTTACAACAATGGAAAAGAAGTCATCACATTAAAGCTCACCGACGCACAACGTCTCCTGGAGGCAGATTATATCAGCATTTAAATTACTTAAAAATTGCAACTTCTCATTGCTTTTCTTTAACTCTGTCATATTCCAGGAAACAACTTCTAATGTATTACCAGTTATGAAAATGTAGTGGAGTGAGTGACGTGAAGTATTGTTGAGCGCACCTGCTAACCAGTTCTATTTCTGGATTTCATCATCTACATGATCAATATGAGAGTTAACAGAACCTTACACACCTTACATTTGATCTTATGTGAACTTTCAACCCCTTTGGGTCAACCAAGAGTTCCCCATTAGTTGCTTGAGACAGCCAATCCCCCCCCCCATTTTTATCCCACAAGCCTGTCCTTTATCTTGATCAATTACCCCCTCAAAAGCAGGAAACACATCAATTTCTTTACATTGCAAACATTTTCTGTTTTGTAGTACCAGCAAATTTAAACAGAAATGTACCCTTATTTTAATACCGCGCCCATAGTGGGACAAGGAGACCAAATATATATCATTGCTTTGAATTAAGTTCAAGCTCCCAGTGTCTGCAAAACATGCAAGTATAGAAGTGCGATTCAGGATTGAGTCTGAATCAAAAAAGTGGATGAAGACTAATGACGTGGTGTTAACATTACAAGGCAAGGTGTCATCTTGAGCAGAGGGAATGAAAATGTCTTTAGTTTTACATGAGTCCACAAACAGAAAAACCACTGGGTTAAGTGAAGAGGGATGAACGGTAGGCAAAATAAATGAAGGCACAGCCACTATCTCAGGATCAATTCTCTCAGCTGGAGAAATGATGATTGGGGTTAAAGAACTCAAGCTAATCTCTTCCAATCAGAGGCCTTGGGTGTGATCAGTCCATTGAGACTTTTTAACAATTTGTATATTAGATCTTTTCTTCCCTCATTGATTTTTATTTTTCCCTTACACTGAGATTGACCGTTCTCAGTTTACCATACTGCACTTGACTCCAGCCTGGGTTTAGGCTTGAAGATAGAAAAAACTTTGGGTCCAAAATGTGAAGATTTTACAGAAGAACCAGGTAATACGGAGTACGCTGAACAGAGGTAAAAAATATATCTTAATAAAAGATTAGGATTTTCTACCTTAGGTCCTTTTGGGTCTCACCTAGGCAGCGCGCATGCGCTGTCTCTCCGAGACATCAAGTAATATGTTAAAGAGGTGAAACTCCGCCTTTTGCTGGGGAATTTCTCCTGCCGCTTGCCATTTGTAAACATTGGCATTGTTTTTCTTACAGGGCTTATAATTGGCTGTAGATTCGATGCGTCACTTCCGTTCATTCCAGAAGCAGCACCACCTTACTACAGTTCCCGTACACTTTTGTGCTTCTGTTTTCCTTTTGATAACTACTTCTTTAAAATTAGAGCTAATGTTATCCTATATACATGGCGCCATGCCTCTCTCATTTGTATTTCCATGCCCATAATGTATACGAGCACCGTGCTTTATATTTAGCACAGCGTTTACTTTTATGTATTTTTTTTAATTACCTTGGCGCCCACTTCATGGGCCACCACACACAGATGTTTTATTTACACGGGCACCATGCTTTGTTCTAGTACGGCACCATGTGCTGTGATTGTTGCCGACCTTTGGGGATCTACGCTTCCACCACTCCAGCCCAACTGCACCATAGGTAGGAGTCTTCTGCTTGTGCAGGGGGGGACTAGTCATATGGATCCTCAGCTGCTTTCCGCCCGCTGAATCTGGCAGGGCACCTTCCGCCAATCCCCATCTCCTGCTCTCTATACAGAAACCGGCAACTCAGGTGATCTCAGGGGGTGTTATTGGGTAAGTGCAGATCCGTTGTTGCCTCTCCGCATTCACACTTTTGCTCCGCTTCACCAGTCCGAAAGCAGCATAGCGCGGCTTCAGCCATCGTCGTAGTGTGGGCAGCAGTGCCAGAGATATCGCCGTCAAGCTCGGGATCCACTTTTCCTGCTCCTTTATTGCTGCTCAGGGTTACCTAGGGTCTGCCATACAAAGCAGAAGTTCGGATGTTGTGCATGTGAGCACCGGTAACAAGCATGACACCACCCTGACCTCCCCCACCCAACCCCACACACATATACATGCACCTCCCACATTATTACACTATACAGTTCACACGGGGCAAGTCTCCTCTAACTGCATCTATCACAGCGCTATAAACCATACAGTGAAACAGGCAAAAAATGCAAACTACGTTTTACTGTCATATCCCCATTCCTAGGGGGACAGGCATGGGCAACTACGAGGAAAGAATTAAACGGGTTTCAGCAATGTCATCTTGGAAACCCTGCTTCTGCTGTTTAACCCCATATCATTTCTTTAAAAAGCATTTACGTTTGAGATCGTAGCTGGCATTCCTCTTGTCGCTCCGATGCATTACCCGGTACAGTAGAGGAGAGGGGGCGGAGGTGGGAGCGACAATTCCAATGGCCATCGCTGCGTCACTAAGGAAACCACAGCAGGGGGAAAAATTGAGACCAGCCCCAAAAAAACGTAAGTCCTCAATTCCACGTCTAGCGTGGAAGGCAGCAAAAGTTGGTGATAGTTAAAAATCCAAAAAATAGTCTGCTGCCTCTGTCTGGCAGTGGTGTTTAGTTATGGGACACATTTGGAGAAGGGCAAACTGCTACTGGTTAGCTTTCTTTAGGAACACTGCTTGCTTACATAAATAGATGCAAAGAACTTGGATACAGGTGGAGGAACTGTTACTGTTAATTGCAGCTGCCAAATGGAGTGCACACTCCCCGAGTATTTGAGACAGCCACACTGTGTCTGGCTGGTGCTCTCAGTGTAATACATTTTTGATTGCGCATGGAAACAAAACTGTGAGGGAAAAAACAAATCCGCAATGTGAGGTGCCTTTGGATGCGTAAACCGACGTGAGCATTTAAGAGGGAAGTGGAAACTGTACTGGTAAACTGCATTGCACTGGTAAAATAATACAAATCTAAGAAAGATACAAGGGCGTGAACATGGACAAGACTTCTTCTTGCACCTTCAACAACTGTAAGTGAGACACAGTGAGTCAGTCACTATATGTGTGTGTGCTGCCAGATGCACAATAGGTTCCGGCTACTGGGTGTGAAGTAGCTCGAGGAAGTAATTAGGCAGTCACTTGTGCTTTACTTAACTTCTGGTTTGTTCTTGGATTTCAGGAGCAACCCAGGAGTGCTATAATAGTAAGTCACAAAGAAAACTTATGAGCTGACCCCCATCAGGGTTATTAGGATTATTATTCTGTGCTGTCTCTGTATGGAGCCTTCAGCAGTCACCTTAAATAAAGCTAGACAACCACTGTTGCAAATGAAAATTGTAGATCACTGGTGTGATTACATTGTTTCAACCTGAACTCAGTTAACACTTTAAAACAGTGCATCAAACGCCATATTTGCATTTCTGTATCATACCAGAATGTTCTCTGCTGATTCCAAAAAGTATACAGTAGAGGCATTAAACATGCATTGCAAAGTCACAACAGTTATTTACTCACTTCATTATTGTCAAGGTAGTATAGTGGTGTTGGCTGTAAGTAAAGGGTGCAATACCACAGGTTGTTACTAGGTGTCCCTGTGGAGTTGTAAACGGACCACTATTATCCACATAAGATACTGCTTCCGAAATGCAATTATAAACAAGCATTTGCAATACAATAGTTCTTGCATTTGCGAGATTTTGAGCTATTGGGATTTTAAATTACAATGCCTTTTATTTATGTGTTGGTTTTTTAAACAAATAAATAAAAAGGAATTCACAATACCAATAGCTTAAACTCTCAAAAATGCAAGACCTATTGCATTACAAATGCTTGTTTTGGATGTGAACACAGCTGCCTTAACCATAGGCTTTCCTGCTTGCGAGCAGAAATCCATATCTGTGATTTGAGGGGTCAGATTGTTATCCTCATCTACTGGATTTGCACTGATTGGAGCCCTTTGTCACGGCATTCTTCAGTTATCTTGTATGATCTTTTCCTGATTTTCTTTAGTACTAGTTAGTAACTTCAGTATCTTGAAAACTGTCTCTTGTATGAAATCAGTCCAAGCTGCAAATTTTTATGAGAAGGTTAAAATAGTGGATATCATTTTCTCTTAGCAGAACACTGTAACAGAAACCGGTGCCTTGTGGCCAGGAGAATTATTTGCCTTGATGCCAATTAATTCCAAGACTGGGGTTACAGAGATTTGAGATATTATTGAAGGGTGTTACGAGGGCTTGCTGCTGAAGAGTTGCAGGCTGGTTGCAAGTGAGGGTGTGAATGTAGGCTGTGAATTGTTATCTTTATTGTTGTCTTTTGACCTGTACCTGCAGCTAATCTCTGGATCTATATCCAAGAGGGTAAAATCTTCTTTCACGTGGCAGGGCAATTCCTCTTGCATCATTACTTTGTTGTCTCTGGTGGGTGAGGTTATAGATTGATACTGCGCAGAGAGATTAGCAACACTTTGTCCAAGAGTAGGTTTCGCAATGCAAATCAAGTCATTTTGGACTGTTTTCTCTTTGCCCCAAAAGAAGAAAATCTGTTTTTTGTCATTTAGCACATTGATGTGAGGGACTCTATTTCTTAGCAGATTAGATCTAGTTTTAGTACTAGCCCTAAACATGATCAAGTGACCAGAGTGCAATTTTCTTGCATTCATTTTAATTCTTCTACGCCTACAAATATGTTGAATTACTTCGAGCGAAGTCCAATCGCTCTTGCTGCTCTAGCTGTGCGGAATTTCAGAAGTAAAATGCTCTTTATGTGCCTTTCAAGTATCCAATTGGTACCACACAGTATGCAGGGGGGCCCTACTACCAAAATAACTGTATGCAGCAGGATATTTATTGTGGTTGCTTGCAAATCTCTGTACATTAAGGCCACAATGTACTGGACCATCCTGCCCAATCTTGTTGGACCTAGTAGTGCAAATTGTGGGTGCAAGGCAAGCTACCCAGCACTGCCACAACCCCCTGAGAGGAATTAACCGTCAAATTCCCAAGGGGTGGGGCACGAGCACGCTGGCCTTGACTGAGTTGAGTGCTAAGCTGTATATACTGCTCCTGAATCTAGAGTCTTAAGGTCAAGGAACAGACTAAGAAGAGCTGAGGCCCACAGCTAGGTGAGTGAGAAGACAGGTGCATGCGGTCTTTTGCTGAGCAAGATGCAAGGTCAATCACCGGGAGGGGTCACTAATTGATCCGATGGGAATTCTGGTTTATCCAAGGGATCAGAAATAGAAAATGGCTGCCCGACTCTACACTACAGAAGCAAGGGAGCCTGCACCAGCTACAAGTCGCACCCAGCCTGACTGGGTCGCCTCCACCAGCATGGGGCGCTCAGGTGGGGGGGTCAACCCAAGTCAATAGGCCTTTAGGCCAAATACAGTGTGAGGCTCTCAGCGTGTACTTAGTACACCCCACACAAGATCACATCTCCCTGCTGTTTCTTTCTTAATTATGTGGGGCAGCAGGGTGTGGCAAGGGGTGAAAGGAGGAGGAGGAAGCCACAGGTGTCAACCCAGTAGCAGGTTGCTTGCTGGTGGGCAGGTGAGCTTGTAAGTCATCTGCCTCATAAGTCCGCATTAGGCTTATGTGGCACCTCACCTTGACAGGAGCTTTCGCTGTGACTCTTGAACAGGGTGTGGTAAATAAAATCTTCTTTACCGGACTGAATTTCATACGGAATCTTAAAATAAAGTAAAATAGCTCAAAATAACAAGAGGCAGAATCCGTGGTATAAGAGGTTTTCTAAATGGGCTTTATTCCACTCAAAATGGCCGACTCGAGTCGCGGCCTTCAGGTTCCGTCACCACGAGGGTTCAGGAAGTGAAGTACAATACTTTATTGACAGACATGCATTTTTATAATAAGTACATTACAATGAAACGAATGTAGAAGGCGTAACATTTGATAAGAAAAGTGACATAACAGGTACGTAATCGAAACTAGGCGTAATAAGGAATAAAAGAAACATGATTGGTTAGGATTATCAGACATAGGTGGATCTATAAGATAATACTTGGCATAGATGCGCGCGCAGCAGCATGACGTGTGAGTGACGTGCAACTAGGGGGTGAAGGGACTTGACATTTAGCTCTACATGTGGAGACGAGAAGTCTGGGGGGTCAAGTCAACCTAATCCCAAATCATATCTAACATCCTATGTTTAAAGAACTATGTTATCCACAAGGGAGGACTCTCGGACAGAATCTAGTCTATACTGACTGTGTGCGTGCACACACGCCTAAGTGTCTATATGAGATGCGAGAGGCAGAAAATTTTCCATGGCAGCAGGGCTATGAATCACTTGCAGGAGGACGGAAAGGCTGAGTCCTTTGCTTGGTAGCTGGAAGAATGTTTACTTAAACTACTAGACAGGAATGCATCGGCTGAGGAGCAAAATAGATAATTCGAAGGTGAAATACAGCTTCTTGGCAGGCAGGCGAAAACTGGCCGAGGCAGGCACCGTTAGCTGCACAGGGAGTAGGACAAAGTTCATGGATACAGATGCGAGCTCAAGCTGAAGCTGTCAGAGACAGAGAGCAGGGAAAAGCTTTGAGGACAGAATCGGGCCTACTTGCCTGAACTGTAAAAATGGAGTAACTTAGCCATATAAAGTCGGTGGCCTTTCATACTTAGGAATCGAATATCCAGCCCATTGATGGCGGATCTGACAGAGAACATGTCGACGGTAGACACACATATATTTCCGTTCTTAGAAACTGGAACTGGAGGGAACATACATGTATTTGTAACATGCATATAGAACCGTTGGGGTCCAAGATAGGGGACATAACTGATCAGGAAAATCCACATTTCCACATTCCCTCCTTGTCCCCTACTTGCCCTTTAAGAGATATCAATCTTCATCATTCCATCGATTTGCTCATGGAGCATCATTTCTTCTTCCTTCTTCTTCCGGTGTTTTGAACGAGAACTGTGATATGGAATGCATGATGTGGCACACAGACCACAAATCGCTGGTCCACATTGCAGGCATAAACAACAACTGAAAAGCATAAGAAGGCCAATACCTAGGAAGGATAGAACTCTCCATCCCCAGGCTGATATCACACTCCAAAACCACCCGGACCACGTCCAAGTGCCTGGATTCTCGTGTATCTGGCTCACAATCTTATGAAGGCGTGTTATAGCTTTATATACAGATGGCGAATTTTCTGGTATAAATATGCAGCAGCTGGATCCGATGACCCTGCAAGCTCCGCCCCTATCGGCCAGGATGACGTCAAGGACAAGACGATTCTGGAGAACAACAATTCTCATCACTGATTGTTCTTCTGTCAGATTGCCTAGGGCGGCTATAGTCTCGTTTACTACAGCTTCAAGAGTCTTGGTTAGTCTGCGTATCAGCTTACTATTTGATATTGTACCTATATAGGGAAAGATACCTTTATTGAAATCTACATACTTGTCCCATGCCGTCTCAGTATAATCGACAACTGGGAGATCTCTTCGCTCTCTATTGTGTACTAAATGAACATTTCGATAATAATCAGGGGGAGCTAGAAAAACAGGTGGCAAAAGGAATGCTATGTAACAGGTACCATCCCAATCTAGAGGCAGACGCATATATGCAGTCTGACCACATATAAAGTAAGAATGGCGAGAAGCTCTAAATGAAGATTTACCTTGATCACTATATTCTACTGTAGTAACGCATTGGCTATGGCCCATGTGTATGGAACCAACTTTTCTTACACATAATTCACCCTTAACTGGAAATACTGACATAGTGGGCAGAATTAGTTCAACTTCGGTTTTGACATTCAAAATCATAAGATTAGGCGTAAAATTACCTAATTTATACACTTCATTTTCTAAATCAGTTCCTGTTCTACTGGGGTGACCCTCCTTATTAGGGTGACAGACTTTGAATAAAACTAGATTCAGATTTCCCCATATCCAATGTTGTTGATAAACTGCTGTGTCTGGGTCTATGGAATTTAATAAACTAAACCATGCTCCACAGGAGCCATTGTGTGTGAACGGATGTGGAAAGAAAGGCAGAACTCCTTTGTTATTCTGATAGGGAGGGAGTCGGCCACACACCCAACAATTGGTGGCATTACTAGTCTGATGGGAATGATGTAACATACTAATGAAGGTGTTGTTGCGCAGCGCAAGTCTATAGGACAACTCATGTGGGGGTAATTCACTAAAAGAATGTTCATCAGTTATATTGAAAGCACGTTTAGAAACAGGATAATACATATGCAACAATATGCTTGCAGTAACTATTAAAAAACTCAAGGAAAACAAAATTAATAAAGTCACAATACAGTGGCTACGCAGTAATTTACAATAAGCATGTCGTTTTATTATGATTCTGGACTCTACATCATTCAGACCTAAGGGATACATGTCGGGACAGATTCAACCGCTTCACCTTGGAGAGGACTTAAACAATCAAATCGTCCGACAGTTTGGATCTGGACCTGAGTTTCTGCTTATAGAGTTCGGTGCTACTGGCCTCAGCCAAAGGTAGCTTTGAGTCAATGGGGGAAGACACACGAGGAGTACTGTTTGTGTCAGGAGGAAGTCCATGAAATTTCTTTATATGGCTGGAATGCACCCAGCCTTTTCTCCCTTCGATCTTCACAGCTGTTCTGGTTGTCAGCAGGACCAACTCAGGAAGCCTCCACCTTGGCTCCAGTTGGGTTTTCCGATCAAAATTCCTGACGAGGACATAATCGCCGGGAATTACATCATGAGGTTTCACCTCGGTGTTGTCAGGAAAAGCTGCGACTACCTGTGAACGACAAGATTGTAGTGCAGACATCAAGGAAGCCAGGTAATCTGTCAGCATATTACAGTCAACATCAGTTATTTTACGGGGTATAGGCGTCCCCCACATATTCGGTGGTCTACCAAAGATCACCTCATAAGGTGATAGCCCTGTTCGAGAGTGTGCTACCATCCTCATGTAAAATAGCGCAACTGGTAAAGCTACTATCCAGTCCACACCTTTTTCCTGACATATTTTAGACAGTCTGATTTTTAAAAGTTGATTATGTCGTTCCACGAGACCTGCTGCCTCGGGGTGTCGGACACAGTGGAATTTCCACTGATATCCCAACAAAAGCGAGACATGTTTCATTAATTCGGATGAGAAAGGCTGGCCGTTATCTGAATATACAACACGTGGTAAACCGTACCGTGGGAAGAATTCTCGAACTAGCTGCTTGGCAGTAGTCGGGGCAGTGTAATCTGATACGGGATACGCCTCTGTCCAACGGGAGAGAGCGCAGACAACTACGAGAACATATTTGAATCCTCGACAACGTTCCATCTGAATATAATCCATCTGGAGGACTTCAAAAGGATGGTCAGGAGGCTGAAATCCACCCTGCTCTACGGGAACACTTTTTCCTGGATTAAACTGACAACATATCATACAGGTACGAACTTTTTGTTTAGCTGCTGCTCGTAAATGTTTGTTGAACCAAATGTGCTGAATGCTGTCTAGCATAGCCTTCTCTCCTAAATGTGCTGGACTGTGAACTGTAGCTATAATGGCTGGAACCATGGAATCAGGGAGAAACCATACAGATTTCTCCTTCGTCATCCATCCTTGATCTGTCTGGATCCCTCCTAGTTCAGTCCACTTCTTTATTTCTTCTGCTGTGGCATGTGTCTGTATGTCAATTACGTCAAGTGCGGGATCCTTAATTGTCATACACTGTGTTGGTGTCTGAACTATTGGCTTTGTCATGTCTAATGTGCGATTCTGAGCAGTCTGTTTAGCTGTTCTGTCAGCTAAATCATTGCCTTGAGAAATGGTATCAGTAACCTTCGTGTGTGCTTTACATTTCATAATCGATATAGCAGTGGGTAGATGTATTGCGTCTAACAAAGCATGAATGAGGGGTCCGTGCTGAATGTGGGCACCATGGGAGGTTAAATAACCTCTCTCTCGCCACAGCACGCCGAAGTCGTGTACAACTCCGAATGCATAACGTGAGTCAGTGTATACATTAACTTTCTTATTTGTGGCTTGAATACAGGCTTGTGTTAGAGCAATAAGTTCTGCTGCTTGGGCTGACAAAGTATCTATACAATTTGTCTCAATAACTTCAGTGTCTGTTGTGACTGCATACGCGGTCACTAAATCTCCTGTATTTGTTCTCATGCACGATCCGTCTACATACAACGTCAGGTCTGGATCTAACAATGGAACGTCTGTCAAGTCTTGTCTAGGTTTCGTCTTTATTTCAATGATTTCAACACAATCATGAGCTAGTGGGTCTGTTCCAATTACAGGTAATAGTGTAGCAGGATTCAATGTATTACACCGTCGGATCTCTATGTGTGGTTGAAACAATGTCAGTTCATAACCGGTAAGTCTTGCTATGGTCAAGTGTTGTGTTTGTGTTCGGTTCACAAGAACCTCTACTGCATGTGGTACTTGTACTGTCAATGGGTGTCCTAATACTATGGCATCGCTTTGTCTGATTGCTAAAGCTGTCGCTGCCACTGATTTCAGGCATGCAGGCAAAGCCTGAGCTACGGGATCTAATGTACTGGAAAAATAAGCACATGGCTTGCGTGATCCTGCTTGATCCTGAGTGAGTACTGACAAGGCAGTACCTTCGCGTTCTGTAACAAAGAGTGTAAAATGTTTGCTATAACATGGTGTTGCTAAAACAGGTGCTTGACATAAAGCTTCCTTTAGGCTTTCAAAAGCTTGTGTATGTTCCTGAGTCCAAGGGAGAACAGTCGATGTGGCTGCCTCCTGTGTGGTTAACTGAATGAGTGGTTTTGCTAGAAATGCGTACTGAGGGATCCACTGCCTACAATATGAAGTGAGGCCTATGAAAGCCCGCACCTCCTTTTGTGTCTGGGGTATTGACATGTTAGCAATTAACTGGATGCGATCTGGTGTAAGCTGCCTTCCCTCCTTGGACAGCGAGTGACCAAGATAAATAACTCGCTGGACACAGAATTGCAGCTTAGAAGGAGACACCTTGTGCCCCTTGTCGGCTAGGAAATGTAAAACTGTCAGAGAAGCTTTTTCACATTCTGGCTCGCTTCTCGCTGTGATCAGCAGATCATCGACATATTGAAGCAGTGCAGTATTGACTGGCATGTGGATACTGTCAAGTTCTCGTTTCAGTGCTTGGCTGTAGATGCTGGGGCTTTCTGTGAATCCTTGGGGAGCGCGTGAGAATTTAAAGCTGCGCCCATTTAAACTGAATCCGAACAAGTATTGGCTTTCCGGATCTATTGGGACGCTGAAAAAGGCATTCTTGAGATCGATTACAGTAAAGAATGTTGCTTCGGAATCAATTGCTGTCAACAATGATGATATATCAGGGACCACAGGGAATTGTGGTACAATGCACTTGTTTAGTTCACGCAAATCAATAACCAATCGGTACACTGGTGGGGCAGTAGGATCAGTTCGTTTAAGAATCGGAATTATCGGTGAATTACATACATTGGAGTCTGTTTCTACAACTACTCCCTGGGCAATCAGCTCATCAATGATTTTCAGCAAAGCCACTACAGCATCATGCGGTAACTTGTATTGTCGCATTCGTGGTAGTACCACTCCTGCTTTCAGTGTGACTCGATAGGGTGTAATGTTCATGCAGCCAACATCCGTAGGGCCTTGTGCCCATAGATGTACTGGTAAAGTCTGTAGTCGGGGATCCATGTCTCTAGACACATAGTGACCTTTAAAATCACGTAAAAACAACCTTACTCCTTCCGGAGAACAACATATTATGGCTCCTAGTGCTTTCAGAGTTTTAATTCCTAACAGATTTTCTGGGCATGATTTAGTAAGCAATAAATCTGTAGTTCGTGTCAAAGGTCCTATCGTAAGTGGTAGAGGCTGTGATACTTCATTAACAATAGGTTTTCCTGAAAAACCAAGGGAAACATTTTGAGAGCCTGAGAGGGGTGCCCCTGGAACTTCACTACGTTTTATGGTTGTTCGACTTGCCCCTGTATCGAGTAAGAATTTTCTATCTTGACCTAATAATTCACTATGTACATAAGGTCCTTCTTGATCTACAGGAATCTCGATAAGCGGTAAGTCAACTTCCCTCTCTAGGCTGGTTCATGCGTAACGCTGATACTCAGGGTATTCATACTGTGCAGTCTGATACATTTGTCGTGTTGTGGTTTGTGTGGCAGTAGCAGGCAACGGTGGTGCAGCTGGCACAAACTGTATGGGTTGCTGTGAGGCTGGCATGGACTGTTGTTGAACTGGCATGGACTGTCCATGCTGCATAGCTCCTTGTTCATTCTGATCTTGTCTAACTAATCGTGGTCTCTCCTTTGCAATACCTGTAGCTATATTACGTTTCAGGACTGGACAATCGTGTACATAATGGCCCAGTTGTTTACAGTAATTGCAGGTTCCCTTTACAGGAACTGCAGAATCACCAGAATGTGTCACACCCTTTTTGTGACCATCTGCTGGTACTGTCTGAGAAACTAGCATTTTCATTTTTGTATCCTTCATGCGTCTATGCTCGTGTTCTTGTTCATCCCTAATTCTATTGTGATGATACTGTAACATTTGTAGCATTTGCGACGGAGTGTTACTTTGCCAGGTACTCTCGAATTTCAATATTCTATTCTTTACTGGAGGCAATGCATTTTCCACTAATTTTGTCACAAATAAATGTGGATATGAGTCACTACTTGCTTTTATACCACTATTTATACCAAAACATTTTTCAAATCGAGCATAATAATCGCTTGTGTCTTCATCTTGCTTTTGTTTGCAGGCTGTGATTGCACCCCAATCTTCCTTTTTTGTAGTTAATAAACGTGGCAGTACCTGTACTAGTAAACCTGGTAACAGTTTAACTTTATCCCCGAGCCCTGAACCTGCAGTTCGGCCCCTTTCTTCCTCTGCTAATGCTGTCCAGTCTATCTTTTGGTCACCCACTTCCCACTCTTTTTCTTTCAGTTTTTCATAAATGCCAGCAGGCAAAAGCACCTTTAATATCGTCATAATATCAGGAAAGGTATACTCTCCCATCAGTAACATGTCTTTAGTTTCTCGGTGGAAACCCGCTGGGTCTTTGTCATGACTAGGTACTACTTTTTTCATTTCTAATAATTCCATTTTTGATATGGGTGTGTAAACAAATACACGGTGAAACTCATTGTCTTCGCCTTTTATTGGGTGCACTTCTCGTAGGGGATTTTGTCTATCCATATAGTACGGCGCTCTTTCTCTGCGGGGCAGCGAGAGAGAATCCGGACTTACAAAAAGGACATACTGCTTACGTGACACTAATATCTCTTTAATTAGCTTGTTACTAGAACCTCTCCATCTGTTCGTGAGTAGTTCCGTTAATATATCAGGTAAAGGACCAGGGTCAGCATGTTGGCTCTTATATAATATGAGGAGTTGCTGAATCATATAGATTCCAGCTAAACGTTGTTCATCTATACTGAGATTAAAAAACGTGTGTGCTACGGTCTCATCACCGTATTTTTCAGGACTGTCAATCCAGTGAACGGCTGATCTGGCTAATTCTTGCTCATCCATGGAATCGAGGAGGTGGTAACCCCTTCGTTCTCGTAGTATTTTATCTGCGGCTTGAAACGAATGTTCAGGAGACTTCAGATTTATTATAGGCGTCGGATACGTTCTGCTATTATTTGGGCATACTGAGTGTATGGGATCAGAAAAACATCTAGCATTATCACAGGATCCTCCTCTGCCTACATAGGCTATGGTCTCTGACTGTCTTGCGGAATTCCCTGATTCGGACACTTCATCTTGCTCAAACTCGTCTGTTCCCAATCTTTCTTCATGAATACGCTCTATTTCTTTACGGATTTTTCGGCACATGGCTATTATACAATTTTGCTTATCGTGTCTCCCTTCTGATATATTCTGACTCCATCTTGTAAGAATAAGCATTGCATTCGGGTCTACCCCCGGGCGGTCTTGATTTCTGATCACACAGTTTATGAGGAAACGTAACAGTTCCCCCTGTATTTCTACTTTCTGGAATTCCATAGCTCTGTTAATACATCCTGGATCTCGTCCTGTTTGAACAAAATGATATATGTTATCTAGATGCGTAGTCATTCCTGGTAACCTTGCTAAATACTCTGCGGCTCGCCTGATACGTAATGATGCCAGGACCATTTCGTCCTCTTTACCAACCACCGGGTCATATCTACAATTTACAAGGAGTTCCTTAAGCGTACGTTCACTTACGAATTTAGGTGTACGTGAATGTGCTGACTCTTGAAAGACAAGTTTATTTATTCTAGGTGGTGTAAAGGTAATGCTAGCACCTCCCGTGGCCCCATCTGGGGCGTCGGGTGTGAATGGGTTCGTTGAACGTGACACAGCAACTATGGGTGTCGATACCTCTGTAGAGTCGACTGCGGAGACAGATGCGGAAACAGATGTGCTTGCCGAAGCTTGTGTCGGGACTTGCTGTTGCACGGGGACAGATACCTGATCCTGACGTTGAACCCCTACACCAGACGGTCTATGTGGTGCGGCGTTAGCATACTCGGGAGCTGCGTCGTCTAGATATGAGGAAAGAAAAACATCTTCTGCGGTTCTGGGATGCCCTTTTGGATGTACCTTAATTGGAAATAATGGGGGTGGCAAGTCTTTTGGCATCTCTGGAGCAGCCTTAGGTAGTCCTTCGGCTAGAAGGGGATACATACCATTCATAAGAGCATTTCTTTGTCTATTTACTTGTTCTGATTTCACTCGGATACCTTCCTTAATTAATAGATTTTCTTGAACTTTATTTGAACTTTCTTTACTCCTCTCTTCTTGTCTACGTGCTTTTTCTGTTCGTCTATGAGATTCTTTACGCCATAACTCAACAGCGTCTTTCTGTGATTGTCTGACCTTTCTTTTCCATAACTCTTCCTCCACTTTCATGATGCATTCTGCATCCCAGGTTCCCGCTACGGGCCACCTTTGACTTTCCGGCAATCCCTTGGTATAATCTACCCATAGATCAAGAAACAATATGGCATCTAAGCCATGCTTATGGTACATAAAATGCCCTGGAGTGTCCCTAGGAGGAATAGGAACTGCTTCTTCAAGCACCCCTTTTCTGGTAGTAATCTGTCTTAACTTCGAGAAGAGCGGCATATTGACAACTGATCTGATACTTACTCTTGAACTTACTTAATACGAAAAAACCCCAATAATGAACAGTGTACAATGAACAATCATTCATACCACAATATGCAAGACATTTCTGAAAACATTAAACATTAAACATTTAACAATGACCGACAATGATGACAGTCTGCCTAACTAATCACCACGCTGAATTCTTGACAATAACTGCATACTTCGGAATACTTGATATACTGCTAAACAGTACATATACACTGCTAAACAGTGCAGACCGGATTTGTGTACCCAAATCCGTCTTGACCGGCACAACCTATGTGCGCGTCAACACGCCTCCCCGGCGATGGTACTCACCGAGTAGCTCCTTGAAACGGAAGGCCTCAGAGAATGGACAGGACTCGATGACTGCGGACAGCGGACCCTCTGGACATCGGGATTTCGAAATATCTGGTGGGCCTCTGTATACCTCGGATCTTGCTCTCTCAGCTAGGCTCTGGTTGGGATACTTCGCACTTCTCACCGCCTCGTCTGGGTTGATCGCAGCCTCAGTCGCCCCCGCTTGACCGGAGGGAGCTTACAGGAAATCCTGCTGGTACGCGTTTATGGTCCGTCCAGATGTGGCAGGAGACCGGGCCTGCAACGCACCGCCGGCGCGTGAGATGAGAAAGTGTCCCTGTTCGGGCGCCATTATGTGGTAAATAAAATCTTCTTTACCGGACTGAATTTCATACGGAATCTTAAAATAAAGTAAAATAGCTCAAAATAACAAGAGGCAGAATCCGTGGTATAAGAGGTTTTCTAAATGGGCTTTATTCCACTCAAAATGGCCGACTCGAGTCGCGGCCTTCAGGTTCCGTCACCACGAGGGTTCAGGAAGTGAAGTACAATACTTTATTGACAGACATGCATTTTTATAATAAGTACATTACAATGAAACGAATGTAGAAGGCGTAACATTTGATAAGAAAAGTGACATAACAGGTACGTAATCGAAACTAGGCGTAATAAGGAATAAAAGAAACATGATTGGTTAGGATTATCAGACATAGGTGGATCTATAAGATAATACTTGGCATAGATGCGCGCGCAGCAGCATGACGTGTGAGTGACGTGCAACTAGGGGGTGAAGGGACTTGACATTTAGCTCTACATGTGGAGACGAGAAGTCTGGGGGGTCAAGTCAACCTAATCCCAAATCATATCTAACATCCTATGTTTAAAGAACTATGTTATCCACAAGGGAGGACTCTCGGACAGAATCTAGTCTATACTGACTGTGTGCGTGCACACACGCCTAAGTGTCTATATGAGATGCGAGAGGCAGAAAATTTTCCATGGCAGCAGGGCTATGAATCACTTGCAGGAGGACGGAAAGGCTGAGTCCTTTGCTTGGTAGCTGGAAGAATGTTTACTTAAACTACTAGACAGGAATGCATCGGCTGAGGAGCAAAATAGATAATTCGAAGGTGAAATACAGCTTCTTGGCAGGCAGGCGAAAACTGGCCGAGGCAGGCACCGTTAGCTGCACAGGGAGTAGGACAAAGTTCATGGATACAGATGCGAGCTCAAGCTGAAGCTGTCAGAGACAGAGAGCAGGGAAAAGCTTTGAGGACAGAATCGGGCCTACTTGCCTGAACTGTAAAAATGGAGTAACTTAGCCATATAAAGTCGGTGGCCTTTCATACTTAGGAATCGAATATCCAGCCCATTGATGGCGGATCTGACAGAGAACATGTCGACGGTAGACACACATATATTTGCGTTCTTAGAAACTGGAACTGGAGGGAACATACATGTATTTGTAACATGCATATAGAACCGTTGGGGTCCAAGATAGGGGACATAACTGATCAGGAAAATCCACATTTCCACAAGGGGATAGACTTTCTGGTCCACCGGGGTGGCCACTGCCACTTGGCTGCTTCCCAGGTTCCTCAGGCTATTTGTTCATCCTCACTGGGCCACAGCACCTTGCAGCACCTCGACCCTTGCTCTCACACAGACGGCAAGCTCCATCCACCAGGATATGGTTTCCTGCATCCACGTCACTGCACCACTAGTACGCCAAACCTAAAGGGGTTTGCACAATGTCGCACTTTGCTTGTCTGCAGTCGACTTGCTCTAGTTCGAAGCAGGAGTACTTATACTACTGTTCTTGGTCCTCTTTGTCTGTAGTCACTTTAGAAGTGCAGTTTGTGAAATGCAATGGACTTCCTCTGTTATAGAAGGGTGCATGTCCCCCTCTAAAACCCTTCTTATTCCTCTTTTAACCCTTCCCCTTTTTTCGTAAGTATTCTCCACAGGGTCACTCATTTGCTGTCTCTCCCACATTTAGTACAAAAACATATACCTTTCATGTGGTAAGACTCTGCAGAGAGAGCGGAGATTTCCACACTGGAAAAGATAGGAAAGGTGGAACATCCGTACGTGGCTTTGTGAATAGCATTTTGCAGTAGTTAGTAGTACTATTGTAGTACTGCTATATGAGGAAAAATAACAATATATCCTTTGGTTGGCAAATACTGAGAGAACTCTTACTCATTAACTCACCTAAATAACACACATTCAATCATGGGGGATACAGTACCAATTGAAAAAGATCGGGTGCTACATCTGGTGACAATATGAGCATATGTGTTGTTGGACTTCAAAACATGGTGAAATCAGCCCGTAGGTTTGTTGCCTATGTAGGAATGGCATAAGAAGGTGATAAATGTTTTTTAAAAAAAATCTTTTGTTGAAACTAAGAAGCTCTTTTCATGTTCACAGTTGAGGGGAATAAATTTGAATTTATGTGATGGTTATTAGGATACTCCGAGTAAGTGCCCTAGGTGGGAACTGCCTCTAGTAATGCGGTAAGCCCTACTTACAGGAGGAAGGTTTACCAGTATTTGTTCTCTTTATATTTATGGGGTACTTGGTAGTAAGTGCCCACATGTTAGTCTAGGCTGAGTCATCCAATTCAAGGCTACAACCATGACTCTGTTTTTTACGGTGGTACCTTTAGATGTGTGGGTCGCCCTATATAAATAGGGCTGCATTTTCAGCAAGGTTGGGGCCATAAATATAGATGCCGATGACAATATTCTTTGGCAAGGAGATTTATCATTCTCCGATGGTGCGATCCGAGGTAAACATTGTTTTTAACCATTCTAAGATCGCCAAACTATTTTCGTGATCCTACTACGGTGGGAGCTGAGGCAAACATGGATTTTAACAATTCTAAGATGGCCAAACTACTTTCAGGATCTGGTTCGGGCTAGGTAAATATTCCCTCTGGGGTGTGGTCAGTTTAATGGTTGACCCGCCTCTTGATTCAACAATGAGGCAATAAAGGTTTTGCATGAAATTACAGAAGCCGCTGATTAGAATATATATATTTTTTGCAAAGTGCCCTTGTAAATGCAAGCTTAGACAAAGTTCTCTGAACTGCGCAGATAGTACATTTAACTATTCCAAGATGACTGAACTACCTTTGCAGTCTTCCTCGATTTAGATATATTTTCTCCTCGGGTGTGGTCAAATCATTGGTTGACCCGCCTCTTGACCTAGTTTCAACAAGGTAGGCTGTATAAAAAGTCAGGTTACACGCAGGCTTGGTGTTTATTGATAAACAACAGCGGACGGATGCGGAGTGGTACCTCCATACTCAAGGATTTAAGGTATTGATTGAGGCACTTAGAGAAATATATTATTGTTGCCCGGAGTAGAGATAATACTTGTTCTAAAGGAACTTTTACCTTAACAAAATGGGCTATTGTTATAATTGAGGTTAGAGTTCTGATATTAAAACTCTCTGCTTAATATGTGGGTAGGGTGTCCCTAGTAAATCCTTCTGTGAGTAAAAATTAATCTTATTGCACTGTAGAGTGGCCAATTAAGAGTAACTGGAAGTTTAATTTGTGGGGTGTATAGGAGCATTTCTACATTAGCATGGTTAGATAGGACTATCCCCCCTAATATTGGAGTCCTGTCCTGAACATATGTAAGATATTCTTTGCTTAGGCTCTATTGAGTTAAGGGTGCTCCCTAACTAACTGAGTTCTGTTTTTATTATTCCCTGCAGACCCTATCAAATGAAGGGCATATAGGAACCCTGTGATATATCATTATGGCTTAAGTAGGCAGCATTATATCAACATTGGAGGTTATCCCCTATTGGTGCAGGCGGTATGTTGATATTTGTTTAATTCTTGCAAGAATTGACCTTTTGGGAGTTGCATTGTAAACAGTACAATATCCCCTTGTTTTAGATTCCACAATGAAAGAAGGACAGTGAGGCTAACTGTTGTTCAAATCTGCATTTCGTATTGATCCTTATACAAGGTGAGATAGGATCTTATTTACAAACGACTAGGGCCTCTAACACCGAATTAGGATATAAGAGGCAGAATAAGATGCAATATGCTGGTTCTGAGACACTATTTCTGGTCTTTATTTAGTTTTTTTTTTTAACATTCTCTGGTGTTGGGAGAAGCATTTTATATTCCCTGACAAGGAGTGTCAGGATAGAAGTGACTTCAGCACTTTGATCAAGCTACTTTTTAAGGTGAGAAAATGCTCACTCATGTATGGGTTCGTAGTGTTCTGCCAATTGGATGAAACAGGGGGTGAATTGATGAATGTGTTATGTGATACGTATGGAGGGAGGTGGAGGTAATTGTTAAAACAGTGATGTCATGAACTTTGTAATTGACTTGTAGTTTTAGATATACATTTGAATAATTTAACAGATTATTCATGTGATTGAAATGTTCTGTGTGTATTGTCCATTTTGGTTATTGTCTATGTGTAATAATTGTATGTTTTTATTTGTAGACATTATCAGAGAGTAATATCTTTAGTCTTGATAAAGATGTTTTAAATCAAGGTAATACCATCAAAACGCGTTGACGCCATAGAACCATAATCCGCACAGTGGGCTGCCACACTAGATATTGATTGTCTTTTGTACATCAGGGCCCAGCCCCAACGTTACCTCACACGGATATGGTCACTTTATGACAAGGTGTAGTGTCTTTTTAATACTCTCATCTAATTGTCTTTGTTATTGAGTTTGTTCATTTGTGTATTTATAGTGTGATGTTTTTGGATTTTGAACAGAAATATACTATGTATGATTAACAGTTTTTTAATTTGCTACAATTGTTTTATATGCTTTTAATAAATTGATTCATAACATTTCCAATATTTTTCTGGTGTACTGGCACACTGCTTTTTTAATTGGTACTGTATCCCCCATGATTGAATGTGGGTGATTTAGGTGAGTGAATGAGTAAGAGGTCTCTCAATATTTGCCAACCAAAGGATATATTGTTATTTGTCTAGATTGAACCCCTGTCCTTTGGTGCACAAAGGGTCCCTCTCATTTGTTCAAGAGTACTGCTAAATTAACTATAAAATGCTTTTTCTGCATAGGTCCCTTTGTGCACACGCAGCGGGCATTAGGAGGAGCAGACACTGAATGCGTGGATTATTGCATGCTCTGTATTATTCCACACACTTGCACAAAATGTGACTTTCAAGGTACAGGCAAATCTATGTTTCAGACTTCAAACATATGCCTAATTATTTTGCATTTCTGTTAAGTTGTGCAGAGCTGATTTTATTGCAAGACAGGAGGTTAGAAATATGCATAGACTTGTATTTAATTCCTTCAGAGCAGCAACTAGTAAAAGTTCAAACAACAGAGCGCAAACTACATCACAATGAAAAAACAACAGAACTCCCAAGTCCATATAAATCTCCCTGGCTCCCATGTTCTTTCTCTTTTGTTTGCTGCTTCTAAGAAGATAAGAATTACTTAGAGCTTTATGAATTTTTTACTATATGATTTGTTGTTTGCGAAAATCGTATTTCAATTTTAGAGTTTATTAGGTATCATTTGTAACAGTGTTATAAATTCAATTTATGGGTTTGATGGTTATTATGTTATTATTTTACCCAGGCAAATAATGTAACGCTTGGTTGTCATGACCAGCTTGTAATTTGTAGTTTGATTGTGTCAGGAGAGCTAATTTCTTTTAAACAGTCATTTTCGGCTTAATCTGAGCCGATCGGGTGATAAACCGTTTAGACATCACACGGCGAAGGCTTTACTTGAAAATGGTTGAGCACTCCTCGA
This sequence comes from Triturus cristatus, assembly GCF_964204655.1. Taxonomy (NCBI): domain Eukaryota; kingdom Metazoa; phylum Chordata; class Amphibia; order Caudata; family Salamandridae; genus Triturus; species Triturus cristatus. The sequence goes on along the minus strand of NC_140591.1, from coordinate 1,040,436,383 downwards.
CTCTCTGAGGCATTCTTAGTTCGGACGCGGCTGATCAGTGAACAGTGCAATAACTAGTCAGTCTAGTGCGATGCACCAACATCTTTGGTGTGGTCGACACCTCTTGTAGACGTGTCATTCGCTGGACAGCGTGAAAGAGAAGCAAATGTGTGAGAAAAAGGAAACGCTTGACAAGTGACTATGAGAGAGTAGTCCCTAGTGGCTCAAAGATATTAATTGTTCAATGTGATAAACTGGATGGGTAGTCTAGCGCTGCACTCTAGGGAAACAAGCTGGATGAACTTGATCAGACAGAGGAGCATCAGGATTATGGTGAGTACACACTGAATTTCGACTATAAAGATGGTCTAGAGGATGATATTGATGACAAATTTAAGAGAAAAGAAAGAATATGGTATTGGGCCCCTTGGGTGAGAAGCTATTTGGTCCTATAGAAATAAAACACCCTAGAAGTAAGGAGTTGTGGCCATTGGACCACATAGCTGATCACATTAAATTGTGGCTCAGAAGGCCGTTTGAGAGGGAAGAGAGGAATGCATTAAGAGTGGAATGCTCACTCCATGTAATTGCCCAAAAGATTACCATGACCCCTAAAATTGATACAGAGATTATCATATTTGTATTTAAAATGGGCAAGAATCCCAGAAACGGTTAGAGAAATCCCTTAAATCTTGCGGTTCTGGACATCCTCGGCCTGTGGAAAGATTTTTGATTAGGTGGAAGAGGCCTATATTAAATGAAGGATGTAAATATCCATCTTTTATGGGGATGATGACAAAAGGCAATTTTCTTTTTAGGCAATGCCAATGAGTGGTTCTTAGCCAAAAGGCAGAAAGCCATCCTGAAGAGAATACATCCAAAACTGGCAGACTTTAGTGTAAAGGAGTCAAGTGATGAAGGCCTCTTATTTGAGGATGGCAGGGGTAAGAACATTAGAAAATATGTTTAAATATTTACTAGCCTGGACAAGGAACAATATTTAACGAAGAGAGTGTTGTCAGGGAACAGTTTTTATGGTCCGGCTGGGAGGAGTGGGCAACCTGCCAGCTGAGGGTTTTATAAGACCCACTTCTCCCGAGACCAGGGTAACAGTTACCAAGGAGGAAGCTACTACATACAGACTGGGTTCTATCCTCAGAGAGGTAGAGGAAATAGACCTAGAGCATCAAGGGTCAAAGGCAAAGGCCAGAGATCAGCTTCAGGACAAGGTGAGTATGAAGACAATTTTTGGTTCTACTCAAGAAAGCTTTGAAGGAATATTACTACTGTTCATAGATCAGTGGGAAAGGATAACAGATGATCCATGGGTTATTTCAATGGTAAGAGGTTATCCGATAGATTTGGAAATGGAACCATATCAGGTGAAAGAATCAAGAGAGTTACATTTTCAGAAGTATGATGAGGAAATTATAATACAAGACACGGTTCAGGGTTTAGAATTGATGCAGGCTCCTCAGAGACAAATGGATTTCACTCTACACTGATGACATTCTTCTCTATGTCACCAACCCTGGCAAGACACTGCCCCTGATCCTGCAACTATTCCAATAATACGGTAGACCTGCATGGTATAACATAAATTCGGACAAATCAAGCCTTTACCCACTGGAGGGTACTATGGACACTGAGAAACTCCCAGGACACCTTAGAGATGTCCAGGAAGGGTTCTGTTACTTAGATTTATATATCACCGCCAATGAAATGGGGAACCTTAACTATAACATTAAACGGGTCCCAGCAGAATTCAGCGAAGTGGCAGGACAGTGGAGATGACTTCCTTTAATGCTACTGGGCAGAGCTGCTATGTACAAAATAATTGCACTCCCAAAATTGTTCTATGTACTGCAAAACACATGTTGTAGACTACCAGAGATGATCTTTACAGCAATTAATGAGGAACTACGCACACTTCTGTTTGGATTGGGGCCACCCGAGAGTGATGCTACAGACTGTACAGAGCAATCAATGTAATGGGGGAATTGCCCTGCCTGACATACAGTCATACTACAGGGCAGCACACCTGGTTGTAATTAACGAGTGGGGACGCATACCAGGAGATCACCCCACCTATGCCCTGGAAAGGCTTCAGTTCCAGAACCACATGCATCTCCATTACATTTACCGGGCAAGGGCATCCGTCGACTACTCCCCACCACCCAGACTCCCCGCCACCCAGAGGACAGTTGTGGCTTGGAAGGGAGCAGAAGAATGCAATGGGACAAGACATTTACGAGGGCACAGGAATGCCAGTAATAGGTAGGCTGCAAAGGTTTAGGGTCTGGGACACAGGTGGGATCTCCAGGCTGGGAAACATTTTAAGAGAAGACGCCTTGATCCCATTTGCACTGCTCCAATCTGAGTATCAACTGAATGACACCCAAAGATATAAGTATTTGCATCTGAAACACGCTTGGAGGGTGGAAAAGATTGATACCACCAACATCCCCGGATTTGCGCCCCTAGAGGGTAGGTTACTACAGGAAGAAATAGCTAGTTAAGCTGTCTCATGGAAATATAAAATCTTAATCAATAACATCCCGATAAGTTGAAATCCCTTAGGTCTAACATGTGAAAACACAACAGGACCGTTAGAGGACTGGGAATTCGCCTTAATGCACCCAAGAGAGGTGGCCATCAAGCTGCGAATAGGCTTGATACAATTCAAAATCGTACACAGGGTATATTTTTACACGGAACACCTGCACAAAATGGGGAGAGCTGAGACACCTAAATGCCTACGTTGCAAGACAGATTGTGCTACATATATACACACACTTTGGGAATGTCAGCATATCAAAACCTACTGGTCCCAGTTACTAAGGGAACTAAACGAGATACTAGGGGCACAAGGAGTGGGAAGACTTATTAGCTGCTGCAAAAGAGAGTGACCAACACACTTTTTGGAAGATAGTAGCCTCTGGGAATAAAGCGGGCTACTACTCCATAGAGAATAATATTGCAGCCGCTGACTGGATAAAATATTTTCATGGTTTCTACTCGGGAAGAAGCTCGGTGAGCGAGGATTTTCTCACACCTGTTGAGCTAGACTTAAAAACAGACGTCCCCGAAAAGCCTAAAGCCTGTTTAGAGTATCCAATCATTACGATCCAGAAAGTAAGTGCAGCAATTTGGAAGGTAGTGCCAAGCAATGTGCCAGGGATTGATTAGGTCCCGGGCGATTTATTTCTATCTGAGATTGAATGCTAGGGCCTAAATATCAAATTATATTTTAACCCCATTATGGCTGGGACTCCCCTTCCATCATCCTGGGGAGGAGCAGAGATTGTATCTACAAACAGGAGTCCTCTCTCTTGCCTGCCAACTATAGAATGATTTATTTATTTATTTATAAAGTTTTATATAGCGCGAACAAGATCCCACGGGATATCAGAGCGCTTTACAATCGAACTAGAACTGGAAGGCTAATCATGTAACAACAACAAGTTAAAAACACAAATGATCATAAGGTGCACGAAAATTCAAATGGAAGTTATGTTAAACAAAGTACAGTGTAACGACAGAGGGATACAGTATGTAAAAAAAAAAAAAATGTGTGGTAGTAAATGTTGAAACAATGGTAGTAGGAACAATGTCAGCGGGCCAAGGGGCTAGTCCAATTACTGAAGGAGTTTATTCATCAGGAATCTTTTGACTTCCAGTTTGAACACCGTTGTTCTGGAGTTCTGCGTATTTCTGGAGGAAGAGAGTTCCATATCGTTGGAGCCGCGCCAGAGAAGGCTCTGTGACAGGTTCTCTTTTTGTTAAGGATAGGTGGTTTCAAGAGTAAGGTAGTGGCGCTTCTAGAGGCTCTTACACCACAAGATAGTTCAAGTTTTTGTGCCAGGTACCTGGGCGTCTTGAAGTGGATAGCTTTGTGCGTCATAGTGGCAATTTTTAGCTGGATTCGTGCTTCATAGGGGAGCCAATGTAGAGTTTTTAGGACTGGCGATATGCGCTCATTGCGTTTGGTGCCTGTAACCAGTCTAGCCGCAGAATTCAGTGAAGCCCTTAGCGGAGCCAGGGTGTATTTGAGCAGGCCACAGAGGGTAGCACTACCGTAATCTAGCCTCGGTAGGACAAGCGCAAGTGGAAGGAAAGGTTTGATGTTTCTGAGTGTCCTTATCAAGTGGTTTGCTCCTTTACATGTATTGCTGATCTGATTTTTCATATTTCATATTCAGGTTCTTGTCCATGGTGACTCCTAGAGATTTGGCTGAGTTTACAATGAGCGGAGTGCAATTGCAAGCAGTGAGGTGGCTCAGCAAGAGGTCAAGATTGGGGGTGTAATTGGGGGTGTAATTCTGAGGGCAGACGAGCAAGAATTCTGTTTTTGAGGTGTTGAGCAGGCGATGGTTCTCAGTTAATCAGTTTTGAGTATACGTTAGGGTGGTGTTGAGTGATATGAGGTTTTCCAGGGATGAGATTTTCAAATAGAGTTGCGCGTCGTCGGCATACATGTGGAAATGAATATCCATGGAGTTAAGTGCGTTAGCTAATGGTTCCAAGAAAAGGTTGAAGAGGATAGGAGATAAAGCAGATCCTTGGGGAACCCCCATGAGAACAGGCGAGGGCTGGGAGAGAGAGTGATTTGCCTTGACTCTTTGCGATCTGTGATGGAGGAAGGACGAGAACCACTGTAGCACCTGATCACCAAAACCCCACCTGTTTTGCAGAATGGCTAAGAGGTTGTCATGATTGACCGTGTCAAAAGCAGAGGAAAGGTCAAGGAGGATCAGGAGGCAGGATTCGTTTTGATCGAGAATCTTTAGAATGTCATCCATAACATGAATGAGGGCCGATTCAGTGCTGTGCCCCATCCGAAAGCCGGATTGATGTTGGTCTAAGAGCTGGTAGTTCTCTATGTGAGTTGCGACTGAACGCATTTTTCAAGGAGTTTCGCAAGGGGTGGTATGTTGGAGATAGGTCGGAAATTATTGAGGTCTGTCCTATCAGCGTTAGGTTTTTTTAGTATAGGGGATACTTGAGCTGCTTTTAGGCAATCAGGGATTGTGCCTTGTGACAGAGACGCATTTACAATCCTTGTCCAGGTAGGGATGAGTGCATTCTTGATTTCCTTGAAAATGGATGGGGGTAACGGGTCACTGAAGTGGTTGGAAGGGTTGATATTCAGGAGAAACTTTTTGACGCCTTGTTCTTAGGGATCAGGGGGGTAGAGTTGAGCTTTTCAAAGAGGTCAGGTGGAGAGGCTGCCCTGGAGGAGAGGAGTACAGCCTTCTTAGCAGCGAGGTCAGAGGATATGAGTTTGGATTTCTCAATGAAGAAAGAAGCAAGATCGTCACAGGAGGGTGTACTGCTTCCAGGTTCCGATAGGTTTGGACCTACAATTGATTGCTGTTTGACCAATTCGAAAAGTTTCTTGGGACGGTTTGCCGCTTGATCTAATTGGTGTCTGAAATAGTTAGACGTGGCGTTCCTGATTTGTTTGTAGTAAAGGCTCCTAGCGTCTCTTAGGAGTTTAAGTTGGTGCGAGAGGGATTCGATCTCCAGGAGCGTTCAACTGCCCTAAGGTTGCGACGTTCCGTGTTTAGGTTATCATTATACCACGGTTTGGATATTTTTGTTGAGGCATTTTTATGTTGGAGTGGAGCAATGTTATTCATGATGTTAGAGATGGTCACATTGTAGGAGTCAGTGAGTAACTGCACCTCAGTCAGGTCCGCTTGAGAGGAGAGGGCAGATGTACAGTGGGCGGCTAGCTCAACAGGGTTTACTAGTCTGAGGTCCCTTCTCCATATCTTTGATTTCGTTGGTTGGGCCTTCCACAGCTGTACCTCCTTGTTGATAAAAAAAGGATGCAGTGGTGGTCTGACCAGTCACATGGGGTAATAGAATCCAAGGTGACGGTCTGCCCTTTCGAAATAATGAGGTCAAGAATTTTTCCTTTATTATGGGTTGGTTGGTCACAATGCTGGGTCAGATCCTGATCACTTAGAAAGGCTTTAAGGCTTGAAACTGCAGGGTCTATGGAGTTAGCTCAGTGCAGATTAAAGTCACCAAGGAAGATTTGGGACACAGCGTGGTCAGCATTGCTAGAAATGATTTCAAATAATTGCTCAATGAAAGGGAGATTGTCTCCTGGGGGGTGGTAGAAAGTGTGAAGTTTGCAGACCGGTAGGTTCTTACTTGAGATGTTGAGACAGAGATATACACAGGAGGAGGGCGCAGAGGACTCAACGGGAAAGATCGAAAGTGTGTTTCTATGAATACAGGCTAAGACCCCGCCCAATTTCCCAACTCTGTCTAACCTAATTATATCATGAGTGGGAGGTACTAGGATGTCGACGATCGGAGTGGAAGCGGGATTTAACCAAGTTTCAGTGAGGATGATAATGTCTAAGTCCAAGTGTTGTATGAGATCGAAGATATCAGTGGCGTGTTTACTGGCTGATCTGCAATTTAGAAGTACACATTTAATTCGTAGTGTCTTTGTGGAGGGAGGAGTCTGGGTGATATTCATGTGAGTGAGGTTGATCTAATTGCTGCCTCTGGGATTGATGGGTGGTCCTCTATTTGGGTTAGAAAGGATGGATTGTATTTGTCTCGGCGGGCTCATGTTGGGGTTGGGCCAATTAGGGTAAGAGTTGAGAAGCTCCTGTAGATCTGAGGACGCAAGGTAGGTCTCATATCTTCTAGGGCGGGAGGTGTCATTAGGTAGGGGAATGGATTTCACGATGGAGGAAGGTAAAGGCTTGACCATTGAATATCTATCGCAAGATGGAGCATTAGACAGGTTTGCCACGGTGAGGAAAGATCTTAGCATGGGGAAAAGGTCAATTGAGAGGGCTTTCAAGCCATGTAGCTCAGACGTTAGAAGGTGCAACTGAAGAGAAATCTCATCTAGGTGCGCCGCCAAGTCAGGGTGTTGAGCGAGAGGAGGGTGTGAAAGGGAATCTATCAGTAAGGGGAGATCTCGGTGTATACCTGCAAGGTCCGAGGTGGTGGGTGGTAGATCCTGTGGAGGAAGATGGTCATAGGAGTCTGGATGAGATCCAGGTGCTTTTGAAAGTGAGGTAGGTGTCTTAGTAAGGGGGGATTGATCGTTAGGCTTTGGGTTAGGACAAGGACTCATCAGATTGATTGACGTTGACCGATCATGATCGGTGGAGGGCATTTGCTTGGATTCCAGCCTCTTATGAAACACCGGGGGAGGGCTGGGGGAAGATGACTCAATAATTGGAGGCAAGGCAAGATGGATATCATGAGTATTCTCTAGTCGGGGGACAGATAGACTAGGACTGGCTAGATGTGCGTCGGGACCAGATAGTTGGGGCGCAGCAACCTGGGATGGGACCCCTCTGTGGTGAGCAGGTGGTGAGGCGTGATTTGGATGGAGATGGGGAAATGGACTTCCTAACGTATCGGGGAGTGGACTCGCCGGGTCCTGAGAGATGTGAGGGTGAGTCAGGGTGGCATTGGGTTTCGAGGAAGTCGCGTTTTTGAGTAACGGGAAGATGTTGGTTATCTTAAATAGATTGACATTTGATGCTTGGATTAGGATGATGCCATTGTTATAGAGGGTGATGGTGGTATTAGCGTTAAGTGAGGACGAAAGGGCTGTTGTGAGCTTGATACCATGAGGTGTTTTCCTAGAGCTTGTTATTCGGAGCATAGAGTAGAAGACTTTTCGCCAGCAAGCTCTTTTCCTGGTGTAGAAAATAAGGTTATTAACTCTGGTACCGTTGATAGTGGAAAAATAGACATCAGAGATTAAGGTTTCGGGCCAGGCCCTGAGCAAGTGATGCTTATATTTCTTGGCCACATTTTTCGATAGGTTGGGTGGGTAGTTGATGATGGAAGCGTTGGAACCAGAGGGATCAGGAATCAGAGCCATTATGAGAAATGTGACTATTGACCCATGGATATGAATTGATGGTGGGGGGAGGATGGTGTTAACGTGAGGAAAGCTGGCACCATAGAATGGGAAGACACCAACCAAAAGCAGTGGGTGTTGGCAACAACAGCAGTACCACTCCCGGAAGCAACCCAACCGCAGGGGGTGATGAAAGAATTTTTCTCTTAATAAGCACAGCCAAGATGTATGGCGATAAATTCAATTGCCCATTCCAAGATGGCCACCAAACTAAGCTGGTGACGGTTGAGCCGGCTCCTTTCTATTTCCATGCTCATCTGAACAAAGGGACTGGGGAGGAGGGGTAACCTGCTTTCAGCCCAGAAACAAGATGGTCGCCAAGAACAGGAGCAATCAAAACCCAAGTCAAAACACAAGTGGCAAAGAATGCAGCAGGAAGTCATGGGGGCACAAAGAATCTGTTGCTCCAGTGCAGATTGCAAGCAGTGCCTACGAGCCAACAGTGCATTAAACCAATGAACAGAGAGCGCCCCGCTATCAGCGCGCAGACACTCCAGGCTTCCCCCCGTACATGTGGAGCAATATCCGCAGCCAAACCCAGATCTTCATCCATCTCCCGCAATGTGGGAAGCTGCAAGGCAGAGGGGAGGGACGCGGGAGATCGGGAGATAAGGAATCTCCTACCTATGCACGAAGTCGCAGCACACGGGCATGACGGGACTCCCGCAGTGAGAAGCAGCACAGGATAGCGGCAAGAGCGAGAGACATGCACCAGTACCTCCCAGCACGGAAGAGGATCGGCGCCACCAGCGATCCGGGGGTCCACCGCATCACAGCCGCGAGACCAGCCAACCGATAAACCAGTAAAAGGCTCCTACCATCCGGTCAAAACAATCCACAACCGGGCAGCCGCCCCATCGCGGAGACGGCTCCGATAAGTCAACGTTACCGGGTCCAAGCCTCCGGGGTGGATCCTGCTGGCGGTCTGAGAGCTACGGTCTTCAGTACAATCGCGGAAGACACTGCATCGGTGCGATGGAGATTCCCACATCAGCTGGTCAAAACAAGGTGAGAAACGGGTCGCTGCGATGGCGACCGGCCGCCCGATTGTTGGGTGTTCCAACGAGGGGTGGATGGAGGGGAACAAACAGAGATACACAGGGACAACCACCAAAAGGTGAATCCCAAGTCCTGGAGCTCCTCAGTCGAGCTCCTACATTAGCCTTATTGACTGTACGCAAAACCTGTGATATAGAATTATTTTAAATAGACTTCAAAACTGGATGGAGGACAATGACATACTCACCCCTCTACCAGCTGGTTTTCATGAGTGCACCTCCACTGTCGGACAGGTATTCCGATGTTCAGATGTTAGATTGGAAAAACATGGTCTTTGAGGGAGAACATTTATAGGTGGTGTTTGTTGACCTGCATTTGGCCTTTGCTCTGATTAACAGGGCCACATTGTTGTTAGTGTTAATTGGATGGGGGTTCCAGGCTACTTGCTTGCAATGATTGCAAGGTTGCACAAGAGAAAATTTGCTCAGGTAAGATGTGGACAGCTCTGTGAAGTGATAGAGTCCTTCCTTGTTAATAGGGAGGGGTGAAGCAGGGTTGTGTCCTTGCTCTAATCCTATTTATGTTATATGTGACAATCTGATAGTTAATCTTGGCACAAGCCTGATTGATGCCCCGAGACTAGCTAGTATGAAGGTGCCAGCATTAACGTTTGCAGATGATACTCTCCTCTTGTCTAAATCCCGATGGGGTTACAACATATTTAATACAGGTTCAGCAGTTTCTGCGGGCTGATGGATTTAGAAAATAATGTGTAAAAAATAAAATATATGTGGCTTAACTGCCGCTCGACAACCATAACTAATCCTACATTAAAAGGGGTTTCCCTTGAGCCGGTACATAGCATCGAGTATCTTAGGGGTCACCCTTAAGGAGCAATTTGAGTGGATTTCTCTCATATCGAAGCACAGAGTGAAACTTGAACATCATATTGGTGGGCTGATAAAAGCCCAAAGGGGCTCATTCTGCAAACCCTTCTCCCAGTAATTCAGGTTAATAACTACCAAGCCCGAGTGGCTGCTCTTCATGGCACAGAACTATGGGGACACAAGGACTTAAAAGTCCTTGAGGCCACAGCAAATTAATTTCTGCAACAATTGTTGGGTCTTTCGTTTAGTACCTCTCCTTGGTTAGTACCCCCCTACTTTTCCTTAGGATGGACGTGGGTCTCAGGTCAATCTTCGATGGAACCAATCCTGTTCTGGAGAAGGATCTGGGCCTCCCCTGAATTGGAATCCTACAGACTAGGGTTGGAGGAAATACTCAATTGGCCAGGGTCAAGAAATTTACCATGACTAAAGTATGTGGGCGTAATCTTGACGGCCATGGGTAACGATAGTCTGTGGGAGTCCCTACCACAAAAAGTGCACATAAGAGTAATTTCTTACAGTACACATAGAGTACATTGTTATTTAGTACTTCATTGTGTTCTGATTACATTGAAGAGAGGTTCCTTGATGAGATCCATCCTGTATAGGCGAGGAAGCTGTATATGCAGGTCTGGTTTGGGACTCTGCCAGTACATGCATTTACTGCTGGCTGGTCTGGCCCCATGAGAAATTCCTCAGAGACAGTGGTACATATTTTCTTTCTTTTGTCCAGCCTATAAGTCGGTGTGGGCTAAATGGCTGATTCCTATATGCCGTAATTCTGAACTAGGTGCCACCAGGAAGTTTTTAGGATTCTGCAATCTGACACAAGCTGGCTCCTTGTTTTTGCTGTCTCTAGAATTCCTATATTACATGTGGTAATTCAGGCATACATTTTGTCCCAAAAATCCAAATTAATAATTGCCAACCTTATAGATCATCATATAAAGTGTGAGGGCTGCTTCTCCTCTAATGCAGTCTCCTACTCAACCCTGTACTGTGACCTTCATTGTTTTGAATTGTACCAATGTTTTTTACATTCTAATACTGTTCTTATTTATTCTTTATATTATCGATATTGATAACTGTTTATTTAATTGCTTTAAATGATGGTATTTTATTATGTATTTAACCATTGTCTAAAGTTTTTTTCTAATTGGATATGTTAAACTGTTCTTTTATGGTTGATATGCCAAAATCAAGATCGTGATGATCAAGAAAAGATACAAGAGAGGATAGGATGTAGCCTAATGGTTACATTGGTGCATGGCAAAGGATTTTGATCTCGTGGAGGCTGATGAAGGAGAGGTGGCTAATTTTTTAGCAGAATTGTTTGATAAGGGACTGGCTTACAGAATGGTTAATTGCTATCGCTCAGCAGTAGCTGCAGACATTCCTTGATTCAAGTTATTTCACTGGGAAGGAACCCTTTAATTTGTAGGGTGATGAAAGAAATAAGGTGGAGGAGAGGTCCAAAACCTAAGTATCTGGCACTGTGGGACATAGAGTTAGTGTTAAAATTGTTTCAGGATTGGCCTAGTAATGCAAAATTAGGTATAAAGAATTGTCCTAGAAGTTAGTTGGGCCGATTCACAGAACTAATCTGAGACAAAATCCTAAACATACTACTTTTGGTATTCACAGAAGGCATTTAGTAGTAGTAAAGTTAGGATTTTGTCTTAAGTTTGACTTAAGACAGACTTAAGACAGACTTAAGACAGACTTAAGACAAATTTAGGACAGACTTAAGACAGACTTAAGACAAAATCCTAACTTTACTACTACTAAATGCCTTCTGTGAATACCAAAATTAGTAAGTTTAGGATTTTGTCTCAGATTACTTCTGTGAATCGGGACCAACGACTTTATTGTATTTAATATCCTTTAGAAGGGGGGTCAGATGTGGGGGCCTAGGAAGTGACAAATAGGTATAATCAACCAATAGGAGTTCTATTTATGATTTTGTAAAGAACAAAAACCCTGCTTACAACTGATTTTTATCCAAGTTTAGAAAAGTTGCCAAAGCTATGTGTTGTTAAATATAATAAAGAATATAAGTGTCGGATGTTGGAGAAAAGAAGTGCTGGAGTGGATCAGTTATTGATCTTGTATGTTAAGCCTTTTCACACGGTCACAAATACAACAATCGCATGATGGGTGAAGTATTTTAACGCCATTATGGCTGGGACCCCCCTTCCATCATCCTGGGGAGGAGCAGAGATTGTGCCATATTGTGTCACAAACACAATAGTTGCATGATGGGCGAAGTCCGCTATGAAGGAAGCAGGTATTCACATCTCTAAGTTTGCAAGGCAGTCGGTAAGGGGTGCCATGACAAGTAAAACCTTTATGTCAGGGGGAAAGTTGGATGAGATTATGAAGACAGCAGATTGGTCTAACACTGATACAGCAGATTGGTCTAACAATACGTATAGGAAATTCTTTTTAGACCAATAGATCATGTTTTGCACCGTGCTTTGAGAAACTTTGAATAGGCATAATCCTAGCCTCCTGTCTTACAAAAGAATTTCAATTCTTAAAGGTTTACTGAAGAAAGAATAGCCATTTTATTAAAGACAAGGAGGCTAGCATTGTCTCACCAAACCCTCCCAGGTAGGTGGAGGAGGTGGTATTGTTTTTTATGGAACATGTAATGTAGAGAATAAGAATTTTTGAATATTGAGCTGTAGTGCAAATTAAGATTTCGAAGAAAGATACACTTGTGTTTTTCAAATTTTCCGATCAGCAAGTAGATAATGGTATGATGCAACAGAAGAGGATAGCTCGGAGAAGACAAACAAAAGAGGAAGAACATGAAAGCTAAGGATATTTATATGGACTTGAGAGTTTAGTATTTTCATTATGATGTAGTTTGTGTTCTGTTTTAGAAACTTTTAATGGTTTGTGCTCAGAAAGAAGTAAATAAAATTCTATGCCTAATGATAGCGTTCTTGTCTTTAATAGAATTCTATATTCAGTAAACCTTTAAGAATCGGCATTCCCTCTCTATTACTAAGGCATGCCGTGTGTGCCTCTTTTCATATTTCCTTTTGCACAGAAAAGCATTAGTGACTACTTTGCTTTGCAGATATTGACTGACTATATGTTGATGCAAATCACTGTACTTCAAGAAGGCTTTTTTAGAATTTGTCTCCTGAAATGTTATTTGCATTTGTCAAAGGTAAACTAATTTTTATTAAATTTTTGTAATGCATCCTGTGTCAAATGAGATTTTGAGGGATCCACTGGTCTTAAAGGATACAGGGAGAATCCATGTTGTCTGAAGGACAGTTGCCTGCTTTCGCAGCTGCTCATGTTGGCTGAAGGACAGTTGGCTGCTTTCGCAGTTGGATAGCCTGAGAGATCAGCAGTCCATCCAGCTCTAAATCCAGCAATGAGGGAGCAGCAATCAATTTATTTTCTGATAGGCACATATGTGAATTGATGCTGCAGGGAAATAAAGGGTCTGGTTTACAAAATACTGCTAGCAAAATATTGCTCGCACATTGCGACCAGCATTTTTGCAATCAGTCTGGAATTTTTCAAACTACCTATGTAATGTTAGGTTTGCAAAGCTCCCATTCTGAGCATGTTGCAATCTGACCTACCTCAAATTTGCTAATGAGGTAAGTCGCAAATTGTAACTTACTGTGGTTGTATGCCAACACCATGCCTGTAATAACATTTAAATAAAGTAAACTTTTTTTTTTAAATGAAGCTCTTTTTTTAGAAAACATTTATGTGAGAGCTGCCAATGGACCCCTTGACTACTGCCTACTACCAAACAAGCTTTCTTTTAATTCGCAAAGGGTCCCCTTCCCTTTTGCAAATGCATTATCTCCAAACTCGGTAGTCCAAAAAATTGTCCATGTGTTGCAATTTACAGTTAACAGTTTCTTAACATTGATTCATCTCATACTGAATCGCAATCCCATTTTAGGCGTCAATAAGCATTTATTAACTCCTAAAACGGGATTAGTGTAAATTAAAAATCTGATTTCCAGTTGCAATGCAGGCCCCCGGGGGAAATAAAGGTCGCAGACCAGTCTTCCACCGGGGTACTTTGTGCCAATGCCAGAAGGACAAGGTAGGGGCTTAAGGACAGTTAGTGGAAGGGGCGGCACCAAGCACCACCGGGCGAAAAGGGTTCATAAAAGTTAGTGCCAGTAATTCTATTATGGATAGGGAAGAATATTGAGCCTACTTGGTTTCGTAGTCAGCACCGGGAGGCCATGGTGGAGCAGGACAGTGAGGCTGTCCGGGCCGCGTTATTTGTGCTGGGCAGGGCAGGCCAGTTGGACCTACTATGGCCCAGCATCCTGGATCAGGCATGGGTGGGTATGTGTTGCCCAACGCGCTCCACGTAAGGCGGGGTTGCTGCAGCAGTGGCAGCTTGCATGCCTGAATCACCACCCACTGGAAAGTCAGCCAGAGGCCGGGGAGCGCTGGAAATGAAGACCTGTCTGGAACCAAGTGTAGGGACACGGCTTCCAGATCAGACTGAACGGGTTAAGGAGGATGTCGGGGTTTGGGCCTTCCAACACAGAGCCAGTGCTCCTGAGTGCGGGCACTGGCCTGATAAATGAGCCCCCAGGGGAAAGCTGGCTGCTAGACCTCTTAAGGAGGCCCCCCTGTGAGCAGGGAGGAAATGGGAGCCAGTGCACTGGGTCCAGTATTTGGAAAATCTAGATGGGCTGGTGGTCATGGGGAGACAAGTATTACAGAGGCCCTAGTCAGGATGGGTGGCCTGGGCCAGAGGGCCCCGGTGGGTGTGCGGGGTGCAGATACATCCCCCTTGCTTAGCATATAGGATGGGTTGGATTTAGAGGCGCAAATTAAAGAGCAGTGCTGCATTATATAAGAAACAGAGGAGAAGTGGGTCAGGATGTGTGAGGCAAGGGAGTGGGCTGCGGCTGACTTGCCTGGGTGTGTGGGACCCCCAAGCAGGAGAGGAGGGGGGAGAGAGGCAGGTGGGTAAGTAGATGGGGGCCATTGGGCATGGGTTTTGGTCAATCAGACCCCAGATAAGGTGACAGGGACAGCCAGCACGGAGGTCAGTTCTGGTGGTACGCAGGACCTCCACAGGTTGGAGCAGCCTGGCAGGAGGAGGGCAAGCGAGTCTGGCGTGTGAGGCCAGTAGTAAGGTGGTGATGCCAGCGGGGTGCAAGACAGCCCCGGGACAGTGGCCCTAAGAAGCAGAGGGGTCTCCAGCGGCTGACTCTCTGGCGAGGGCTTGTGCAGTTGGACAGCAGCGAAGGACTGCCCAAAGTGGAAGGAAACAGCTGTTCAGGTAAATAAGAGAGTGGTGCAGGAGTCTGTGTGTGGTGCGTTTGAGTGTGAGGCTGAGCTGGTGCTGGATTACGAGGATGAGAGCGAAGAATGGGAAGAGGGAGAAGTACACAATGATGATGGAGAGGTCATGGGGTGCTCTGGGGCACCGATGAAGGCAACTGTGAAAATTGTTTTTTTACAGGTGGAAAGTGCAGCCAAGGAGAAGGTGAAACCCACAGGACAGCGGAGTAACAGCAGCCAGTGCAAGGACAAAGCAGTTAATAGCGGGCTCTTAGTTAGGTAATGGGGAGTGGTGGACGGCATGGGGATTGAGGAGATGCGGGTGCTAATGGTTGGACCTGCTGGTCAGTGGGAGCGGGAGACAGGTGGTAAGGGAATTGGGGGCAGCAAAGATAGGTTAATCTGCGACACCACAGGAAAAAACTGCAGCAAGGGCTTAGTGGGTACCAGTGTCCAGACAGACAGTACTGCTGGGGTTGAGGGGAAAGAAGAGAAAACAGACAACAAAAATCCCAAAAAATTACAGTACATGGGCCTGGAGATGCCATTAGGGTTACATCTGTCAGACACAAAAAAAATGAATTTGTAAACAAGCAATGTTGACGTGTTCAAACTTCTCCATAGGGAGATACAGGCAAAGGAGGGCTCTAAAGAGGAGGAATGGGAGTTGCCTAGGAGGCCAAGGGTACCCATTAACATGGAGAATAGGACATCCGATTTATTTATGCCAGCATTTACTCTGAGCGGCATCTGGATACGGCATTTGC
Source organism: Triturus cristatus (assembly GCF_964204655.1). Classification (NCBI taxonomy): domain Eukaryota; kingdom Metazoa; phylum Chordata; class Amphibia; order Caudata; family Salamandridae; genus Triturus; species Triturus cristatus. Next base: position 1,040,420,547 of record NC_140591.1, on the reverse strand, counting down.
CTTACTGAAATACATGGATATTATCCATAAGGTACAAATGCATTTTAGGGGGTATGCCTGGTTGAGCTATGATGAGGAATTTAGGGCAAGGGTCAGTATTAACCCCGATAAACCTTGGGGCGAGGTGGATTCGGAGCTCTGGATCCAGTGGATGTCATCCACCGAATCCTCGGTGTCCACTCATACGGCAAGCAGCTTGCCAGTGACCTATCAGTCCTTTCAGTTGGAGTGGGGGGGTCTGGTTTCTCACCAAAACTGGCAGGATCCACCACGAGGGCATGATGGAATTTTAACAAGGGATTTTGCTCTATGCACCCATGTAAGTTCAAACATGAATGCTCCAAGTGTGGGGGACAGCATCCAATCACACAGTGCTCTACTTTGGCCACTCTGGCATAACAGTGGAAGACCTCTAGAAGACGGGGGCAGTGTGGGCCAAAGGGCCCCTACCGCAGTTAGGGTTGAGGCAATGGGCCCGTGGTTCTCGGTTTACCCGGACAAGGAGGTGCAATTATGATTACAGTGGGGTTTTATTAAGGGGTTTCTTGTGGGATACCAGGGTCCAAGGGGGCACAGAGGGGCTGAGAACCTGAAGTCAGCAAAATAACTGCTGCAGGTGGTGGCAACTAAGCTAGAAAAGGAGGTTGAGGAGGGAAGAACTGCTGGTCCATTCACAGATTGGCCACTGGAGAATTTGATTATTTCACCTTTGGGTGTGGTTCCAAAAGAGAGCAGGGAGAGTGCAGGATGATTCACCACCTATCATGGCCAGAAGGGGGTTCAGTCAATGATTTAATTGCGGAGGAGGATTCCAGGGTGCTATACGCCTCAGTGGATGATTCTATTCGCCTGGTGTGGGTGTGTGGTCAGGGAGCGGAAATGGCAAAATGTGATGTCAAATCTGCATTTAGCTTACTATCCATCCACCCAGTAGATTTTCCGCTGCTAGGTATGCAATTTGGGGGTACCATCTATGTGGGCAAAATCCTGCCAATGGGCTGCACCATTTCCTGTTCACTGTTTGAAATATTCAGTACCTTTTTGCAGTGGGTATTCACAAAAAGCAGTGGTCACGCGGGGTTTCTCATTACCTGGACAATTTTTTGTTATCAGGGAAAGGAACCTCTTGGGATTGTGCTCGGGTGTTACACCATGTTGAAGGCCTAACACAGGCCTTTGGGGTGCCGCTGGCACCTGAGAAGATGGCTTGGCCCAGTTGCAGACTGACTTTTTGTTGAATCGAGCTAGACTTGGTGCACTGGGTGGCTCGGCTTCCCAGGGAAGAGGTGGAAGACGTCCAGGTATTTTTGTTACAGGTGGTGGGTGAGAGGAAGATTGATTTGAGAGCTGTGCAGAAGCTCCTGGGCTTCCAGAAATTTGCATGCAGGGTGGTGAGAGCGTAGAGAACATTTTGCAGGTGACTGGGCATGACCATGTCAGGGGCAGTGATGCTGCACCACTGGGTGAGGATTTCGTTGGGGGGTCAGAGCAGATTTGGGGGTGTGGCAGAGGTTCTTGGTTGATTTTAATGGTGTGTTATTGGAATTTTTGGAGGAAAATATGGTGTTGCAGGTTCAGTTCTTCTCAGATGTGGCAGGATCTCTGGGCTTTGAACTGTTCTGGAATGGACGATGGTGTGCAGAGATGTGGCCACCATACTGGTTGAATCAGGGACAGAGTATTGCATTTTTGGAATTCTTTCCACTATTGGTGGCATTGGCAGTCTCGGGTGAAGAACTGAGAAATCAGACGGTGCTTTTCCATGTGGATTACATGACTGTGGTAGAACTGGTGAACAGGCAAAAGGCAAGGGATATGAGGGTGTAGCGGCTGTTGCTAAGGTTCATGCTGGTCTTTTTGCAGCTTAATGTTGTTCTCAGAGCAAAGCATGTCCCGGGGGCCAGCAATGACATTGCTGATCATTGTCTAGTTTGCAGTGGCAGCGATCCCATGGACTGGCGCCTTGAGCAGAGGACTGCTAGACCGAACTGCCGGATGACATCTGGGCCTAGGGGACAGGGGAGTGATAGGCCTGGTCGAGAAATCCTTTGCGGGATCCACAAGAAGGAGCTATAGACTGGCATGGTCCGAATTTGGGGACTTAGTGGGTCAATCCAGAGATGCAATGAGCCTTAAATATCTGGACACTGAGCAGGGAGTTTTGAGTTTTGTTTTAAGTTGCATGGATAAAGGTTTATTACATATAACCATTGCAGGCAAGCTACCCGGGATCTCTTTTTACGGCAAACTATATTTGGGTTTTGACCCAGCCCAGGATGACATTTTGAGCAACATGTTGAAAGGTTGGGCAAGGGAACGAGGGAGGGGGAGCTCCTAGGGAGGCCATTACGTTTGAGTTATTGCGAGAGTTGTTGGGGGTTTTGCCTTTGTGCTGTTATGACCCATTTGCGGTGTTGATATTTAGATTATGCATGATTTGGATGTTTTTTGAGGCTTTCCAGGTTTCAGAGTTATTGGGGACAGCAAGGCAAGTGGGGGTGTTATATGGGGAGATGTGCCTGGACCGGGTGAAGGCTGGGGATTTGGTTGAGTAAATCTAAGACAGACCAGGCAGGGGGAGGGAGTTGAGTGTGGCTGATGGAGAGTGGTTGCAGCGACGTGTGCCCTGAGCAGGAATGGCAGAGATTTATGGCAATGCCGTGAAGGTCCATATGGTGTTTTTTGTAATGCAACAGGCAGACAAGTGATGGCCTTCCAGTTACTGACTGTACTGTGCATGGCGCTACGTATGGTGGGCAGGGAACCAGCTACCTTCAGCACGCACTCTTTCCGAATTGTTCGCTTTAACGGCGGCGGCGCATCTGGGCTGGTCCCGGAGCAGAATTTGCAAGATTGGAAGATGGAGGTCAAAGTGTTGTAAGAGATATGTATGCAAATAGGGTGTCCATGGCCAGGGGTTGGGGGGAGGTGGAGGTTAAGGGAAAATGGGTGGTTTCCAGACCTAACTGTCTTCTTTTATACTGCGGGAAGTGTGAGCGAGCCAGGAACAAAGACGGTTACCTGGATCGTAGGGCATTCCTTCGTACACTGGGCACCCAAGTATGTGGGCCAACAGGTGTATGGACATAATTTGGGCTTGAGGAGCAGCCACTATGAGGTGTTTTAGTGGGGAAAAAGGGGTTTGCAATGGGGAGGGCGCTACTACTATTGTTGATGAAGTTGGTGTCACTGAGGGGCTGCCCGTACATGCTCTTGATACATCTTGGAGAGAATGACCTAGTGCGTCTGTCAGAACTGACATTGCTGCAGCACATGCAGAGGGATCTGGAGGCAATCAAGGGGAATTTCTGAGGAACATGCATGAGTTGAACTGAATTTGTGCCCCACAGAGTCTGGAGGTAATTAATCCATCTGGTGCTGCAGGGCATATTGAGGAATGGCGAAAGGTGCGCATGATCTCTTGATGGGGCAGGTAACTGCCCTGTGGCCGTTCCCAGGGTGACGGTACTTTGGAGGGGTGGTGAGTCACATACGGGTGGATTCACCCCTCAGGGGGAAGGGTGCACAGTTTATTGATGGCAATGTGCGGGATGCAATGAGCAAAGAACAAAATTCAAGGGAGGATGTTTGGAGGGCAAGTGAAGGTGATATGGAAGGAGGTCAGAGAGTGAAAGGGGAGGAGTGAAAGAGATGAGATGGAGTTTGAGAATGCGTAGGGAGAATGAAACTGTATGGTTCATGCTAAAGAGTTATAGTTGCATTTATGTAAATGTTTAATAAAGTTTTAAGTGTTGCAACCTTGTACTAATAAAATGGCCTTTTATGCTTCAAGTAACAGCCTGGAGTGTGGTTATTGCACAAAACCACATAATGTATGACTCGCTGTGTTTGTGACTGCAAAATAGGGGGCATATTTACAACGAGGCGATAAAAAATTATCTCCGCTTTAGCGGCCGTCTTCGGCCGAAAAGCGGCGATAATTTTATCGCTATATTAGCAAGGTCACGCTAACGCGTGAAACCCTGCTTTAGCGTGGGGATTTCTAACGCCCAGCTTTGCATCTCTAATGAGATGCAAAGTGGGCGTACCTGACCTGACATGATAGGAGAAATGTCGCTAAGCGACATTTCTCCTATCATCAAGCCCCACGCTATGAAGCATAGCGTCAGGAAAAGTAGCGATAACACCTGTTATCGCTACTTTCCTAACACCTGCTTCAGGACTGACTTAGCCATGATATCCTATGGAAGGTGGATATCATGGCTAAGTGTGTGAGTCCCTATCAACAAGCTAACGTGAGATTATCGCTGGGTTTCCAGCGATAATCTCACGTTAGCCAGTTAGCGCTAGGATTTTTATCGCCGATGAGATAAGCGTTGCTAATAGCACGCTATCTCAGCGATAAAAATCAGCGCTAGCCGGCGATAATTATCCGAGCGCAAAGTGCGCTCAGCGATAATTATCGCCGGTTGTTGTTGATATGCCCCTAGGTTTGTCCATCAGGCCCATTCTCCCTAATTGCATGAGCAGATCAGGGTATTTTATTTCAACTAGTTACGAAACCTGTGGTTTATTAGTCAATATATTCCGAAAATTGCACTTTAAAAGGAAGAACTTGACAACATTTGTAAAGCAGATTCTTTAATAGTAAATGAGCAGTGGTGGGCTGGCGTGGTGTACTCGCTTAATGCAATGTTGTCAGGTGTGAACAGCTGAAATTTACCTGAGAAAAAAGCTTTGGGTGGGAAATAACCGCAATACTCATAATTTCGATATGTGCGGTTATAAAAGTTACCACCCAAATACAGAATTCAACGAGAGCCTGGTTACTCTTCAGAAGAAAAAAACTACGGGTTTGTGATGGCCTTTATATGGAGTTTCTTTAAAAATATTCAGTGCTCTGCTCTTTCACACTCAAACTGGGTCAAGTCTGAGTGCCTTCAGATCCTTCACATAACTGTGAATCACATAAAAGCATACCTTTTTTAAATCAGAAATTAATATTTAATTTTACACGTCCCCAGTGCTTTTTCAAATGATGACTCCCCCTGAAAACATGGAGTATCTTTATGCAAGCGCCGAGGAATCTCGCGCTAAAAGACCATCTAATTACTGTATGCTGTTGTACTGGTAACTTTGATATGTAATGTTCTCACATCTTGACTCCTCACTCCGCTGAACTGTATTATTAAACCTTGTTAACATAGCATATGTCTCCCTACTACATGGAATGTAATTAAGTCCCGGGATCATAGTTTCAAAGAGGTTGAAATGTAGTTCATTAAAACGAGAAGCCAGAAAAGTGCTAACTGTTCATGTGACTTCACTGTACGTTGGGCACATAAATGCTGATCACTACTTTACCAATCTAAAAGAGGCTATGAAGCAGACGTCATGAGCTATAGGGAAAACTGTCTTTGGCTGATTTTTAACATGTGTCTTTCTAACGGGCATATTTAAGAGTTGGATAAACAGGGGGGCAACGACCCAGGTTTGAATTAAAAAGTGTGAAATCCCAGATAACACCCATAAACAGGACTAAGCGTGTATACGCTATAATCATTCCTATTTGTTAACTGCAAACAGTGCTTAATTTGTAAAGAAATAAATGCCGGAGCCCTCGTGATGAGGCCACCGCAGTTTGCACCACAAACTGCCACTGCCAATGTGAGAGCTTACACAACTACTAACCATCGCACTGCTTCAAGTGTTACAATTCTGACTGGTCTAGCCCCCCAAGCTTTAAGAATTGTTTGTGTGACAGTTATCAGTTCTTTTAAACATCTATTGATTTATTAAACAACTATTTTTCAGCTCATCTTTAAATGAGCAGCTGTCCTAAGTGCCGGTGCCCGCAATTAAGAGCCGGTGGCGAGCACCGGAAAGCACTTGCTCAAATTAAGCACTGACTGCAAACATATCACCCCTTAAGGCGCTGGGAGACGTCGGGGTGAGGGGAGATTAATTGAGCTGTTGCCCAGAGTCACATGATGCTGAGTTGAGCTGCCGCTGGATATCGAACCATGAGCCCCGCGTTCTGGAGTCCGCCGCTCTGGCCACTGCACCACACCTCTCCCTCGGTGGGAAACCTCTTGTATTTTTCACTGTACTGCAAAGAACACCCACTGCTGCAGGCTACCAGTGTGGAAATTTAGCTTGTAACTGAACATTATCTGCGCCATCTTGCCTCTCCCCAGCGCCACGCACCGGAAACGTATGACAGCCATTTTAGGCACCCCACTCTCTCTCCCCGCTCATTACCGATCACCAGCACGTCCCCCTGGCGCTGCAAGCATCCCCCGCGCGCCGGCCATCCCCGCTCTCTCATACACGGGCCATAAACCCTCTCCTTCTGCGCGACCCTGCCATGGAACCGCACCCCACGCCTGACCGACATCCCATACATGGTCATGCATCTCTTTTGATAACCCCCTTCCTCTGCGCCCCATTGTCCGAACCGATCCCAGGCCATCACCTAGCCCTGCGGATGCAGTTTATTGCCCCTACTGTAAGGAAAACACCCCACATCAAAGGGATTACAGCAGATCAAGGCCCCCACCCCCCTGAGACCCGACCGGTTGCACACACCCCCGGGAATTGGCGGAATGTCCAGCTGTGTGATAGCCATCTCCTACTGTGGGTGGGGTGGGGACCTCCACTGAAGATATGTGTGGGAGCGAGCTCGAAGTGGGGATTCTGAGGATGTTCTATCATGTATCAAAGCAATCTCAAGAATGCGCCATGTACAATAAACCGTGTAATAAAGCAATAAACTTGTGTATAAGAGGCCAGGCCTCAGAGATGTGGTTAGAGCACCTCGTGACGATACCTTGCTGTCTGATCTGATGTGTTCTGCTCCGACGGAATAAAACCTTGTTTCCTGCCTTCCAGTCTCCGGCGCCTGCCTCTTTCATTGGTAAATTATCGAATGGTATGAGAGGCGATTACCGCCGGGCAATACTTGAAAGGTTATCGACTGAAACTGCCGCTACCATTTAACAATTGGCGTCCCAAGCGTGGGGCCCATCAGCGACACGTGGATCCAGTGGGAGAGGTCCCGACGACAGAGTGAGCGACTGCAACGATCGGGAGAGCTCCTGCCCGATAGACCCTCGTCTGGCAGCCGATCATCCGAACTTCACTGATTCCGAGCAGACCTCTCTCGAGTGATCTACGGTCCTGACTGGGAACCATCAGGAGTGCCGCGGCAATAACGGAGAGTAGAGGACAATCGGGCGCTGGAGGCGGAAGACGAGAAACTGTCCAGCCGGTCCGGGTAAGGTCGTGAAACACGACAAATTGCGAAACGATTGATTGATTGATGGAAAAATACTAGTATTGCTTATTGATTGTTCTCTTTGAGATATTCGCTGTCTACAAACGGGGAGGAGTAGAAATACTCTCTCTCTCTCCCTTTGCAGATAGTGAAGGGTAGGTAACGCAGACTTTTGTCCCCGTTGTAACCCGTCGTGCCTATCTTTATCTCCCCACTGATTGATTGTCCGAACATTGATTGTTTTGAAGGATAGTGCTCTTTGAGATATTCTCTGTGTGCAAATAACGTAGAATAGAAATATTCTGTCTAGTCTTTGCAAATACTGAAGGGTAGGTAACGCAGACTTTTGTCCCCATTGTAACCCGTCGTGCCTATCTTTATCTCCCCATTGATTGATTGATTGTCCGAACACTAGTTGTTCGATATTGGTTCTTTGGAGGTATTCTCTGCTTACAAATAACGAGGAATAGAGATATTCTGTCTAGTCTTTGCAAGCAGTGAAAAGATAGGTAGTGCTGACTTTTGTCCCCGTTGTAACCCGTCATGCCTATCTTCTCCCCACTGATTGGTAGTTGGTTCTGCCCGGACCGCTTATTAGAGGTGAACCATCCGGCTCCACTGGAGGGCACCCCTAATAAGGACATGTTCACTAAATATGGACTAGTCGCCGTAGCTTATAGCAAGCTATGGCATAAATATACAAAGGGGGACCCCGAGAGTCAGTGGCCACTGGTGGGATCTTTTTTTGACCCTACAAAACTAAAAAGACGCTAGGAAATAGCCCTTTGTGGGATATATGAAACTAGGGGAAGGAGCCAAGCTCACGGTCAAGACGGCCACGAGGTAGCTCGGCTCCATCGCTCTCGCTGCCTAAACATGTCTGCCCTACCACCCACCCCGCCCAGTAAACACGACAAAAATCCCACACAACCGGAAGCCTGCTGATACCCACCATCGACGTCACCGAACTGGACTAGGATCACGCACAATTGGACTATGCCATTTTCCGATTACACAGTAACTAGATCGCAAATATGTACAACACTCCAACAAAGTAGTATGATTAAAACATTTTAATAACTTATAGGTATAACAACATTCCGACAAAGTGAACAAGTTAAAACATGTTTTAAACAACTATTTACATGACAATCTGCTGCAACCTCCATCCCAAAGCATTTACGTCCGCGTGACACCGTCCTCGCCTCTCCTTCCTCGAAGTTGCAACATTGGCCTGTTTTGGGCGGTCCTTTTAGTCGGCTTTGGGCTATAAAAGCCATGCAAAAAAAATCCATCGACATCAGTGGCGGACAACTGTGCGAATAGGCCGGAAGCTACATGCGGCGCCAAGACCGTGGCAACGCCGAGGTGGGGTCTGCCACGTTGTGCGGATCTTCCCATTCTCTTCTTCTTCCTTCAACAACGAAGGGTGCCCTGGCGGGGGGAAGCGACGCGGACGGGCCTCCCCCGCCTCCCCAGGTGGAGGCTCGCCAGCAGAGAGGGCACCCCTGCCGTTTCACTCGCCGGCCAGCTGAGTTGCACCTTGCCGTTTCTTTCGCCGGCCAGCTGAGTTGCACCCTGCCGCTTCACTCGCCGGCCAGCTGAGTTGCACCCAGCCATTCCGCTCGCCGTCCAGATGAGTGGGCGCCCCTGCACTCACCGACCAGCTGCAGCAGGACAGTCATTCAAGTCTTGCCTGACCGGGTAACCACTCAGGCGCGGATCCACTAAGATTGCCATTAGCGTTTCACTCGAGAGGTGGGTCCCCGCAGCCGAGTGATCAGGGGACCCACCCCGGTGGCTGTACCGAAGAGCTGCTGCTGCTGCTGCCTCTGGACTCTAGCGGTCGGTTCTTCAGATCCAGGCCTGGCCCACCGAAAGGCGGCTCTGGACTCGGAAGCTTGTCTGCTCGGGCGTGGGCCCCACCCTTGAAAAAACACCCTCTCAGCTTTGCAGATTCTGCGGGAGTCATTGACATTCGACTCCCGTGGGCTTCCGGTGGGGGCAACCGCCGCTATTTGCTTGCTTATTCCACATTAACTTGTCTTTGCCCCGGGCGACAGCCATCTTGCCTCCGTTTGGTGCCGTAAAAGAAAGACTGATTCAAGGCGTCGGCGGAAGAACCCGCCTGCTGCCCCGCCCCAAGAACGGACCACGGCATTGCTACAAGATCGCGGTGACACCATGCTGACGCAAGCTGACGCTAACGAAAGTTCTCGAACTAACGAAAGGGATTCTGGCCCGGCAGCTAGTTAGTGCGAAGACTTAGACTGTGCACTGGACCCACCCGACCTCGCCCCAAAATAGCGCCAATGTAGGAGGGGCCTGCAACTCCTTATGGCGTCCCAGTTACTTGACATTTATGTATGTAATATTTCCACACATAATGGTCGGAGGGACGGGGAGGGTACTGAATTTATGCTAAAGTAGTGTTGCTCATGATACTCGACGCCTTTCACACCGTGGCCGGCCTGTAGCGGTTGTAGGCCCGTATTTGTATACTGACATTGTTTTAAATAAAGGGCTTCTTAAAGGAATTACGGAATCAGCGTCATGACAAATCATCTAGGTTGGTAAAGTTTTTTCTGAATAATTGTTACTCCCAAGCAATAGAAAGCAGATAATGCAGACCCTATTTGCCTGAATTTTGGATTGATGAAATTTGTACCAATCACGCCTGTCTTTTTCAGAATTGTTGGAAAATGGTTGACTATAGCTTAAGGTATCTGCCGAATGCAAGGTACGGTACCTTGCCCCATAATACGCGACCGATTGAGAAACAAATGCACGACAAGGGAACCCGAATTTAGGAGACGAATAAAATGGAGCATCTTGTATAGTCGAAAGGAAGGATATAGTAGGTCTGTGGTATTACCCGCTCCTGCCGCTAGCCTGGTACGTGGTAAGTAGAACTTTTTCGTGTCTATGCGCGCTGATGTGCTTTGAATGCTGCACACCCCCCTTCTTTTCTTTTCTATAGGTCACATCGGAGTTCCGTCTGAAGAATGGAGTGGACATGGACCGCACCGTGTTCAATGTAGGGAAAAACATAGACAAACGTTGTGGGATGGTGCGTGAAGTGCAGACCACCACTGGGAGCGTGAAAAACTGTATGGTATGACTGTGCGTATGTGCCTTGATTATACGGTATGAATGTGTATGCATTTCATAGGCTTGGGTCGCTGGAAGTGAACGTCATCGTATGACTGAAGTGCTTGTCTATCGATCAAAGGGAGGGGAGTAAAAAGTCCGACACCCCCCCCAAAATGAATTACGGAAAATACTGAAAATACGCAGCATGCATAGGAAAGAGGACAGGAAAGGAGAGGTCCCCGTACTTAACGTAGCTCTGTGTCTTCGTCTTAATTCCTGTGCTTGATGTATGTACTGTTACGCCCTACCCGGTATTTGTGTATACGTGATCACTGACTTTATGTCTTTCCCCCGCTTGTGTTTTCTTACATAGAACTGACCCGTGCTACTCCATGTTGTGTGTGCACCAAGTAGCCTATAATCGTACGCATGTCTCTCTCTCTCTCTCGTTTTGTGTCGTACGTATGCCAAATAGCCTACTTGATGCGCACGTCTCTCTCTCTCTCTCTCTCTCTCTCTCTCTCACTCACTCACTCACTCACTCTCTCTCTCTCTCTCTCTCTCTCTCTCTCTCTCTCTCTCTCTCTCTCTTACTCTCTCTCCCTCCCTCGCTGAAGGCTCTCTTGCCCTCTTTCTTTTTGAATAAATTAACGACACTATACCTCCTCAGTATGTGTATAATTGGCCTAAAACACGGTGGTGTCCGAACAAATTGACAGAAACAAAAACGACCGTAGTTTACCACGTTACTACCTCTCCTTTCTGCAAATGTTGAACTTAATTGGCTGAGAAAGAAAGGACAGGTAAGACGACTGATGTCTCCCAATTTGGCCCTCATCACGGGGACTATATGTCAGTGGTTTTCGTTTTTAGAGCTTTAACAACACCATCTCCACCGCCCAGAATTGCCCCCGCCCAATTACCCCGAACTAGAATGTCTAAGCACCCCGTTCTCCCAAAATAACCCCAGCCCTGTACTAGCCGTCTCAGAGTATTTCGAATGAAACAGCTGATGACCTTATTCTCTAAAGGTACATCGCCTAAGCTGATAAGGGTTACCTATTGTCTCCAGCAAGAAAAATGTTTAGCTTATGTCCCTCCCCGAAATAGATACCTGTGAACCCATGACAGTAGCACCTCGCATTTTTTCTTTTCATAAACTTAGCAGTCCTCGGAGGAAAATGTGTATTAACAGAACTTGTGTTAAGATGAACGAGTCTCTACCGGAGAAGCCGGTTCGAATTTTTGATAAACCAGAAAGTCAACAGATGTCAGGCTTCCTGCAACGATTATAGGGCACAGGAATCGACACCTAGCAGGCCAGACGATGAACAGGAACACCCACAGAAACCTGCACCACAGCAATGATTAATAGATTAGTAACACACACCGACATAAGAGTTAATAGACATCAATCATGCAGCGACCGACAAAAGCATTTCCCTAACTACTCGGTGGTTGGGAGAGAGGATGAAGTGTGTAAATGTCTTCCCTGCCAACTCTCTAAGATTTTGTTTCTTGTAGTCCTTCAAAGATAACCTGCGGCCATCGGAAGAGAGGGGTCGGACGTGACGCACAGCCTGGCTGCGGACCATGGAACATCTATGGCATCGACCAAGGGGGAGGCAACGAAGCAAAAAGGGCGTGAGACGAGGCACCATTATCAGGATGATAAGCGATAGAACGAAGGGCTATCTCGAGGCCCCCTGCTCACTGACCAGCGTGCCTGAAGTCCCAACCCGTCGGGCCCGATTGATGGGCCCAGTGCTGGAAGATTCTGCTCTCCTTGGTCCGCTTTTTGATCCGATCCCACTCCACCCCCTCTTCCCTCGGCATCCCGAAGCACGCCACACCCCTTCTCTCTCTCTCTCCCTCTTTTATATGGATTTTGAATTTGACTTAACTACAGAAGAACAAAAAGCGGGTACCCCGTCTCAAAGTACCTATGATAAAATGTGTTAGGGAACAGGACTGTGATCAGGAGAACAACGAATGGTCACACCCTGCTACGTGAAAACTTGGATTTGAGCTGGACCTTAGCTCCACCGCCGGTGCTCAACAGTGCCAACAAAAGAAGAACAACAATAAGAGCTTACCAGTGATGGCTCGTTATAATAGGACACTGGAAAGAAGAACTCCCTTCCATGACTGTAACTCATGTTAAGTTGAATTCCTCTCCCAACCACCTTTTTATATTGACTGTCTTCCAATCGAGTTTTTGTGATATTGCATCAGCCACTTCCAACTGTACACTGATAAGTTAAGAAACTCTAACTTTGTAAAATGACATTTCTATAACATCAACCGTACACATGACTATGCTGTTTAGCTTGATCCACGCGAAGTCTAGACCTTAAGTAAATGAGCGTAATTATCCCTTGTTTTACCGAACCTTTTTCTAGTATCGAGTCTGTGTTCTAATGAAATTCTGTATACGCTACGCCATCAACTGTCATGTCAACTACATGTAACTGTGTACAATTGTGTCAGATTGCTCCTGCCTGTCCTAAAGACTCTGTACTTTTAAGGAATGCATAAAAGACATTTAAGATATTATAGCTAAAGGGTTAACGAAGGTAAATGTCGGCCAGGCAAGCTGGCGAGATATGTTAAAAGGGAGGACTGTGGAAATTTAGCTTGTAACTGAACATTATCTGCGCCATCTTGCCTCTCCCCAGCGCCACGCACCGGAAACGTATGACAGCCATTTTAGGCACCCCACTCTCTCTCCCCGCTCATTACCGATCACCAGCGCGTCCCCCTGGCGCTGCAAGCATCCCCCGCGCGCCGGCCACCCCCGCTCTCTCATACACGGGCCATAAACCCTCTCCTTCTGCGCGACCCTGCCATGGAACCGCACCCCACGCCTGACCGACATCCCATACATGGTCATGCATCTCTTTTGATAACCCCCTTCCTCTGCGCCCCATTGTCCGAACCGATCCCAGGCCATCATCTAGCCCTGCGGATGCAGTTTATTGCCCCTACTGTAAGGAAAACACCCCACATCAAAGGGATTACAGCAGATCAAGGCCCCCACCCCCCTGAGACCCGACCGGTTGCACACACCCCCGGGAATTGGCGGAATGTCCAGCTGTGTGATAGCCATCTCCTACTGTGGGTGGGGTGGGGACCTCCACTGAAGATATGTGTGGGAACGAGCTCGAAGTGGGGATTCTGAGGATGTTCTATCATGTATCAAAGCAATCTCAAGAATGCGCCATGTACAATAAACCGTGTAATAAAGCAATAAACTTGTGTATAAGAGGCCAGGCCTCAGAGATGTGGTTAGAGCACCTCGTGACGATACCTTGCTGTCTGATCTGATGTGTTCTGCTCCGACGGAATAAAACCTTGTTTCCTGCCTTCCAGTCTCCGGCGCCTGCCTCTTTCATTGGTAAATTATCGAATGGTATGAGAGGCGATTACCGCCGGGCAATACTTGAAAGGTTATCGACTGAAACTGCCGCTACCATTTAACACCAGTGTTTTTTTAGACTTTTAAGTGAGATGTTTAGCAATACTAACAATCATCATCATAAATATAATTATGATCATATCATAATCACATTATTATTTACTTATTTTTCTTTTGCCACTTCATAGCAGACTTCTGCCTTTTCTAAGTAATGCCAAAATCAGGTGTTACTATCACCCAATTCAATGAAGCGCATTAACGGAGATTACTTTAATTAAAGTAGTTATTGGCCGTGCATCCCTCCTCCTCATCCAGGGCGTTACTATGAAGGAGTCCCAAAGCAGTAATGAACATCCATTGGCACAGACATGGAATCACACAATGCTGTTACTGCTGCAAAGCCACATGGCCTTTAATGTGATACCAGGAACTGACGATGTGAGCCTGGACCGGAGAACTCCACCTCCCACCTTCTGTTCATCCTTGTCAAACCCCAGCAGCCAGAGTGGTGGACACAATTATGAGATGAAGTCCTGTACTAGCTCTCAACATCCATGAACTAGTCATTCTAATTATGGATCAAGCCTGTATCCAAGAGTTCGAAGGAACATCTGAAATTGATCAGTAAAAGTCAGTGGTAGGGCTCATCCATTAGCTGATCAGGTCAATACACAATAAATGCCCTTTATTCTCTACTCCAAATGCGGCCTGAGGGCCGAATGTATGCGGTTTAACCATAGGGCAGCGCTGCAGGCCTTCCTGCAGTGCTGCTCTTTGGTAAAAGAAAAGGGCAGGAATGCTTTGCATCTATCAGATACGGTGCATTCCTGTCCTTTTCCTCTGTGCCAGTGCACAATGGGCTGCCATGCGCCGACACAGGCACCTTTGCACCATGGTGCAAGGGTGTCTGCGTTGCGGGGATGATTATTTCTGTGCAAAAAGGGAAAGCTTCCTGCACAGAAACAATCAGAAAAGGCATTCTCCTCTTTCTATGTGTGCTGCAGAATGCAGGGATGGAGCAAGGATTGGTAAAAGAAACTTGCTTGGATACAATCCTCTCAAATAACATGTAATAATGTAACCAATTTGTCTTGTAAATACTAACATTGAAAAACACACCTTATACTGTATCCAGGGGAAGCTTTTCTATGTGCATTACTAACAAGTAACCAGATTGTACTAAAATGGCCGACAAAAACGCGGGATTTCTATTGCGCATGCGGCAAACTGCATCTACGTAGTATGACAATCTATCGCTTTTGGTGGGAAACTTTGCAGCTACGCAATGGCACTAAATATGGCCGCTTTAAACTCACAGGTTAACGCACATGCTACTGCATCAATTAAAACCTCGTAAGTTCTATTAAACACTAATGCAAAAGATTTAAATAAGTAAATGGGAATAGAGTAGAAATAAGTGGTATGCAGTGAAATAATTTGTTTACGTGTTCTAATGTGTCTATTTCTGACTTTATTATTAGTTCTTTTTTGGGCCTCGGAGGGTGACTGAAATCCCTACCCCACCTGATCCGCGCGCGTGCGCAAATAGACTGCCCGGAAACCATGATGGCACACTTGAATCAAGTCCAAGGCCACCTCAAGCTGAAGTCGCCTGGGAAAATGAACTTGTGGACCTAAAAATCTGAAACAAAATAATTTGTTGAAAATTCTTATTGAGTAAAATGTGAAATGCGGGTGGGAATAAAGCTATGGGAAGGGAAATTAAGGGGCGGGCACATAAAACAATTGCCCTAAGAGAAAACGTTACTTTTAGTATGGTGTGATGAATTCACCTCCTCGCCCTGACCAATCAGAATAAGGGAAAACACAAACTTTGACACTTTTGGGGGTGGTACATAAATAAAGAATAGTATAAATGAGGTAAGTTAGTTAGAGAACTTGTTAGAGACTCGTCACTGACCCAACGGGTATGCGGCTCCAGATTCTGTCCGAGACCCTGCTGCTGTCAGAAACTCTGCTCGAGAGATTGAGATACTGATTGATAATCTAACCATCTAGGAGGGATTGCGGAAGAGGGACACCCAAGGAGAGTAGTACCAGAGAGGGGTGCGACGCTTGCGTTGCACATTAGAAGAGGTCACCTTCTCAGATCTGAATCTGCCTGATCTTCTACCTGTATCCTGTCCCAGAGATTCTATCTGGCTCCCTATTTACGGAGTTGGGTTCATCTTAGTCCGTAGGTAAATATAATCAGCAAAAATCTGTCTTTTATGCCTGCTTTTTCCCTTTTTCTACTCCCTTTCCAGGTACTGTCTTAATTGATCATTTATAACTCTGCTATTAATGACTTTTATTTTGCTTCTTGAAATGAAGGTGGTTACTGTAATTGATTTTTGACTCACAAATTAATTTAGATAAAGGTTTTCAAAACTTCTTGAGTCTGTGGTTATTCAGAGCAAAAAAGGTAAATGTCATTCTACCTTAAACTAACTCAGCAACCGGATTCATTGAGGAGAGGAAATTACTGTTATCAAGTTGATAAGACATGGTAAAGGTGAATATCAACATTCAAGAAATACACAAAATTGATGCCAGCGGTGTTTACTAGCTTATTGAGTGAATGTGTTTGGGCCCAGGTGAGTATTAGGTATGTGTGTGTGACCAGAGTTGGTGACCCGCGCTCCATCAGTTTTTCTTGGTAGCAGAGACATGGTTAGGTTCTAGTTAGTTAGGTAGTGAATATTGTGATTGGAAATATTGATATATGCATTAACACCTGTTGTTGTTGTCGTTGTTATTCATGTTGTTTGAAATTCCCAGGAATATTGAATATTGGTTGGTGAATGGAAGCCATGCTGCAGGGAGGTTACCTGTCAGGATTCGGAAAAGGTGCAGAAACGTTAGGTAAGACTAGAAGCACTGTTTTAGGGATTATTTTCTGTATGTAAGGGAAAATAATTGGTAGCAAAGGAGTCCGTTGGTGAAACCTTGGTCTTATATCACCTAGAAAGGGTAATACTGAAGGAGTAACAGGTTCTCTGATGTTTGAGTGAAGAGTAAGCGGAAAGGTTTTACTCGTAGCGTGTGAAGAGGAAGCAGAAAAGTTTTACTCGCAGTAAAAGAAACTGACTATTCTTGGGAATTTAGAGAAACTGACACAGTAGCTAATGTTTTATGTTGTTAGTTAAAATAAGATACATGTAAATTAGTGAGAAAATAAGGTTTCGCATTACCTTGTAAAGGAGGGGTCAGTTGCGAGTGCTGCACTGACGTCACAAAGAGCCGCACTGGGATTGGTAAATACAGCGGGGGTGTGACTAACGCAAAGGTTTGTAAAGGAGGGGTCTGAAGAGAAGAGTGATACTGACGTCACTGAAAAGCCGCACTAGTATTGGCTAAACGCACAGAGTAAAACTAATTCAGATTGGTTACAAGAAAAAATAATAAGACACACTAGTATTGGAGAAAGATTTTAGTAACTATAAACATAGAAGTCCCAAGAATAATAATAGATAGCGGTATGATCCAACATTAACAGGGAGTCGCCCAGATAGAAACTATTTAGGGTTTGCCCACCAGCAGTACCTGAGAGGAAGATCACGCAAAATGTATGGTGAGAAGAGAAGAATGTCGTTTTTGCAGAAAATAAAGAATTATTTTAAAAAGGATAAGCACATTAAAACTAGAGAAGGAATTCTCATTCCTCCGAAAACTCCTGCATCCTACATGATGGTGGAGAGAGGTTATCATACCTGTGTATGGTTAGAGAATTGGATTGAATACAGGAAAGATGATGGAATTTTGGCTTTTCCAGAATACGGGATATTCAGTGGAAGAATTTTACATAATTTACGCACAAGAATGAATGAGTTAGAACTCAGACCTAGATTAACTCAGTATGAGGCACTAGAAGAGGGGGAAACTGAGGCATTTGAATGAGATAGACCAAGGTGCAACAGGAATTTGAGAAGTTTTTATCCACAATTTCCGCATGAGACTTGAGATAAACAAATGAAACAATGGAGGCAAGCCATGTTAACTGAAGGATTATATCCTGTCTTAATGGCTGCTGAACAGGCAGGAAGCAAATGCACAGAAAAGAGAAAACATTTCATGACAACAGGTGGCGGAAAATCTGAGGAAGATTATTTAGACGATATATAAAAGTCCTCCGCCATATCAGAAAGGGCCAAGCAGAATTACCCCGAGCACTCCACTCCTAGAAGCACCCGTGGTGCCACAAATAGTACATGATAAAACAATGGACAGGATACTTAAGGAAAAGAAAGAGAAGCAATAAATAAGAATAGAGACAAATTAATACAAAAAATAACAGTTAACAGCACATCCTGAAGCTCTAACTATACCTGTGACTATAGGTCCTGTTGTCCCATTGTACGGGAAAAAATCAAACCGTCCTAAAACACCTGTCATGACCACACCGATCATTGAGCCTAGAAAAGAGAAGATAATAGTCAATGACCAAGCTAGTGATTGCGAGTCTGTAATTCCATTAACGGACTTGCCGATAAGAGGGCAAATAAATGAGACACCCAGAAGAGTCACGCAGTGTTGTTTGAAAGAGGTACGAATTGAGACATCTACCGGAACAAAGAGTGCCACCATAATAACACCAGAAGAGTTAGAAAGATGGACACGAGACATAGAGAAACCCGATCCACCAACAAAAATACTAGATATTTTTAAACTAAAAGTTGAATTAGAAGTAATTATTGCGGGAAATGTAGGGGTGGATAGGTTAATTACCTATAATGAGGAAGAATAACTATTCATTTGCAGAAGTATAACTCGAAATACAAAAGCATTTCATGAAAAATTAATGAACGTGGCCTCCGAAATAGAAATAGATGTAGGACGATACAAAGTACTGCAAAAGCCTTATAGAGCAGAATTGTCTGATAAAGAGTTGGAAAATATGAACGTGTCTGGGAGAAAGTTGCAGGTTATAGAATTTGCAGAAATGGGGAGACTTAGACAGATGGAAAGCAAGGTGGACAAAGAAAAAGGAAGAAGCACAGACCATTCAAGTAACATCAGAGTATTTAGTGAAAGAAACAGAAAAGGCAGAAGGGTTGTACCAAATGAGAGAAGTTCCAGGAGGAGGTTCTGTATATGTCCCATGGACTAGACAGGATATTTTGTCATTTACAAATGATTTCCCAAAGCTGAGGGAGAAGCCTGTGGAATGGTATAGACAAGTCGAGAGGTTTGTGAAGGTATCGAAAGTTTTGCTGAAAGATCTGGATGGTCTTTTTGACATAGTGGTACCGGCTGATTAGTGGGCTGAGTGCAAAATCACGGTTGGTTGGCCAAATGATGAGTACCCGAGAGACAAGAAAACGGAAGCCCAGCCGGAAGAAGTTATGAGAAAATATAACCAGGTTATTACTTTCTTGAAAGGGAAGATTCCCCCAAAGGAGGCAGATTGGATAAAGATAGACAGAACAACACAGGAAAAAGATGAGTCTGTCCATGCGTACTATGCGCGCCTCCTACAGGTGTTCAAACAGTATAGTGGGGTGGAAAGTATTGGGAATAAAGATATGACTCATTTTGTGTATTGATTTGTGAATGGATTAATGAAGGACATTTCCGAAATGATTAAACACCATAATTTGTGTTGGCAAGCAAAGCCAATAGATGATATTTTAAAATATTCAAAGTACTGTGGAGATGAAATTAACAATAGATGAAACTTTTTAGAAGAGAAAGTGAAGTGGACTCAAGTTAAGCTGTCAGAACAACAAGAACTCCAGTTAACTAACATGGCAAGGAAACCAGGAAAAGGGCAAGGAAATGGTGAAAATAATGGGGGTAAACCAAAAGGGCGATTAAGCAGAGAAGAGACAAAGAAAAAATTCCCTTGCCACAGGTGCGCAACATTGGGGCATTGGAAAAACGAGTGTAAGAATATACAAAATAATAATAGCCCAAATCAAAATTTAAATCAATAGATACAGAATGAGGTGATAATGAGTCAACCACAACAGGTTGTAAACCTGCAGAGGAAATTGCCACCTGCCCCTATGCCAAAATTTGTGAGTCAAGCCAAGTACAGTACAGACACAGGACTTCAAGAAGGAAGTGGTAAGAAAAATTACTTAACATCACAGTTTATTTTGTAGGATCCATACTTTGAAGATCAAGATCAATGATGGCGCCTAAAAGGGGGGATGAGGATTACATACTTGGCGCATCCTTACCGGTAGATCAGTCAGGTCCATACATAGATGAAAAGGTAGAAGGAAATGACATTACCTTCCTGTTGGACACTAGTGCTACCCGTTCTACTGTGAGAACAGCAGACATTCCAAACCTACCCCTCTCGGGAGAAGGGATCCAAGTAGTGGGCGTTTCTAATAAGCAAATAAGGACCCCTGTTACAAAACCAATGATGGTGTGCATTGGGATCTTCAAAGAAATGCACAAGTTTGTCGTATGCGACTCCAGTCCTGTGAATTTATTAGGGAGGGATTTGTTGTGCAAAATGAATTGCACCATTTTCTGCACACTGGGCGGTGTTGCTATTCAAACGCCAGATGAAGACGGAATATATAAAATCATGCTAGCTAAACAAGGAGCCGAAGTAGATGAATTATTTTCAATGATAACCCAAGATGATTTAACCGAAGAGGTTAAATTAACAGTAAATCCAGATGTGTGGGATTTTACTGGAAAAGAAGTAGGGTTAATGACAGATGTAGACCCTGTGACAGTAAAGGAAGGTGCAATTTTTGCAAACACCCGGCAATACAAAATGAGTCCTGAAGTTAAAGCTGGTGTTGCAGCAGAAATAAACAGAATGATCGAACAAGGCATTTTAAAAGAAATCATGAGTAGTCACTGTAATTCCCCTATAATTGGCATTAAGAAACCAAATGGAAAATATAGGGTAGTTCAAGATTTAAGAAAGATTAATAAAATTGTTGTGCTCTGTTGCCCGGTAGTGCCCAACCCTGCAGTAATTTTGTACAAAATACCATGGACTGCAAGGTGGTTTACCGTGATTGATTTATGCCATGCCTTTTTCTCCATCCCATTGCATCCAGATAGTCAGTTTTTATTTTCTTTCAAATTTGAGGATCATGTTTATGTTTGTAATCCTTCAATCTTAGACCAGATTTTGAAAAAATGTCTTGAGACCTTAGTTATGCCTAAAGAATCTGTCCTAGTATAGTATATTGATGATCTTTTGGTCGCATCCAAAACAAAAAGTGACTGTGTGGCTGATTCCATAGCCTTGCTAAACCATTTAGCCAAAGGTGGACATAAAGTGTCCCCTGAGAAACTACAGTTTTGCAGAAAAGAAGTAAAATATCTGGGACACCAGATAGAACAAGAAGAATGGAGAGTGACCACAGAAAGAATAAAAATAATTAAAACAAATGAAGTAACCGCAAACCCAGAAGGAAATAGGAATGTTCCTAAGTGTAGTTGGGTATTGCAGGCAGTGGATTATGGGATTTTCCTTACTGGTGAAACCTTTGATACAGATGACTAATAAAACGAGCAAAAGAACAGATAGAATGGGATGATGAGAGCATGAAATCCTTTTTGAAATGACAAAATTGTTTATGCGAAGCCCCTGCCTTAGGTATGCCAGATTACTCGAAAGATTTTGCATTATTTTGCTGTGAGAGCGATAACTGTGCCTTCTCAGTCCTAACTCAGATACATGGCTTGATGCGATGCCCAGTGGCATACTTTTTTGCTACCTTAAATCCTGTAGCATCCACTTTTCCTGGATGCCTAAAAGCTGTGGCAGCAATGTATGTAAGTCTGGAGCAAAGTGAGTCAATTTTGATGGGACACCCTGTAAAGGTGTATGTCCCACATGCAGTTGTTATTCTTTTAACAAGGACTCGAACTCACTATTTTACCCCAAGCAGATTAACAAAATATGAGAGGATCATAGTAGGAGCAGAAAAAGTGACCATTGTTCGATGTACTGTACTTAACACAGCTACTTTGTTACCAGATCCATACAATGGAAAAGTGAAAGATGAGTCCGAACATGAATGTCTTGATGTATCAGAACTTAGTACAAAACCACATCCAGACATACAAGATGAGCCATTAAATGATGCTGAGCATGAATTCTTTGTAGATGGTTCATGCATGTGCCATGAAGAGGGAGGATTGAGTGCGGCTTATGCTGTGTGTACATTGACTGAAATATCGAAGCATCCTATTTACCCGGAGTCAGGTCTGCACAAATAGCCAAATTGATTGCTTTAAATAAAGATTGCAAAAAGGGGAAAAATTGGAGAGTAACCATTCACACTGACAGTCACTATGGTTACGGGGTTGTGCATGACTTTGGCCAGCTTTGGATGCAGCAAGACTTCCTGACTTCTTCAGGGTCTCCCATTAAAAATGGACAATTTGTCAAAGAATTGCTTGAAGCAATACAGTTACCAAAAGAAGTGGCAGTGGTCAAGTGGGCTGCACACCAGTCAGGAAATGACCGTGTGACTGCAGGAAATCGGTATGCTGACTAGGTTGCCCAACATTGCGCAAAATTTTGAATGGCAGTAAACAGAAAGATAGAAAATTGTGGCCAACTTATGCTTTTGTCAGGTTTAGAAACATGGAGAGAAGTGAGAGAACTACAAGATGAAGCAGAAACAAAAGAGAAAGAAGAGTGGGTGAAAATTGGTTGTACACAAAGGACAGAAGATGGTATATGGGTTTACTTAGGTGACAGACCTGTGTTGCCAGACTGCATGCTTGCACCAATGGCTAGAATGTATCATGGAGACACCCACATAGGCAGAGATGCAATGATCAGACTTTTCAGACAAGATTGGTTTAATCCAAGATTTAGAAATACTGCAGAAAGACTATTCCAAAGGTGTTTGACATGCCAACAAGGGATTCCAGGCAAGAAAACATTAGTCTATATGGGAAAAAATTGGAAAAGCTGAAGGTCCCTTTATGAGACTTCAAATTGATTTCATTCAGTTACTTGCTTGTCCAGGATTGAAATCTGTACTTGTCATTGTTTGTTTATTTTCAAAGTGGGTGGAAGCATACCCCACCAGAAGAAATGACAGCTTGATAATGGTCAAACTCTTACTAAGAGAACTCATTCCACAGTTCGGTTTTCCAGTAACTATTGAATCAGACCGAGGGTCTCATTTTAATAATGAAATAATTTGATGAATTTGTGAAGAATTTAAAATTGAGCAGAAGCTGCACTGCACATACCGCCCAGAGGCATCTGGAGTGGTAGAACAATTGAATGGCACAATTTAGTCAAGGTTGGGTAAAGTGTGTGAATCCATGCCACTGGACTGGCCTGGTGCCTTACCTCTTGTTTTGATGGGACTTAGAAGTATTCCAGACAAGAATACTGGATTGAGTCCCCATCAAATAATCATGGGAAGAGCAATGAGGCAGGCATGTATACCAGGACACAAGTTGTTGAATATAACTGATGATTTGGTACTGGAGTACTGCAAAGAGTTGGCTGACCAAGTGCGTTCTATCTCTCACCAGGTTGGAGAAGACGCAGTCCCAAGGCAGCCGAACCAAGAGCATGATCTGAATCCCAGTGACTGGGTTGTAGTGAAGAATCACACTCGAGAAACGTGCCTAGCACCAAGGTGGGAGAAACCACATCAGGTTATATAAGTTACAACAACAGCAGAAAAATTTGCAGGTTTGCCTAATTGGATACATGCAAGCCATATAAAAAGAGTACAGCACCTGATGAGGAGGAACCTCAACTGACTCAGGCGGTTGAGGGGGCTGAAGGTTGCACAGCTGAAGGATCCCAAATAGTAAATCCTAAAGTAGCTGAAGAAGAACAACCGAGCATCTGTCAGGATGATTGGATACCTGTATTAGATATACCAGAGATAATTGTAAGACCAAGGATCCAGACAAGACAAGCTAGTCAGGAAAAGAGTCAGGATCAGATATGTACAGAAGAAAGTGCTTGAAAAATAGAAAGCACGATTGTTAAGGAACCTGAGCAGGACCAGATAGGAAAGATCACAGAAGTTCAGGTGAAGGAGGAAGAAACAACATTAAAAATAGAACCTGAACAGGGTCAGACTAGTAAAGAAAACCGTATCCAGGCAGATGACAGTGAATTAATAAGCATTGGACAAGATCAGATAGTGAAAGGTTCTGAAGACGGAAACAATCAAGTTGTGCCACAAATCAAAGAGAACAAAAGAGCACTTGAAGAAGGTGAAAGTGCAGTGCAAGTTAAAAGAATCAGAAAAGGTGATAATAGGCCAGGTGTTATCAAAAGATTGAAATATCACCTTAAAAGAATAGCAGACGATCCAGAGCAGGTAGACAAAGTATCCAGTTGGTCTGGGCAAGGAGCTGAAAACTCAAAATGAAGAAGCCCCAGAGCAAACTTTATAAATAATAAATTCAAAGGTCCTGAATGGACATACGTAATTCTCGAAGATTTCGAGAATTTAGAGTTAATTGAAGAAGAAATTGAAAATTTAAATACAGAGCAAATTGACGAAGAAGTGAGACCGCCTTGAAACCCATTTCCCCCTTGTAACTCTGTTACGAAGTTGAATCATTCAAATAGAGAAGAGAAATATGCATATCCCATTTGAAAATGGCTGACAATAGAGCTGCTGGAAAACCGAATTGTTTAAAGAAATGTTGCAGAATGTGTATATGTAGCATATTTGTAATACTCATATTGTGGTTAGCATTAACAGTGGCCATACCTTATTTAATGGTCAAAAGTGTGCAGAATAACACTAATATGCATGAAAAGGAAGCTACTATCAAAGGATATAGAGTAGAATTAGAAACACCAGAAGAGTCAGATTTACATCACACATTGAATAAAAATGATATTGATTTAAATGTGCTTACAGGCCTGTTGGTACAATGTGTAGAAACTATGGAAGTAAGTGACTGTTATGTCTGCATGAAATTACCTCCATCTGTAGCAGAAGGAGTGACCTATCATCATTTACTATTAACGCATGGTATCTCCTGTAGTGTTTTAGCAAGCTTATTTTATAGAACAGGAAAGTTGCAAAACTATTGTTCTAATGTCAATGTGATTTTTTCCGAGGTTCTTATGCGAAAGAGCATGAACCCTGTTCTTAGTACAAGAGATTCTGAATTTATGGGTGAATATGTCTTAACAATGAAAACAATAGATGTAGCTGAAGCACATAATCACAATCTAACATGTAAATAATGTGAAGAAGAGAAAATATTTTTGAATTTAGTTGAACAAAAGAGACAGGATTTCCAACGAAGAGCTTCTGAACCTAAACCTCAGATACCTAAATGGGCTGAGGAAGAAGAGCATTTTGCAAGAAGCAAAACTCATGCTGCCATGTCTCTAGATTTTGACAAGAAAGGGAAAATCTGTCTTCATGGGTTAAAATCAGACTATAACAATGTAATTATTGGTTCCAGTGAATGTGAGCACAATTTCGTAATAATCAGGAGATGGGGACTAAAAGGAGGGACTGATCCAGTATTTCCTGGAAATTATTATGTGTGTGGCAATAAAGCCTACTTTAGGCTGCCAGACCATTGGTATGGGAGTTGCTATTTTGTGATAGTATTCCCTAAAGTTAATAAAGAAAAAAGACTCACTGGGAACAATGAAGACGCGAATGGACTAACGCGTGTAAAAATAGCCCGTTTTTTAGAGATTGT
The DNA here is from genome assembly GCF_964204655.1 of Triturus cristatus. NCBI lineage: Eukaryota > Metazoa > Chordata > Amphibia > Caudata > Salamandridae > Triturus > Triturus cristatus. The sequence goes on along the minus strand of NC_140591.1, from coordinate 1,040,395,156 downwards.
ATGTGACATTTTTTGTGCACTGATACCTTTAGTGAGAGTTCTTCTGAATTCACGAAAAATTTACCAGTAACATTCCTGTCCTTTTTTTCAGTCTTGGGAGATGGACTCCTCAAAAGAAATGAAGAAGATAAAGAAAGGAGGAGGATGTGGAAGTAATGAGTGGGATGTTCCAATAATGGTGTAACACAGGCCCCTGCAGTCCCTACCTTGAGGTGGACCCCCAAGTTCCAGGGGGCCCCCTCACCACAGTACTCTGCCCGGAGAGTTCCTTAATGGGTCCGGAGGTGGCCCCTCCACGTACCTTGCAGCGGGACGCTCTCAAGTTTCGTTACACCAGTGTGTTCCAACAATGAGAGCAGATTACTAAAGCTGGCAGTCTTGTGTGTATTTAATGTATTAGGCGTAGGGACTCTCACATTTGTAACAAACAGCACATTCTCCCTTATATCGTGCTTTCAACTGAGCTTGCTTTCTAATCCTCTCACACCTATTGTCTTCACAAGTAAGTTTAATAGGGAAGTATTTAGTCATATAAGTGGAGTGCTTGGCAGAAAACTGTCATCAATTGCCAAGTTAGTTATTTATTTGATATTTACTACCTCTTCCTAGCCCTTACTTTGTAGTCTAGTTCCTATATTCCTGCACATTGGAATAATATACGCTATAGTTTTGACATAGGACTGAGGTCACTATGTCTCTATCGAGTACATTAAACTTATTTACTTGTGTGTGCCAGCTAACTCAGAGGTCACTAAAAACTTCTCGAATAAACAAGAAGAATTAGTTTCTGACAACCGCATAAACATGACAACTTTGTTTCCCTTAGAATCGGAACAATCTCAGAATCGTGGAAACAATAGATAACAGTTTCACTCAGTCAATCGTGCATGCTTCGTTTCTACAGAGTTACACAGAAATAGATAGATGGGCGTTTCAATAAAAAAGGGTTTATTGAACAGTCTTATTTCTCGTGCAAGAGATATGAACTGCTGCAATCGTAACACAGAATGAGAAGTATGATACGTACAGCGTTAGCAGTAAGATGAAATAATACTGCAATAGCATGGTTTATAGAGATGACAGATATTCATAAAAATACATACCTAAATAACACAGGCTAAAATGTTAATACTCATCTGATGCTTCTAGCTAATTCTACCCCAGTGAACCTAACCTAAGTGTAGTACGAGGTAAGAAGTAGGTGCTGTTTGTCTATAGTCTAGTTTAGTTATAGTTGCCAAGATTTGCCAAAAGTCCCTCTAGGTTCTAGTCCGCTCCATACCTTAGAATGAGTGAGGTTGGAATCTCTTTCCGAGTCTCGATCTCTAACACCCCGCAAGGGGAGTCAGAAACACTGGAGCTGGATTCTCTGCGAGGAGGATGACAGCGTCTGGTCAGTGCGTCAGGCGGGGACTTGACTTCCTTCCAAACTTGCCGTGGTGAGCCGCGTTGTGCAAGTAGGCAGCCGAACCGTGGTGTGCCATGATAAATGAAGGTATATTTATACCTTGAATGTGTTTAGGAATGCCAGTATTGACGTAAAAGTCGGGCAGAAGAACGTCATGAATGAACCCCTAAGGAATAGATGTTCATGCATAATAAATGAGTTCTTGGAGAAATCAATATCCAAGCAAGGGGAAGTCCTAAAGGCTTAAGAGTCTGGTTTTCCAAGAACTCGTTGTGACATAGATGAACGGATGTAAGTGGCCATGCCTGTATTTGGTTAGCATGTATAATGCCTAAATAAGGGTAGGATTTCTATGCCTAAATATGGGCAATGCGAATTGTGCCTATATAAGGACATAAATCGGGAAACCTATATACAGTATCTAAATCGACACACAACAACTTGTTCCAGTGCAGATCAACTATGCTCCACTGCCTTTTTGTGTTTCCTATTGTAGTTACAGGCACTTGGAGTCCAAATCCTTCTATCCAAAAATATCAGATTGCATGATATTATGATTTATTCACATCAGAGGTCCAATAACTATATCTTGAGTAGTTTCTTCTGGAGAAATTATGAGCTCTAAGGAGTGCTCCACAGAATCTGTATCTGAGAATTCTTGGGCAGTACGAATCTATCAGTATTTAGACTGTCACCATTTATTCTTGGATAGCAAGTGCAGGCAGTTCTGGAATAAACGCAGAACTGCAGGAAAATAGGAGAGGAATGGTCATTCTGCTGTGAAGGGGAGAGTGTCAGCATCAAAGCAGTTTTGAGAAAAGGTTTTTGTCAACCAAATTGTCTTGAACAATTTTTGGAGGGATAGGTGGTTGGGCAGAGCCTTGGGCTCGAGTGCCAGTTCAGCCCTGAAGAATTCCCCATGGGAGGCGTAAGATTTTGGGGCTGCCTCAGATTTACGATTTCTCGTATATCTAGGGAAGTGTCCAAAGGCCATGGATGTTGCTGGGAATGCCCCCAGCAACACCCATTGCACGCCCCTTTAACGCAGAACACTGCGTTAAAGGGAACAATATTTATCGGGCAGCATTAAGCCCAAAAAAGTGGCTTAGTGCTGCCTGATAAATATCATGCAGGCTTCTGCACCACCGAACGTAACAAAAAATGAGGCACAAGGAGTCTCATAAATGAGATCCTTAGGGGCAGATTTACGAGCCCACTGCGCCAACAATACGTCACTTTTTGTGACGTACTGGAGGCTCATTTCACTTCTCCATATTTACAAGGAGCGGAAAAGCCACCCTGTGTGACTTTTCCTCTCCTTGTTAAATATGGCCCCTTCACACACAGCACTTTGCGTGGAAGGGGCGCTCCATGGGTGTTGCTGTGGGTGTTCCCACGCAACACCCACGGAACCAGACACATTTCCAGATTTATGAGTAATCCTAAATCTGGAAATGCGTGTCAATGTTACGCCTCCCAGGGAAGGCGTAGCAAGGCGCAACGAGGAGAAATGTTTTAATTTCTCTTAGTTTTTTCCTCTTTCAAAGTGTGCTGCATTCTACAGCACGCATTGTAAGAGGAAAATGCCTGTAGTGATTGTTTTTGTGCAGGCCTGCACAAAAACAATCACCCCATGGCCCAGGCATCCTTGCACCATGGTGCACCGGCGCCGGCACATGGCTGCAGTTTGTGCGCCAGGGCAGGGGAAAGCACAGGAATGCAACATATTATCGTAAATATGTCGCATTCCTCTGCTTCGCAAGTGCTGCAGCGTGGCGCAGCCAAAGGGATTGCGTTGTCACGCTGCGGCAGTTCCCTGTAGATCTGCCCCTAAGTGCTTAATGCTTTTGGTATAGGTGAATCCCCAAAAATGTAGTAACTCTACGAAAATATCTAAGTACTAAAAGCTGCATTTTCTGTGACTGAGGCATTCTTTTTTGTATATGTTTTATTCAGTTTAGGTAATGTAAGCAGCAAGTGTTCTGGTTTAAGGTTTAAGAAAAAAATTAAACACGTGAAGGAAACACTTTATATACCTACTGGATTTTATCTTCTCGCCCTCTGCCAGGCAATTTATTAGGCAGACTCTGAGGTGGCATTTCAGGCTTTAAGCAAATAACACACAGTGAAACACTTTTCAGAGCAAAGGTGATAATTGAGTGCTGTAATAAAGTGAGAATTTTATGGAATACATTTCTTTTTTGCAAATGCGTTACAATTCCTGCCTTGAGCTCCTTTAAAGCAGGGACAATTCAGAATCCGTTTAAGCAAGCATCTTCCCTCTTTTACATCTTCGTGGTGTGGAAATGGCTTCATATTTATGAGACTGCAAGGAACGTGTACATTTTCATTGTAAAACGTTATTAATACATTAATCACCTACGCCTCCCTGCAGAAGAAAAACATTATCAGCGTCTGAAAAATGAAGAGGTGCTTATTGATACATCATTAGAGACATTACCTTCGAGGCAAAATTAAATATTGAATTACCTGCAGGCTGATATCATCTCTTTAATGTCTGAAAAGATGGTAGCGCTGGTAATTGCATAAATCAGGATACTGCACCAGATCTGGGTCGATAACATAACAAAAGACGTGCTGCTTTCCATGAAGACGGATTTAGAAAGTGTCAAGATAAAAGCTCATTTTTATGACAAGCTACCATGCCAATATTTTCTGCAGCGAAGGTACTTTACTGCTATGGATGTTTAAATGTCAGCATTTCGGGTTAATTTGACTGAACTCCAGAGCCCCTAAACTGTTAAGAATGTAAACACAATCCTAAAGCAAAAGAGATTATTTTAAGGTTCAGATTGAGACTGAAAAAGCAACAATTACCATACAATACAGGGTGGCTGAAGATCTTACATCCTCCACCCTGCCTTGGCTCCACCTTCGAAAGTTAGAGTGGTGAGCCTGCCTCGTGGACATCTGCATACATTGGCAGGAACTGCCATCATGGCAGTTCTTTTGAAAGAAGGAAAATTGTTATGGCCCGGCTCTGACTAAGATGGAGAATGGCCATCAAACTTTTCATAAGTTTTTTATATTTCAAAAACACACTCCCAAAGTGTTTGGTGTATATTCTCAAGAACGTGTGATAACTACGGCAAGAGTAGCGTAACGCAACTTTCAATATCGCAGCCTATCGTGGTAAAATAACCCCGTGTCAACGTGGAATTCACAACAAGGCGGTAGCATGAGATAGTCACCAGATAACGCGCCAAATGTCCGCGTGAAAATCAATGCCACGCCACATAAATGCGATACGCAAACGCAAAAAAAATGCGATGAGGCCATCCGCCGTACAAAAAGTAGCGAAAACCAGCCACAGGCCTGCAAATCCCATGCATCTGGCAGAATAGTGCACTATAAAAAACACAGAAAAAATGCACCAAAAACAATCCAAAGTGCGTAGCAACATGGATGCACCCTGACACAGCACAGGGGCCAACTCGAACCCCACAACCTACACAGACTACCAGCAAGGAACAACGGGGTCAGGGAAGGCCAAGGAGAAGAGTGAGAGGAAGACGGGGTGTAGACCGCTGGAAAACAAGAACAGCGTCACGGAGGTTACAGAACATAATCAGCAACTGCCCCACTAGCAGACCACCTGGATTGCAGTCGGAGTGCCGAGGAGGCCAATCCAGGAGGCCAATAGGCTCCGGCATGACGTGACTACCTAAACCAGGCACAAACCCGCTGCCAGCAGAAATACAGCAATGGCGACAGGAGGTGGCAGTCCAGCAACACCGGAAGAGCTGAAGGAAACCCAGGCCACAGTCATCAGTGTGGAGACTGTGCAAGGAGTAGGGAGTACGGACCCAGCTCGAGAGGACCTGACACAACATCAACAGGGAGTGCAACGAACAGGGACTGGGGTGACAGGGGGAGTGGGCACAATGGCATACATGCAAAACGAGGTGTAGCACACTGCACACCCTCAATCACCCAAGTCCATGTCCCGATCCCCTAGGCACACTGCAGCACACACACACAGCATGAACAGCACACCCACATTGACGACAACGAGGAACAACTCGCATAGCCGACACTGCAGAACAGAGGACACAACTGACTCCGCACTTGCATAAAAACATGCCTACTACATCTGACGGAGCCGGAAACTGTGAAATGGAAATGCACGCATATGACCTCACATCCATCATGTAGACCAAATGTACACTGTCCCACAGACGAATCCAGCACCCACAAAACAGTAACAATGTACATTGCCATACAGTCTGCATGCAAACCTGCACAATGCGCCAACATATATGTCAACACAAAGTCAATACGCACCTCCCCTTCACATCACAGAGAGGCACACAGCACCTTCAGTAGAGCACAGAATACAACACATCAGTGATGCCGGAGAGGACCACCACACTGTCAACACCGACACCCTACAACAGCACATGGATATTCCGTGCAACCCCCCCCAGGACCCGGACAGCCAAGCTAATAGGAGAACACCAAGCCTGCAACAGACCACACAGGAGGAAGCACCCGCAAGCACAGCTGGCTCACAACACTTCATCCACCCACACATCTCACCCCAATGCCATGTTCCTGCATGCCAAAAGGAGGTGGCCCAACAGGTGTGGGTGTGGGCCGAACCCATGGAATGCGAACCAGGACACATACGTATGTGTCTATTACCCTTTAGGGGCCACCAACACCCCACTAAGGAGAGCCACACTGCCATAGAGACACATGCAGATCCACATTCACAGTACAGAACCACAGGCATGGGCGCTCAAATAGCAGTCACACACCCATGTTGACTCTGCGTACGATGGCCCTGGCCACTCCCCTTATGAATTGAGTGGGGGATGACAAAGCTACATGTCCAAGCTCCAACCCGCTGCCCGCGGTGACACGTTTGCATCCGATGTACACAGCACAATGTAATGGCGTAGGGCCCAGGGTCCTCATGCATACAACAAGACCACAGGGACACACACAGATATCATGTTGAGCTGGCTATGGGCACATGCGCCCGGCCTCTTTATTGGCAGGGCCACATATACAGTGATGCCTGTGCTGGATGTGTGTGGGGTGAGTGTAAGCCATTCCGCATGGAATGTCTGGTGCTGCCAACCACTTGAACATTAGACACCAGTGCAACGGAAATAGAAAACACATGCATAAAAGAGTCAAGTGCTGAGCAACATGGAGGGAGCTGGAGAAAGTCTAGAGGACAGCCAACATGCAAACAAAAGTGTCCGTGAGTTGCAGTGCACTGGGGATGGGACACTAGAGATGAGCGCGCCCATGTGAAGAAAAAGTCTCGGATTCTGTCCCTTCAATATATGTCTGATGCAGATGCACTGGGGTGTGTCATACCTGCATCATCTTCCCCATCAACTTCTCAGGGCCCCCACACTGTATGAGGTGACATAGCTGTGCAACCTCTCCACAGCTCAAAACTCAATCAGTAACGGACAATGGCTTGCGGTGCACTGAGTCACTGGCACCTGGAGTGCTGAGCAGGGTATCAGGCCGATGATGGCATCCACGACAGGTCTGAGCAACTCCGTAAGTCTGTCAGGACCACTGCGTCGACTGTGGCAGATGGCTGTTGGAGCTGGTCCTTGCGGTGGTGGCGTGTGCCTCCAGCGTTGATGCCAAGTCTGGGCCGGTCAGGACTCGATTTGGTGTATGAGCCCTGGTGGGACGCTGTTGGGCCCAGAGGCTGCGTACAGTGCAGGGCCACAGAGAAATGGCGTTGATGACCCCAAGGCCAACGCTTCAGGGGCCATCCATTATCTCTGAAGAAAGGGTTCCGGACCTGACAAGTACAGAGTTAGTGGCCCTGGATGCACAGCGGTGGGCACAGGCACCCAGCCATGAGACGGTGACTTGCGGTGCAGTCAGATGGGCCATGCGACCTGAGCGGGTCACCATCAATGTCCGAGGTGTATGTTGGGGAGGGTTTCGGGGGACTGTGGAAATATGGATTTTTATGGTCAGTTATGTCCCCTATCTTGGACCCCAACGGTTTCATGAAAGAATTTCGCAATGTCAGCAGAAATACTTGGCAGAGATGCGCGCACAGCAGCATGACGTGTGATTGACGTGCAACTAGGGGGTGAAGGGGACTTGACATTTAGCTCTACATGTGGAGACAGAAGTCTGGGGGGTCAAGTCAACCTAATCCCAAATCATATCTAACATCCTATGTTTAAAGAACTATGTTATCCAAAAAGAGAGGTCTCTCGAATAAAATCTATTCTATACTGACTGTGAGTGCGTGTACAAGCGTCTAAGTGTCTACACTAGATGCGAGGGCAGAAATCTTCCATAGTAACAGGACTATGAATTACTTGCATAAAGACAGAGGAGCCGGGCCTTTTGCTCGGTAGCTGGAAGAATGTTTACTTAAACTACTAGACAGGAATGCATTGGATGGGGAGCGGAGCAGATAATCTCGAAGGTGAAATACAGTTTTTGGCAAGCAACAGGCTGGAGTCAGGCACCGTTAGCCGCGCAGGGAGTAGGACAAAGTTCATGGATACAGATGCGAGCTCAGACTGGAGCTTTCAGAGGCAGAAGGCAGGGAAAAGGCTTAATGGCAGAATCAGGGCCTACTCGCCTGGACTGTAAAATGGGATAAATGAACCATATAAAGCCGGTGGCCTTTCATACTTAGGAATAGAATATCCAGCCCATTCATGGCGGGTCGGAAAGAGGACATGTTGACGGTGGACGCACATGTGTTTGCGTCTTCATAACTGGAACTGGAGGGAACATACATGTACTTGTGATTTATACATGAAACCGTTGGGGTCCAAGATAGGGGACATAACTGACCATAAAAATCCATATTTCCACATTCCCTCCTTGTCCCCTACTTGCCCTTAAGAGATATCAATCTTCATCAATCCGTTGATCTGTTCATATAGCATCATTTGTTCTTCTTTCTTCTTCCGGGACGAATGAAATCTTGGTGGTGGAATACACGATGTGGCACACAGACCACAAATCGCTGGTCCACATTGTAGGCATAAGCAGCAACTGAATAGTATGAGAAAGCCAATACCTAGGAAGGATAGGACCCTCCATCCAAAGGTAGATAATACACTCCAAAACCAACCGGACCAAGTCCAGGTACCTGGATTCTGGTGTATCTGGCTTACAATCTTATGAAGGCGAGTTATGGCTTTATATACAGATGGCGAATTTTCTGGTATGAAAATGCAACAACTTGATCCGATGACCCTACAAGCTCCGCCCCTATCGGCCAGGATGACGTCAAGGACAAGACGATTTTGAAGCACAACAATCCGCATAGCAGACTGCTCTTCTGTTAAATTGCCTAAGGCGGAAATAGTTTCGTTCACTACTGCTTCAAGGGTTCTGGTTAATCTACGTATCAGTACCTATATAGGGAAAGAGACCTTTATTGAAATCTGTGTATTTTTCCCATGCTGTTTCAGTATAATCGACGATTGGGAGATCTCTCCGTTCTCTATTGTGTACTAGATGAGTATTTCTATGATAATCAGGAGGAGCTAGGAAAACAGGTGGCAAAAGGAATCCGATGTAGCAGGTACCATCCCAATCTAGAGGCAAACGTATATATGCAGTCTGACCACATATGAAGTAGGAATGGCGAGAAGCTCTAAATGTAGACTTGCCTTGATCACTGAATTCTATTACAGTGGTGCATCTACTATGGCCCATATGTATGGAACCATTCTTTCTTACACATAATTCACCTTTAACTGGAAATACTGACATAGCGGGCAAAATTGGTGCAGCTTCGGATTCGACATTTAAGATCATGAGATTAAGCGTAAAATTACCTAATCCATATACTTCATTTTCTAGATCCGTTCCTGTTCTTTTGGGAAGTCCCTCCTTGTTAGGGTAGCAGACTTTAAGCAAAACTAAGTTCAGGTTTCCCCATACCCAGTTGCCTTGATAAACTGCGGAATTCGAGTCTAGGGAATTAATTAAACTAAACCATGCTCCACAGGAGCCATTGTGTGTGAACGGATATGGAAAGAGAGGCAGAATTCCTTTATAGTTCTGATAGGGAGGGAGCCGGCCACATATCCAACAATTTGTAGCATTGCTAGCCTGATGGGAATGATGTAACATACTAATAAAAGTGTTATTGCGCAGCGCAAATCTATAGGACAACTCATGCGGGGGTAATTCACTAAAAGAATGTTCAGCAGTAACATTGTAAATATGTTTAGAAATAGGATAATATATGTGCAACAATATACTTGCAGCGATTATTAAAAGACTTAAGAAAAACAAAATTAATAATGTCACTGTGCAATGACTACGCAGTGATTTACAGTACGCATGTTGTTTCAACTGCATCCTTCGGTTTCTTTCTCTATTCAGGTCTAAGGGATACATGTCAGAGACAAATTCGACCGATTCACCTTGGAGAGGACTTAAACAATCAAATTGTCTGACTTGTTAGACCGTAGTTTTAGTTTATATTGTTCCTTGTCATTCAGTTCAACCAAAGGAAGCTTTGAGTCAATCGGTGAAGACACGCGAGGTGTGTCGTTTACATCGGACGGTAGTCCATGAAATTTCTTGATATGACTTGAATGTATCCAGCCTTTGCGACCTTCGATCTTCACGGCTGTCCTCGTGGTTAACAGTACGAGTTGGGGCGATTTCCACCTAGGATCCAGCTGAGACTTCCGGTCAAAGTTCCTCACTAACACCAGGTCCCCGGGAATTACGTCATGGGGTTTCACCTCGGTGTTGTCGGGAAAGGCTGCAGCTACCTGTGAACGACAAGATTGTAGTGCAAACATCAAGGAAGCCAAGTAATCTGTCAGCATATTACAGTCAACATCAGTTATTTTGCGTGGTATAGGCGTCCCCCACATATTTGGTGGTCTACCGAAGATCACCTCATAAGGGGATAGCCCTGTTCGAGAGTGTGCTACCATTCTCATGTAAAAGAGTGCAACTGGTAAGGCTACTACCCAGTCGACACCTTTCTCTCTACATATTTTGGCCAATCTAATTTTCAGAGTTTGATTATGTCGTTCCACGAGACCTGCTGCCTCGGGGTGTCGGACACAGTGAAATTTCCACTGATAGCCTAACAAAAGTGAAACGTATTTCATTAGTTCGGATGAGAACGGCTGGCCGTTATCTGAGTAGACAACACGTGGTAAACCGTACCGTGGGAAGAATTCTCGAACCAACTGTTTGGCAGTAGTCGGGGCAGTGTAATCTGAAACCGGGTATGCCTCTGTCCAACGGGAAAGAGCACAGACAACTACGAGAACATATTTGAATCCTCGACATCGTTCCATCTGGATATAATCCATCTGGAGGACTTCAAAAGGGTGATCAGGAGGCTGAAATCCACCTTGTTCTACGGGAATGCTTTTACCTGGGTTAAACTGACAACAAATCATACAGGTACGAACTTTTTGTTTGGCTGCTGCTCGTAAATGTTTGTTGAACCAAATGTGTTGAATACTGTCTAGCATAGCTTTTTCTCCTAGGTGCGCTGGACTATGTATTGTATTAATAACGACTTGGACCATTGAATCAGGAAGGAACCATACAGATTTTTCCTTCGTCATCCATCCTTGATCCGTTTGGATCCCTCCTAATTCAGTCCATTTCTTTATTTCATCTGGTGTAGCATGTGTCTGTATGTCAATTACGTCAAGAGCGGGATCCTTAACCATCATGCAATGTGTTGGTGTCGGGACTATTGTCTTTGTCATGTCAGATGTGTGAGTTTGAGCAGTCTGTTTAGCTGTTCTGTCAGCTAGATCATTGCCTTGGGAAATGATATCAGTAACTTTCGTATGAGCTTTACATTTCATAATTGATATTGCAGTGGGTAGATATATTGCATCTAATAAGGCATGAATGAGGGGTCCGTGCTGAATGTGGGCACCGTGAGAAGTTAAATAACCTCTCTCTCGCCACAGCACGCCGAAGTCATGTACAACTCCGAATGCATAACGTGAATCAGTGTATATGTTGACTTTTTTATTCGTAGCTTGAATACAGGCTTGTGTCAGAGCGATGAGCTCTGCTGCTTGAGCTGACAAGGTATTTATGCAATTTGTTTCAATGATTTCAGTGTCTGTTGTGACTGCGTAAGCGGCCACTAACTCTCCTGTACTTGTTCTCATACATGAACCATCTACATACAACGTCAGGTCTGGATCTGACAATGGGACGTCTGCCAAGTCTTGTCTAGGTTTCGTCGTGATAGTAATAACTTCAATACAATCATGTGCTAGTGGGTCTGTTCCGTTTACTGGTAACAGTGTGGCAGGATTCAATGTACTACAACGTCTGATTTCTATGTGTGGCTGAAACAATGTTAATTCGTAACCAGTGAGTCTTGCTATAGTCAAGTGTTGTGTTTGTGTGCGGTTCAAGAGAACCTCTACTGCATGTGGTACTTGTACTGTCAATGGATGTCCTAACACTATGGCATCGCTTTGTCGGATTGCTAAAGCTGTCGCTGCCACTGATTTCAGGCACGCAGGCAGAGCCTGAGCTACGGGATCTAATGTACTAGAAAAATAAGCACATGGTTTGTGTGATCCTGCTTGTTCCTGTGTGAGTACTGACAAGGCAGTACCTTCGCGTTCTGTAACAAAGAGTGTAAACTGTTTATTGTAACATGGTGTTGCTAAAACAGGTGCTTGACATAAAGCTTTCTTTAGGCTTTCAAAAGCTTGTGTATGTTCCTGAGTCCAAGGGAGGACAGTCGATGTGGCTGTCTCCTGTGTTGTCAACTGAATGAGTGGTTTTGCTAGAAATGCATACTGAGGGATCCACTGCCTACAATATGAAGTGAGGCCTATAAAAGCCCGCACCTCCTTTTGTGTCTTGGGTATTGACATGTTAGCAATTAACTGGATGCGATCGGGTGTAAGCTGCCTTCCCTCCTTGGACAGCGAGTGCCCAAGGTAAACAACTCGCTGGACACAGAATTGCAGCTTAGAAGGGGACACCTTGTGCCCCTTTTCGGCCAAAAATTGTAAAACCGTCAGTGAGGCTTTTTCACATTCAGGTTCGCTTCTAGCGGTGATCAGCAGATCATCGACATATTGAAGCAGGGCAGTGTTGACTTGCATGTGGATACTGTCAAGTTCTCGTTTTAGTGCTTGGCTATAGACGCTGGGGCTTTCTGTGAATCCTTGAGGTGCGCGTGTGAATTTAAAGCTTCGTCCATTTAAACTAAATCCGAACAAGTATTGGCTTTCCGGATCTATTGGGACGCTGAAAAAAGCATTCTTGAGATCAATTACATATGGATTTTTATGGTCAGTTATGTCCCCTATCTTGGACCCCAACGGTTTCATGTATAAATCACAAGTACATGTATGTTCCCTCCAGTTCCAGTTATGAAGACGCAAACACATGTGCGTCCACCGTCAACATGTCCTCTTTCCGACCCGCCATGAATGGGCTGGATATTCTATTCCTAAGTATGAAAGGCCACCGGCTTTATATGGTTCATTTATCCCATTTTACAGTCCAGGCGAGTAGGCCCTGATTCTGCCATTAAGCCTTTTCCCTGCCTTCTGCCTCTGAAAGCTCCAGTCTGAGCTTGCATCTGTATCCATGAACTTTGTCCTACTCCCTGCGCGGCTAACGGTGCCTGACTCCAGCCTGTTGCTTGCCAAAAACTGTATTTCACCTTCGAGATTATCTGCTCCGCTCCCCATCCAATGCATTCCTGTCTAGTAGTTTAAGTAAACATTCTTCCAGCTACCGAGCAAAAGGCCCGACTCCTCTGTCTTTATGCAAGTAATTCATAGTCCTGTTACTATGGAAGATTTCTGCCCTCGCATCTAGTGTAGACACTTAGACGCTTGTACACGCACTCACAGTCAGTATAGAATAGATTTTATTCGAGAGACCTCTCTTTTTGGATAACATAGTTCTTTAAACATAGGATGTTAGATATGATTTGGGATTAGGTTGACTTGACCCCCCAGACTTCTGTCTCCACATGTAGAGCTAAATGTCAAGTCCCCTTCACCCCCTAGTTGCACGTCAATCACACGTCATGCTGCTGTGCGCGCATCTCTGCCAAGTATTTCTGCTGACATTGCGAAATTCTTTCATGAAACCACCCATTTATGACATCATACCTGATGACGTTCTTTAGTTACGCCCAGTTACACCTACTTTAGTTACGCATGTATGTTTTATCTTTGTTATCAATTGTTACGCCTCCTGCATCTGTTTCACTGTAATGCCTATTGTATAAAAATGATTACTTGTCAATAAAGTATTGTCCTTCACTTCCTGAACCTTCGTGGTGATGGAATATGGAGTCCATCAATTCGAATTGATTTTGGAATAAAGCCCGTTCCGAACCTCTAATACCACGGATTCTGCCTCTTATTTTACTGAGCTATTATTATAGATTTTCCGCATCAAATTAAGTACCGGTAATTAAATTATTTACCACAGGACAGTGGAAGGTGTCCTCCAGAGCATGACACTGAAAGGTTTGATTTTATCCGGAAGCAGCAAATGGAGGAGTGGAATGCGACAGCCTCATTGCCACCACCAATTCAGTATCAGCTACATTAGGATGAAAATTGCCCCCTAGTCCATAGACTCATACGCCACCAAAGTTCAAAAAGAGAGTGTCCATGATTGTCGGGGAACAGACTTAGTGGCACTGGGGCTGAGAGGGGATGCTGTCTGAGATGATGCCGGTACGCTGATATGAACTCAGCCATTGCAAAATGAAGAGTCTGTGACCTACTGGACCGCAGTGTAGGCTGGAGGCAGCTGTCAGCAGTGGCCCACAGCCACGTGTCATTGACCGGTGAGGCACAGAGTTAGTGACACAAGGGCAGTTGTCGGTAGTGTTCGATCACCTCCTTAACGATGATCTTGTTCCCTACGGACTGAGCCGCATCTTTCTCTTACTCCTCTCTGTGCAACCACTGGTGTGGACTCGGCCATTCGTGATTTGTACCTAGGTGCTGGATGTGGGACCTACTGGTCCTCAGGGTAGTCCTCGTCCCTCATCTACATATCACCGGCTGGCGTTGAACAGGGTTAGTGGCACCACGTGTTGCCGGCAGGCGTTGAACAGGGCTAGTGGCACCACGTGTCGCAAGTAGCCCATATGGACCTATGCCTCACTGATCGGGTGGGGCCTGGTGCTGTTGCCGCTGGCCCGGATTTGGGGTCACTGCCATTCATGACTCAGTACACAGTTTCACATATGGGACCTACTGGGCCGAAGAGTAGGTCTGAGGCAGCAGTAGAGTACGTCAACGAAAAAGGAGTAAAGTGGGCCTGTGTCGTGGAGGCCGTGATGGTCTGAGGAGGCTGCCATGGTCGCGGCCCTCGGGCTTGGAGCTTGCGCTGGCACATGGTGGGCCCTCCTTGACACGCCGGTGTCGGCAGGTGATCAGTGAGGCCTGGCTGCGCAGGGGCGGCCCTGACGGGTTTGTGGTCCAGCGTGACGGGGTCCGGCAGACGCACATCATCGCAGGCATCTCCGCTTAAGAGGACGACGTCTGCCTCATGGCGGGGTGAGAGGCACCGCCCTGGCAGAGATGTTGGGCTTTCTGGAAGAAGACCACGCCCAGGGCTACGTGCTTTTTATTCACACCCCTAAGCTGGCGTGGCGTACGCCAGGCCATCCCACTCCGGTCACGCTTAGGGGGGCGTAACAGGCAAGATTTCTGCAAGGTCCCCCACTGGCTGTGGTGAAATGGTTGCATCCACTGTCCACTACACTGCATACACCAGAGGTGTATGTCGCCATGGATATGGGTGTGTGCTGCATACTGTGGTCTGTCCAGCACATCGCCGCCACACTTGGCATTGTGTACTTTCCCAATCATGGTTCTCCTGCCTCCTTCACACATGCCTGGTTGCCACCTCTCCCCACATTCGGCTATTGTGTGTGTGGCTGAGATGCCATGCCGTTGATGGCTCATGTTCACGGCTTGGCCAGGTAACCATTGTGAGTTGTTCTGTCGTGTCTGGTGGGTGGGCATGTTGTTGTGCATGTTGGTTGTGATTTTGTAATGTGTGCAATGCCAGAGTTGTGATTTGCATGGTTGTGGAGTTGAGGTGAGTGGGGTTTTCATTTCGAACTTGCCAAGGGGCTGTGCATTTCCCTTGTTGCCATCCTGGGTACGCTGGTTGATGATGGATGGTCGGAGGAGGAAGGAATCATGCACACTGTCTGTGTATTTGAAGGCGACATTGTTGGAGGTCCCACGGTGTTCTGTTGTTGCCTGCACATTGGGGTGGGACATGTGCTTTCTGTTGCGGTGATTGTGTGCTGTATCACCAGGGAAAACAGGTAGGACATGTGTGCTGTGGTTTGGCCCTAACACATGCGTGCATCCTGCTAGGGCGTATTGCCCTTGCTTGGTCTCCATTGTGACCTGTGCATTGTGTTGGCCGTATGGGGACTGGGGTACCAGGGTGATGGTGATGTCCAGGACAGGTGTGGGGGACTTGGATGTGGCTGGCTGTGAGACTCCTCCGACTCTGTCGGGTGTTGGTTGGGGGGTTCTAGGGGCAACAGGTGCAGCCAAGCCAGCAGCTTGGTGTGGGGTGGGATGTTGGTTGTCCGCTGCGTTGGTGCCTTAGGACTGTTAGGCAATGATGGTTGGGATGCGTAGGACGGTTGTCCCTTTCAGCCTGAGGTGGACGGTGACATTGTCAGATATTGGGTCTGTGCGGCATGTATGCTTCCTGGGGGTCTGCTGTCTTTGTCTGCACTGCGTCTGTGATGGTCTGGGGGTGTGTTCCGGGTGTGGGTTGGGGTCCTGAGGTGGTGTTGGTAGGTTTTGTGGCCCTTTTGGGTGTCCGGGCTGCATGATGAGTGGCTCCATGGCATCTGTTGCCCTTCTGATGTGGCCCTGGGCTGGTCTCCCTCTTGTGGTGCAAGCTGCCGTCCGACTTCACACTAGGTCAGAGCAGGTGTAGATTTCCTGGTGCTAACGTGCCTTAACTGGTGCTGTGAGCTGTTTACACTAGCTTGTGAATGGGGAGGTAAATTTATCACGACTTTGGCTGCGATAAAGTGCCTTTAATTTGGCGATAGCTCATTGTGAATAGGCCCCTTTGTTCTTTTAAAGAAAAAAACTGTGGCTTCCACACCACAGGAGTTTTCTCCCATGGCATGGGTGTCCTTTTTTGATTTTTTACTATCCATCACCTCCAGGATACACCTGACGGTGACGAAGAGTTAAAAAAAATGTTTAAAAGCCAATCACCCACTATAACAGAGCGAGCAATTGTAAGGCTTACCTCTGACAGATCCTGCTCCCTCAAGCCATCAAAGGATGGATTACACTGCCAAAGTAATTTTTTTCTTAATTCAATTAAAACTGGCATTCTGCCCACCTCTAAATCAGGTGGACAGAATGAGAGTTTGGCACAGACAGTAATTATTCACTGTTGCAACACAGTATTCTTTCTGCTAAACTCCAAATCGGCTATTTAGGTCACTGACACAACATGTAACACATTTTAATCACCATTACAGAATGTGTAACTCAGGCCCCTGTAGTGCCTGTTTTGCAAGAGGACCCCTTCATCAAATATTTCAGGGAACCTCATAATTTTGCACCGCACAACTGCTGTTGCACCACTGAATTAAAACGCTGGATACAAGTGGCTATCACTTGACCATTCCCATTGTAAGTCAAATTTAGATGCAAAGAGCCTGTGGGTCATTGTGGTTAATACTTAGGGCCTGATTACGATGGTAGTGGGACTGCAACCATCAGGCCGTCGGTGGCAGTCCCACCACCATTGGCCCCTGCGGTCCGCCTGCTGCATAAGGATGCGGCGGTTGGAGGCATCTTGTGGAGAGACCGTCTGCTGCACATCCGATGGGCTCAAGCAGCCCATCGGCCAATCAGAGAGACAGTAATCCCTATAATACAGACGGTGCCTGCTCAGGCACTGCCATAGGGATTACAATTTCCCTTTCCGCCTGCCCTTTCATGTTTGTCCGCCTACCATGAAAAGACAGGTGGAAAGTGACTTTGGGGGCCACTAGCGGGCCCCCCTCACCCCTGCTCCTTCGCTATGAGGTCTGGGGGCACATCCCTGCACCTGCGGTGCCTGTCACAAGGTGAAAGGATGTTTCAAAACATGCCTCTTAGCAGTGAGGCTTGTGCTGCAGCCCTTTTTCCCCTCTATGGCAGTCGGATTGTATTTGTCTGGCGGAACTGCCAACTCCCTGTTGGTCAGTCCCGTTCCCGACAAGCCGCCATCATAATATGCCCCTAAATTCAGATTTTAGCATCCGTGCTTTTTGAAGACACCTTTCATTTCAGGAGTATGAGGAATGGATGATGATTAATTTTTGTAAGATATTACTAACATTGCTTTATCAAAACATTTATCAGTGGAACAGAGCCCTAAGCAAGTGTGCTCATAATGCAACTTTTTTTAGGGTTTGCCTCAACTGCACCACATAGTAGCACCTTGATATAAACCCTATGTTCTTATCCAAGAAAAGTACGTTATTAAAAGTTGTTACTTGGAAGACAAGTACCTAAGTAATATATGGAAAAACCTTCCACTGCTTTGCAACAGTGAAAAAGAGTTTCTAAACTAGTATTTATATCAGGGGAGGAAAGAAAAAGATCAGCCAAAGGTGGAGCTTTGACAGACCCATATTTTTCCCAACAACAAATATTAATGATGTCTCTCATCAGAGCACCCATGATCTACCCATCTCGCATTCTTAGAAAGCCTTCAACTGTACAGAAATGTGCTCACCTCTCTCTCATGTACTTCATTGCCCCTCTCTGCGGTCCTTTTCCCTCCTCCCCTAGAGGAGCAAAACCTGTCTCCTCACCATGTCCCAGAGAGTCAAATGCATCATTTAATTCACCAGGCCCCAGAGATTCAGAGTTTTTCATCCACTGCCTCCATGTGGAGATACAACTGTCTGCCCTTACACTTCATGACCAAAGAAGCACACACATCCACCACCTTCTCCAGGAACACCAAGAAGCACACCCATCTACCCCTCCCTGCTCTTGAGAGGATGAAGAGGCAGACTCAGCTACAGTAGTAGAACTTTACAGTGCCTGCTGACTTGTGGGAGAGAGGCGACATCATGAGCTGGAGTTAGGATACCACTGGGAGTCGGGACACCACTGGCAGTGGAAGGACATATAAAAACTATTTATGCATGCAGAACTATTGACTACATGTCACACCACAAGCATCATGCCCTCCCAATGAGTGATTTTGCTGATCCTGACAATGCATCAAGCTGTGTTAATGGATTTTATTAGTCATTAACCCCTTTAGTGCGGGTTTAGGCAATTGGCAGACACCCACACTACCTCCTGAGTGTGTGAGTCGCCGAGACTATGGAGGGTAGTAAAGGCCCCTCTGGTGCATTGCTCCAGTGGGTTTTCTTTATTTGATTTTCAACTTGAGCTGCTCAGGAAGAGCTTCCTGAGCATCCTGAGTCTTTTTTATCCCTTGTTGTAATGATGATCTAACATCATTACAGTAAAGTGAAAGTAAAATGATCCAACAGGCTCGTTTTAATTTCATGCATCAGTGCTTGGGCGGCATATCTCAGCCCGAGCTCTGATTGGGGTGGGGGAGGTATTGTTGGGAAGTGAATACTTTCACCTTTCTAATGGTGTCTCTTCCCAGTGGATCCCTGCTTGGGCATCACCACAGGAGAGTAATTCCCAAAGTAGGGATTCACCCACTAGGCACCAGGGATGGGAGAAGGCCCCCCTTAGGCAAGGGCTTGTGCTCCCCCAGCATATTTGAATTTATCAGTCTTTCTGCTCCCCCGGAGGGCAGAGGTGGTACGTACCCCCGATATGCTGCCCAGGGGAACAGAAAGCCCACTAGATCCCAGTGAAAGTATTTTTTTTTTTAAATGGTTTGGGGGCACAATTCCACCACATTTAAATGGGGCATCAGTCGTTCTGCCCACATGGGAGTGGATGGTAATAATTATTCCATCTCCCTCCCAGAGGGACTTAAAGCCAATTAAACACTAGGGAATGCATTTCTTTTAATATAGGGTTGGGGGCTGCCCGCCATGGGCAGGACTACGCCCCCACATTATCTCAAAGAGGCATATGTCTTTCTGCCCCTCCAGGGGGTGGATGGGATAATTATCCCCGATCTGCTCTCCTTTTGGGGAGCAGAAAGCCCACTAGATGCCAGGAAAGCATTTTATTTAAAATAGGGGTATGGGCGGCCCTACATGGGCATTGCCATACCCCAACCCCATTTAAATGGGACATCAGTCTTTCTGCCCCCTATGGGGGATGATGGGGGTAATTATCCTGTCCTGCAGCCCCGAGGGCTGAAGAAAGCCCACTGGATACCAGGGAAAGCATTTTCTTTAGATATTGGGGTGGGGTTAACAACCATGGGCATAGGGATGGGCATGCCCAACCCAACTAAACAAAGCATCAGTCTTTCTGTTCCCCTGGGGGGTGGATAATGGTAATTACCCCCAATCTGCCTCACTGGGGGCAGAAGGCTCATGGGATAGCAGGTATTTTATAAAATAATTATCAGGGTTGGTGCTGCACCCATGGGCATAACTATGCCTCTACCCCAAAAACAAAGCAGGCAGCAATTCTTCTATACTGGATACCGATGGGGACAATTACCCCCAATCTGCCCTCTCAGGGGCATAATGCCCACAATACACTAAGGAAAGCATACATATAATATTTTTTTGCCTGGAGAGGCTACCCCTGGTCATAGGCCTTGCTCCCCTCCCCACCCAAGGGCCTGTTAGACTTTCTGCCCATTCTGGGGGGGGTGGATAGGGTATTTAACCTACTAGACTCAGATAGCTATACAAAATGACATCTGGATCAGTCTAGGGTGGAATGCTTCACCTGGATTGCACACCATTCTCTAACCTACAGTGCACTGCAAACCTCAAATCTTGAATAAAAACACACATTTTCATCACATTTCTATGAGGAAAGCTTCTGGAATCTGTGAGTAGCCACACATTTTCAGCCACAGAGCTTTCCCCTAAGTCTTCAGATAAAATTGTTACCTCATTAGTGTGGGTGGGCAAAGAGACCTTGAAACAAAAGGCCTTAAAGCGCTACTTGGTGAGATCAGCAATAGGGGTAGCTGCGGAATTTGGGACCTTGCTTGGGTGCCACTTATTGAAACCAGCCAATCACTGACATTTTTTAAACGTAGACAACTAGGCAATTCCAGAACGGTGCACCTTGAATGCATCCCACAAGGATGTCATGCCTACAATACCCTGCAAACCTCAAACTCAGCCTGACATCACACATTTTTCTTATATTTCTGTGATGAGTTTTCTGCCAATGCTTAAGAAAATAGGTCATTTCTAAATCTAACGGGTGGCACCCCTCCATCAGAGCAACGGGGTAAAGCTACTCTGTCTACCTGATGGTGAAACATGCCACCCACCAAAACCTAAATTAGACCCTAGGGCCTTGTGACATTTTTTGCAGCTTCTCGATTTGTGCTTGGGATGGCCTCATTATTCATGACATATTCAATGCCATAATTGGTGATATCACTCATGACATCTCAAATGACATTGTTAGTGATATCACTAATGACTGATGACATCATCCAATGTGTGTGAGACTTTGTTATAAACTTATAACAATGAAATGTATTTAGTAAGCTATATGTATACCACATTTTCTAAACCTTTTGCATTGCTAATGAGTGCAAGCTTTTGCCACTTGCTTGAGCACCAA
The DNA here is from genome assembly GCF_964204655.1 of Triturus cristatus. Taxonomy (NCBI): domain Eukaryota; kingdom Metazoa; phylum Chordata; class Amphibia; order Caudata; family Salamandridae; genus Triturus; species Triturus cristatus. The sequence continues at coordinate 1,040,374,021 of NC_140591.1, read as the reverse complement.
ATATGGCTTGGTTTTCTGGAGGGAGTGGGCTCTCTGTTAATAGTTGTGCACAGGCTAAAGACTGTGGTTAGTATGGAATGGACCACCTAATGCAGATTCTGTGTCTGGATGGAGTGTGGTCTCCTCAAAAAGTTGCATACACAGAAATTGCTGTGGTGTACAGGATTGAGCATCTAAGGGGGCTTGCTTGCCCGGCGGATTGAGCTCTGTGAACAGCTGTGCACAGGATGAAGTCTATGTGTAGTGAGATCTTGGCCACCTAATGGTGCTTGGATATCTGTAAGAAATGTGGTCGCCATAAAGTAATGTGCACAGAGTGAAAGTTTAGCCACCTAATGAGATTTGGGTGTCTGTAGGGAGAGTAGTCTCCGTGAACATTTGTGCACAGAAAGAAGGCTTTGTGTGGTAGTAGCTTGTTCATATAAAGGTATCTATGTTTGTCTTGAAGAAGTGGGCTTCACTATAATAATTTTATATATACACATATGTCTGTGTAATTCATGATTTACATTTAGTCATTCTCTAAATATGTGAAATACTTTACTGGTTTATAATTTAAAATTTAGAACAGTAGTTTGGATAATGTTATCAGTGATGTCATGAGTGATTTCATCAACAATATCCTAGAATTGTCATGAACTATAACTGGCAAATTTTGATGGTGTTTCAGATTTCAAACCTAACAATATGACTGACATTGTCACCTAACTATAATGTCCCTTTAACCTTTAATTCTTTTTTTATGGTAACTAAGGGGCCTACTTATCAAGGGTTTGCATTGTGTTTGCAGTATACAACATGGTGTATGCACAACACAAACTCTATAATGCAATTTATCAAGCCATTCAAGGCCACTTTGCATGGCCCTGAGTGGCTTGATAAACCAAGAGTAATGCAATTCAGTGCAAATTGCTACATTGCATTACTCAGCTCCAAGGAGGCATTCCAGTGGCATTGCATGAGTATTCTCCCACCCAACTCCCATTGATTTTTACGCATTCTCTGATTTAAAATTACTGGAAGACGTGGGAATGTGCCAAAATGATATTCCTTCTCAGCGGAGGCATAACGAGGAGAAATATCTTTATTTCTCCTCGTTACTCTCGCTTTCAATGTGTGCTGCATTCTGCAGCACACATGGAAAGAGTAATATGCCTCAGGGTATTGTAACCCACACAAAAACAAGCATGAGTTGGTGATAGGCAGCCAAAATGACACCAGCGCAGGGACAGAGGCAAGAACGTGTCATATTATTTTAAATACAACACATTCCTGCCCTTTCCCTTTCAAGTGGCGCAGCTCAGCAAGGTAACTTGCTGTTCTGCTGTGCGCTGCATTACTTTGCCATAAATATAGCCCTTAATGTATTTTTTTTCTATACCTAACTATGACATCACTTTAACTTTAGTTTTATTCAGTGAACATCTAGGGAGTTTTTCATAAAGTAAGATCTTATTACTCGTGTTAACTACACATTTGCCTCCTTACTGAGATCCAAATACCCAATTGCAGCACTTGACACTCTCAAGGAGACCAACCAGAGCAGTCCAAGGCATACTCAGGGTAGGTAGTGTGGCCTAGAAAACTCAATTTGCTGGTATGCAACACTAACACTCAGTGTATGGAAATACCTTTGATGACACCCTCAATTCACATTTGACTCCTAGTGGGTCATGTCCCCCATGTTACCAATCCCCCCACCTATACTAGATGAAACATTACAATAAAAGGGAGTGTAATCTTTTTCTTATTGGGGCATGCAATACATAACATATGTAATATCATAATAAAGGCACTGAAGAAAAGTAAAGAAAGAGGAAATAATTAATTTAATTAAATAATCTCTTATCTTTCCCCAAATCCATTGCAACTTGGCAATTGAACCTAGTATTTTAGCTATCTAATGTTTGAGTCCTTATGCCGGTGTGATTTCCCTCCACCATTCATTGGGAGTAGGTGCAAGCTCACATTTCCTTTTTTTTTTAATGATCAGCCTAGCAATAGTCATTGCATAAAAAATCTGTCTTACTTCCTAATACGATCATTTTTGGGGTAAGAGTGAAGTTAGAGAATTATATAAATTCAATTCTACATAAAATTGAAGTCCAAAATTAATTTAGTCTGGGCCACTTAACAAACCTATGTAAATTATCTGCAGATTCAGTTAAGCATCACGGACAATAGTAGAGGGGTTTGTACCACTTGCTAACTTTAAGTGGGATAACATAAAAGTCGAACAAGGGAGAGAAGTTGGCCTAGGGCTAGGGCTGTCGACCTTAAATCTGGGGAACTGGGTTCCAGTCTCTGCAATGACAGCTGAACATCCTGTGATTCTTGGAAAATCACTTAATCTCCCCATGCCTAACAAAAATGAATGTGTCCTCATGTAATGCAACTGGTGCTATGTGAAGCACTTTGATACCCGGTTCGGGTCAAGTTTGCGCTATATAAAACCTGTAAAAAAAAAACAAAAAAAGTGCAATGCACTTTGTCACGTAGTCTTGTTGCACTAATAGATTTGTAAAAATGTGCAAGACTATGGGTAAGCTCCTGGCTTGTTAATACTTATCCTAATTCTGTAGACCATTTTTTTACGCTTGTTTCTAAGTCATCCAATTTATATTGCATTATACAAGAATATTGAGCAGAAATACTTAATTATCTGGGGAAAATAATCGTCTTTGCAAAATCATGTTGAGTTAAAGGTAGTGTGACCTTTTAAATGCTATTAAATAAAAAAAGCTCTGGTTCCATATTTAAGGCATACAGAGCTGCTAACAGTAGAAAGCCTTTTCTTGTACCCCTAGTAATTTTATAGAGGAATTAAGTTCTTGTTGTATAGTAATTTTTGTGGTTGATGTTTGGTATAGTGCCTGTACAATCTTAATGCATTTGAAATTGATATTGAATTATTACAAGAGTTCCACAGACACTGGCAACATACCCTATCAAAACCTTTCTCTGCATTTAGATATATAATATTAAGTGGCTCACATAAAGCCTTTGCCCTATCTACCAATGTGGTAATAAAGTTGCTGTCTGTTGAATTACATGTTCTTCACAAACCAGCCTCATGATGATGCTACTGATCCTAGTCGGTAGGATTTTGGTGCATATCTATGAATCTGAATAGTGATATAGGACGATATGAGTGACAATCAAGTGGATCTTTATCTTTTAACAGAAACAATTATTGTAGCCTCATGCCAGGTAGGTGGTGGATCTTTGGTACTTTGAATTTCTTTAGGTACTTCTAAAAATAGCAGATAAACAGAGAAATAAAGATTGCTATTGCTTTGTATACTTTAGCAGGAACAATGTCAGGTCCTGTAGCTTGCCAGCAGAATGCAAGTTTAGGATAGTGGTTGTAACCTCCTCTAGGGTATTCTCAACATAAAGATTCACATTACCACTAGGATCTATTTGGACAAGTGAACACTTTAAAGGTATTTCTGGTTGGGAGAGAGGCTGCTATTCAGATCTTCCTGGTATAATGCCGAGTAGTACAGTTCAAATATTGTCATTATTTCCGGGCATCTATCTTTAGTTGTCCCTGTTTTGTCTCTAATGTGAGTGATTGAGGGAATCTGATTATTGCACCGGTCTATAAAGGATAATAATTTCCTGATTTTTCCCCTATTTCACGAACTTTAAGTTAAAACTGAAAAGCTCATTTTTTAGTTCAAGCAGTTAATATTTCTGCAATCCATGCCCATAAACCCACTATTTGAGAGAATGTCTCCTTTGCTTTAGGTGATTGAGAAATGATTTCAGTTAAGTGCAATCAGATTAATCTATCTAATTGGTTGCAGAGGAGCTCTTCTTTTTTCTATCTTTTGAATCTGAGGAGCAAAAAACTGTGGGCCTGATTCACAGAACTAACTTAAGACAAAATCCTAAACGTACTACTTTTGGTATTCACAGAAGGCATTTATTTAGTAGTAGTAAAGTTAGTATTTTGTCTTAAGTTTGACTTAAGACAAACTTAAGACAGACGTAAGACAAAATTAAGACAGACTTAAGACAGACTTAAGACAGACTTAAGTTAGGATTTTGTCTTAAGTTTGTCTTAAGTCTATCTTAAGTCTGTCTTAAGTCTGTCTTAAGTCTGTCTTAAGTTTGTCTTAAGTCAAACTTAAGTCAAGCTTAAGACAAAATCCTAACTTTACTACTACTAAATGCCTTCTGTGAATACCAAAAGTAGTAAGTTTAGGATTTTGTCTTAAGTTAGTTCTGTGAATCGGCCCCCAAGTTATTCCCCAAATATAGGCATCCATTTGATCCCATACTGCAGATGGTGTAGCTGAAGCAAAGTTGGTTGGAAAAAAATTCAGAGATTTCGGTGTGTAAGTCTTTGATATAGTTTCCCCATTCTAATATGTTTTCAGGGAGGTAGTACTGGTATTGATTATTATTATGTACCTCTACAATCCCATGTAAGCAGGATTGCTGCGTGATCGGAGTGTAGAAGATGTTTGATTTGTGTTTAACAAGATGAAGCAGTCAGAGCAATAGTTAGACATATATATCAGAGAATGCTGCATTTGGGGTTTAGAGTGGAACACATATTCACTTGTATTGGGATTATGGCCTCCCCAGACATCTATTAGATCCATCACTTCCATCATATTAGCGATCATATTAGTGGTATTACCTCTGGTTTTTCAAATATGATCCGTGTGTGCAGTATTGGTAGTATCCATGTTGGATTTAGTATGCAGTTGAAATCACCTGTGATGGTAATCCATCATTATGTGAGTGAAGTATTGAGGATTTTCCTGATTAGGTACATATATATTTGCCAAAATGAACTGGCTGAACATTGTGTATTCACTATCTCTGCTATTTTCCATCTGCCTGCAAGGTTGAGCTTAATGTTTAAAATATTAAATAATGTATTAAATATTATCAACGAAACTTCTCTTTGCCAAGAGGGATGCGTAGCACTAGTTAAGTCGTGAATTCTCACAACCTCCTAGCCACAAGTATTAAAAGCCCATCTCATCAGTATGATTGTACCAATAATGTTGCAATGATTAAACAAGATATATTGTACTACTGCAATGTCTTTATTGTTTTGTTTGCCTTAAACGGTCATGCCAGTAATGGGCTTCACCATGTGACGTATTTGTGTATACTGACTATGATGCCGCATTTGCTGTTTTTTTTTTGGCAGCAAGTGACAGTTCTGGAACATTCTCATTTGACCTGTGCTGAGCCTGATAACTGACTTGCTTGAAGTGACTCTGGTGACTCATTTGTCATTTCCCTTTTCCAGCATGTGTAAGTTCCAGAACATGCTTTAGGGCACCCCCTTATGGGTTGTCATCTCGAGTTAAAAAGAGTTTGTCCTTTCAGCCATACTTGCTATTTGTTTTTGGTTTTGAAAGGAGCTGTCACATTGAGGAGCCAAACACCATAGCAGCTTTTTGATTCCCGAGTGCTGTTCCGGTCCTCTCACAGATCAAGACTGCATTTATTTCCTGAAACAGTGCTCTCTGGCCGGTTTTGGTTCCCAGTCCGGCCCTGACTCTGGTGAAATATAAAACTCATAATCAGTGCTGCCAAAAGGAGGATATCTTGAGAGTGTTGCTTCCAAGGAAGCGGGCCTGACACAAATTCTCAGTATACATCTCTTATTCACAAAACGTAGATATATTATCAGTAGTGGCTTCATGGAGATTTAGAACTTACAGCTTTAATGGCCAACCTACAGACACACTTTGGCTTTTTTTTTTGCCTTCTTTATGCTGTTAACATTGCATGAAAAAATGTTAACATCTTTTTCTTCTCTTCAGCATAACAATGAATAGATGTCGATCCCGTCTTATACCTCCCTACTCCTTCGTCCACCTTTTCTCCCTTGCTCACCACCCTTCACCACCATCTTTGCCCACGTAACTCCGCTGGTATCTTACTGCACCCTGTCTCAGCATTGCTAGGGGGTTGAAAATCCAAGCCTGGTTCAAATGTCAATCTAGACAATGTATGTGAGTAGATTTTGCCCTCTTCTTCAAATGACCCCAGCCTAAAAAAAGATAGAAATGTTGTTATGTCCCTCATAGTTTATAATTCCTTAAATCGGCTAATGTCTCTCATCTAGGAATTGTCGAGCTGGCTAAGGATCAGCAGAGGTTATAAAGGAGCCTTTCCAGTTAATTTTAAGCAAGGCTCCAGTTTCACAGGATACTGGGATTGATAAGGACTTAAATTTCAGTATCAGAGCTCTCATTTCTTTTAGTCTTGTGGCAGTTTTCCACGCAAGGTCTTGAAAAATAAAGCTTGAGTATCCATCCTGTCTAGTAAATCACTGACATTCTTTAACAATACTAAGAATTCTTTCTTTCATATTGAAGTCTTGGAAATAAATAATTATGATATGAGTCTTGCTACCTTGCTTCAGGGGACCTAGTGTTACTCTATGTGCTCTTGCAATGGACAAGGACGATTTCGCTCCCTTCATGGCTTCTGCTTTATTCTCAAGAACATAAAGAGAGATTTGCTTGGCAGCCCAGTAATTTATATTTGCATTTGAGGTAACTGTTCCTATTGTTACTCGAACAATCCTGAAGTTGGTTCTTCGTGATAGATTTTTTAGACCTTTCCATTTACTTGTGAGAGTTTGTTCTGAACGTCTGAAGGGCTCTTGTCTCTCTTGTTACTGTGTGGAGGCACTCTCCAGATCTGGAATCTTTGCACTAAATCTTTGCTAGTTTCCATAAAACCAGACAGTTGTTCCTCAATTGAAACTATCTTCTGCGTTGGCCTTTCAAACTTTACAGATTCAGCTACTTGATTAGTTTTAATCTGACAAAGCTCTTTTAGAATAGGTTTGAATCTAGCTTTGGTGAAGACAGAAATGGAGGAGCTGATGGAGTTCTCTTCTGATTCTTCTGCCCCTGAGTGATGAGGAGTCCCCAAAAGTAGATCATATCGAACCAAAAACTATTTAGCTAGACTGGCCACTCCTTCGTGGTTTAATATCGTTTGTAAAAATATAGTTGTTAAAAATATCCTTTTTTTATTAATGTTATGTATTTTAGTACTTATTTTATATGTATGTGTTGTATGTTTTTTTGTATAAGAATCGTTTGTATTTTTAATATATGTGTTACAATTTTAGTATTTATTTTTTAAAATTTTAAGTGAGCTTTTTTAGATCCGTAGGAGGTTATCGGTTTATAGGGGAATAGGATAGGAAGAAATTTTATTATATTTTTATGTATCAATATTTGTTTAATTGAGATGTTATAGTGTTAACCCCTTCACTGCTAGGCCTTTTCCCCCTGTGCTAAGCCTTTTTTTGACTATATGGGGTAATTCGCCCTTAAGCCCCTGTAACTTTTTTTGACCACATAAGGTATCCATGACAAATTTGCGTCCTTTTCTTCCAAAACCATGGGGATTTTAACGGTACACAGGTTTTCTTGATTCCCCTGAAGGGGACCCAGAAATTAGCAAAAATACAGCTAAATAATTTTTTTGAGGGGGGGGGGAATGGGAAAAAAGGGCTGCAAATGAAAGCGTCATTTTTTCCCTGCAAATAGTATCAACAAAGGGTATGTGGTGCTGAAATTACCATCTTTCCAGATTGTGGGACTGACAGACTTCTGTCAGAAATCCCTAAAATATTACACAGTTTTGGCATTTTACTGGGACATAGCCTATTTTTGCAATTTTTTGTGCTTTCAACCTCCTTCCAGTTAATGGTAAGCATGGGTACAAAAGCAATGATGGATCCTGGGAAGCTATACATTTAAATAAAAGTAGACACAATTCTGAATTCAGCAAGGGATCATTTGTGTAGATCCTTCAAGGTTTTCTTATAGAAACTAACAGTTGAATATAGGAAAAATTGAAAATGAGTTAAAAAAAACAGCCATTTGTGCCAACGTTGTCACCTGTAACTTCTTCTAAGTATGACAGATGTTTAAAAGCAATATATTGTTGCATCCGCTGGCCCCTTCTGGTTGTGGGGATATATAGGACTTCCAGGTTCACCAAGAACCCGAGGAACCCAGAGCCAAACACTGAGCAGCGTCTTGCAATGTTTTTTTTATTGTATACCGAACATATAGCAATTTATTTGTCAAAATATAAATAGTAAAAAATCGGTATGAAACACACCTATGTATTTTGGAAATGGGAACAAAATATAGAGTTTAGAAACAGTAACTATTTGCACATCTCCGAAAATTGTGGGTATCCATTCCATACCAGCATGTGAATTATAGGACATTTTTCAAAGTCACTTCTGTTTTTACACATTGTCTTACATTTGGGAGGCAGAAATGCTTTGAAAGTCAATAGGTAATAACAGTTGCTCTACAATTCGATGTTTCCCTATATTTCCCAATAAAAATGGTACCTCACTTGTGTGGATAGGTGTAGTGCCCGCAACAGGAAACGGCCATTAACGCAACATGGACACACCACATTTTCACAGTGAAATCTGACCCTTTTTATGTAAAGTGCCTAGCTGTAGATTTTGAACTCTAGCTCTGTCGGCACCTAGGGAAACCTAGCAAACCTATACATTTTTAAAAACTGGACACACTGGAGAATCCAGGATGGGGTGACTTGTCTGGCTCTCACCAGGTTCTGTTACCCAGAATCCCTTGCAAGCCTCAAACTTTGTCAAAAAAAAAACATTTTCCTCATATTTCTGTGGTGGAAAGTTCTGGAATCTGCGTGGAGTCACAAAATTCCACCCACCTCGCATTCCTAAAAGTCTTCTGAGAAAATTGGTGCCTCACTTGTGTGGGTAGGCATAGTGCCCGCAATATGAAACGGCCCAAAATGCAACGTGGACACATGACATTTTCACAGTTTCCTGGGTGGGGCAGAAAGTATTTTGCCTTCTTTGGGAGGGGTAGGGTGGGGGCATCCCCCACACCTGGCCTATAGAAAAATAATCCCTGATCTAGGGTGCTTTCTGCCCCCCTGGGGGGCAGATTGAGGGCTACTGCCCCATCTGCTCCCCAGGGGGGCCGAAACACTGTCTGTGCCCAAAATGTATGGGGGGCAAAGGCCCTTGCCCAAGGGGCTTCCCCCCTCCCTGGTGCTAGTGGGAGGATCAACCCAGGAGGGCGATCCCCAAGCATGGATCTATTAGGGAAGGGTACGATTGGAAGGGGAGATGCCCCCTTTCCAACGATACCCCTCCCATCTGTTTTGGTGCTCGGGGGCTGAGATAGCCTCTCAAGCACTGAAACTGTGGAACTGAAACTAAGTTTCAGTTTCGTTTTTTATTGCAATTACGATAGCGCGCCATGCGCGTGATCGTCATTGAAAGGAAATCCAAAAATAGTCCTGGGGAGGTAGGGGAAGCTCTTCCCCACCTCCCAAGGCAAACAAAAAAAAATTGGAAATCCCTCTGCTGTCTGCAGCAGAGGGATTTTGTGAGCCTGTGCTCATGACAGAATGGTTCCGTCATGAGCACAGGAGCACTGGTGCTCATGCCGGAACCATTCCGTCATGAACACCCAAAGGGTTAAAAAGTATACCAAAACATTACCACTTGCACACCACTTTCTGCAAATCCCTAAATTTTGACCAAAATAATTCTTATTCACTATTTTTTCATGAACAATGTCTCTTCACATTGACATTCTAGCCTTTTTTTGTTCCATTCCCCCATACTCCTGTAGCTCTGTTTCCATGGTGACCAACAATGTAACATACTCTGCTAGGTCAGAAGTTCCCAACTGTCTCTACAGCAGCATTCTAACTTCCAAGCCAAATTTTGCAGGTGTGGTTGAGTGTATACAATTACAATTATGCTCCTTATAACCAGCCACACATGTTCTTGCTTTAAATTCATTGCACAATCTACTTTTAATCACTACCTTAGTTACACCATCCAATCAACTGTGATGTGTTAAATTTTACTTGCTAGTGTCAATTTTAGCAGAATTAATTTTCAAAAATGGCTCATTTAGCTACAGACTTCTCCTGTGAGCTACTGCTCCACCCTTCAAAATGGTTAGAGTGTGGATTGTGGGTTATAGCTTTGTGTTCTGGGTGCAAAAGTTTGTTAGAAACAGAGGGATTGACAGGGACCTAAGGTTGCCTGATGTGGATATTAATCGGTTTGGCCAGTGAGGGTTAAAGTGGCATCAACTGCTTTTATTGGTTAAAAGCATTATGGAGAGCCAACATCCAGACCTCGTGATTGTGCACTGTGGTGGCAATGACCTGGGCACATTGACAGGTGTAGGACTGGAAGACCTAATAAAGAATGCCTTTGAACAATTATTGCAACATTTCCCTCACACTGCCTTGGTGTTTTCTAACGTGTGGCAGAGGCAGAAAGGGAACTGGTCTTCTGAATTCTGTCCACAGATAGAGAAAACCATGGACACATGCAAATAGCCTCTGTCTACATTAGTAACCTGCGCTTCAACATTCATGGAATATACAGGAGAGATGGTGTTCACTTCAAGGACGAAGGCAACAGAGTAGTTCTGGGTATTCTTTGATAGGTTTAGATGTTTTTTGTCTGATGATGTTAGAAAGAGCTTTGGGGCAGCTTGTTGCTTTATCTAGGGCATTGCCGAAGAAGGTGGCCTTCTCTTTTTGTAGTTTCTTCATTCTCTCCTGAGCTGGTAGAGGTGGGTAGTGAATAGGTTAGTTCTCCAAAGTCTTTCAGCAGCTCTTACTTGTCTTTATTCAGAGTTTTGGTCTTTATTTAACCAGGATCTTGAGGGGGTGTTTCTGACACTTTTTAGTTTCAGTGGGGCTAGTTGGCCCAGGGCAGCTTTAATAATCATGTTGTAGAAGGTTGTGAGCTCATCTGCATTGAGGTTGTCTGTGGTGGGTGGGAGTGGAGATGACATTTTTTCTCCCAGGTCAGTTAAAGAGATCAGATTGAGGTTTCTTCACCACTGACGGATCATCTGTTATTGACAGGGAGGTGCTACTGCTTGGTTGATGTAGACCACAATGATATGGCGGTATGACCGGTCAATTAATTTGTAGAATGTTGATTATGCCAATTAATTCATTTTGGGCTATAATAGCATCTAAGGTTGAGCCTCTGCTGTGGAGCTGTGAGGGATAGTGGTAGTAGACGTAGGGCTGCATGTCATCAGGGTGGAGTGAAGGTGAGAGAAACAGACCTATTTCAACGAGACTCCCGTGGCGCATGCCGGACGGAGTGAGCCTTTCTCTTTGAGTTTTTAATAAATTGTCCTTGCACTTCGTTACGCGCTGTTTTAATTGCTCTGCACTGTGTCCTGTCTCGTGCCACTGGGGTAATTGCTAACTGTTGTTCTCTCCTGAGGCGGAAAGCCGGGAGATCTTTGTCTGTCCTCTATTTTTACCGTGGGGGGACTCTGTTTCGCCGCTATTTGGGGGCAGCTGCGCACTTTCCTGCGTTTCTTGCTCCCGCACCGCTCTTCCCCTGCCACCTTCTCGCCGTGCTCTTCTGTGCGCCCCCCTCTCAGACGATTAGAAGCTGAGGGTCAGACGGGGGGGCTGCGTAGAAGTACGGCGGCCATCTTGAGTGAGGCAGGCTTGCAAGTCGGTGGACTAGGCTTGCTGCCTCACGGGCGGGAAGTATAAATTTAGCTTCCTTTCTGGGCTCTGGTCAGACCTGTTTCAACAAGACTCCCGTGGCGCATGCCGGACGGAGTGAGCCTTTCTCTTTGAGTTTTTAATAAATTGTCCTTGCACTTCGTTATGCGCTGTTTTAACTGCTCTGCACTGTGTCCTGTCTCGTGCCACTGGGGTAATTGCTAACTGTTGTTCTCTCCTGAGGCGGAAAGCCGGGAGATCTTTGTCTGTCCTCTATTTTTACTGTGGGGGGACTCTGTTTCGCCGCTATTTGGGGGCAGCTGCGCACTTACCTGCGTTTCTTGCTCCCGTGCCGCTCTTCCCCTGCCACCTTCTCGCCGTGCTCTTCTGTGCGCCCCACTCTCAGACGATTGGAAGCTGAGGGTCAGACGGGGATGCTGTGCAGAAGTACGGCGGCCATCTTGAGTGAGGCAGGCTTGCTAGTCGGCGGACTAGGCTTGCTGCCTCACGGGCGGGAAGTATAAATTTAGCTTCATTTCTGGGCTCTGGTCAGACCTGTTTCAACGAGACTCCCGTGGCGCATGCCGGACGGAGTGAGCCTTTCTCTTTGAGTTTTTAATAAATTGTCCTTGCACTTCGTTACGCGCTGTTTTAACTGCTCTGCACTGTGTCCTGTCTCGTGCCACTGGGGTAATTGCTAACTGTTGTTCTCTCCTGAGGCGGAAAGCCGGGAGATCTTTGTCTGTCCTCTATTTTTACTGTGGGGGGACTCTGTTTCGCCGCTATTTGGGGGCAGCTGCGCACTTACCTGCGTTTCTTGCTCCCGCGCCGCTCTTCCCCTGCCACCTTCTCGCCGTGCTCTTCTGTGCGCCCCCCTCTCAGACGATTAGAAGCTGAGGGTCAGACGGGGAGGCTGCGCAGAAGTACGGCGGCCATCTTGAGTGAGGCAGGCTTGCTAGTCGGCGGACTAGGTTTGCTGCCTCACGGGCGGGAAGTATAAATTTAGACGGGGATGGCTCCGCGCAGCGGACGCGAGCAGCAGAGGCGCCTCTCCCGCGCCAAAGGAGTGCCTAAGGAAAGCCCGTCTGCGCCCGTCAGTGTCCCGGAGGCGGACGGTTGCGGACAGGAGAGCGCCTTACGAAAACTGCACCAAGAGGATACTCGATGTTACTCCGCAGCATATCTGCTGGGTCTACGACAGTCTAGCAGAGGCTGCACTGTCCATGATCGCTTTATAAAGGGAAATTTCCACTGCACTGGTTGTGGGTGGTCATTGAAGGAAGGGTGGGTTGAGAGGGGCCACGTGAAGCCAGGATTTCTCGACTGTGGGGCGGGGACCTTCAGAACGCTTTTTTGGCTGCGCCCTTCTCAACACTCGGTCGGTGAGCAAACATGCTCAGGATCTGTTTAACTATCTATCTGAGTTCAATCCCGCCTGCCTCTTCCTGACAGAAACCTGGCTTGGCGAAGCTTCAAGTCCTGATGTCGCTAATGCCCTGCCCTCCAACTACTTTATGTTGAGGAAAGATCGGTGCACTGGCAAAGGAGGGGACTGGCTCTGGTGATAGATCGACGCTATGAGTGCTCTATTATATCCACGTTAGACATTCCTGGGGCAGAAGCTTTGGGTTTTTGTCTGACACTTTCACCCGCTCAGTCTTGCGCGGGCTTGCTGGTTTACAGACCCCCAGGTCCTATTGGTTCGTTCCCCGAGGGGCTGGACTCAGTGATCTCGGCTATGAGTGTACAGTTTAAACACTTTGTTCTTCTGGGCGATTTTAACATACACTTTGATGCAGCGGATGCTGGGGATACCATCAAAGTCTTAGACATTACTACTCCTCTGGGCTTGTCACCCTATGTTGTGTCTCACACTCACAACAAGGGGCATATATTGGATCAAATTTTCTCCACTACGATTATCACAGTGGCTCCTCCCCTTCCCGTGTTGTGGTCTGACCATCTACTGGTGACCTTTAATATCCAGTATAAAACCACCTTGACTATGAGAGACAACTGGTGTCAACCCCGGATGTCCCGTGCCCTCCATCGTGTTACGCCGGTCATGATAGAACAATATCTGTTAACTCACCCCTGTTCATCAACGGGTGACATAGAGGAGGACTTAGCCCGCTTTTAAACATGGCTCACGCAGTGTTTGGGGGAATTGGCACCGCCTGGGCAGACTCCTAAGAACACTACGCGAGCGTCTGCCCCATGGTTCACGCCAGCGCTCAATACCAGTCGTCGGCTTTATAAGAAGGCCGAAAGAGCTTGGCGATCAAACTATCGGGAACCATTGAGGGAGGCCTATAGGTGCTGCATTAAAGCCTATCATAAAGAAATTTATCTGACCAAGAAGGCCTACTTTGCTTGAAGGATTGAGGAGGCCACCAACACCAGCAAAGAAATCTTCCTAATTGTGAAGGAATTCACATCGCCAGCCTCCATCACTCCGAAATGTTCTTATTCGGAACCTTGGGTTAAGCAACTGGCATGCTTCTTTGCTAACAAGATCAAAAGCATCCAAGCAACTTTTCCATCTATTGTGCCAGGGATAGTGTCTAACCCAGAAGCCTATTCCTTTGTGTCGGATTCAGGACGGCCCAGTTTGTCGAGCTTCCCTCCTATCGAGCCTCAAGTCTCACTGGATCTCCTTTCTAAAATGAGATCTGGTTCTCCGCTGGACCCTTGCCCCGCTAAATTTCTAGCCAAAGTGGCATATGTCATCAACCCCATTGTTAATCCGATCTTAAATCGTTCATTGGAGACCGGGATAGTGCCGCCCGCCTGGAAACAGGCGCTGGTTCTCCCTCTTCTGAAGAAACCCTCTCTGGACCCTGCCATCCATGCTAATTATCGGCCTATTTCCTTGCTCCCGGTTCTGGCTAAGGTGGCGGAAAAGCATGTACAGTCCGTTCTCTCAGACTTTGTTGAGTCACACGGTGTCCTGCATTATACCCAATCTGGCTTCCGTGCGAGTTTCAGCATGGAAACTGCACTGTTGGAGGTGGCAGAGGCCATCAAGGAGATCCAGGACACTGGAGGGAAGGCACTGCTGGTGCTGCTTGATCTCTCAGCGGCGTTTGACACCGTTCCACATGACCGCCTTTTGGTTAGACTCTCGGAAATTGGCGTCGGGGGAACGGTGTTCAGATGGTTTAAGTCCTTCCTTTCTAACCGGCAACAGACAGTCTGGGCTCCTCCGCACTCGGCGGCAATGCCCCTCTGGAGGTGGGAATGCCTCAGGGGTCGATATTAAGCCCCACTCTTTTTAATATATATTTGTCCCCTCTGGCGACACTGGTTGAGTCATTTGGCGCCCAGATTGTCTCATACGCTGATGACACTCAGCTTCTCTTTCCTTGCGGAAAAAACATGGACTTTAACGGGGATTGCATTAAAAGATGTTTGGGTGCGGTTTTTGCCTGGTTTCAACTCAACCAGTTGAAATGCAACTCGGACAAATCCGAGGTGCTTTTCTTTGGCTGCCCGCCCAATCCCTGCTGGAAGACCTGGTGGCCGGCGGATATGTTTCTTCCTTCTGCTGTGGCCTCTGTGGCTAAGAATCTTGGTGTGAGGATGGACAACTGTCTTACTCTTAAACCACAGTTTCTGAGCCTGGTCGGTCATTGTTTTGGGATGCTGAAAATGTTAAGGAAATTTCTCCCTTTCCTATCCATAGCTCATAGGAAGACCACAGTGCAGGCTATGATAGGATCAAGGTTGGACTATGCTAACTTCCTCTATCTGGGTCTTCCAAAGTACCTTCTTTCTCGCCTGCAGGTGGTGCAGAACTCGGCTGCACGGGTAATCTTTGGCCTTGGCCATCGATCCCATGCCACGGGACTGCTGGAATTTCTTCATTGGCTACCAATTCAGAAACGCATTGAGTTTAAGGCTCTCAAGATGGCGTTTAAGGCACTTCACGGCACGGGTGCCCTCTATTTGAGAAAGAGAATTGGCTTTCATCTGCCTTCCAGAGCCCTGCGTTCTGCGTCATTGTCTCTGGCTACGGTCCCGGCAATTAAGCGGGAACGGATTGGTGGGAGATCTTTTAAATATTTTGCGCCCCGGGCTTGGAATGCCCTCCCACTATCCTTAAGAAAGAGTGAGAGCTTAATGTCGTTCAGAAAGGAACTCAAAACGTGGCTGTTCGGCCACTAGCCTCCCCTTTTTTCGCCGGAGCTCTGCTGTTATAGGTCTGATAGCGCCGGGACACTCTGCTTGAGTAGCTGAGCGCTCAATAAAACCCCAGTTAACATAACATAACATAAGAGATGTGGTTTGAGTGTGAGCTTCTGGTGAGATTTGTGTGTATTATTCCCAAGCTGTGCCCTTGAAGAGTAGGTTGGGATGTGGAAAAATGGTTGGAGGGATGAGGGATGGATTTGTATTCAAATGAGCACGTGGTGATGTCATTGGCTTGTATCATGACATTGCTGTTTCTGTATAGTGTTATGAAAGCATTGCCTTTGAGAATGGGTGAGTTGGAGATCATCAATTTTTGGCTGTGAGGGATGTTGGAGGCATTTGATATTCATAAGTGGTTTGCTATATTATTTCTCCATTTAGCCAGACAGGTAGTGTAGAAGATGAAATCAGTTTTTTCTTGTCCTTTGGAATTGTTGTAGTAGAGGTCTGCTATGAGTGTTTCGGGGTGTTGTCTGAGTCATCTATGTTTGAAGATTTTGGTGCCGTTGGCTGAGAGGTTGGGGGGAAGGTGAATGAGAAAGATTGTGTGCCAGGGGGTTCAGGTTGTTGAGTTGTGACTAGCAAAATGTATTTTCATATCTACCAACCCTATTTTGCGATTTGGTAACCTATTACCAGTTAGCCAAATAGGGTATGCAAGTCTCTATTAGGAAGGAACGTGTAAAGGGCGTTCTTTCCTAATAGCAAGTCACACTGGTATGTATAAATGTTTTGCGACCCGGAATGCAGTCACAAAACATTTGCAGATTACCACCACTTTTAAATTGGTGGTAAGCCATTCGCAAACGGGAAGGGGTCCCAAAAGAAAACCTTCCTGTTGACCCTGATGGTCATACATGTGGCCCTAAGTAACAGTGAAATATTTAGCACTTATTATCCTGAAAATGTTTATAGTAACCTGTTAGAGAAGTATTTATCAAATATGAATGTCACTGATTGCTATGTGGAACATACCATCCGTCTTCTGTTACAGAGCTGGGCGTGGTCTGCCTCCATTTGCATTGATGCAATACTCATGGGCATTGACAGCATTGACTCAGGGCGGGGAAGCCAAATCTTTAAAGTTTCATTGAGCTGGGGTAGGGCAGACCAGTGGAGTCAAGGTGGGAGAGGGTGAACCTATGCAAAGTGGGAGACTGACCTCCACATACATTTTATGTTTTGTTGATTGCTGAGGCCGATAGAAGATGGAATTCTGAGAGTTCAGTACACAGGCTTTATAAATGCAGAGATTTGCTTGCATGTTTCTGTTTCTTTAATTGAATACATTCCCATTTGGTCTTGAACTGCTGCTGTGTTTTGCCATTCTAGAACTCACTCCTTAACATTCCTGAAATGTTTATGCTCTTAAAGTGAGTGTGTCTCCCTATGCAGTCACCTCTTCAGGTTTGTTTTTGGCTTGCGTGGTTATTTTCATCTGTCGCTTCGTAGAACTACAACAATACCATGAGCACAAGGGTCATGCTGGTGGGAGCTAAAAGCATCATCGATGATATTTGTGTGCTACCAAACATCGCACACAGAACAGATTTCACAAGGACCCTCTCAGGTGAGGCCCATGCCTTACTGTGGCTTCTTTGCATGATGATGCCCTGCAGCTGAGGATTAGACAGTCTGCTCACCTGCTTACACCTGTTACCAGGGGATGGCCCATGAGGCACCGATATGTAACAGCATACAGGTAAGTGAGTGGGAAGAGTACTGTGGGGCTCCAAACCTAGATGTAGTATCTGGGCCCTGTCAATGTGTTCACTTTTAAGAGTGAGTGCTTGCATTGATATGTTTTATTGCTTTAAAATTATGCTATTGATTTGTCTTGATCAATTACAAGAATGAAACGTATAGCAGCCATCTGGTGTAAAGATTTCATTGGATCCAATAAATGTTTATATACTGGCATGTGAGTGTGTATGTTATGGGGCAGAAGGTGCAATCTCGCTGGGAGGTGGTCTAGCGTTAGATTTTCCTCGCTTGCGCTTGCCAACTTAACGTTAATGTTAGGGAACTTAACGTTAGCAAGGAAAGAACTCTATTCCACTTTGTGAACCAGCGTTTTTCACAACTCTACGTGCTCCGCAGAGTGCGTAAAACTCCGCAAACTGGGTGGACTTCACCACCCAGGCCCACTAATTACTTTAGAGGCACCCAACACTAGCTAGTGTATGACTTCAAACGGATCCTAAAATTCATGCAATCAAGTTTGGCGACTGACATTACCATAGGTGATAACTATTGGCAAAAAGAACAACATATTTGAAAAAAGATATTGTCAAACTTCTAAATGAGGTTACGCAGGAGTTTGTTAATCCTGTCTGTATTCAGTATTACCTCACTGCATCCTGAGCTTTGTTTGATTTGAATTGGCAGGCCCCGATCTAGGGCACAAGATGCATGGCATTCACCATCCACTTTTTAACAAGTGTCTGACTGGCTAGTGACCTCCCATGAAAAGATAATAGGACTGGATGGTTTTAGAGGTTTGTTGAATGCCAAATACCTCTGAATAGTCAGTTGAACCAGCCCAGAGCCTGTTCATACCACAGCAGCTCCTTAGCGGGACTGGCAGACTGATGCAAGACTTTATCACATGTGGAACATTGCCTTGTGCCTCTCAAGGTCCGTCTGCTGAGTACAGCCTTCCAGTGTAGTGGAGGGCAAGTTGGAATGTGAGGGAGTCAGCTACATATCAAAGCAGTCATTAGTGCTGCTGCAGGACTGTAAATCAGAATGGATGAAAGGGACATTATTATTTAGCACAACTTGAGGAAATATTGGTAGATTTCATTAGTTCCTCTTCAAAATGGCCTGGAGCACCTATAAAACTTTGAACCATGTACTAGAAAATGTACTTGTTGGTTCCATATTTTTCAATATCTTCTTGGGAGAGAGTCCTAAAACCCTGAGTGGGAACTTGAGGTTGCTTGCTTGGCATGCTTACTCAGTGAAATTCGGGGTAGCTGTTGTGCTCACCACTTTCAAAGTTCACCAGCCACCACAGATTAGCATAATGGATGCTAACAATGAAAAGAGTGTGTGTAAATTGTAAATTGAGTATTGTCGAGCAGTATTTCATCAGAGAATTTAAAGAGACACAAGTGAAAAGTAGTAGAAGCGTGAATGAAGCTAGAAAGATTGAGCTGTAGACTGAAGGGGAAATGGAACTTAGAAAATCAAAGATGCATCCTAGGCTTAAAATTGAGCAAGAGAAAAAGGGTTTGTGTGTATGATGCATGAGACGCCTGATGGTTTAGAGTCTTATGAAATTGTTGGAAAGAGTGTTTGCAATCTGTCTTTTGTGGCTGACAATGAATTATTTGATGGGTGAAGAGCTTATATATACAGGGATTTATTGTGTGTGTAGTAAAATGGCTTATATCAACATTCCACGTAATTAGATGGTTAGCAGCTATTTTGCCTTTCTGGTGCATCATATGAATGCGATCAGCGAATGTGGACTGAGAAGAGTGAAACATGGTTATGGACAAGTGCTGATGGATATTTTTTGAGTGTTTATTCATCCAATTACTGTTGCTTTGCATAATGTGAAAAAGAGGAGGTTCTTAACTTACGTAGCTTGAGCAACATATACTGCTGGTGCATTAATCAAATAAATTAAGAAATTATTAATTTGTGTGACATGGTTACTCTGAATCTTCTTCAATTATATTTTGTCGGAGGTCGGCTCTTGAGTGTGAGGCATTATTGTGCGCTTGATCTGGAAAATAAATATGCTTTTTAATCAGTATATCTCTAACATCACCAATGTTTTACATGAGGCATAGGTTCTTGAAGAGTCTGGTGTGGCGGAAACAGTTATAAGTGGCCAGCGTAAAGCTACCCTTCCACCCTATGCCCCAATGTGGGACCCCAAGAGACTCTCCCCAGGGACAAAATAAAAACAAGTAAGCAGTTTTTTCCACGATCGCCCAGGCCAGGTTGATTTAATTAATTTAGGGGAGGGGGCACACCCCAGGCCACATTTAATAAGGGGAGGAAGCACAAGTCCCCCCTTCCCAAGCCATTATAGGCCCTGGGAAGCCTACTCCCATGTTCAAAATCCACTAAAGAAGTGAGAGTGTTTGGCCCCCTTCCCCGAGCTATTATATGCCCTGGCAGCCCACCCCTGGGGCCTAAATTTACAAAAAAGGGGGAAAGAGGCCATACTGTTCCAATCTCTGAGCCTTGGAATGGCCTGGAGACCCGATCCCCAGGGCCGCTAACTTTACAAAAAGGGAATTTACAAATTGGCCCGGGGACCATATCTCCATGAGGCTGGATCACTTGCTGTGTCCTAGGGAGCCCACACCCGGGACACAGCAGTTTCTCTGCCCACCCAAGTGTGGGTAGGGAAACTTGTGTTTACTCCTGCCTGATGGGAGCAAGCACAAAGTCTAATAGCCGAGAACACACTTTTGATCTGTGTCCTTACCCACAATGATACGGGCAGGGAAAAAGATCAAGATAGTGCTCCCACTCACAGGGAGCAGCATATATAGCAGCTCCCTCCGGGTGAGAGCAATGCCAGCTCTTGGAGCATACGGGGAGCTGCATGGGCAGCAGGGGACCTGGGGCTCAACCTGCAGCCCCTAACAAGTGTATGGTAGGTGCCCTGGGTGGCCCCAGGACTCCAGCCCATTATAAGGAGAGGCCCCGGATGAGGTCCCTAGGGCACAAAATGCTCAGGTGGGTTTATTTTGCCCCCCCCCTTTAATAAAACAGAGATGGGACAGGCATGGGATCCCCAGAACCTTTTTAAGCCCCTTGGGAAGTGGGGCCTGCATGGTCCCTCTCTCCTTAATTATCACATTGGACCCCTTCTCTTAATTTATATTTTTGGACTTGGAGGATGGGGTCCCTGTGGTTGAAAACAGCTTGGGTGGGTCCATGTGGGCACCCTTTCCCTGGGTATTAGGTTCCCCGTACCTTTAAAGAAAGGCTCAGGGAAGGGGCCTTCTGACCCCCTCACCTTAAATTGTACTTTGGGCCTGGGAGGTGGGGTCCCCGGGGCCAGGAAAGGAATGAGGGGGGAGTGCCAGGTACCACCCCTTAAAAAAAATGACCTGAGGGATGGGGCCGCCATTGCCTAACAAGGCTCGGGGAGGGGGACGATGACATAATATTTCTAAAATCTGATATTGTTGATCTTGATATTTTGTCAGACAACCACTTTTTCTTTGTTAACCATAGAATAGCAGACATATTGAGTGAAACAGTGGTCTTATAGGCACAAATGAATGTTGTCACCATCTCAGCCCCCAATGACATAATGATGAATTCAATCTCATTAATGCAGGACACTAGGTCTCCAAGGACTTAACGAGCTTGCTGCTTCCATTCGAATATGCAGCCCCATATGTAACCGTTTTGTTCTCTCTCTCCCCCAATACAGTAACTACTGGGTGAGGACCTATTTCCCACTCAGCTGCTCCAAAACACCGGCACAGCTGTTTTTGCACCCACGATATCCTAATTAGTTAACCCATACCACCAGGTATTTCTGCCTATCGTCACTTCGATCCTGACCATCACTCTGGCCCTTCCACCCACGATACAGCAGAGCACTGACACGGGCCACTTACCCTAACCTCATCACGGGAGCTAGGATTTTTCCCTAGAACCTCGAGCCAGCTATACCCATGATATGCCTTTTAAGATTATAAAACCGGCCCTGGACTACATTATATTCTCTTTGTCCCTTTTATGCTAACCTTGTCACTATATTTTCCCCATGATCTGATCATTTATCCTTGGAACTGTGATATTTTGAACTGGACCACGTATGTACTATGCTTCTCCCTTCTATTCTATTGTATATAATACCTACAGTGATGCATTTCCATGCCTTCTGATTTTGCTAGCTAAATTTGTACTTCTGACCCGTCTTACCATGTAATGTTATATTTCACAATTGTATCTGTATTGCTGGTGTCCCTATATTACTCTTTTGTCACTGCTCTTATGTGTTTTTCACTACCAATTTGCGCCATCTCTGAATCACTCTGACTCTCTGCCTAACTGGTTTTTATGCACCCTTCCCTCCCCACTGTAATACTCTCCTTTGGTTGGCACCGCCTATGATGCCGCTGTACTCACTGATTACTGTTTCATCGGCACACTTTACACTAATTGAACTCTCTGTTACTATACCTCTGTTCCTTCGCAATACGAGCATATCTTTCTCCGGTAACACAACCCTATTTGGGCCTCCGTCGCATGGTTCACCACTCACCCCACCCCACACCTTTCCCTTTCCTCTTTCCTTGATCCTCTCCCGCAATCTCCTCCCCAAATCCCCAACTTCCTGCCTATCCCGTCCTCCTCCCCCCTTCCCCCCTCTTTTCCCCCTTCTATTCTTTTCTGCTCTTATGTCTCTGTTTGTGCTACCAACTCCTGCTAATCTTGTGCCCACCATTCATGCTGGGTTGGACTCAACCACCCACCTCCCGTTCGGCATGCTTTCATTATGCCTATTGCGCACTTTTGTTTCACTTCATTTTGTGTAGCCCTGAGGAAGCCCCAGGCCAGGCGGCCGATGTAAAGGGGCAAAACATGTTGGCAATAAAATGTTCTCACCAGGCTATGAAACACGGCAACAATACATTGGATTTGATTCCAAGTAATTTTTGATTACTATTTGTACTCGTTCCGACATTCTCACTATAACTCTAACCATAATGGGGAAGGGGTTTCCCAGTGTCACGAACGAGTAAACCCCACCGGATTAGCTCTATTACCATTGGTTCGCTGAGGCCTCGGACCCTTTACCCCCCTAACTTTGAACATGATAAAGTATGTGTTGTGGCAGCCGATCATATTTCTCTGTCATTAAGATATTTGGCTTATTGTTAACAATTATATATAAAAAGCAAACAAACAACAATGCAGAAGACTTGTCTATTCTGAGTGTAGCAGCTGTGCTAAGAACACTATTGCTGATAAAGCAACAGAAGTTTTCTCTCTTCCTTCCTAAATTTCTTATGAGAAAAGATGGTTTAGTTGGAAAGAGACAGATTTTTTTAACATATTCTATTAAATCATGATCCGTGCTGTTATTCTCTCCCACTAAGGGCCTGATTACAAGTTTGGTGATGCGGGAGCTGGGCGGTATGCCACCGGCCCGCTCCAGCACCGCCAAACTCGAATACCGGCCGGCCACCAGATTATAAGTTTCCTCAGTGTCTGGCGGTTGGTTCTTTGGCATTCTCACGCCGTGCCTTTGAAAAAGGCACCGCAATGGGAATACCAAAGCAAGTTCCTGCACAACATGGACTGTTAAGTCAATGCCATGCAGGAACTGGGCATGCATGCAAAGAGGGGGGTACACCATGTGCCCCTCTGCATGCATCCTCATGATCTGATGCACCAGGGGGGCCTGTAGTTTTCTCACCGCCAGCAGTTTCATGGTGTTAACACCACATGAGCCCCCTGGCAGTGAGGAAGTTTGTAATATGCTTGACGGGACCACAGCAGCCCAGCCCAGCATATTGCTGTGTCACAACGGCACGCCACCGCCAAGGCTCGCGGATCCCTGGAAGTTTCAATGGTGCCGAAGTCTGATGACCATAGCTGTAATGATGTGGTTGGACCACCACTGAACTCATAATCAGGCTCTACGATTATTGAAATGCCCTCTACTTCAGTCTTGCCAATCTATTTGCTTCAGCGACAATGCAAAAAACTTTTCCCAACCACCTAGTTTTTGGATTCCTTGACCATTCTTCGATGTCTTCTCATCTCAAAGACTTTGGATGGCTCACAGTAACCAAACAAAATCAATTTAAAATACTTTGGGGCAGATTCATAAGCCCCTTGTGCCACCGGTGCATCAAGCGCAACCTGCTGCTTGATATTTACAAGCACACGTAAAGCCACCCTGCGTGGTTTTACTTATGCTCGTAAATATCACCCCATTTCATGCAACACTTTACGTGGTAGGGCCGTGACATGGGTGTGGCTGGGGTGCTGCCACGCAACACCCATGTCCAATGACGCATTTCCAGATTTACGAGCAATCGTAAATCTGGAAATGCGTCAGAATGCTACTGAGGTGCAACGAGGATTTTGTTTTTCATTTTTCTCCGTTTTACTCCTCTTTCAATGCGTGCTGCATTCTAGAGTACACATTGGAAGAGGAAATCACCTCAATTGATTGTTTTGTGCAGGAAGGTGGCCCTTCCTCCACAAAAACAATCTCCCCACGAAGCAGGCATCCTTGCACCATGGTGCAAGGGTGCCTGTGCCGGTGCATAGCAGCAGTGTGTGCGCCTGCGCAAGGGGAAGCACAGAGATGCAACATATTGTTGTAGATATGTTTCATTCCTGTGCTTCAAAACTAACGCAGCGCGGCTCAGCAAAATGACTTGCTGCACCGCGCTGCATTCGTTTTTTGTACATCTGCCCCTCTGTGTTCATCATTGTTGTTTTTACAGAACCAGCACTATAGATCTCCAGTAACAGGTCAGACTTTACACCCCTGGCAGACTGCTCTGCTCTAGCAATTTCCTACCATAATCTCAGAAAGCCAGGAAACGTCTGGGTAGCAATGTGGTTTGCAAATACATAAATAAATATCAATATTTCACCTTGCCAGGGTTATGTTCACTGTGTTTCAAACATTTAGACTAACCACTCGCTTTATATTATAAATGTCAAACGTACTAAGAGTTAGGATGATATTGTCTATTCCTCTTTTGAACTGCTGCCAATGAGATTACCAACACTTCCATAAACTGTAGAGCTTAATCAGATAAAATAATATAAATGGGGGAGTATGGGATACCTAATCCTTAGTCACTCCCAGAAATAAAGTTAGAACAGTGGCAGCGGTGGAGAAGGTCATTTCCTGTACTATTTGTACATTTGTTTAAAAAAACACAGCTCCTGGAGTAAAATACAGCATACGTAATGTGCAATGTGATATTAATATATCACAGGAGCAGCCCTATAAAACTGCAGGGACGTTTGGTGACTACATGTTATAAACAGCAGTGTTATAACAAGGAAACTTCGTACAAAGCAAGTAAATAATTATATAATGTGTTTAATGACACATATTTATAAAAAAGAATAAATTAGGGAATTAATGGAAAGGTAATGAGATTTTCAGGCCTGAAATAAAACATTCAAACTCAGTCTTTAAGATCTCTAGCTTCAGCTATTTTATCTCGTTACGAGTATACATACTTCCAATATATAAATCGGACCCTAAGTCTGAAATTGCCACACCAGTGTTCTGACGAAGATCTTTTTGAACAACTGCAACTTCTGATTGAATGTGCAGAACTCCCAATGGGACATGTATCAAGCTTCAGAAAGGACCAAGTCAAATATTTGTTAAATAGAGGAAAGTGTGTAAATCAACATTTCCAGCATTTTGCATGTGTGATAGAATCCATGGAAAACTGCTCCTCCCAGCCACATTCTGCTGACATATGCAAAAAGAACAATTGATGGACAGAATGCAGAACAATGTCCTACATTAACCCCAATACAGAGATCTGGGCCTAAATCCATCGGTTTTTTACTCACCATGCCTTTCCAGTTTGAACCCAGCCATGTGCAAATCAATCATGACCCTGCGCCCAATGGGAACAGTCCAGCCCGAACAGCCAGGCCAGCTCCTCCCTGGATTGGAAACAAGCATCTTAGGGCCGGTTTCGGGGTTTCACCCCTCATCAGCCAGGATAGCTTGACTCCAGTGGCATGCCGAGCACAGGAGCCATGTCTGGCCATACTCGTCCCACTCGGGGAGACAAATGCAAAAGGAACAATTGATGGACAGAATGCAGAAAAATGTCCTACATTCACCCCAGTACAGAGGTCTGGGCCTAAATCCATCGTTTTTTTGCTCACCATGCCATTCCAGTTTGAACCCAGCCATATGCAAATCTGTCTTGACCCTGCGCCCAATGGGAACAGTCCAGCCCGAACTGCCAGGCCAGGTCCTCCCTGGACTGGAAACAAGCATCCTAGGACCAGTTTGGAGGTTTCACCCCTCATCGGCCAGGATAGCTTGACTTCAGCAGCATAGAGAGCAAGCGACCCACATCTGGGCATACCCGTCCCACTCGGGGTGACAAATGCAAAAAGAACAATTGATGGACATAATGCAGAACAATGTTCTACATTCACCCCAGTACAGAGATCTGGGCCTAAATACATACGTTTTTTGCTCACCATGCCATTCCAGTTTGAACCCAGCCATATGCAAATCAGTCTTGACCCTGCGACCAATGGGAACAGTCCAGCCCGAACTGCCAGGCCAGGTCCTCCCTGGACTGGAAACAAGCATCCTAGGACCGGTTTCAACAGAGTCAAGACTGATTTGCATATCGCTGGGTCCAAACTGGGGTGGTGTGGAGAGCAAAAGAATGATGGATTTAACTCAGATCCTTGTGATTGGGGGTGAATATTTGCATTGTCCAGCATTCCGTCCATCAATTGTTTCTTTTGCATATGTCACCCTAAGTGGGAAGGGTATGCCCAGACGTGGGTCCCGTGATCACACACCACTGGATTCAAGCTAGCCTGGCTGATGAAGGGTGATGCCCGGAAACTGGTCCCAGGATGCTTGTTTCCAGTCCAGGGAGGACCTGGCTTGGCAGTTCCGGCTGGACTTTTACCACAAGGAAGAGGGTCAAGAGTGATTTGCATATGGCTGAGTCCATTTTGGGGTGGCGTGGTGAGCAAAAGAATGATGGATTTAACCCAGATCCTTGTGACTAGGGATGAATGTTTGCATTGTCCAGCATTCCGACCATCAATTGTTTCTTTTGCATATGTCACCCTAAGTGGGAAGGGTATGCCCAGACGTGGGTCCCGTGCTCACACACTACTGGATTCAAGCTAGCCTGGCTGATGAAAAGTGATGCCCTGAAACCGATCCCAGGATGCTTATTTCTGGTCTAGGGAGGACCTGGCTTGGCAGTTCGGGCTGGACTGTTCCCACAAGGAACAGGGTCAAGACTGATTTACATATGGCTGGGTCCAAACTGGGGTGGTGTGGTGAGCAAAGTAATGATGGATTTAACCCAGATCCTTGTGACTGGGGTTGAATGTTTGCATTGTCCAGCATTCCATCCATCAATTGTTTCTTTCGCATGAGTCACCCTAAGTGGGAAGGGTATGGTGAGACCTGGGTCCCATGCTCACACAGCACTGGATTCAAACTAGCCTGGCTGATGAAGGGTGATGCCCTGAAACCGGTCCCAGGATGCTTGTTTCTGGTCCAGGGAGGACCTGGCTTAGCAGGTCGGACTGGACTATTCCCATGAGGCACAGGGTCAAGACTGATTTACATATGGATGGGTCCAAACTGAGGTGGCATGGTGAGTAAAAGAATGATAGATTAAACCCAGATCTTTGTGATTGGGCGTCAATGTTTGCATTGATCATCATTTTGTCCATCATTTGTTTCTTTTGCTTTTGTCACCCATAGTAGGAAGGGTATGCTCAGACGTGGTTCCCCTACTCACTGTGCCACTGGATTCAAGCTAGCCTGGCTGATATGGGGTGATGGCTGAAAAACAGTCCCAGGATGCTTGTCTCAGGTCCAGGGAGGACCTGGCTTGGCAGTTCGGGCTGACCTGCTCCCATGAGGAACAGGGTCAAGACTGATTTGCATGTGGCTGGGTCCAAACTGGGGTTGTGTGGTGAGCAAAAGAATGATGGTTTTAAACCAGATCCTTGTGATTGGGGGTGAATGTTTGCATTGTCCAGCATTCCGTCCGTCAATTGTTTCTTTTACATTCTGCTGACATAGCACCTGTTTGGGGCAATCTGCAGGCAGGCATCCTGGCATGTTATATGTTACACCATGAAAAAAAGGGCAGCAACATCATTAATTCCTCTCAGGGCTTGACAATTATAGCAACTGTTGGTGCTACCATACTGTGAGATTATCCTGCAACACAGAGATTTTTTAGTGTCATCCCGTTGATGTTGGCATAGGGCAAGGCTAATTAGGATGGATTCATTGAACGGTTGCAATGGAAAATATCTTCACCTGAGGAGTTATGTCTTGGTGGGAACACCACCATCTTAAAAGATTTGTTCATCATGCATCAATCAGACGCATGTGACACCAAACTACGCTGCTCATGTTGCAAGCCTATACATTTACAAAAATTCAGAGCAAAAACAATCCTCAAAAACACTCATTGGATATAGGCAGTCTGTCCAAGCTCAGACACACACATTTAATCACATCTGCTGTGAACAGACGCGCTATGGTAGGATCTCCTAGAACTACACCTGCCACATTCATGCCTACATATATTGAGAATGTACAGTGTAGTGTGTAGTTCTTTTCCCTATCAAAAGATCCAAACATCATACAAACCACCATGTTAGTATTGTTCTCCGTCACTTTGATAGGACATGGGGACTGTGTAGGAGAGTAGGATCTGCTTCTTATGGTTATGCCCACTTTTTGCTGATGTTTAACTGTTTTTTTACTTAAGTCTGGCTGGGGCCCTGCTATTCAGGACCCCAGCCTAGCTGCTTCCTCTCTAAATTGATTCCATGTACCTTAGGTACACCACAGATTGGATTCTGGGGTGCCCTTATAAGTCCCTAGTATGTGGTATACTATGTACCCAGGGCATAGGTACCCCAGAGGCCTACCAGGGGCTGCAGCATGTATTATACCACCCCTGGGAAGCCCTCCAAAATGAAACCACAGGTCTGCTACTGCAGCCTGGGTAAGGTGGTGCATGCACCCCTTACTGAGATATAGGTTCACTATATCTCACCCTATCACTGCACATATAAACCTATCAGTCACCCCTATGGCAGGCCTTATTAATCCTGAAGGCAGGGTGCTTGGTTTTATGTGAGAGGGTGCCCATGCATGAGCATAGCCCCTCTGCAGCCTTCAGAATCTATTCTCCGGGGTTGTCTGTGATGCAGGCTGACCATATACTCTTAATTGCATTATAACCTTGCGGTAAATGCTAACTTTGGGATGGCTGCACGGAAACATGTTGTGTTTGGTGTCAAACACCTTGGAATCATACCCCCACACCAGTAACTGCTGTGGGAGTATGATCCCACCCTTCTAGAGGGAGAGACATGACAGCACCGGTATACCCGGTACCAGCTAACAGAGCCCTGGCATCACAAAATGGATGCTGCCAGCCACAGACACAGACACAGGTCTGGCCTCCTGCTGCTGACGGAAACTCCGGCAGGGGAGGCCTGGACAATAGGTTTCCTGTCACAGGGAGGTGTTATCACCTCCCAGACAGGCCTTAGTGGATTAGGGCTGGGTGGGTGCACTCCAGGAATGCTTTGAGGTCTGCATTGGGGGCACATTTGGTGTCCCTGTGCATTGTCCAGCTCAAACCGGTTGCAGGGGCTACCAGTTTGCTCTGGCACAAAACTGGACAAAGGAAATGGATGTAGTCACCCCCTCTTTCCTGATCCTCCCTAAGGTGGTTCCCCAGAGTATGTCCAACCCCTTCCTTGGGTATAAGAAACAAACCCCTGGCTACAGGACTTTTAGATTACACCTGGATGAAACTTTGATACAGAAATCCCGGAACTTCGACGATCTACACAACTAGATGACTGAAGAATCTCCCTTGGAGTAAATGAGGTACTCCCTGCTTGGGAGGCACCAAAGATACATCTGCCCGGTTTGCATCTCTGAAGCTCCCGCTGGACTCCGAAGTATGTGCAACACAGGAGGTGGGTTTGCAGACTTCCCAGAGGCTGACTTAAGTCCCCAGCAACGCTGAGACACGTAGCCCTCGTGGGTACCGTGGAACCGGAACCCCTAGACACTGTGCACATTTGCAAGTGCATCAGCTTCTCGACGTCCTTTGAGGCTGTGCATTGGGTTACTTGTAGCCCACACCCCGAGCACCTTTTGCACCGAAGATTGCTGGCCTACACTCCACGAGTTCCATGAGCTGGCCCTTTGTGTTTTTGCTTGAGGTACCTTTGCGATCCCTGATCCTGGTGGGTCCCTGTGAAGGCAACTCTTACTTCAATTGGGCTTCCCTGGTTGCTCCAGACGTGCCCTGACTCTCCATTGCGTAGGGAGTCTCCAGGACCTTGCTGTCCACACCGAAGCATCTTTCCTCTTCCTGCGTGGGTTGCTGTTGCCAAGGCTTGTTGTGCCCAATCCGGGCACTGACACTGCAGCACTCGACATCCTTCATGGGACAGCTGGAATCCAGCTCCTGGTCATCCTCGATGCCTCCTGGTCCTCGTAGCTGAAGAGTCAAGCTTTCCCTTTTCGCACCTGAAGCACCTGACATCAGTGGGCATTCGTCTATCGTGCCCCTGGTCACTAACAAGTGACCCAGACTATGTCCCCTCTGCTTTCAGGTTCTTCACATCTTCGATCCAGGCTTGGATCTCTTCGGACACTTCTCCTCTTCCCGGCAGCAGCACTTTTCAGTCTCCTGCCATTGAAAACGACGACGCGACCTGACACCATTTCACACCTATGCACCCGGCCTCCCTGGGTGAGGTAACATGAGTATTCCGGTGCTCCCGTGGGTGTTGGCCCTAGAACCATCTAAGTACAAAACGGTTTGTTCCTAGTCCACTCCTAAGTGTCCTTAAACTTTCTAACAGCGACTTTCCCCATGTAAGATAACGGAGCTCGTGACTGTTTTCACACACTGCACACGTCCGTGGGTCCCCTGTGTCACTACCTTGGGTGGTTCCTTGGGGTCCCAGTGATTCTACAGGCTCTGGGCCTTGTGTCTAGTCAAGTCGTGGTTCTTATAGCACTTTCTTAATATATAGTTTGGTTCACCCCTAGGGCCTATCCTATATTGTGCTAATTTACTGTGATATTTGAAGGGTAACATATGTGCTTTGACCTCTAGCCTCATAAAGAGAGTAGTAAGGTGTGTTTAGAAATAAAAACATTTATTTTATATATATATACCTGGTGTGGTTCTTTTTCATTTAGCCATTCAAGAGATTATAGACTGGTAAAACAAGCTGCTTTACATTCCTTCAAGACTTAGCCTGAAGGCTGCTTTCCATAGCTACCACTAGGATAGCTTTCAAATAAGGTTGTCTTTAACCTATCATCAATAAGGGGTTGTTTGGACTGGTGCAAGGTGCCCACTATAACAAGTGGACACCATATACCAGGCCAACTTCTCACAGACTGGATCAAAAATTCAAAGAGAAAAGCTTGTCGTTCGCCAATCAGATGGGCTTATTCCCAATGATAACATAGATTGCAGTTATTTTGAGGCCTTCATTTAATAACTACTATCAACATATGAAACAAGGCAACAGGAGTATCACAAGTCTATGAGATGCATGCAGAGATTTATCTATTGAGCAGCCATTGTGTAGCAACTCTGATCTCCAGCGCCGGGACACTCCTGGGAGTAGCCGTGCGCTCAACAAATACCTAGTAACATAACATCTCTCATGAAAGTAGTCCCACCATGTAGGATACATAGACACGCTTTGTAAAACTAGTAAAGAAGCACATGGCGAAGTGGAAGATGAAACTTGAGTGTTGATTTTGCAGCCTATGAACTTTGGAAAAAATACTATTGTGCAGAAACTTCAAAATGAGAAATGGTAGGCCTCTACCACCTGAAATCTGTAATCGATTCAAGACAAACCAAACTCGCAGCCAGACTGAGGGATCCTGGCGATATTGTCTGCAACATAGCTAGTTGCCACCAGTGGGATCATTTCTGTCATGCAGTCCCAGCCTTTGCAAGTAGACATTCATGGGTGAAACTGATGTGCTAGGTTTCAGACAGAAATATGGTTCTCCATCTGTCAACCAAACAATGTTGGGATCTGATCTGATCCACAACATTATTGATTCCTCAGGTGCTCTTCATATTCCAAGGTTGTCTGGAATCTTTGGCCATGCCTTATTCAAAGCTATTTACACCAGTAATTTTGATTTTCAAGCACAAATAGGCCTTATAGCGCAAAACTGCTTTTGCTATTCCCAAAAGGATTTTTGGCGCTCAGATAAGAATTCACTGGTGGACAGAGAGAGGGCATTACTCGATTACTTGTAGCTAGTTATAGTTCCTAGTGACCCGTGTGTGACATGGTGTACTAAGGGCCTCATTACGAGTTTGGTGGTCCAAGGCCACATCTGCCTACACCTGCAGTCCAGATCACTGGCGGTCCAAAGGCCGCCATATTACGAGTCAACCACGGGGCCGGCAATGTGGAGGTAGGGATCTTGCAGCAGTGGTGAGTACTATTACCAAATATATTGATGGCTGTGTGTGCATTTTGACTGAATATGTGCCAGATGCACACATATGCATGATATATGTGGGACAATACTGTATACCTATTGCCATGGTTCGGCCCATATTTCAGCAGTGCTCGCAATGGGTATATGGTACAAAAAGGACTCACCTATAGATCACCGCACACAGGGTCATAATCCTCAGAGGAAAGATCCTGCTGTGAAGGAGGACCTGGAGAATGGGATCCATGTTGGAATATGTCTGGAAGAAGAAGAAAAGGGTGAGTACATACTCCTTATCCTTCGTCACCGCCACCTTGAAGCAGGTGGTCGGACCGCCATGGTCTGCTCATGAAACAGGCATCTCATAATATGCATGGAGGTGCAGCTCCCCTGTACCGCCCTATTGCGACTGTCTTTCCCCGATCATGAACACGATGGTTGGCGGTCTGCTGTCGGTCTCAGCGGTCCAGCAGCCATCTTCACATTATCAATCTGCCCAACTCGTAATAAGGCACAGACAACTTCAGCATATGAGGAAAAGGAGTCCAGACTTTCCATTACACAATGCACAATATGCGTAATGGCCAACATGGCAACAGCATATATTATATATTATTTGGCTTTAGCCCAGACTGCACAAATGTGACAAAGAGAAGCAAGAATACATAATACCAGCCAGTATTGGACCACAACTGGCCCAACTGGTGAGTGACAGAATAATTTTCAATGCATTCGCTTTTTCAGGCTTGAAAATTAGATACATACCCTACCAGCTATAGTCTCCAATTCCTAGCAGGTCTGAGAGACTACACGAGAGGGTAAAACACTTGCACTTCTCCACATACTTGGATTTCTACAGCCCATTTACATTATCCAGACTTGATCAACTGCATTCCACAGCATGCGGAAGCAATTGCTCCCAGGAGAATTAATAGTCTCAAATGTATTGCATGCAATGTTCTAGAAACAAAAATGTTTTCATTAATATTGATACCAGAGTTGACAATTCCACGTTTCCATACGTACAGGATCAGATAAGGAGAAATACTCACGCTTAAGCGTAAAATGTAATGGCATGAATAGCTTACAGACTAGGATGATGGAATTTGGATCATGAACTCTAATCGAACCAAACTAATCCTTGAGCAATCTCTAGAACTAGTTAATTGTTAGTACACTTGGCCGAATCAATCATGTTATTTATGAAAACTATCAGGAGACGTGTCCATAGTTTGCACAGTATCATAGACGACAGAAAGTTAGATGACAGGTACAATTGTTTTTTTTTTTTAAGTACGATCAAAATGATGAACTCTTCTTCTCTTACATGAACCTCTATACATTATACAAATGGTAAGTGTTCTATACATCCATTTAACTTTTTTTGTGTAAATGTGACTCATGGCCAGAGCAGAGCAAATCGCGTCAGCTGACTTTCAATCACATTTAGGATACACAATAAATACCAGTTTAAAGCATTACATTTTGAAGAATATTCACTTACAAATTAGAATTCAGTGCTATTTGCTGGAAAAAAGTTTGGAAAGCATTTTATTTCTACATACTGATTATAGGTGAAGAAATGGATAGGTTTAGAGTCTGAAGTAATTTATCAACACCTAAAGGTTAATTCTCCCATGAGATGCCAAAAATTAACTGTTGAGATTGCCACATGGTAAAGAATTGAGAACATTAAAAAGTTTATTTGACTTGAAAAAAAATCGTATAAAGTGTTTCTTGTTCAATATTAATACAAATTAATTGTATATACTTATTTCAAATGTAGGGCTAAAGATGAAAATGCTACATTACTATTTACTTTATTTGTAATTAAATTAAATAAAAATTATATTTCTGAAGTTTAAATTCAAAAGCTGCATTTCCCGATAAAGAAAACATATTTTTACTATGTATTAATAAATATTGAAAGTGATGTATATATTTAATTAAACATAGTTTAATTATATTTTAATAAATGTTAATGCTACACTCATTTATAAATTCAAAAATATTAATAAATGTTTTTAAATGAAATAATAATACATTTGATTTTTAGATTTTTTTACATTACATTTTTCAACTATCTAAAATAATGTAATTTAACATTATTTCCTATGGAGTTTTATTTGAAGTCCCTACTATCATTATTCTCAATGGAAGGGTTGCGGAATATGGTGGTTGCTGATGTATGGTGTTGGACTTACTCCAGCTCTGTGGTTACCTTTTGTCTGTAGTAACTTTAGAAGTGCAGTTTGTGAATAGCAATAGGATTGCTATTTTGTGGGTGGGTGCATGCCCCTCCTTAATCCCTCCCTAGCCTTCCTCAAACCCCTCCTTACTACTCCCTTAACCTCTTCCTTTTAGCAGTAGTTATGTCCCTTTTCCAGACACTTACCCTAGTCCCTCCCAATTTTACTCAAAGTAGTAAAGTTGCATGTGTGAGTATCTCCCCATAGAAAAGATAGAGAGATGGAGTTGGACATTTACATTTGTAGGTTTGTGAATAGCATATTGAAGTACTTTAATAGTATTAATCTAGTACTGCTAAACACACTACTGAGTACAGTTTCTAATAGGACCCTTTATGTGAAAATTTGTGCGAGAAATTGGGTTCTGGGTTGAGTGGGGTGTTAACGCTGCGCAAGCACCACCCAGAATCACTGCCAGAGTGAACCCCAATAAATTAACCTGTGCTTAATCTTCTGGTAGTTTGCCAAAAATCATTTATGCTTAATTTAGAGGAAATGTGAAAACTATTTATGCAGCACAAACACAATAATAAAGTAAAACCACAACACAAGAAAAATCCCAGACCAATTTAGAAAAAAAGAGTAATTGCTAATGCATTATTTGACACCCAAAATACAAAAATCCAGTCAGTGGAATCGGAGTTATGAATTTTTATAGTTTAAGGTAAAAACTAGCACCTAAAAGATCAAAGCACCAACCACAATAATCTAGTTATGCGAGACCAGATCAAAGTTGGAAAATATGGCCCCAAGACAGCTTTAGGCAGCAGGTGTTTCCTGCTGTTGGTGGACCATGCCACTAGATACCCAGAGGCCCTATCTCGGAGGACTGTAACCCCACCTGCAGACCCTTGGGCCTTGATGGGGATTTTCACCCGATTACGGTTCCCCAATGATGTGGTGTCTGACAGGGGCACCAACGCCATGTTCGCAAACATGAAGTCCATGGGGTAACCTACAAGTTCTTCACACCCTGCCATCCACAAACCAATGGGCTTGTTGAAGGTTCAAAAAGACTATGAAAGGCATGATTATGAGCCAGCCTGAGTCTATTAGGGGGAAGTGGGATGTCATCTTACCATGCCTGCCTTTTGTCTACAGGGAGGTGCCACTGAAGGAAGTTGGGTTTAGCCCAATTGAACTTCTGTATGGTCACCCTGTTACAGGACCTCACTATCTGGTGAAGGAGGGGTGGGAACAAGCTTTCAAGTAGCACCCCCAGGAAGTTGTTAGCTACATGCTAACCCTCAGAAACCAGATGGCAAATTCTGGAAAAAAGCTTCAGAGAAATTAGAGGAAAGCCAGGAAGTCATGAAACAATTGTATGACCAGATGGCCACCCTGAGTTTAAACCTGGCCAGAAAGTGTGGGTGATAGAGCCAGTGTAGCCCAGGGCCCTCCAAGACCGTCAGACTGGGCCCAGTGAGGTGATTGAGAGATTTATGTACCAAAATATCCCTTAAAAATTATTTGATATCAACGTTGACCTGTCATTGGCACCCCCTTTGAAAGGGTGGGCATCGATATTTTAGGTTTAAGACCTCTATCTCCTGATAATTCAAATTTGCCCCCTCCTCTTCAAGGTCATCCTTCTCTGGGGTGGACCGCCACCATTGTTCTTCCTCAAAGGCTCTGAGTGCTACCTGGAGATTCAGCTTGGTTGCCTTCCTTCCTGTCTTCAGCCCCATTTCTTTGGTAAGCTTCAGCATCTCAGCCCTGCTCAGGGGGTCAATGTTAATCAGATCAATTCACATGGTAAAACAAAGAGAGGCAGGGCACTTACTTTTAGAAAAGGGAGGAAACAGCCAATGAAAAACTTAGATCAATTTAAAATGAGGCCAACTTTGGTGTCAAATAATTTATAAGGTGTTTTGTGTTACACAAATCACTGTATGGCACAGTACAAACATAATTACGGAAAACCACTACTGATCATCAATTTGAGAAATTTAGTTGTTGGTTGAGTAGGGTGTTAACCCAACTCAAACAACAGCCACAATTGCAGGCAGGTTGAACCAAAAAAGTCACTAAAAAAACCTCTGCTTAACACTTGGCACAAAGCAGTCAGGTTTAACTTAGAGGCAATGTGCAATGTGTTTATGCAGCACACAAACAGTAATAGAGTGAAAACGCAAAACAAGAATAGACCCACAGGAAGTCAGAAATATAGAGTACATTTTTATACATTATTTGACACCAAAATAATAAATATCCAATCAGTAGAACTGGAGTTAATAATTTGTAACGTTTAAGGTAAAAAATAGTGCCACGAAGATCAAAGCACCAAAAGTGGACATCTATTCATATGACACTGAGTCAAAGACAAAAAATATGGCCTGCTGAGATGGAACCCAGGTTGGATACAAAGCGTGGAGTGCCTCAGACTTCAAGGAAAATTTTCTGAGAAAGTAAAGTTCAGTGGGACAAGGCTGTAGAGCAGTGGTCTTCAAAAGTTTTGATGCTGAGACCTCCCCATCAAAAATCTTTAGGCGTAAGGTCCCCCTCCCGTCAGAAATTCCTAGCACCTGGTACTCCTAATCATTGATGACCATAAATGTTCTCCTGAGGAACGGTCAATCTGTGGTTGCACATCATTAGCACCAGTTTAACACCCATATATAGCAATAAGCAACAAAAAGGTGACCAGTACAACTTTACAGAGGGCCTTCTACTGAGCGGCAACACCTGTTGCTGCTTTTTAGTAACTTTTGAACCTTTTGAGTAAACACTTTTTTTGTTAAAATCAGCAGATTATGCAGCAGATGATGGACTATGTGACAAATGTGGCAAATCTATAATTATGCTAAAGTCGCTTCGGCCACACAATCACATAATTCCAGGGGCCCTTGGTATAATAGCTGTTATGCATGGGCTGCAACTTTATTGCACGGCATTAGAGGAAAACCATACTATATTTCATAGGATGCTGACAGCTTGGCATTTACAGCTGCATGTAACTGGAGGTAGCTGAACGTCATTCATCATAATTAAAACATACGTAAGTTTTTTAGGTCTTTCACCATCAGGTAGCTACATATAAAATAGCGGGCAGCTTCGATGAATAATAAATACATTTTAAAAAGTTGTTACTCAGTGCGAAATGCACTATAATATATTATAAAACCTCTATTAGTTAATGCACTGCAAAGGTCTGTGTGAAACCAGAGAGCCACAGAATTGAATCGTGGTTGGTACCATGGAGAATAGTGACTTGTGTATGTTTAGTGCTATGATGTCACAGCCTGTGACAGAAAGCACTGTGAAGATGCAAGTTTTTTTTAATACTTGCATTACACACTGTATAAGATAGACCGCTACAAAATGTGCAAATTGTTCTACGATAAAATGGTGCTTCCAAAATATATGAGCTGCTTCCAAAATATAGGGGCTTATTTATAAAGCCGATTGCACTGCCTTTGCGTCACTTTTTATGACACTCAGGTGGCGCAGAGTGCTGACCCATATCTATGAGGCCACGCAAAGTCACTTTGCGTGGCTTTTCATGGCCTCCTAGATATGGTGTACGGCAACGCAGCGCAAGTCAATGCATTGCCTTACTCTGCATCAGTAAGGCGTTGCTGTGGATTTTCCCATGGTTTTTGGCACATTTCCAGATTTACAAGGATCTGTAAACCTGAGGATGCGTCAAACCTGTATGCTGCCCCAGGCGATGCGCAATGAGGGGAAATATATTTATTTCTCCTCAATTGTTTCCTCTTTCTATGTGTAGCACACATAGAAAGAGGAAAAAGCCTCCATAAGTTGTTTTTGCGCAGGAAGTTGTGCCTTCCTGCACAAAACCATTGCTGCCAACAATGCAGACACTCTTGCACCATGGTTCAATGGTGCCTGCGTTGGCACTAGGCACTAAATTGTGTGCTCGCAGAAAGCACAGGAATACACCTTATAAATACAGTCCATTCCTGCCCTTTTGAATTGGCATAGGGCAGTGAAGCAAAAATACATGTGGAGCTGCCCTACACCATTTTATTGTAAATGAGGCCCATAGATTTTAGTAATATCCAGACCCTATGTAATGCAATTTTTTTTACATAAATGTCCCTTCAACACCTTCTCAGGGATAGTAAATGCTATGTAAATAGAATGACAATTAAAAGCAAGCACTTCTAAGCTTAGGTACCTCTGTGCACTACCACTCAAAAAGCTTCAAGTGATTAGATCAATTAACTGCAACAGCACTCTGCTGAGAAATCAAAGCCAGGCAGATAGCTACACACCTTTCTGCCAGTGTGCTGCTGGCCTGAAAGAAATGCAAATGTGTACAACGAGTTAATCTGCAAATCCTTTACATTTGCAGATTAACTCATTGTGCACATTTGCATTTCTTTCAGGCCTGCAACACACTGGTAGGAAGGCTGTTTAGCTGTCTGCCTGGCTTCGATTTCCCAGCACAGAAGAGTCCCTGAATAACATTCCAGGGATAGCGTGTGGGACATTTTCTTTTAGTAAATAAAGAGTGCGACCCCCCTTGCAAGGGCTCCACGGCCCCCCTGGGGGTTGCACCCCACAGATTGAAGACCTGTGCTGTAGAGGGTTTCTGAGGTGGGAGCATTGTCATCAAGGAACCACTGGATGAATTTGTGGTGAAGATTACTTTGTTCTGACTTATTATCTTTTTTGGAAGTCAAAAACCTCCAGTGAGACAGAGCTGGAGGCTGCAGCTGACAAGCGTTCCAGGTAGCCAGATACCCCTTTGATGAAGGACCGTTAAACAGGTATTCCTGCTACAGAGAAGAATGTAGCGGGAGCTTCAGCAAAGTTAGGCCAACCAGCAATGCCCCTTTGGCAGATAGGTAAGCAGGTTGGTCCTGGTCTTCTCTCGGTTCTCAGAGCAGTTTTAGTCAAAAACTGAATAAGTCCCAAGTTATCTGGGCATCTTTAACATCACCACAAGGGTCCGCAAACTGGAGGGACACCACTTGGGGGGTTAGGGCTCTGGTTCAAGATGCTTTGTGCATTTCTGCCCCTGAGTTCTGATCTGGAGGCCAGCCAACTAGTCTTTGGAGTCACTCTGGTAGTTCTGGGTTCAACAGCAGAAACAAGGCTCAAGCAGCTGGGCAGCCCTCTGAGGAATCAAAGCAGGCTCCAGGCCATAAAGCAGTCCTTCCAAGTACAGCAAAGCAGTCTTGTGTAGTTCACGGCAGTCCACAGCACCAGGCAGTCCTCTGAGAGTTATTTAGCAAGTCCAGACAATGTACTGAAGAGTGGGTCTGGTATGCCATTTTTATACTGGTGCCTTCTTTGAAGTAGAAGTTTCTAGATAATTTCATTTGAAGTGCTTGAAGTTTCCTGACTGCCCTACCCTTGTTTCAAGCCAGTTGCATGAACAAGTCCTCTGTACGAAGGCAGAGCACAATCTATTCAGCTGCAAGTTGGGCTGTGCCAAGCTCCACCCCCACCCTACCAGTTTATGTCCAATCCAGGCACATCTAATCCATTATTGTGTGACTGTCCACGAAAAATAAACAAAGTCCAAATGCTAACTACACCCAGACATGTAACCCAGGAACTGCCTGCTGACACCAAATTGTTAGTAAAATGCCAACTTACGAAAAGAGTAATTTTTACAATTATAACTTAAAATCCAACTTTACCATTAAAGAAGATTTGAAGTTACAATTTCTCAGACACCAAACATGAAATGTTCTCCTGTTCTCAATCAAAAATAGAACTTATTAATTGAAATAAGGCAACCCAATGTTATCTCGTGGGAGAGATAGACATCACAGTAGTGAAAATGCATTTTAGGAGTTTTTCTTCACAAGGACATATAAAACCTAAATATAGATATTCAACCTTTTCAATACAATGTACCCTGCCCTATGGGTTACATGGGGGCCTTCCCGAGGGGTGGCTTATATGTATTAAAAGAGCAGTTTAAGGCTTAGCATGGGGGTTATATTGCCAAGTCATACTGGATGTTTAAAACTACATTCTGGTGCAATGTTAGGCAGGTCTGGGACATGTTTAAGGTGTTTCTTAAGTGAGTGGCACAGTAGGTGCTGCAGGCCCACTAGTAGTATTTAAATTACAGGCCCTGGGTGTATGGTATACCACTCTACAGGGGACTTATAAGTAAATTAAATATGCCAATCAGTTGTATTCCAATTTTACCATGTTTAGCTAGAGAGCACAAGCGCTTTAGGGCTTGCTAGCATTGGCAAAGTGCATAGAGTCCTAGACAAAACAAAAATGAATTTCAGCAAAAATTAGAGGACTAAGGCAAAAGCTTTGGGGAACACCACTCTAAGGCTGATAAGTCTAACAATTGGTATATACGTACAGATATGAAACTATCCTATTATGAAAGCATTTGTCTAGCACAATATGTGAGTAAGAATTATTAGCCAGAAGAACGAAGAAAGAAAGAAATAAACAATACAAAGGAAAAGTAATAACAGAGGAAAATAAGGGGAAATTATGATGCTACATTAAATCTATGAATATGAAATATTTGAATTGGCATATTCCTAAAATTAGAAATATACATTAAAAATTCCTATTGTTAAATTGTTAAATTATAATGTATTTAGTGTTTATAGTTATAAAGTATACAATGACATTTAAAATAATACGACTAGCTGTAAGAAATTGGGTTTGCTGGGGTGTGAGGCCTGGTCAGCAGCAACCACTATCCTTGTCAGGGTGCGGCACAAGCCAACCCTAAATGAACCGGTGCTCAACCCTCTGGTAGCTTGGTATGAAACAGTCAGGTTTAACTTAGAGGCAATGTGTAAATTATTTGTGGAACACTTCAAACAGTAATAAAGTGAAGGAAAAAAAGGATACCACACCAAGTAAGGAAAACTGTAGATATGCAATTTTAAAGATTTATGTGAAAATAGCTCCAAAAAGAACACAGCGCTAACTGAGGATATCTGGTCTCACCAGACCAGGTCAAAGTCACAAGTTCAGGCCGACCATGATGGAGCGCAGGCCGGCTACAGGGACCCAGTTAGGCCCACTGAAGAAAATGTACCCTAAATCCTGCTTTGCGGAGTGTTGTGAGGATCGGCATAGAAGATGATTCTCACAGCTAAAATGATGCGTCGGACCTGAGGTGCGGCGAGGCTTCAGTCCGAGGTACTGCTTCATCATCATCATCAGAGATCCCATCAACGAGGGCTAATGATGCAAAATCTGGTGTTGAAGATGTGTCATGCAGTCGGGCGATGCATTATTTCCGAGGAACTGTGAGACTGCCATGTGAAGTCCGGTGTCATCATTGAAGCTGCCATCAATGAGGAGTATATTGCACAGTGGCAGTTCTGAAGAGGCTGCAGAGCAATGCAGGTCTTTGTAATGTGTCCAATCCATGCAGCAGCAGTGATGCATAGGTTCTGCTTGGGGTCGCACCATGCAGTAGAGGAGATGCGTTGGTTCAGTTTGGATCCACAGAGACTGGCAGAGGTCCTTAGGCCAATTTCAAAGGGTCAAGGACAGGGTTGGCACCACTTGCCAGGGTAGATTCACAGAAGGCAGAGTCCAGGTCCTGGAGTTTTTGGAGCCTTTTGTCACTGAGGCTCAAATCATGAGGCCAGCAAACTTTCCCTTGGAGTCACTCTATTGGGCCTAGGTTCAACAGATGCAGGTCTAGTACTTCTAACCCAGACAAGAGGGTAGCAGGCAGCATGTCAGAGCAACAGGGCAGCAGTCCTTCAAAGCGTCAGTCCAGCAATGTGGCAATCATTTCAACAACAAAGCAGTCCTTCTTCCTGGCAGAGTATTCACAGGTCCAGAAGTGTACAGAAGAGTTGTCGGTGGTCCAATATTTATACCCAGCTGTGACTTTGAAGAGAGTAGAAGCTCCTACAGGCATGCCTTTGAAGTGCACATGTGTTCTTCCTTCCTGACCCTGGCTCCAGATTAACTACAGGGGGTATGCAGCCCTTTATGTGGAGGCAGGGCACAGCCTATTCAAGTGTAAGTGGGGCTGTGCCCAGATCAATCCTTCCATCCTGTCAGTAATGGCCCATCAAGGCACACCTAAGCTCCCTATTGTGTTTGTTGTCTAGGAGGAATAAACAAAGCCCAACTGTCAACTACATCCAGTCATGCGTCCCAGAGACAGGCTGCAGGCACCAAATGGCTAAAGCAGGAAAATGCCAACATCATAAATGTTTTCTCCAACGAAGTAACCACAATGATAATCATTCAATTAACACTACCTTTTTGATTGTAGCTCATTGTAGCTGTTTTCCGAGGCCAGGCGGAGTACGGAGAGCTGGAGAGTCAGCTGAGCACCGAGCACCGAGTGGCATGCTGCGAGCAAGGAGTACACCACAGGCACACCGCAGGACTTACTGGGATTGCCGGGATCCAACACGGAGACGTTGCATCGCAGAGAGGGCTGAGGGCAGAGGAGTTTCCAGGGGACCCATGGTCTACCGACAACGGCTGCATTCGTAGAAGCGGGAGGCAGAGGGTAAGAGGGAGTGCGGGACCGCAGGCGTCAGCTGCACGGCGTGTCTTAAGGTCTCCAGCGCGCCAACTTCCTGTTTCTCCAACCTGTCCCTTTCCCATCTGGACCTCTGCCTTGGTGCGAGATAACGCTGGGGGTACCAGCGGCACTGAGGGCCGAGCACCACGAGAAAACTGCAGACCTCACCTGGCTCTACTTGGCTGTATTCAATTGCACTTGGGCAGGGAGCAGGGAGCTTGTGAGGCACGCCTGGACCGAGCCCCACTCCGGG
This sequence comes from Triturus cristatus, assembly GCF_964204655.1. NCBI lineage: Eukaryota > Metazoa > Chordata > Amphibia > Caudata > Salamandridae > Triturus > Triturus cristatus. The sequence goes on along the minus strand of NC_140591.1, from coordinate 1,040,331,122 downwards.
GAGCAAGAAACAACTCTGCCTTCTCATCCCTCCCTCCCAGCATGTTTTTCTCTGCTTGTCCAGCTGCTTTCCAACGCAACCCCCAGATACATGAGGTGGTTGGCAGGTGGTTTGGAGGTGGGGAGACCCCTGAGCTCTGGAAAATAACGGGGGTGACACCCCCACAGGGCCTATAGAAAACTGAGGCTGGCAGTCCAAAGGGCATTCCAAAGATCCAAAGGCTGTCTAAAAGGTCACTTGAAAGCTGAAAACACACATCATTATCACACTTCATTCATTAGAGACTAATAGTGACCAACGGTGATCCGGCAACAACAGAGAGCCAGACCCAAGACCAATTGAGACTAACAACAGGGTCCAATCGGGTCCAAATCAAAAAATCATCAACTCTTCAATCATTAATCAATCACTAATCAACACAAAAGCTAGAAGAAGAAAGAGAAAAGAGGAATACTCTATGTGACATCTAGAGGCAACATCAAAACAGCAAAACTAAAAAACAATACAAACTACGCAATAGAACTGTAAAGGATCGAAGTGAGGGTAGGGGACCTCATCAACACCGCAGGAAGTCAGTTACAATAAAGAGTGCCAAGATTTTTAGAATCTAATTTTAAGAACCCAATTTAAGTACTTAGGGTCTCAAGAACCTAAGAATTATAAGAATCATAAAAACTCCAGAAACCACAGGTGCATTAAGGCATTAAGGCTTGAGGAGATGAGATCAGGACGGGAGAGACGTATGGTCACATCCATACCCAACAAAAGGAAAAAATAGAGCAAAAGCTTAACCAACATAGCCAGCAAGGAGAACTCAATGATGGAAAAAAATTCTCTTAATATTCTGGTCGATGGTGTAGGGCCCGATCAGAATGCAAAAACTACAACAACTAGTTATCAACCAAAGATCTACACAAAATTTGCGTTTCTAAGGGACGTGGGGGCAGCCCTCTGAACAAGTAACAAAAGTCTCAAAGGCTTTCCCTCCCCTTTAAGCCCTGTGAAAACAGACCATCAACACCTCAATGCAGACATGCCTGCCCAAGGCAGCGAAAGTAGAGAAGGTAAAGAAGGAAAGAAAGGCAAAAGCGAAAATTATTCCATAATCGCAATTACCCCATATTTAGAAGGCCAGAAAGGAGGGCTAGCGCTCAACGAAAAAAACAGTGACCCAACAAACAGGGACTCCTTCGGACTCTGTCAAGCAATGGGAACGGTGCATGGGGGCAACCAGACAGCAACAGAAAGAGCAGAAGCTTTTACTGTAAGGATCGAGCTAGATATAGGTCCACCACTCGATCCAATTGTCATAATTCTTTCGGGGAATCAATCTCTATCTGCGATACGCATAATATCAACTCCAATAATTTCCATAAAACTGGAAAATTGCCAACAACTGCCTCTAGTTTAACCCTTTCATCAAAAACATCCAATGAGGTACTCGTAGGGAGCCTAGCAAACTTGAGAAAAGGACTTACACCATAAATTAACAAAGTTATTCACATTGAGGAAGAGAATCATTAGGATCGTCAAGACCAGCAGTTCCAAAAGCCCCAGAGGCAAAATAACTCAAGCCATTCCTGCCCAGAGACAGATTCGAAAATTCAGCATACTGGAACCAGCCCCGGTGGGGCAGAGATTCTAATGAACATCGACAACACAATACCAAAATGGGGTAACCCAACCGCAACAGATTGCCTCAACACTGTCTTTCCCTCCTCTCTTAATACAAAATCTACTCATTCCACTTACAGTTCACATCAAACACGTAGAGAGAGAGGATTGGGAATTATAGACGGCCTAAAGGACGACACTACTGGCAATCGAGGGCAAAGGTCTTACAGCCAAGATAAGGAAGAGATTTCCCCTTCTTCCCATTTTTCAGATTTCTGGAAGGCAAAGGCCATTCCCACTCCTACAATCAACAACAAAGGAGCCAATCGATTGGATTCAGATAAACTCTGGGAATCCTTACTGGACTCCATGAAGTTCACCATCAAGTCAATGCAGTAACACTCTGACAAGATGGACGTCCAACTATCCATCCTCAACTCAGTGGCCATCCATATCTCCAACATTGATGGCAGACTAGCTGACACGAACAATTCGATTAAAAGGGCCCAGGCAGATACAGAATTGTTACCAACACACTGCTCCTGCTTCACCATTGTTGTCAAACTTTCCACCCTCCTGGTGGTTATGGGGGATATCCTACCTGACATCAGGAAAATAGCAGAAAGCTCCAACGAACCAACTCAGGAGGCTCCAATAAAACGCCCTTCGACTGGACCACCCAACTGCAAGAAAGACGAGGTCAACAAAAGATGGGTAAAGGGACCATCAAACGACCCTCAAAAGGAAACACAACCAGCCAATCGCTCAAACATCAGGCAGAAAACAGCTGACAAAAAATCAGCCGACCACAATAGCGAGGATCCTGAGAGTTACAACACAACAGAGCTTAGTAGGGGAGTTGAATACAGCTCCGACCACCACCCGGAAGAAGCCTTACCCATAAAACCTGAATCAGAAGCCTCTGAAAAACCAGATGCTGCGAGAAACGATGGCTTAAAACTTGGACACAAACAGAGGAGAAAAGGAAGAAAGAAGATAACAAACTATTTCCACACAGGGAGCATAAAATTAGGGGCGAAATGTCACGCTACTAGTAAAATAACAGAAGTACTGCACACAGAAGGAGATAATAAAGCAAACCAGCGGATGACTCCAGCAGCAGGGGATCCTGACACCATATCGGAAAAGATAGAGGAGGAAACAATAGAGCCACCTATAAAAGAATCGGATGAAAGCACAAAGAACACGAGTACCCGAACTCCAGTACTCCTCACCAAGAATAGACCAACAGAGGTAGCCATCCCCGGGAAAAGAGCAGGAGTCAAGAAACCAAGCTCTTTAATTATTCCAATAGCAGAGGATTCAGGCACCAAACAGGAGGAGACAGAGGAAGAACCAACAGTACCATGCAAAAAAGCACAGTATGAGAACAGAAAGCACGTAAGCTCCAGAGTACCAGTATATGCCACCAATGAAAGGCTTGGAGATGCAGCAACTTTAAGGAAAATAATAACCACAGCCAGAGACGACAGCAGAGATCGAGCAGATCTCCCTAACTCACACCTGAAGAAGAGATAGTTTCCCAGACAAAACCTTCAACCACCAACCAATCACAACTTAAAAATAACTCAATCCTGTTTATTCCGGAAAATAAGTCTAGAGGCTGTGGGGATATCCTTAACAGAGGGAATATAATTCAATTAATTCAAGCAATCAGAAACCTGGCGGACATAAGGACACACGACCTTGAATGAATTGCATTCAAAAGCATCAAGGGAATTTCGTACAGGGAAATAACTAAGATAACTTGGACCCCAGAAGAAGCAGTAGGGAGGATTTTGGAAGAAGAACCCCAATTAAAAGCATGGGGGATCAGAATACTACTCGATCAAAAGCCTGACTACCCGGATCCACTGATCCCAATCAAGAGAGAGCAAGTAAATCCAGCTCCAGTAATAGTGGGCACACAATCACAATCTGTGCTGAAAGGGGCCCGCAGTACAGATGCATGACCTGCAGAGAGGAAATATCGGCATCAAGTTCTTAAATCGGAAGACTGGTCCTGGCTAGCAAGGACGATAAATCAGCAAGATAAGAGCACCTGACTCAGGACAAATCAAACATTACCAGGCGATACTCACCTACGAGTTTGCTCCTGGAATATAAATGGTCTGGGTAATAAAACATTGGATAAAGTTCTTCTGGATTACTTTCAAGGATTCAACCTCATTCTGCTCCAAGAGACATGGCTAGAAGAACCCCATCACTTACTTGGCTTCAAAACCCATCACACCCCAGCAGTAAAAGGCTCACAATGTGGACATTTAAAGTGTAGTTTAACAATCTATTCATCAATAAAAGCAATAACATCGACCAAAGATGTTGAAACTTTCACATCATGAACAAATGCAATTAAAGCACTTAGAGTGGATATAAGGCATGGCAATATTAACCAACAACTATTACTGCTAAACATCTACATACACCCTCGTGATAAAATCAAAGGAGCAAAATTAGTGGGGGCAGAAATAACAAGACTACTCACAGACGAACCCACAACCAATTTATTGTTGATGGGGGACTTCAATATGCATCTGATGGGGCTACAGAAGAGGGACGAGCTACTTGAGGAACAACATACTGCCTGGAATATTCCTTGTCAAGAGCCAAGCGCCAAGAAGCGACAATCAGCACATGCTAAGAACTTAGTTAAGGATCTGGAACATCTAAGCCTCGGGCGCTTTCCGGGAGATCAGCCTCCGATGGCAATATTTCACAATGCAACCTAAAGTACGCTAATAGACTACACTTTTGTATCATTATCATTCTTCAGCAGGATCACAGGTTTCCAGAGAGGGGCCAAAGATCAAAGAGATCATCTCCCACGAGAAATTTCTACAAGAATATTTAGACCAACCCTAGATAATCCAGTCGAGGACCCTGAGTCCATTCATACAGGCAACATCAGGCGGATTAAATTTGAAACTAATCACCCAGAGGAACTACTAGCCTCAGCTAAGTCATTATGGGAGCAAAAGGAAGATAATGGCGTGAATGAGATAGCACACTGGGAACACCTAACTAAATCACTAGGAGCAGCGAATTCAGTAAATGCTCGCCCAGCTTCTACGACAACCCGTTCATTAGTACATCAGGAGAAACATATCTCCAATTACAAAGGTCCAAACCTCAGCAAGCGCAAGAAAGCAATAAATAAAACAATACGTAATCTTCGGTGCACAAGGCAGGATCCAACTTTACAAAGGGAGACATCGCAACTAAAAGCAAAAAAGAAAAAAGAAATCTGGCTAGCAAAAAGGGAATCGTACGAAAACCTGTGGGCGAGGCTATTGCACGGCTCAAAGTCAAAATAAAGCACAAGATTTTGGCGCACAATAAATAGCCTAGCCAACCAGAAAGCTCAAAGAATAAATTCCCACCTGACAGAGGAAGCCTGGGCCTTGCATCTGCACCAACACTTTAATGCACCACAGAGGCAGACCTCCCGAAACATACCTGAGGCAACCCCTCTGTATTTTAATATCCTACCAGGAAACAACCCTCTTTCATTTGCAACTCTTCATATTAAGAACAGGATCGCCAAAGGCAAGAGGGAGGGCGCCCCGGGCCCCAACGGGATCCCACCAATTCTATTCAAAATGGACTTGGAGTATTGGACTTCCGCACTACTACCACTTTATGCCCAAATCACAGGAGGAGTCATCATCCAGGACTCCTGGAGGGATACATAAGAAAAGGGATAGGAACTCAGCAAAAAGTTATAGGCTTGTGGCCTTAATTGACATCAAGGTGAAATATTATGCTGGCCTCCTTCTGGAAGACCTTACTGCCTGGGCCGAAGAACAATCAATCATACTGATTAACCAAACGGGCTTCTGCAAGGGCATGGGGACAACTACGAATATACTTGCACTGTCCCTACTGATAGACGGGGCCAAACTATGAAAGCAACCTCTATTCATGCGTTTTATTGACTACTTGTCAGCCTTTGATAAAATCGACAGGAGCAAGCTCTGGCACAAACTTAAGGAAAAGAAAATACCATTGGCTCTCCTAAACCAGTTAATACTGCTACACACAAACACATGGGTCCAAGTCAAGTTAGGAGATGGCAAGTACCTATCCAGGAAAATCCCAACAACCATGGGGCTCAAACAGGGGTGCGTCCTGGCGCCAACGCTTTTCAACCTGTTTATTTCTGACCTTTCGTCAGAATAGGACATTTGCAATTCTCATGTGCCAAATATGGGAGGGCTACCACTATCCAACCTCCTGTATGCAGACGACCTGGTATTGGTCAGTCGGACCCCTATTGGCCTCCAACACTTACTAGATACATCTAGTCGATATTCAGCATTCAATGGGTTAACCATCAACAAAGCTAGACCGAAGGTTATGAGGATACATCCAAAGAAGGGAACCTCCAAATACCGCTGGTACATGGCAGAATCAGCAATTGAAGTAGTTGACCTATACAAGTACTTAGGCGTGATGATGGATAATAAAGGGACCTTCAACTCACAAAAAGAGGCAATTAAAAGAAGAGGTAACTCCATTGCGGTAACTATAAAATTGATCAAACATAAAACTGCTGGCCCCAGCCTTATCCCACTGCTACAAGTTTGGCAAGCAAAACTCATCCCGACAATCACTTACGGGAGTGAGTGCCTGAGGGGAAGAGACACGGCTACCTTAGACAGTACTGTCTCAAGAGCGGCTAGGATAACATTTAACTTACCAAAGTATGTGTCACCAGCCCAAATAAGGTTAGAATTTCGCCTGCAAAGCCAAGAAATAGCACGCAAAGGAGCCTACGCCAAGAGCTGGTACAGAATAAAAAAAGCTGAAGAAGATACCCTGAACTCCCATTTATGGATCGAAATACATCAAAAGAGGGAGTGCCCAGCAAGGAGCTACTTGACAGCTGCAATAGATCGTTTGGGACTTGAAGAACTCTGGGCGGCCTCAGTGACCTACCACTGTTTTAAACAAATTGTAAACAAGACAGTGAAAAGACTATCTTTAGAAGAAGATAAGGCGACACTCACAGTGCCCATGGATGGTTTGTTGTCCACAGCTATGATAAGTCCTCTCCACAACCATACCTAGGCATGGGATTTAATCAAAGTATGAAAGAAAAATACCTTCACACCTGTTGGGGCATTTTACCATCATTACTGCATCTTCCCCCTTGGAAGCGAACTCCGGGTCAGACAACATGCCGCTTATGTGAAGACGCCAATGAAAGTGTACTACACCTACTGTGTATCTGTAGGGATCTACAGGCTGAACAGCGAAAGTTACTGAAGCCACTCTTTGTAAGTAAAAAGGGGTTAAGAACCTGTCGACAAGCTGTGAAGGCATGCCTTGTAGGTGGAGACGTTCAGCTAGCGTGTCGCTTTGTTCAATTTATGGAAGCGGCAGGGGCAAAAGCTCTGTCACCAACCAACAGGAATGCTTTATCACTGCATCCAAATGCCTGATTAGAGAGTCACATTACAGCGAAAACCATATTTTCAGGCCGCCCATCACCCGGATGACTCATGCTCAAGCAGGACAGCCCATAGTAACTTACCATTGTCATTGTTTCCAAATCATCCGACCACTGAACAGACTCTCTCTTAGAACTGAGCCTTGTTTTTTAATTCACGGTCTGCGCTAATAATCACTGACAATTGATTAACGCATGTTAACATAATTTATGAAAGTTTTATGACATGTATAAAAAAATAAAAAAATATGTTCTTGAACATGATCTTTGCTGCTACGCCACTTTTTATATGGCAATTGTAAAGGTTTTAATTAATTTAACAATAAACTATTACTTACTACCTTTTTGATTGGAGATGTGGACCACAAATGGACATGACCCTGGCTCAGCCATCCAGCCCCAAATTGCAGAAGCTGAAGACAATTTAATATGGAAACCGTTATGTGCCAGAATTGAGAAAAACAAAAGAAACAGATTGATGATAGCAAAAAAAAGCCAGACTGGGCAAATAAGTTAAGCCAGAACACCTGGGAGCATTGAACAACCACCCACAGAAAGTGAGAGAGAAAAACCAGTCAAGGTCCTGAGGAGAACCGGAAAGTAAAAGGAGGTTTGAAACTCGTCGACCTGACCCAATCTTGGAAATTTTTGTGCCCAAACGAAAACTAAGCATTGGTAATCATACAAGGGACACTGGAGGCCTACATAAAGAGTGTGCAGAAACAACACCCATGAGTTGCTTGAAAGAGGAGTTTCAGTCAGTTTTACAAAGAAAAAGAAAAATAATAGACACTCCAGAATTTTTAAAATAATAGACTGTTTCATCATAATGAACTTTTGTCACATATATGTTTAGTATGATGTATTTGGTGTGCATCAAGTTATTCCTTAGTGTGATTTAGCAAGAGTTGGTATATTGTTTTCAGAAGATCTGAAAATAATGTGAAATTCATACAAAGTTTGTCAAAAAGATATGTTGTGTGTACTTTTTATGTTTGAAATGTAAAAAAACAAGCTAAATCAAAAATAAGGTCAAGATGATTAAATTATTGGCTTTTCTAAAAAGTAGTGTTGACTGAATGATTATCAGCTTGGGTACTATTTTAGAAAAAATTAGTAAGTGGCCCAACTCAGCTGATCAAAAGGCCCAAACCTTTTGTTCGTGAGCATTCTAACAGTGGCATTTTCAAAATTGTAATTTAAATCGACTTCACCATAAGTTACGTTTTTTCATTACAATTCCAAAGACAACAAACATGAAGTGGTCACCTGCTACCATTTGGAAATTGCAGCTTATTAAATGTAATAAGGTAACTCCCATGTTATCCTATGGGAGAGGTAGGCCTAGCAGTAGTGAAAAATGAATATAAGTGGTTTTCAATAGCTGGACATGAAAAACTTGATAGTACTAGTCCTATTTTTTAAAGACATTACACCCTGCCCTCTGGGCTTTTCAGGCCCTACCCTAGGGGTGATTTATGTGTATTTTAAAAAGAAGGTTTCAGCTGGCAAAAGGTTTATTTCACCGGATTGAAATGGCAGTTAAAAACTGCAGACACACACGCTGCAATGGCAGGCCTGAAATACGGTTAAAGTGCTACTTAAGTGAGTGGCACAATCAGTGTTGCAGGCCCACACAAAGCATTTCATTTAAAAGCCCTGAGCACAGGGAGAACCACCTTACTAAGGACTTACAAGTAAATTAAATATGTCAGGTGGATGTAAGCTAATCTCACAAAATGTTAAGGAGAGAGCACAAACACTGTAGCACGGATAAGCTGTGGTAAAAGTGCTTGGAGTCCTAAAGCCATCAAAAATGAAGTCAGCAAACAGGAATGTTGAAGGCAAATATTTATGGAGAAAACATGCCTATGTGCGATAGGTATGAACAAGTGTGGCTCCCATGCTCATTGTGCCACTGGAATCAAGCAATACCTTGCTGGTGAACCCAAAATAAAGGTGAAACCGGTCCTGGGTTGCTTGTATTCCAGTTCAGAGAGGAATTGGCTTGGCAGCCCGGGCTGTACTCTACTGAATGGAGCTAGGCCACGACTTATTTGCATATGGCTGGGTCCAAACTAAGGCGACTTGGTATGCAAAATAACGATGGATTGGGATGTGACCCCGAGTAATAACAAGTAGCTGAGATTAATTCAAGCATTTCATCAATCACTTTTTAAAAATATATTTTAGCAAGCCCACTAGTAGCATATAATTTACAGGACCTAGGCACAAGTAGTGCCACCTTACTCTAGACTTATACATAAATTAAATATGCCAAATGGGTATAACCCAATCTTACATCAATTTAAGGAGAGAGCACAAACACTTTAGCACTAGCTGGCAGTGGCAAAGTGCACAGAGTTCAAAAGACAATAAAAACACATTCACCAAACAGGAGGGATGAAGGCAAAAGGTTAGGGGGGAAACCACGCCATGGATGCCAGGTCTAACATGTGTCCCCCAGCTGAAAGTGGCAAAAACTACCCATTCCGTTGGAAGTTCTCTTCACTAAGGCAGAAAAAACTGGAGAGAGCATTAGTGTAGTCCATTCCAGGGTGGTGTTACACCATAAATTCCATTATCTCTAGGAAGATGGACCACCTCAATAGTTTGGGATTCTCATCATAATCTGCATTAGGCATGTGAGAAGTTTGTGGTCTGTCTGAACCCAGAAGTGAGCACCAAACAGGTATGGTATCAACTTCTTCAGTGCCCAGACCACCACAAATGCTTCGCTTTCTATTGCACTCCACCTTTTTTCCCTTACTTTCTGTTGCACTTCACGTCATTATGAGGCTACATGTTTATCCAGGCCCTCTTCATTCAGCTGTGAAAGTACGGTCCCTATGCCATGCTCTGAGGCATCCTTCTGGACAGTGAGTTCTTTGAGAAAGTAAGGGACCTTGATTACAGTTGCCGTGCACAAAAGCATTCTGGCACTACTCCATCCTGATCACCTGTCTAGGTTGCATCTTAGAAGTCAGCTCTGTCAAGGGTGCAACAATGAACCCTTACCCCGTGATGAATGTCCTCTAATAACCATTGAGGCCCAAGAAGGTTCTCACCTCTGTCTGGGTCTTGGGAGGTTCCCAAGCAAGAATGGTCTCAATCTTGGCCTGAAGGGGCTTCACATTGCCTCCTCCCACTTGGTGCCCTAAGTTGAACACTGAACCCTGCCCTATCTGGCACTTACTGTCCTTGATAATCAGGCCTGCCCTCTACAGAGCCTGAGCACCTCCCTGAGGTGGCACAGGTGGTCTTCCCAACTAGAACTGAAGACTACAATTTTGTCTAGATAGGTGGCACTGAAGTTATCCAATCCTGCCAGGACCCGGTTGAACAACCTCTGAAAGGTGGCAGGGGTGTCCTTTAAGCTGAAACTTGAAGTGTGAAGTGATCTTCTGGGGTAGAGAACGCAGAACTCTATTTTTTCTTTTTGGATAAGGTAATCTGCCAGTAGCCAAACGTTAAATGACATGTGCTGAGGAACTTGGCAGCTTCCATCCAATCTATCAACTCCTCAGCTCCGGAGATTGGGTGTATGTCAGTCTTGGTGATTGCATTAAATCCCCAGTAACCCACACAGAACCTAAATTGCTGACTGGTACCCGGAGAAGCTGCTTTGGGGCCCAGCACTGCTGGGCTGCACCAAGAGATGTTTGAGGGCTCAATAACCCCTAATTCCATCATCATAGGGCCCTCCTCCTTAAAGCAGGCAGGCCCATCATCTTCAGCAATATGTTGCACCTTATCAGACAGCCTGTAGATTTTACTTTTCACAGGCATGCAGTCCCCAGTATGAGTTTCAATATCATAGGTATACCATGTAGTGAATCTTTGATTAAGAGAGAAGAGATAGTAACACTGCCCCAACAACTGGTGGCAGTCTCTCTATTGATCTGTTGATCTAGGGTCAGGGCAGGGGAGAGGCTAACAACCTTCACTGACCCATCCTGTTCCTTGAAATTCTCCTCCTCTACCCCATCATTTGTGACTAGGTGCATGGTTACTTCGGACATCTCAAAATGGTGTTTGAGGCAATAGATGTGCAAAACCCTTAAAGAGTTCCAGGGAGTCTTGATGTCCGCCAAGTAGGTGATCTCACTCTTGCACTCTTTTACCTGATAGTGCCCAGACCAGTGGTCTTGTAGGGCCTTGGCTCCACAGGCTCCATCACCCACACATTGGGCCAGGCTGAACCTCAACTAGTGTGGCCTTCTGGTCATACCTCATTTCATGACTTCCTAGCTGATGTCTAAAGTCTCTTGGGCCTTTTTCCAGACACTCTTCATCTGGGTAAGGAGTGCCAGCATGTAGCTAACCACATCCTGGGGGGCCTGCCTCGGAGCTCGCTCCCAGGCTTCCTTCACCAGACAGAGAGGTCCTCTCAGAGGGTGCCCATACAGAAGCCAATCCCTTCCTGTGGTACGTCACTGTTGGCAAATAAAAGGCATTTTGAGAGGACCTCCTATTTCTACCTCAAGGGCTCTGACAGGTCCATGATCATATATTTGAGGATCTTGTTTAACCTCTCAACAAACCCGTTAGTTTGGCGGTGGTACGGAGTGGATAACTTGTAGGTTAGCACACATGCCTTCCACGCTGACTTTATATATGCTAACATGAAGTTGGTTCGACAGTCAGATATCATCTCCTTGGGGAGCCCCACACAGGAAAAGATCCCCATCAGTACCCTGGCCACTGCTGGTGCAGTCACTGTCCTCAGATTTATAGCCTTCATATACCGAGTGGCATGGTCAACCAAGACCAGTATCAACCTGTTACCAAGGGCTGTCTTGGAATCCCAAGGCCCAACAATGTCAATGCTCACCCATTCACAAGGAGTGCCAATGAAAGGGAATGGCTGTAGGGGAGTTTTGCGCTTCACTCCTGACTTGCAATGAGCGTGGCAGGTGGGGCATGACCTGAAGAGTGCATCTGAGGCCATCCTCATTTGGAGCCAATACAAGTGACAGACCTTTCAAAGGTCTTGTACTGCCTTTATGACCTGCCGAGGGAACATCATGAGCCAGCTCTAGTAGGAAGAACCTGCTGTACTGGGGGACCATGAACACATAGGTTGCACCAGGCTCAGGAGCCTTAGTCTCACTATACAGGAGACCATTTTCCCAGTAAATTAGGTGATCACCAGATGTGTCCGCAGCTGCCTGGGTCTTGGCCTACTGCCATAGTTTCTTATGAGCATGATACTCCATCAGTGCTTTGCAGAGCCCTCCCTGGTGGGACCTCCTTCCTTCTGCCAATTGGTAAGTTCAGGTAGGTTCCCCAGAGCAGAAATGTCTTACCCTGTACATTCCAGGGCATCATCCTCAGGCTCAGCCTCCTCCCAGACCATGGGAGTCTCAGGACAGGGTTTCCCAATGCCTTCCTCTTTTTGGCAGGCATCTGGGCCATTCTTTGAAGCTCAAGGTCCACCTGCCTACCCTCTCTGGTGGCAATGGACGGTACACCCACTTATGCAACCCTATCATCTCCAAGTGTGACCTGAGCTCACCTCCTTCTAGATGGTGAGCTCTAGATCATTGCCAAGCAGACAATCCAAAGGCATGGATGGACTCACAGCTGCCCTGAAGGAACATGAGACCTCCCACTCAAAGGGAACCAGAGCCACTGGGTAGTGACTCTCTTGGTTGTCTGCTGCAATAAATTTGTGAAATACATTAGGGACTACCTGCTCCAAGGTCATCAGATGACATTTCATGGTTCTCATGCTACATCCATTGTATCTCAGCACCTACAACCTCTACCTATTGATGTTGACCCACTGTCTTTCCTAGTGTTACTAGGCAGGGGAGTTCTCTGCACCATCTCCCAGTCCTTAGGGTAACCTCTAAGCAATCTCCCACTTTAAATTGGGCAATTTCCTTCCCAAGCGCACTAATAACCTAACTGCTGTCTTTCCTCCAGTGGGGGGCTCTGCCTGCTTGGGACCATGGGCATCTCACTTGTAGTGTCCAACCTGTTGCAACCAAAGCACTTAGGGGTGCCTCACATGAGGACCTAATCTCAGGGAACCATTTCTTCTCCTGCTCAAATGGGGACTGGGAGTCCTGACAATTTAAGCTGGTTTGGGGTCCTTTAGAGAACTCCTTCTTTATATGTTGGTCTCCCCCTCCTTCTTCTGGGATGGACCCTGCCCACCCTGGAGGTGATCCCCCTATACCTCTTGTGGACCCTAAATGATTATCTTGCTTGTTTGCACCGGAGACATCACCCACAGTACTGCCAGACAGACTGCCTGTACAAAGTGACATGATCACGTGAGTTCTCCAGTGTCTTCCGCTTGTGCAGCTAAGTGTCACTGCCAACTGACATCATCAAGATGGCCCCAGAGAAAGTGCTGCCAAGAAAGTGGCCAGTGAGGAGGGGAAGAATCGGCAGATTGTGACCACTGGCAAGTCACCCAAAATCTTTTTCAGGATGACGTGCACCTGCCGCATTGTCCTCCGGGGAGCAAGCTGGGAGCCGCACTCCTGCATCAACAGCACCAACACAACCTAAGCCCAAGCCATGTCTCTCAGCGAGGCAGCTGCTGCAATCATGGAGATTAGCAGTGAGTCTGAATTAGATTTGTCTCAGCCACAAACTAGTACTCCAATCATCACAGGAGACTAAGCAAAGTGGACAACAGGAGCTGCAGTGAGCATTAGTAGATCTTCCTCAATTAGGAGCAGAACACGAGGTTGTGCTTCCTGCTGAGCACGATGTACCTGTTGTTGAACTATTGGCTTCCAGATCTCCAGCAAGAAAAACTCCATCATTTTTACTAAGCCCCACTTCTGATGATCTGGACATTGATTGGATCTGGCTGAGTCCGAGACATGACAAGAGAGAAAAGGGAAAAGGAAAGTTCCTAAAAGCCTTACAATTATGGAAGGGAATAAGGATGAAGAGTCCATCATTGGTATAGAAGCTGGCTCAGAGGACAACATTGCCCCTCTTATTCAACCTGCTCTGAGCGAAGTGCACTGGTACAACCACCACCAAAACTGCCAGCTTCCTTATTTGTAAGGCCCCTGCTGAGACCTGTATTCACCACTACCTCAGTTGAAGTATGCACTGCAGAGAGGAATTCAACAACACACCCACCTACCTCCAGTTCTTCATCAGGCATTGGCAGTGGCACACTAAGATAGTTTTCTTCCCCAGTTTGAGACTTCTTTACTATTAGCAAGCAGGAGGATAACATTGGAATATGCTACATATAGCACACAAGTGTTTGTCGACCTAAGCCTGGTTCACACTGTGGCACTGGAGGCCAAACGATCCATATACAACAACATCATGCAAACCAGTGGGAGGCGCACCTTAAAAATATTGCGGCAGGTGGTATTGGTGATGACAGAGAGTAATCAGCTCCGATCACGGTGGGAGGTGAAGGCGAGGAGGAAGAAAATGGTGACAGCTTTATGCAATGCAGCCCTGCCTCCAGCAGTGCGCCATAATCACACACCACAGCAACCTCGAAAAGGCTCAAGAGTCAGATGGAGACACCACCACATACTGCACCAAGACCACCTCCTGGTTCTCTCCAGAACCTGCCTGAGTCAGCAACACTACAAAAAAGCTATTACTGGCATATTTAGGCGAGAGAGGCCCTACAAATGCAACCATCCAAAGGCACGTTTGTACAATGGGAAGCAGGCTAAAATGTTAGCGCTAGAACTCCTCCCTTTTTCTTTTGTGGAAGAAGTGGGATTTTAAGAATTTGTGGTAGCCATCTGCCCAAAATGGAGGGCTCCCAGCCAGACCTATTGTAGGAAGCATGCTCTCTATATAGTGTACTAAAAAGAAGAAAACTTTGTAGAGAGGTAAAAGCATATAATTCTAATGCTCTTTTTGTGGTAGTATGGGCGAGCAGTTAGGCTTCTCAGAGGGTAGTACTAAGCATTTGTTGTACTCACAGAGGCAATAAATGAGACACAGACTCAAGAATAAATCTAAGACCAATTTGTAAAAATGAAATCGATTTTGTGTATTTTTTAAGACCATGGTCACAGTTCTAAGGTAAATACTTTTGGAGTTACAATTTTTCAAATTTCGGAAAATATATCACTTTTGTACACAATTACGCACCATAGGAATCAGTGGGAAAAAAAGAGGAAAATGCATATAAAATCAAGCAATGCTTTCACGAAGTTCACCTACTCGTCAATGTCAGGACTAGGTACAAAGTTCCAGCGGGAGAAGTTCAGGAGTGTCCCGCATCAAGGAAGGAGCAGAGTGCTGAGGGTCTTGGAAACTGGTACGCAAAGAAGAAGGGGGCCATTTGAAAATGCACATCACAGGTGGACTTACAGGTAAGTCTAGTTGGTCTCCTTGGAAGGAGGAAGATGCAAGATCCTGGGGACCCCATGGGAGCAGAGCTGGTTAGTTGGTGCTGGGGCTGATCGGTCCAGCTACAGAGTGAACAGGTCAGACGGGCGCCATGTGTCTTTAGGGTTTTTGCAGTCAGGAGCAGGCAACTTGGAGAGGCATTTTTGGGATAGGTGGGGCTCTCAGGAGGTGTTTCTCGGTGTCTTCATGTCCCTCAATGTGTGCTTGCTTTTGGTGTTTTGAGAGTCTGAAGTGGATTCTTTTTCTTAGTTTCTACCATTGGGTATTGGTAAACAGCTTCTCCGGTAGGTCCTGATACCTCCAAGCTTGGTGGAGAGGCAGATCTGACCATTTGGAGCTGTTGTACCACTTCTTGCTTTGGTGCAGCATCTAGGTCGACAAGTCCACAAACTGGACTTCACAGCATCGGTCCCTGTGTGGTGCAGGGGAGTGATACATTGACTCCAATGGAGCTTCTCAACAATGTTTTGAAGGGTGTAGATGCTCTGGGGTTCTTTGAGTCCTTGCAGGTTCAGGACAACAATGGAGCCAGCGATTGTAGAGTCCTTCTAGCAGCTGGCAGGGTTTGCCACCTTTTCTTTCTCCAGCAGTGCTTCTGTTTTCATGCGGCAGGTCTTCTTTTGTCCTGGTATTCTTTAGTCCAATGAATCCGAGGTTCAGATATCGGGGAGCAACCTAAAGATTGAATGTAGGGGTGTTACAAGGGGAGACAGGTAATAGCAAATGGGCTATCTACTTTTAGGGTGTCAACACCCTTTGGTGACCACTTCCTGCGGGAAGGGGCACTACCCTAGCCCTGATTGGAGGTGTTATCACCATCTCAAGATGGAGGGATTTCAGGAGAGAGGTTTACCTCATCGTCCTTGCTCTACGGGTGCTGCAAGCTAAGGAAGGACCCTCCTTCTCATCTAACTAAATTTTCTGTTTGATTAGAACATCACAGAATGGACTCGACATTGTAGGAGCATATCTGCTTATTCTATATGCCCACACATAGGATATAGTGCACCCTGCCTCAGGGCCAAAGGCCTGCATTAGGGGTGACTTACCTATAACTTATGCAGTGCATGGGAGGCACGGCACACAGGGCAGTGTGCCATGTTGACTCTTCGGATTTCTCTGCAACAAGAGACACAACTTGCAATGGCAGAGTGCATAGCCTTGATGAGGGGTCCCTGAGAAGGTACAACAGGTGATGCAGCCCCAGAGGACCCTCTTCAGTACCCATGCTCTAGGTACCAGGGATACCATTTACTAGGGACTTATAGGGGTAACTGAAGTTGTGCCAATTGTGGTATAGTTTTAGAGAATGAACACTGGTACTGGGAACATGGCTAGCAGGGACCCAGTACACCTCAGTCAAAGTTGCATTAAAAAACAGGTAAAAAGTAGGGGGTACTGCAACCATCACCAAGTTTCTCACACCTTTTTGCCAAACTATGATTGGGACCACAGAACATCAGTATGTAGGGGACTGAGTCACCATACCACATCAGTATCTATATGCCTGAGTCCGACTAGCTATACTGCCTCACTTGCTCTCCTAACCTTTGCAGAGAGAAAAGTGTATAAGAATACTTTATTGTTGATCAATAAAAATCATAACAAACAGGAAGTACATAAAATACATTAAGTTGTGCATGGACACAACAAAACATTGTAAAGAGTGAAATAATAACGAAGATACAATATATTTCAATTCAGTACTCACACAATATTGTTGCAGCATTTTGAAGATTTTTTTCTCCTCTAGTTCCTAATTTAAAGTGCCATTGCTAATGTGCCTATATGTGTAAACATTACAAGAGTGCCAACCTTCTCCGGTTCCCATTCTATTTCTAGAATAAAAAATCAGATGCTACACACAAGTCACAAAAGACGACACTACATTATATATAAAACTAATAATTAACATTTCTAAGAAATTTTGTAATTGCCTCCACTACCCTGTATTTTAAAATTTAAAGGAAAAAAATGTCATAATTAAAATGCCATAGATAAAGTGCCATTGTGCAGTTCCTTTTTAAAAGGAGGTGCAAATCGTTCCAAAGGAGCCTTTCTTACGTCAATCAACATTCTTTATAGTTGTCAGATTATGGAGGTATAGTTGACAACAACATCTGTAGGACAGCATCGTTGAACAGGCCGATTATTGGTTATCACAAGCCCCTAACATCAGGTGGCACACTCAACGGTTAACTTTTTTTTCTGCACTAAGAATAAACTTTACAAACTGTGTGGTCAAATGAGCCGAGTTCCCGGAGAGGCAAGTTGTAATTGCTTGGCGACATGTCCTCACCCTGATTTCTTTAAGGATGGATTTTAATAGGACTTTCATCTCTTCTAACAGTTGAGGACAAATGGATAAAATATGCAATAGTGAAACCCGAATAACCTACAGCTGGTTGAGGGCCAATTTTGTACCCATGTGGGGTTCCATCCTTTGTGGGATATCTCCCAAATCGTAGCAACAAAACCTTGTCTCTTATAAATTGTTTTAAATGGGAAATATGATCAAATTGTGGCTCCAATTTGGTGAATGAAATGATAACCGACCATGCATGGCTTTTTTTTAGCAAGATCATCCTTATCCAATAAGATCGTTAGGAAATTAGCTGATTGGTTTGTTGCCTGTTGAACACGGCTTTATTTCTAGCTACATCTTCAAAGGTCTGAAACTTAAAACTGTTTAGGCTCTCCGTTAAATAAAATCTCCAACTCTCACTGTGCTCAAGCACCATTATTTCCTGCCAGCAAAAATTTGCAGGTGTGCCTGGGTCTAAACAAAAGAAGGAGTATAAAGATTTTCCAAATGCAGATTGTCCTTTCAGACCAAATTCCAATCTAATGTTGACATGCCCAATGTTCTTTGGAACCCTGAAGACCGATTTAAAAACTTTTATCTGTAGATTGTCAAGAATTTTTGAGTCTTTCCCTTGAAAATCACTGACCCATAGTCCAGGGAGGGAATCAGCTTCGCTTTCAATACCATAAGTGCTCATGGTTCGGACATTCCAATGTGCCTCTCAGCTTTCTAAAAGCAAAAGACAGCTCCATAGCTTTTGCTTTTAAATTAAGAAAATGCTGTTTAAAAGATAATCTGTCATCAAAGTAATACCTAAATATTTATAAATTTTTACAGTTTCAATCTATAACCCATTAATGTTCCAAACTCTCATGTCTGATTTAGTTGAACCAATCATCATTATTTTATATTTTTGTGCTCATCAGTAAATCATTGGCTAATATATAGTTGTTAAAAGAATCTATTAATCTTCGTGAACCTATCGGAGTATGACTTAACAGTATGGTATTTTCTCCATACTGTAGATATTTTTATATTGTGTCCTGCAAGGTTAGACGAATGAGCATTAACATTTTTAAGGTGTGAATGTAAATCGGCCATAAAAAGATTAAAAAGACAAGGGGCTAAGACACAACCTTGTTTAAGACCACTATACATTTTTTAAATCGGTGAGTTGTACAGCTACCATCCCCCACCTTAACCTGGACCCACGTATTGGAATATAGCAATATAATCATATCGAACAGTTGGTTTGGAATGCCCAATGCAGATAGCTTCGCCCAAAGTAAATTGCGGGGGACAGAATCAAAAGCGGCCTTAAGGTCAATAAAACAAATATATAACTTTTGCTTTTTATGCTTTGCTCTTTCAGATAATAAAGTCAATAAGGTCAAGTTTGTAATCGTTGATTCGCCCCTTCGAAAACCAGTTTGGAATAATGGAATAATTTCTTCTTTAGCGGCCCTTTCTTCCAGATCGTTGAGCACACAACCTGAGAAATGTTTTGCCTCCACCTCTGTTAGGGCAATCAGCCTATAGTTAGCTGGATCGTCTAATGGGCCAAGCTTATGAATTGGCTGGATTATGCTTCCCTGCCATGATTTCGGGACCATTTTAAATTTTACAATATCATCGAACAAAGGTGTCAGAATTTCTGACCAAAGATCTGTCTTAGCCTTGAAGACTGAGTTTGGAATCCCGTTGGGCCTGGTGCACTATTTGATCTAATGCTACTTATTGCCATTTTGACTTGATGTATCTTCCATGTTTCCATAGCTAGCAATTTGGCTTTGTTGTGGTATCGGTCATTTCTGATCGCTCTGCTATTTCCATTGCTCTATGGGCTTAACATAGGATAATTGATGATATTACTCAGGGCACTGTCTGTAGAGGCCCCATCTTGCGGTTAACGGCTGCCCAGCGTGGTTCAGGAATGTTGGTGCTGTTTGCTCTTCTAATACCGTTTTCAAGGTTATTTATTAGTCCCCAGAATGCTTTCAGATTTTTCGTTTTACTGGCAAAGTGCAACTTGGCCCATATTCTCTCATACTGTGTATGTTTGGCCTTCCATATTTCCTTTTTTGAATTTTCTTCTCATGAGTTTTAAACTGCACAATTTCAAAGAATTTAGGCCCCAATTCGGTTGCCTGAGGATTGCCAGTTTAGCTTTATTAAGTTCAATTTTTTTCTGGTGTAACCTAGTTGCACACCATCCGGATCTTTTTGGCCTTGTAGTATATCCTCTTGATGTTTTTGTTGAGGGGAAACAATCTAATAGGGAAGTACAGAAACAGGGCCAGATTTCAGAGAGACAGGTGATTTTGCACCCCAGAGCACAATACCCTCAACCCTCTCATGGATCGTGGTAACAGGACACACCCTTTCGTTCTTTCACTCGTGCTTGTCTACAATAAGATAAGAAATAGAACAAAAAAAAGTTTACAATGTTTATTTAGACTATCATGCTCTAAGATGCAATAATTGTGCCACAATTAGAAAACAAATACAAGTCAATAATATCATCAGCATGTTTAATACATTGTATACCATGAAAAGCTGTGCCATGTTATCTAACAGATCTGCTTAACTGCTTCCATACTACTGAAGCAAATTGTCTAAATAGTATACATCTCTGGGTTTAGTGGCAGAACCTGTACCCTCGCATGGATAAGTGGATGTTCTGCATCCCAGTTGATGCCACACTCTCGTCTCAAGACCTTCACTTTGTGTGTGTTTTTCAAAAACCCCTGTCTTCAGTTACGTGACAAGATATGTGTATTCAAAAACAGCAGCTGCATTCCTTTACTATTTCTATGTGCTAGTGCCTTACCTGAGAGAATAACATGGGACAATGTTGTTTGACCTTGCCTAGGTTGTTCAGACTAAATCCCAGGAAATTAAAATACAAAAACATGTGCTGAGTCCGTGTGAAAATATAATGTGGCACAATGGTAAGCATGTTATTTAGTAACATGCAAAACAAAAGCAGCCTACAATGTGCATGATTAGACTAACAAAGGGAAAACAACAATGGGCCATGTGAGAAACACACAACATTCACACTATCAATCTGATGACAGGCATGTGGACAAGTTGTCGCCACTAATTACATGTGTATCTCTGCACACTGGATCTCTTTTGTGGGGGTTAGGCAACAGCCAGCTACAGATCTCAACACTGATGAAACTTTTAAGGTCATTTGGCTGCATGCTACAGAAGCCATGATAACCATGGAGAAATCCCATACAACAGCTAAAATCTTGGAAGACTTAAACAGCAAGGATGTTTCAATGGATGCAACCCATAGGTCTCAGAATTGGATCTGTTGACAAGGATAACAGCAGTAGTATAGTTAAGGCCATAGAGACGGTGCCTTTTTCAGGGTCCTGTGTTTGGCGCATTGCTTCAACCTCATTGTGCAGGACTTTCTAAAAAAAGAAGAGATTGTCAGCACATACTGACACCTGCAGAAGGATCTGCACTCATTTGAGCTATTCCTTTAAAGCCCAAACGCAATGAGGATCATTCGGCATGCTAATAGATTACCAGTTAAAGCCCTCATACAGGAGGTGACAACATATTGGAACTCAACCTAATACGTGTTGCAATATTCGTTTGAGCAGCATAACTCGACCAATGACTGTGTCTTTCCAAGAGGAGTGGCTGTAACTGGAAAAAGCATGACCACTAAGATTGACAAATGGAGCCTTGTCAAATGCCTGACACAGATGCTACTACCTTTGAGGTTTTCAACCGGGAAGTCAGCAAGGATGACAGTACCCTGAGCCAAGCTATCCTGTTGTTGCATCTGCTACAGAAGCAGTTAAAAAAAGGTGTAGCAAAGGTTCATAGGTGTGGACAGAAACAGACAATGTGCATGACTTGGTTGAGAGTTTAATCCTTTGCTTGGCTGTTATTACAAGGCTGCAAAGAGACATCATGTCATCAAAAGAGTACATCGTGCCACAATACTTTATTCATGGTACAAAAAAATACTTGCCACTTTCATTCCTTTTTCTGAAATGGATGTTTTACTCTACAA
The DNA here is from genome assembly GCF_964204655.1 of Triturus cristatus. NCBI lineage: Eukaryota > Metazoa > Chordata > Amphibia > Caudata > Salamandridae > Triturus > Triturus cristatus. Next base: position 1,040,309,327 of record NC_140591.1, on the reverse strand, counting down.
GATGTGTAATGTTGATCAAGCAAGAGACCTTCATGAAGAAATTAGAGTCCTGGACAGAAGTTCTATGGTGCAGCCTTCAACTTCCAGAGAGGGCGGTGATGTTGTCTTAGAGCACCCAACACCAGCAGCAAGAACCACTGGCAACAACAACTACAGGGACAGAAGAATCCGACCCTAACTCAGCATTGGCTTTGTTTTGTTATTTAGAATTGGATGTGATGATTGATGACGTAATAATAGTCACACTGCTTGGCCCACGTTTTTCCCACCCATGGGGCTGGACTGGCTACCGGGTGTTTTGGTGATGGGGACCTGCGTGTGCTTAAAAGATTTTTTTTGCTTTGTTTATTTCGAAGCTCACGCAGGTCCCCATCAACGAAATCAGCCCCCACCGCAGTGAAATCAGCCCCCAGCTCGGCAGCACTCCAAAACGCCTGGTAGCCAGTCCGGCCCTGCCCACCCATGCATCACATCATCTTAGCTGGGTAATCAATCATAGCACTATCTGAAGGGAATAATTGAGCGAGCCCAGAACACCAACATAATCAACTCAACTTGATTTTTGGTTTACAGTATTTTATAATGAAACTGAACAGGCACTTGATAGGTGTTAAAAACGAATTACCTGCCATTAATGAGCAATGTGTGTATATAGAGATATATATATGGAGATACATCTCATATGCTGTACAATTAATACTTGACCATGCAACATTAATAGAACCATGCTGGCAGGTATGCTTACACTCCAGCATGTTTTGGGGCAGCCCAGCTGTAGCATGTTCTGAACTTCCAATTCCAATTGCCCAGCTCTTGCTCTTTATCTCCAACACCTCCCCCATTCTACTACCCTAAGTCCAAATTTAGGTTATAGTCTCAGGCTGATAGCGTCTGACCGATGGGACACACTTGGTGGAAAATGGATATCCTATCCACCATATTACAGTAGAGAGTGCATTGAAGTATATGATGACCTGTAGCACAGCAAATGTGATATTTTATTTGTCAAGGGTATCCCATCCGCAAAAATGCTAAATCAGGCCCTAGGTCCCACATTATACCTAGGCCTTCAACACAGGTTATTCCCAAGAAATAATAATACCTACACTTAGCAGTGGATAAAATAAGTCTACAGTGATGTAAGTTATAGTGCCTCGGATAGAGAGAGGTTTAGCTATAGAATGGTTGGTTCTCACACTGATCATGAGCAACTGATTTGCATCTTCGTCACATTGATTGATGGAAGGAAAAATATTAGAACCATCAATCCATAATGGAAAACAGGAAATAAAACTTCATTTGGGCTCAGAAATGTGGTACAGACATCACATGCTGAGTAAGAATTTACTTTTTAGGTAGAACGGGAGAGAATGACAGATTGATGAAGTAAAGCACTTTTAGGCAATGGAGTGGGCAATGGGAAACTCACCTTGTCTTTGAGTTGTGGTTTGTGCATTGCAGATTGGACTGTAGATAATGGGTGGGATATCTGCCTCACCAAATCAATGCAGTATTGTCAATAAGAAAGCAAGGTGACTTACCACTTCTCCCTGCCACTATTGGGGTTTCTCACTCTTGCTGGGCTGCCTGCACCTCCACTGACATCTATGCTGAGAAGGCACTGTTGGTGGTCTGGGTGCCTGCTGAAAAACTTAATGCACCCATTTTAGATACCAGAAAGTCAGCCACCTAAGTATATATTTTGCACAATGCTCTTCTGAAATACCTCACAACAGTTAGGTTAGCTATCTATCAATATCTTCTTCTGAAAGCAATCATTTTGGAAGGTTTGTGTTACTTATTGCTTGACATTTTAAAAAATAAAGTAGCCATTTAATCAACCAAGAACCTTTCCTCCTAATTGAGGGATTGGAAGGAGTGAGGATTAGGAGGATTCGGGAATAAGGGAAGGGCATAAGGTAAGGCTACGAAAGGATAAGGGGTAGAAAGTGTGAGAAGTTGGCCTGGCATATGCTGTCCACTAGTTATAGGGGCCACCTTGCACCAGTCCAATTCGACTCTTAAGGTGATAGGTTAAAAGACAACCTTTAAAGAAAGCTATCCTAGTGGTAGCTGTGGAGAGCAGCCTTCAGGCTAAGTCTTGAAGGAGTGTTAAGCTTATTGTTTTACCATGGATAACCTCTTGAATGACCAAATGAAAGAGTAGTCCACACAGGTATATATTCAAAATATATGTATTTATTCTAAGAACAAATCCCACTAGTCTCTTGTGAGGCTGGAGGTAAAGATACAATTCAATAATGCATTTAAACAAAAATAAATAGCACTGGAATCACAGGACCCCAGGGGGGACCAAACCATATATTAAAAAAGTGGTATAAGAACCACAACAGTTCTGCAGACAATGCCTAGGACACTTAGGGTCGCTGGCCCCTTACAAAACCACCCAAGGTAGTGAGGAAGGGGAACCACGGGAGACGGGTGCAGTGTTTAAACTACAGTCGGAATCTCTATTAAACCCTATGGGAAATGTTGCGGTTGGAAATTACAAGAATCTGGACACTTCTAGCAGGAGTTCAAGTTCAGGAGCTTAGACTTAAGCTTTTGGAGGGCCCACAACCACGACAGTACCGAGGTACCACTGTTACCTGCCCCAGGGAAGCCGGGTGCATAGGTCGTTTTCGATGTCGGGTCGCGATCTCGTTTTCAATGGAAAAAGGTGAAGAACTGCTGCTGGCGTGAAGCGTGGTCGATGTCGTGCAGATTGAAGATGTAGATCTTGAAGGAAAGGACCTGAAAGCAGAGGGGACAGAGTCTGGGTCACTAGCCATTGACCAGGGAGCTCAGGAGAAAGAGCCCTTCAATGTCGGGTGCTTCCAGGTTGAAGATGGGTAGCTTGGATCAGCAGCCACGGGGTCCAGGAGGCTTCAAGGAAGGCCAGCTTCTGGAGGGTGACTGTCCGACGAAGGATGAAGGCCCCTGCGGTGTTACTGTCCGGATTGGATCCAATAAGCCTTGGCAACCGCAACCCATGCAAGGATCATGAAACAGCTACGGTGCAGACCCACGAGGTCTGAGCAAGGTCTCCAGCAAGGAGACGGTAGAGCAGGCCTGGAGCAACCAGGGAGCCCTTTAAAGTAAAGATTGACCTCTGCTAGGGCCCACCAGTTGAGAGACAAGGGACCGCAGGAGGCGGCAATTTGGAGTGCGTAAAGATGAGCCCACCGGTCGCCGGAGCGGGCTGGAGCATCGTCCTTTGGCACAAGTAATGCTGAGAGGTTGGCTCAGTGATGGGCCAAAGCACAACTTCCCCACTGGTCGGGGTCATGTGCTGTGCAAGAGGTGGCCGGGGTCCTGGGGTATTGGGGATCTCTACACCCACGGGGTCCACGGTGCTGAGCCTTGCTGTGCTCACTCACTGGCCTTTGGGACGCTTGGAAACCCACCTCAGGGTAGGTAGAAGTCTTCGATGTCCGTAGGAGCAGCGGAGTTCCAACCGGGTCACTTGTAGTATTTCAGGTGCCTGCCAAGCAGGGGGGTAACTCCTTTACCCCAAGGGAGATTTCTTCATTCAGCTGTGCGGCAGCTCATCGAAGGTTCAAGTCTTTGAAGTCCAAGATTAATCTGAGGCTCTGGGGACCCTGCACCCACCTTTATCCAGAGATTAGGGGAGTGTCTGAATCAGAGCCCACCAATGAGAGTTCAAGCGGGAAAGGGTGGCTACACCCTCTCCCCTTTGTGTGTTTTCCCACCTGAGCAGGGGACAGGATGCCCCTGAACCGGTTTGAGGCGGTGAATGCAGAAGTAGGCACTGGAGAAGCCTACGTGCAAGTTTGAAAGACATCCTATGGTGCACCCACCCAGTTCCAATCCACATAGTCTGTCTGGGGAGGTTGGAACACCTCCCTGCAACAAGATCCCTATTGTCCAGCTGCTGTGGCTGGAGTTCTGCTCAGCAACAGGCAGCCAGAGTCGTGTGGGTGGCGGGTAGCATCCATTTTGTACTACGTGTGCACTTTTAAATTGTTGTCTAAAATCTGCCGCTTTTACCATATCACCCCTCTAGCAGGGGGGAATCATGCCCTCACTCCCATGGCTGGATTGGGTTATGATTCCACGATGTTTGACACCAAACATGACATGGTTCTGTGCAGCCACTCTCAAGTTATCACGCTATCGTGATTACTTATAATGCGGTTAAGAGTATATGGTATGGCTGCACTACAAACAACCCAGCAATAGTTTTAACGAAGGTTGGAGAGGGGCCCTACTCAGGTAGGGGTTCCCCCTCACACATATCTCAGCACCCTGCCTTGTAGAATTAGCAAGGCCTGCCTTAGGGGTGACCTATGAGGATATATGTGTTGTATTTAAGTGGGATACAGGATTCCTATATCCCTGTAAGGGGTGCAAGCACCACCTTACCCAAACTACAGTAGTGGTCTGGTGGTGTCAGTTTGTATGGCTGTTCCAGGGGTGGCACAATAAGTGCTGCAGCCCCTGGTAGTCCTCTGAGGGTCCCATGCCCTGGGTACCTAGAGTACTATCTACAAGGGGCTAATAGGGTGTCCTCAGTATCCAATTGGTATGTACCTAGGGTACTCACATCAGTTTAGAGAGGAAGCAGATAGGCTGGGGTCCTGGAAAGCAGGGCCACAGCCTGGCTAGAGTCAGAAAACAGTCAAAACATCAGCAAAAAGTTGGGGGCAACTATGCAGTCGATGCCACTCTCCTACAGAAAGGAATGCAAAAGACATCTGGTATTGGTTGTGGTATCGATGCTCATTCCTGCTGCGCTGCACTGTCACGTAAACTCCTAGTATAAGACAGCAGTGGGGGGTCCTCCTGAATATAATGACCACTCTGTCTGTGCCCCTGTATTTTTTAACTGTTTGATCTAGTAGACCACCACTGATATGTTTGGTGACTTGAGTACTACTTGGACCTGACTTTGCAATCCTCTTGACATTACCAAAAAACATTTCTACTCTTAGTAACACACAACAAGACATGTAAGAGGGCCAAGGGGAAGAGTATGAAAAAAGGGAGCAGATAAAAGGTAGAGACAGTAGAAAATCAGCTACAAAAACAGGAACTATAGAAAAAAAACACAGGGAAATGAAAGAGAACAAGTAAGTAAACACAAGGGCATAATTTAGCAATGGGGAATAACATTTACTTATGGGGGCAGCAGCACCATCAACCATGGCAGTGGCACTGGCGGTGGTGGTAATAGATCAAGTCACATCAGTTGCGGCATTGTGGCAGCCGACACGGCTGCCTATGCCCTCTTGTCCATGGGTGCTTAAGCAAGAAGATACAAAAGAGTGATTGGTGGTACTCTGTGCAAAATAGCATTTTGACAGGCACAGCATTGTACTTTTTAAATCAGATAGCGTATTCCTTGTTTTATCATAATCCTTTGTAAGAGTCAGTGACGTGATGATGAGTTAACACACATGCCTTAAATCAGCCCAAGCAACCACCTATCTAGCTTACACAGGACCAGAATCCTGGAAATATGATTTACTTGACTTCCATTCCCTTCCCATGCTCCCAACTTCCAACATCCTCCTCTTGAAGCTGCCACCATGCACCCCTACCCTATGAAGGGTTTTGTTTGCCCATGCTTCTAAGGATTGTTTTTGTGTGGGGAGGTGTCCCTCCATGAACAAAACAGTACAGGGTTCTGTGCCATGTAATGTGACACCATTGCACCCTCATGGCAGAAGGGTATCAGCATTGGCTTGCCTGGCAGCACTTGTGTGGCAGTGCAGGAAAAGAGCAGAAATGAGACATCTTAATAAATAAATGTCACATTCCTGCCCCCTCCCTTTGATGCAGTGCAGCAAGTTGTCTTGCTACCCTGCACACAATTTTGATAAGTCTGGGCATTGGCCACTGGTGCACTCAGCACTGAATTGATAAGCACTGGTGTATATTATTCCATCATGATCACACTCCTTTTGAAACAAAGACAGTGGACACAACTGAAACCCCTCTCTGATACTAAAAGTGCATTTATAATTATACATGAGTGGCACATACTAACAGTTCATGAATGAACAGAGGCCACATGTGACATGTGGCCACTGGTTGCAATCATTGCTGCAGTAGGTAGTTATAATTAGGGCCTAGTTTCCATAGACAAAGCATTTTTGTTTTGTTCATCACTTAGGGCCCAATTCACAGAACTAATTTAAGACAAAATCCTAAACTTACTACAATTTTTGTATTCACAGAAGTCACTTACTCATTTTGGTATTCACAGATGGCACTTACTCATTTCGGTATTCACAGAAGTTAGGACTCCTAAATGCCTTCTGTGAATACCGAAAGTCTTAAAATTACGATTTTTCTCAGTTTAGTAGTAGTACAGTTAGGACTCCTAACTTTAGTACTCCTAAATGCCTTCTGTGAATACCGAAAGTCTTAAAATTAAGATTTTTCTTAGTTTAGGAGTAGTAAAGTTAGGACTCCTAACTTTAGGACTCATAAATGCCTTCTGTGAACACCTAAAGTCGTAGTAAAATTAGGAGTCCTAACTTTACTACTCCTAAACTGAGAAAAATCCCAATTTTAAGACTTTCGGTATTCACAGAAGGCATTTAGGAGTCCTAAAGCTAGGACTCCTAACTTCTGTGAATACCGAAATGAGTAAGTGCCTTCTGTGAATACCAAAATGAGTAAGTGCCTTCTGTGAATACCAAAATGGTAGTAAGTTTAGGATTTTGTCTTAAGTCAGTTCTGTGAACCGTTGGACAAATCTTCATGACATAATCAAAACTAGTTTGCCACTCACTTTAGCTGCTGTCTCGGAAGTTTTGAGGTGATCTGTTCAGTGAGAACTGAGTTAAAGGGGGGGATCCCAAAACGCGTATTCTCCATGCAATTTCCCATAGTGATTTTAGACATGAATACAGCCCGAACAGCTGAATGGAATTACACCAAATTTGGCAGAAAGCTACATCATAGCCCAGAAACTGTGCTTTTTGTAATTTTTTGTAAATCAGTCCAATAGTTTTGGACTTGTTATAGAAATAATATTTATTCATATCTAGGTATGCTGAGGGTCCATGGATATGCAGATCTCATTTTGAGATCTGATTGGATGCCTGAAGGGTTTGGCAGCCATCTTGGGACTCAGACTCTTTCGAGTCCCAAGAAAAAATCCACAGTGACCCTGCCGGAGGCCAAAAAGATTTGTATTTTCAATTTTTAAAATCCACTGCTTTCACACAAAAATAATGCACTGCCCGGCAAACTCCAAGTTTACTGTAGAACTAAAATGCGCACTACAGACAGACCATTTAACATAAACTTGGTTCTGGGTTAAAAACAGACCATGGGAGGAGGACATGGATTAAAATCACAGACGAAAAATAGCCCTTTCTGCCTTCATGATCAAAAACATCTGGAGCACAATTATGGATACAAAAATAAAAAATATAGGGTCAGATGTCTTTGCTAAACCTGAAGGTTTATCCTTGTATGCATGCGGCAAAGACCGAAGTAAGCATGGGGCATATTGAGAGGGTCTCTGTTTGATATGGTTACAATTCCCCCCACTTATGTCAGAGTTTTCCAGCTTCTCATATTGGAATTCTGAATCAGGTTAGAAAAGAGCATATGTAGTTGGATTAGGTTGGATTACAGCCAGCAAGAAAAGGGGAACATAAGCAGGCAAAGACAAAAACAAAATTACCACGCCCATGAGGACTGTGTGGTGCTGTTCACACTGAATTTCAGTGTGGAATGCGCTACTGGCCTAAAAAAGCAGCACCAATGGGTGAATGAGCATTTTTCTGCCCATTCACAGAGTTCCGCTAAATCTTGCTGAGTTTTTTTAGTTCTCCACGGAATTCTGCAAAGCAAAACTCGGCGAGTTCCACCCTGGCCTTCTTGCAACTGGAAGTCTAGCATTGAGGATGCGTCACGCAGTTGGAGAGTTGCATCAGTTCTGAAGAGCTGTGAGGCTGTGGTGCAGAGTCCGACATTGTTATCAAGGCTGCCATTGCTGAGGGATGTGAGGGCCTGCACAGAGGATGCATTAGGCAGTGGGAGTTCCAAAAAGGCTGCAAAGGCGATGCAGGTCTTTGCAATGGGTCCAATTCACACTGCATCACCAATGCGCTGGTTCCTTGGGATCCACAGATGTTGGCAAAGCACCTTAGGACCACTTCCAAGGGTCTGGTGCTGGGGTGGCACCACTTGACAGTGTAGACTCACAGGTGACAGAGTCCAGGTGCTGTGATCGAGGTTGCTGGAGCCTTCTGTCCCTGAGGCTCAAGTCAAGAAGCCAGAGGTAACAAGCCCTTAGAGTCACTCTGCTGGTCCTGGGTTCAACAGATGCACGTCCAGTCCTTCTCACCCAGGCAAGAGGGTAGCAGGCAGCAGTTCAGCACAGCAGAGTAGCAGTCTTTCAGAGCAGCAGTCCAATAGAGTGGCAGTACATTCAGCAGCAATACACTTCTTCTTCCTGACAGAGTATACACAAGTCCAGAAGTTTACTGAAGAGTTGGTGTCTTAGGACCAATATGTATACCCAGTTCTGCCTTTGAAGTTGGGAGAAGCCTCTAGAGGTATGCCTTTAAAGTGCACAGGTGCCCTGCCTACTTCGCCCTGGCTCAAGACCAAGTACAGGGGTATGCAGCTCTTTTGGGGAGGCAATACACCACCTATTCAAGTGCAAGTTGGGCAGTACACAGCTCTTCCCTCTCATCCTGCGAGTGATTGCCCACCAAGGCACATCTAAGCTCCCTATTGTATGTGGATGTCTATGAGGAAGACACAAAGCCAAACTCTCAACTGCATCCAGTCATGTGACTCAGAGAGAGGCTGCAGGCACCAAGTGTCTATGGCAGGAAAATGCCAACTTTCTAAAAGTGCAACACAAACAATTAATGGACGAAATGCTGGACAATGCAAACATTCACTCCCAGTCACAAGGATCTGGGTTTAATCCATCATTCTTTTGCTCACCACACCACCCCAGTTTGGACCCAGCCATATGCAAATCAGTCTTGACCTTGTTCCTTGTGGGAACAGTCCATCCAGAACTGCCAAGCCTTTGGATGCATAACGCTATACAACAAAAGTGTTGCAGGGAAGGTGATGTGTTGGTTCTTTACACGCAAGAACGGTGATACGTCGGGTCCCTACTGATGCGTAGGGTATGCGTCAGTTCTTCTCTGCGATGGGAGGTGATGCGTCGGTTTCTTTCTGCGCTTCCGTGGCGATGCGACATGCAACGCCATGATGCGATGAAGATCCAGTGCAATGAAACAAATATAGCGTCTTCTTCTTTTTCTTAATGCAACACGATGCATGCCCGACAGCCGTGCGGCGACTCAACAATACTTCTGAGCCACGACAGGCCCTGCGACACGCTTCTTCAATGATGCGACGGCGTCAGGTGCGACGTCGATCCTCTTCTCCGGTGAGGTGAGGCGCGTTCGCGTTGTGAAGCAACAGCAGGAGTTCGGCGACACGCTTTCTTCTTCGTGCGTCGCGCTTCCAGCTCCTTACGACACGCAATCCCTCAGATAGCCCAACCCAACTGCAGGCACTTCCAAAGAACTTTTGGGGAGCTGGTTGGTGAAGTCTGTTGTCCCTGAGACTTCAGCAGGAGGCAAGCTCTATCTCAAGCCCTTGGAGGAGATCCTTCACAAGTTGAATAAAGTACACACAAAGTTCCTTTCTCTTTTCTTTGGCAGTCAGGCAACCACTGCAGGCCAATCCCTCAAGCTTAGGGATAGTCTCTCATCAGTCTCTCTGGTTCCTCTCCTCAGAAAACGTTTCTTCTTGTTTCCCAAAAGTGATCTCTCTTTGTTCTCTGTAGGCAGAGAGGCCTTTGCCTAGTCCAAACCAGTTCTGGTCAGTCCTGGAGTACTTTGTTTATATGACTCCTTCTTTCCTTTGACAGTGTGGGCCAGGGACATCAGACGCACCACAGTAGGTGGAGCCGGCATTGTGGAGGGAAGGCACAGCCCTATTCAGACCTTGTGCTGACTCACCCTGTCTCCTGGAATCCCCCAGCCCCTGTCACTCAAACTCCAGACATGGAATACACAACCCAGCAGAGGCAGGCTTGGATAGGTAGGCAAGAAAATACCTACTTTCTAAAAGTGGTATTTTCAAACACAGAATGTTAAAACAAACTTCACTAAAAGATGTATTTTATCATTCTGAGTTCAGGCATACTAAACTCGAATTTCTACCATGTTCCCTGTGTCAGTTGGGATTATAAAATGTTATAATCAAACTGCCCAATCTGGCCTATGGGGAACAGGTAGCCTTGCAAGAGTGAAAAACAAAAATGGCTGTAATTCACTATTAGGACATGCCACACTCACCAGGGCATGTCCTACCTTATATTATACTTACAATGCACCCTGCCCTTGGGCCCACCTTAGGGGTGTCTGATATGAAGAAAAGGGAAGGTTTAGGGCTGGCAAGTAGGTGCACTTGGCCAGTCAACATGGCAGTACCAGACTGCACAGAGCATCTGCAATGGCTGGCCTAAGACATACTTTACAGGCTGCTTCTGTGGGTGGCACAACCAGTGCTGCAAGCCTACCAGCAGCATTTGATTTACAAGCCCTGGGCACCCAGGGTGCACTGTACGAGGGTCTGACCAGTAAACCAAATAAGCCAATCATGGAGTCACTAATCCATACATCAATTTACAATAGGGAGAGCATGTGCACTTTAGCACTGATCAGTAGTGGTAAAGTGCCCAGAGTCATAAAACCAACAAAAACCAGTCAGAAAAAAATACAGGAGGAAGGCAAAATGTTCAGGGATGACCCTGCAAAAGGGCCAAGTCCAACACTCTCTTTTAATTGCAAGCAGAAAAAAGTGACACACATCCTCTATCAAGTCTATGGTTTTTGGATGAACTGTACCACCATGCTTAAACAATATGTTTTTTGATTTCTTTCACTTCTTAGTGATTTGCTAAAAGATAACAGGAGTGGACCTGTTAACCCAGGTGAGACCGGGTAGTTAGTGTAACAATTCAACAATTTCTCAACTGGGGATCATTTAGCAAAGGCAGATAAATAAGTCATACACATCATAAGCACAGGGAAAGAGGGGGAAAAAAAGAAGGGAGACCACAATGGGAAAAATGGGGTAAAGTTGTTGTTATTGTAGGTAGTTATAACAGCACTACTGTACAATTAAAGTGTATGGTGACTATAACACACAAGTAGGCACTGGGCGTGCTAGTGACAAGGGACGGCGCGGTGACACAAGGTGAGAAAACAGCGTGAACAGCGATAAAGTACAATAAATTGTGGTAAACAAAACAATGATATACAATGAGGGTTTTTAAATTGGGTGAAATCAATTGATCACTACGGCGCCAAAGTTCTGTGCTGGGTATTCGACGACGTTTCAACCAGAATGATTTCTGGTCATCGTCAGGACATATGGTCACTTATTTCCAATAATAGTGCTGGGGACCACAAGAAACAAATGAATTAAGGAAGTTAGGGATCCAAGAAAAGACAGGAGGTAATGGTAGTCTCCAGAGTATTCTCCAGAGTGTTGCAAGAGTCAAGAGCCAAGCAAGGACTGCCAGCGCGGGAGTCAATCATGGAACAGCCTCAAATCTGGCGAATGGAGCATGAGGGCAGGAGGAGATTGTTCAGAGGGGGGAGGACCCAGGCGGTATCCAGTTGCAAGGTCTGATCTGGCCAAACTCTGGTAGAGGTCGTGGAGGGAACCGGAAGCAAACCGGTGTAATGGGATGTGGGATGCGTCTGGGCTTTGTTACGAGCGTGCTGATGAATCAGCTGGAAATCCTGCAAGCATCAAGTCTACAATACTGACATTTTAAGAAAACATTTCAAATCATCAGAAAACCTACATAAAAATATGTCTCTATAACTAAAAGAAATATTCAAATAAAATAAAGCATTTATCTGCCTCTACAATTTCAACCAAGATGAGTGTACTAATAACTTAATAGTGAATTCTGCCATTGCAGGACCAAAAAAGGAGACTGTATATTAGAATTTATTTTGTTTAAAGCTATTGTGGTTACCATTAGTCTGTAATAAATGTAACATAAAATTTAGGTAGCCCTTTCTGCTCAGCAAGTTTTTCAAAATTAAAGCCATATCTTATTCTACAAGTTTATTGACCAAGAATCATTTAAATCAAGTTCCCATTGAAGTTCAATCTCTGATTCGTATCTAGCAGTTGTGGATGTCTTCAACCAACTTTTTTTCGGTTCAATTGTGGATGTATTAATTGCTATCGAAATTGTGAAAGAGGTTTAAACTGAAGGTAGTAACCGTAAAATATGAATGTTATGTACATATTCATTACTGTTGTTTCCCGTGAAACTGGCAAACTAAAGATACATTTATAAAATTGTATTTATTGTTTGATCTGTGGAGATTATTATGAAATAATGCGGAGTTAAGAAAGTGTATATATGCTTTTTTCAATATCTGCCAATCACAGGGAAATGTGCTTCCTGTTATTGGTTTTTTTCTCCACTGGACACATTATTTTGCTCTTAGAGCAACCCCTTTTGATACACCCAGAACTATTTTGAGGATGTTGCCCTCCTACCCTTTTCAGTTGTAAATATCTGACCTTTTCCAAAGTGGGAACTGGTCTGAGAAAACTTTGTAAATGATAAGTTAGTGGGTGTGCACAAACTCACAGGGTTCGCCCCCAAGGGATGGCACTTGATGCCCACTTTCCACCTATGGAGATTTACTGGCATGAAAATCTTTGTATGTGCCCCTTCTTTTATGGATGCAATTCCAAAAGTGGATTTGCAATTGTAAAACAGACAATTTGCATATGTAAGCTGTAGTACATACTTAGTATTGGCAGTTCTTAGAATGCTCTGTAAGCCAAATGTAAAAATGCAAATAGCTTTCTGAATTAGGTCAACTGGGTGTAATTCTTTCAAAAGCTGTGAATCTGCAGCACACTAGTGGCCAGATGTACAACGCTCTTTTCAACTCTCAAACGGCCCGATTCACAGAATCAGAGGTTTTCTGGCCTAAAAAAAGCATTTTAAATGTACAAAGCCCTATTTGCAATTCAGTAAGCTATTACCTAATGACAAATTGGGTTTGCGAGAAGGGAGGGGCCTGCCAGGGGCACCCCTTCCTAAAAATGAATTTCACTGGTATGTAGTCATGTTTTGCTACCGGGAATGCGGTCGCAAAACATGTGCAGTTACCACCAACTTCAAGTTGGTGGTAACCCATTCGCAAACGGGAAGGGGTCTCCAAGTGACTCCTTCCCTTTTGTGAATGTGCGTGCCAACATTTTTTAAGACCAGGCAGTGGTCGAATGGACCACTGCCTAATTCTTAAACAATCAAAAGAAAATGTTTCATTTTTCATTCTTAATTGCATCTCGATTTCCTTTACGGAAAACGGGCTGCATTTAAAAAATAAACTGCTTTATTTAAAAAGCAGTCACAGACATGGTGGTCTGTTGACTCCAGCAGGCCACCATCCCTGTGAGTGCCAGCCATTCCCAATAGATCAAAGTTGCGACCTACCTCATGAATATTAATGAGGCAGGTCCCTTGCAACCCAATGGGAATCTCAAACAGTGTAAAACCAACTGTTGTGCATAGCTGTTTGCGATTTCCGAATAGTGAATCGCAAAAAATCGCTATTAGGAAATTACAAACAGATGTCTATCTACATCTGGCCCTAGGTTCCTGCCTTTCATGGATGCTGATTTACAGCATTCAGATATTCACAGGCCTTTCTGAAAATATGCCTGGAAAGCTACAACAGTCACAGGTTTCAAGGTGTACTTCTAGAACACCGATATAAATTCATATTTGTGACAATGAAGAGACAATTCTGCTTGCATAATTAAACATGTTGTACACTAATACATAGTGAAGTGAAATGACATTTTTTTTCCCGTGGTAATCGCATTCCTTCAAACTCCTAGCAATCTTAAGTGTTTCCTTCCCCTTTACACGATGGAAAGAGGTGTGAAGGTGTTCGAGAAATGCTTATGACTACCCAAAACTTTTGTGGGTGGTCCCAAACTGTCCAGGAAAAATCACAATAGATCACCAGGGGGAATATTCACAAGGAATTATCTCCGATTTATCTCCACCTTAACGCATCAAAAGTGGAGATAGACTTAACACCCCATTCACAAGCTGGTGCAAACTGCAGACATCGCCAGTGTTCCGGCGATAACTGCCCCAAAATGTATTACCATGGCGGACACCACCAACTAACCCTAATGAGATGCAGAGTAGGCGTTCCCGTGCAAAAACACACAAAAAACACAACACCTCTTTCACAACGAACTGCCAGATCTACGAAGCAAACCAAAAACAGGCGATAAGCTGCATTAGCCGCAGGTATTTAACACCTGCCTCAAGCAGGTGTAAAGACGGATGACTACCTGCAGTAGGCAACGGAGCCCCGCACACAGCCACACCCGAAGAACAAACGACGCCATGGAGCTACTCATCATGCAGCTTGGAGCCCAACAGGGCCACAACACCCACCGCAACCACCCCCAGGACCCCGACCCCCCCCTCCGGACCACCACAGAGGCAGCACAGAGTAAGACAGTGGACCTACCGAAAATGCACCACTCTCACCGACCTAACGCCCGAGGAAGTCATTGCCCACTACAGGCTCAAAAGGGCAACCATCCTCCGCATCATAACCCACATCGCCCACAGGCTGACGGTCCCAACACAGCGGAGAACCAACATCCCTCCGCAGACAAAGCTGCTAGCTATGATGCACTTGTTGGCCTCTGGTACCTTCCAACCAACAACTGCCAGAGTCGGAGAGGTCTCATAGCCAGCCCTATCAAAGTTCATCACACCTGTCCTGGATGCCATCCTCAGCTTCATACCCCAGTACCTTCAGTTCCCCAACACTGCACACGAACAATTAGAGACAAAGCAAGGCTTCTGCGCCATAGCCGGATTCCCAGCCATGTTGGGGGCAATCGACTGCACACATGTGCCCCCTGCGGATACTGCACACCACTTCCACATCAGAAAGTATCAGCATTCCATCAATGTGCAGGCAATAGCGGACCACCGGGGACTCTTCACCACTATCGTCGCCAACAACCCAGACAGTGTGCATGATTCCTTCATCTTCCGACAGTCCATCATCAGCCAGCGCTTCCAGGATGGCACATATGGAACGGGACTGCTCGTTGGTAAGTGCCAAATCAACACATCACACACCCCAAAGCCACCAATGTATGAAGATGGAATCTGACTACATGCTTGCCCCCATTTTTTTTCCTGGTGTTTTGATGGTTTTTGACTTTGTTTGGCTGGGAACCTGCTTTCCCTTATAACATGATTCCAAGTACTTAGGTATACTCCAGATTGGATTCTGGGGTATCCTTATAAGTCCCTAGTATATGGTATAATATGTACCCAGGGCATAGGTACCCAGGAGGCCTACCAGGGGCTGCAGCATGTATTATGCCACCCCTGGGAAGCCTTCCATAATGACACCACAGGACTGCTACTGCAGCCTGGGTGAGGTGGTGCATGCACCCCTTACTGAGATATAGGTTCACTATGTCTCACCCTATCACTGCACATATAAATCTATCAGTCACCTCTACAGCAGGCCTTATCAATCCTGAAGGTAGGGTGCTTGGTTTTATGTGAGAGGGTGCCCATGCATGAGCAAAGCCCCTCTGCAGCCTTCGGAATCTATTCTCCGGGGTTTTCTGTGATGCAGCCTGACCATATACTCTTATGTGCATTATAGCCTCACGGTAATGCTAACTTTGGGATGGCTGCATGGAAACATGTCGTGTTTGGTGTCAAACACCTTGGAATCATACCCCCACACCAGTAACTGGTGTGGGAGTATGATCCCACCCTTCTAGATGGAGAGACTTGACAGCACCGGTATACCCGGTAAAGGGTAACAGAGCCCTGGCATCACAAAATGAATACTGCCAGCCACACACACAAGTCTGGCTTCCTGCTGCTGACCGAAACTCTGGCATGGGAGGCCTGGACAATAGGTTTCCTGTCACAGGGAGGTGTTATCACCTCCCAGACAGATGGGGGATGGGAGCACACTGCCACACCTCTCAGCACAGTTCGCCCCTTAGCATTGTGGTAAATGCAGTTCACAGTGATTTCTTACTTGAATTTTAGCTGTAGTGGTTCACCAAAGTTGGTGCAGGTTAGTGCTGTGAATCTCTAGACACATGTGTTTCTGGATATTATCCGTCTTCAGTAGAGATAAAAAACGAAAATTCTTTCTGGGTTTGCTGGAAAGGCTGCCATAGTCTCTCAGGTCTCAGTACCTCTCTCTGGCGCACAGGTGCATCGCCATGAGCTCGTCAGCTCAGTGGCTCAAGGGAGCCTTTTCAAACAAATGGAGGATGGGAGCACACTGCCACACCTCTCAGCACAGTTCGCCCCTTAGCATTGTGGTAAATGCAGTTCACAGTGATTTCTTACTTGAATTATAGCAGTAGTGGGTCACCAAAGTTGGTGCAGGTTAGTGCTGTGAATCTCTAGACACATGTGTTTCTGGATATTATCCGTCTTCAGAAGAGATAAAAAACGAAAATTCTTTCTGGGGTTGCTGGAAAGGCTGCCATAGTCTCTCAGGTCTCAGTACCTCTCTCTGGCGCACAGGTGCATCGACATGAGCTCGTCAGCTCAGTGGCTCAAGGGAGCCTTTTCAAACAAATGGGGGATGGGAGCACACTGCCACACCTCTCAGCACAGCTCGCCCCTTAGCATTGTGGTAAATGCAGTTCACAGTGATTTCTTACTTGCATTTTAGCTGTAGTGCTTCACCAAAGTTGGTGCAGGTTATTGCTGTGAATCTCTAGACACATGTGTTTCTGGATATTATCCGTCTTCAGTAGAGATAAAAAACGAAAATTCTGTCTGGGGTTGCTGGAAAGGCTGCCATAGTCTCTCAGTACCTCTCTCTGGCGCACAGGTGCATCGCCATGAGCTCGTCAGCTCAGTGGCTCAAGGGAGCCTTTTCAAACAAATGGGGGATGGGAGCACACTGCCACACCTCTCAGCACAGTTCGCCCTTAGCATTGTGGTAAATGCAGTTCACAGTGATTTCTTACTTGAATTTTAGCTGTAGTGGTTCACCAAAGTTGGTGCAGGTTAGTGCTGTGAATCTCTAGACACATGTGTTTCTGGATATTATCCATCTTCAGTAGAGATAAAAAACGAAAATTCTTTCTGGGGTTGCTGGAAAGGCTGCCATAGTCTCTCAGGTCTCAGTACCTCTCTCTGGCGCACAGGTGCATTGCCATGAGCTCGTCAGCTCAGTGGCTCAAGGGAGCCCTTTCAAACAAATGGGGGATGGGAGCACACTGCCACACCTCTCAGCACAGTTCGCCCCTTAGCATTGTGGTAAATGCAGTTCACAGTGATTTCTTACTTGAATTTTAGCTGTAGTGGTTCACCAAAGTTGGTGCAGGTTAGTGCTGTGAATCTCTAGACACATGTGTTTCTGGATATTATCCGTCTTCAGTAGAGATAAAAAACGAAAATTCTTTCTGGGGTTGCTGGAAAGGCTGTCATAGTCTCTCAGATCTCAGACAGGCTTAAGTGTATTGGGGCTGGGTGGGTGCAATCCAAGAGTGCTATGAAGTCTACACTGGGGGCACATTTGGTGTCCCTGTGCATAGTCCAGCTCATACTGGTTGCAGGGGCTACCAGCCCCTGCTCTGGTGCGAAACTGGACAAAGGAAATGGGTGTAGCCACTCCTCTTTCCAAACCCTCCCATAGGCGGGTCCACTGAGTTAGTCCAACCCCTTCCTTGGGTATAAAGAAGGAACCCCTGACTACAGAACTTTAGATTACACCTGGATGAAACTCTGATACAGAAATCCTGGAACTTCGACAATCTACACGACTAGATGACTGCAGAATCTCCCTTGGAGTAAAGTAGCTACTCCCCTGCAAGGCAGGCACCAAAGACGCATCTGACTGGTTTGCATCTCGAAGCTCCTGCTGGACTCTGAAGTATTTGCAACACAGGAGGTGGGCTTCCAGACTTTACATAGGCTGACCCGAGTCCCCAGCAAAGCTGAGACCCGTAGCCCTCGTGGGTACTGTGGAACAGGAACCCCAGGACACCGTGCACATTTGCAAGTGCATTAGCTTCTCGACGTCCCTTGAGGCTGTGCATTGGGTTACTTGTAGCCCAGATCCCAAGCACCTTTTCCACTGAAGATTGCTGGCCTACACTTCACGAGTGTTCCGTGAGCCGGCCCTTTGTGTTTTTGCTTGAGGTACCATCACGATCCCTGCTCCGTCGACTGGTGGGTCCCTGTGAAGGGAAGTTTAACTTTTTAATTGGGCTTCCTTGGTTGCTCCAGATGTGCCCTGACTCTCCATTGCTTGGTTAGTCCCAAAGATCTTGCTGGTCCACACCGAAGCATCTTTCCTCTTCCTGCGTAGGTTGCTGTTGCCAAGGCTTGTTGGGTCCGATCCGGGCACCGACGCTGCAGCACTCGACATCCTTCTTGGGACAGCTCCAATCCAGCTCCTATTTGTCGTCAACCATGGGTGTTGGCCCTAGAACCTTCTAAGTCCAAAGGGGTTGTTCCTAGTCCACCTCTAAGTGTCCTTAAACTTTAAAATTCCAATGGCGACTTTCCCCATAGAAGCTAACGGAGCTCGCGGCTGTGTTCTCACACTGCACACGTCCCCATGGGTCCCCTGTGTCACTACCTTGGGTGGTTCCTTGGGGTCCCAGCGATTCTACAGGCTCTAGGCCTTGTGTCTAGTCATGTTGTGGTTCTTATACCATTTTCTTAATATATGGTTTGGTTCGCCCCTAGGGCCTATCGTATATTGTGCTAATTTACTGTGATATTTTAATTGTAACATATGTGCTTTGACCTCTAGCCTCATAAAGAGACTAGTAGGGTGTGTTTAGTATTAAATACATATATTATATATATATATACCTGGTGTGGTTCTCCTTTCATTTGGTCATTCAAGAGATTATAGACTGGTAAAACAAGCTGCTTTACATTCCTCCAAGGCTTAGCCTGAAGGCTGCTCTCCATAGCTACCACTAGGATAGCTTTCACATAAGGTTGTCTTTAACCTATCACCTCTAAGGGGTTGTTTGGACTGGTGCTAGGTGGCCACTATAACTAGTGGACAGCATATACCAGGCCAACTTCTCACATTGGTGTGCAGCGGTTGGGATTTAAGCTTGCCATTGTTTTACCAGATAATCTCAAGTGAGTGACTGACTGAAAACCACTAAAGGTACTTGAGGTTCATATAATTCAAGCTTAAATTACAGTAAATTCTACTGAACTTGGAGTTGTGTGTCAAGGGCTTAGCACACCCTTTCTACAACTCAATACAGTTTAGTAGGCCACACTAGAGTAGGTAGGTGCATACACCACACCACACTAGTGATGTCTTCAAGACCAGGAGCCAGTGGGCCCCTGCCAGAAGCCAGTGGGCTTCTGCCATCTAAGTATGACAAACTCCCATTCTTAGAATTGAGAGCATTGTGTAGTACTAGGAAATTGAAGACAGGGAAAAGTGCAAACACCCAATGCCTCATAGAGGCACTGCTCTTAGATGATTTCAGGAAGACCTCAGGGTCTGAAGGGGTAGGCAGAGTGGGTGGGGCAGCAGATGAGGAAAGGTCAAGGAGTGAGGATACCCATGACCTGACCTCTGAAGCTGGCCTGGAAGATGACAATGATCTTAACCTGGAAGATACAACTCCTCCTGAGGATGAGGAAGAAGGCCACAATAGCCCTCTCTTTACCCCACCTGGGAGAGTTGGCAGTGTGCCTAGAAGGTCAAGATCTCCTTCTCTGGAGTCTAACCAGTCTGGTACATCTGTAGGGACCTCTGTTTCTTCTCACAGGAGGGAATCCTCCCATGAGAGAAAAGAAAGGCTGCTCAAGTATTAGGAAGCTCAGCTTAGAATCATCAGAAGAGAGCAGTTAGCCTTAGAAAGGGAGTCCCTAGAGCTTCAGAAAGCTAGAAGAAAGTTGGGGCTAGAGCCCCATGGTGGCAGCAACATCCCTAGTGGTAGAGAGAAGTCTCATGAATATAGGAACCTAAGCAAGATTGTCCCTCCCTACCAGAGTGGGGATGAGATCCGCAAATGGATTACTGCACTAGAAAGGGCCTGTAAAGTTCAGAGGGTCCCCCAGGAGCAGTGGGCAGCAATCGTGTGGCTCTCCTTTGCAGACAAAGGTAGAAATAAGCTCCTCACTGTTAGAGAAGAGGATGCTGACAATTACAAAGTCTTGAAGAGTGCTCTGATTGATGGGTTTGGCCTAACCACTGAACAGTACAGGTTGAAGTTCAGAGACACCTAAAAGACTCAGACTCAAGACTGGGTTGACTTTGTAGATTGTGCTACTAATGCTCTGGAAAGTTGGATACATGGCAGCAAAGTGCATGACTTTTTAGGACTGTACAATTTGATTATGAGGGAGCAGATCCTTAATAATTGTTAAAACCATCTTTTACACCAGTACCTGGTGGACTCTGATCTGACCTCTCCCCAAGAATTGGGAAAGAAGGCAGACAAATGGGTCAGAACCAGGGTAAGGCCTAAGAATCAGGGTGGTGACCAGAAGAAAAATTCTACCAAGTCCCAAGAGAAAGGTGGGGATAAATCCAAAGACAAGTCCTCTACAGGGCCCCAAAAAATCCTCTTCTGGGGGTGGGTCCTGAACTCCTTCCTCTCCTGAAAAGAAACCATATTGCCATGTTTGTAAAAAGCCTGGCCACTGGAAAACAGATCCCAGTTGCCCCAGGATTGGCAATAAAGAAAATGTTCCTCCATCTAATGCTGCCACTCTTCCTGGTACTACTAGTAGTAATCCCCCAGGCGGTAGTGTTGCACCCAAAAAGTTAGGTGCATTCTCATGGGGAACAGAGGTGGGCCCTAGTTTAGACAGGTCCCCCTCACAAGCCTCCCTAGTCTGTGATGGTGGCATGGGATTTGCCACTTTTACCATGGGTCCCAATGCATTGGGCAGGTACAGACTGGAGCCACTGATTAATGGCCAGAAAGCTGTGGCATTCAGGGACACAGGGGCTAGTGTCACCATGGTGACAGGGAAACTATTCCCCCCTCACCAGCTTTTACCTGAGTTTAAATACCAGGTGACCATCATTGATAGTGTCAGAACAGATTACCCAATGGCCATAGTCAATCTCAGCTGGGGAGGAGTCACAGCCCCAAAAAGAGTGCCAGTGTCCCCAAACTTGGCTGTAGATTGCCTGATGGGCAATGATCTGGAAATTTCAGCATGGGCTGGAGTTGAACACCAAGCCCATTTAAGAATGTTATGCCTCCCTGAGAAAGTTGGTGGGGCTGTGATGGCCACGGCCCAACCCCAGGGAAATTTTCAGTGATGGAGCCTGAAAGAATGGCCCACTATCCTACACAAGAGAGCACAAGGGCTGAAGAAAAGACTTCTTCCCCCCAGACTACAGGTAAGGGCCAGCCGCCTCAGGGAACTGATCTTCCCCCTATTGAAGGAACTGCCCCAGAGGTAGTCTGGCCTGTCCTGGCAACACCCCTGATGGTAGGAGACCCTTTCAAGGTGGTACCCAGTCTGGAGCAGGTAACCTGCCCCTCTCTACCCTGCCTCAGTCAGCCCAGGGCTGCAGAGGTCAGGGAGGTCAGTGGACCCCACAGTGCCCACTGTCCAGAGGAACACCCCATCAGCAGATTAGGGGCACCCAGTCTAGTATCCCTAGCCAGGTGAACATTCCTCAACCCCCTGAGGGATCCCCCATACCTTTATGTAGGGACCTCCCCCAGAAGGACTCTGTTGGGCAAGGGCAAACCTGGGACCAAGAGGTTCCAAACGTGCAATGTCCCTCCAGTGTCCCACCCAAAGGGACCCAACCCCCAGCTGTAGACAGCCAAGGTTGACCCTTAGAGCAAAGTGCAACTCAGTCCTGGAAAGAAAGGCATCCATGGTGACCAGTGATCTGAGGAAGCTGAGACCAACTTTATTGGGGCCTCATTTCCCTACTCAGACATCTCACCAGCCTTTCACTTTACCAAAACACACCACAGGTAGTAAATCCCCATTGTGGAAACCATCTCATACCCTTAGGGTGAGGGATAGCTTAATGGACCATAAGACAGGGGGTAACCATGCTAGTGCAGGTACTTCCTTATATGGCCACTTAGTCACTAAAGGCTCAACTGGGCAAGGTTAGCCTTATCTCCTTTCGTTTGGGGGGGGGGGGTTACGTAGAAGGTGGAATCTGACTACATGGTTGACCCATTTTTTTCCTGGTGTTTTGATGATTTTTGACTTAATTTGGCTGGGAACCTGCTATTCAGGTCCCCTGCCTATCTGCTTTTCCTTATAAACTGATTCCAACTACTTAGGTACACTCCAGATTGGATTCTGGGGTACATTTATAAGTCCCTAGTATATGGTATACTATGTACCCAGAGTGAGCCTGAGTGAGGTGGTGCATGCACCCCTTACTGAGATATAGGTTTACTATATCTCACCCTATCACTGCACATATAAACCTATCAGTCACCCCTATGGCAAGCCTTATCAATCCTGAAGGCAGGGTGCTTGGTTTTATGTGAGAGGGTGCCCATGCATGAGCAGAGCCCCTCTGCAGCCTTCGGAATCTATTCTCCTGGGTTTTCTGTGATGCAGCCTGACCATATACTCTTAAGTGCATTATAACCTCACGGTAAATGCTAACTTTGGGATGGCTGCACAGAAACATGTTGTGTTTGGTGTCAAACACCTTGGAATCATAGTATGCCACCCTTCTAGAGGGAGAGACATGACAGCACCGGTATACCCGGTACCAGCTAACAGAGCCCTAGCATCACAAAATTGATGCTGCCAGCCACAGACACAAGTCTGGTCTCCTGCTGCTGACCGAAACTCCAGCAGGGGAGGCCTGGACAATAGGTTTCCTGTCACAGGGAGGTGTTATCACCTCCCAGACAGGCTTAAGTGGATTGGGGCTGGGTGGGTGCACTCCAAGAGTGCTTTTAAGTCTGCACTGGGGGCACATTTGGTGTCCCTGTGCATAGTCCAGCTCAAACCAGTTGCAGGGGCTACCAGCCCCTGCTCTGGTGCATAACTGGACAAAAGAAATGGGTATAGCCACCCCTCTTTCCAAACCCTCCCATAGGTGGGTCCCCTGAGTTAGTCCAACCCCTTCCTTGGGTATAAAGAAGGAACCCCTGACTACAGAACTTTAGATTACACCTGGACGAAACTCTGACACAGAAATCCCAGAACTTCAACAATCTGCATGACTAGATGACTGAAGAATCTGCCTTGGAGTAAAGGAGCTACTCCCATGCAAGGCAGGCACCAAAGACGCATCTGACCGGTTAGCATCTCTGAAGCTCCTGCTGGACTCCGAAGTATTTGCAACACAGGATGTGGGTTTCTAGACTTCCCATAGGCTTACCCAAGACCCCAGCAGAGCTGAGACCCATAACCCTCGTGGGTACAGTGGAACAGGAACCCCAGGACATACTGCACATTTGCAAGTGCATTAGCTTCTCGATGTCCCTTGAGGCTGTGCATTGGGTTACTTGTAGCCCAGACCCCAAGCACCTTTTTCGCCGAAGATTGCTGGCTTACACTTCACGAGTGTTCCGTGAACCGGACCTTTGTGTTTTTGTTCAAGGTACCTTCACGATCGCTAGTCCGTCAACTGGTGGGTCTCTGTGAAGAGAACTTTAACTTTAATTGGGCTTCCCTGGTTGCTCAGACATGCCCTGACTCTCCATTGCTTGAGGAGTCCCCAGGACCTTGCTGGTCTGCACCGAAGCATCTTTCCTTTTCCCGCGTGGGTTGCTGTTGCCAAGGCTTGTTGGGTCCAATCCGGGCACCGATGCTGCAGCACTCGACATCCTTTGTGGGACAGTTTGAATCCAGCTCCTGGTTGTCGTTCGCGCCTCCTGGTCCTCGTGGCTGAGGAGTCAAGCTTCGCCACTTTGCACCTGAAGCACTGAACATTGGTGGGCATTCGTCTATCGTGCCCCTGGTCACTGGCTAGTGACCCAGACTCTGTCCCCTCTGCTTTCAGGTTCTTCACATCTTCAATTCAGGCTCGGATCTCTTCGGACACTTCTCCTCTTCCCGGCAGCAGCACTTTTCAGCATCCTGCCATTAAAATCGACGAAGACGCCCGACACCATTTGACACCTATCAACCCGGCTTCCCTGGGTGAGGTAACACGACTACTCCTGTGCTCCCGTGGGTGTTGGCCCTAGAACCATCTATGTCCAAAGGGGTTGTTCCCAGTCCACCTCTAAGTGTCCTTAAACTTTAAAATTCCAACCGCCACTTTCCCCATGGAAGCTAACGGAGTTCGCAGCTGTGTTCTCACACTGCGCACGTCCCCGGTGGGTCCCCTGTGTCACTACCTTGGGTGGTTCCTTGGGGTCCCAGCGATTCTACAAGCTCTAGGCCTTGTGTCTAGTCAAGTTTTGGTTCTTATACCACTTTCTTAATAAATGGTTTGGTTCGCCCCTAGGGCCTATCGTATATTGTGCTAATTTACTGTGATATTTTAATTGTAACATATGTGCTTTGACCTCTAGCCTCATAAAGTGACTAGTAAGGTGTGTTTAGTAATAAATACATATATTTTATATATATACCTGGTGTGGTTCTCCTTTCATTTGGTCATTCAAGAGATTATAGACTGGTAAAACAAGCTGCTTTATATTCCTCCAAGACTTAGCCTGAACGCTGCTCTCCATAGCTACCACTAGGATAGCTTTCAAATAAGGTTGTCTTTAACCTATCACCTCTAAGGGGTTGTTTGGACTGGTGTAAGGTGCCCACTATAACTAGTGGACAGCATATACCAGACCAACTTCTCACAACCAACACACAACGCACAACTGTGGGAATGCACACGTGACCAAACCACATACAACATGTCAAACTACACGACCACCTACCAAACACGACAACACCACTCCATGGTCATCCTGGCCTACCCCTGCACCCAATACAGACATTTCATGGCACCACAGGCACACAACAGCTGAACGTGTGGAGATGCGGAATGCAGCCATGTGCGAGGATGAAAGTGACCTGTGAGTGGGAATGTACACAACGAGAAGTGAGGAGTGGATGTGCAGGGCAGAAATGGGAATGCAAACAACTGATATGTCCAAGAATACCACAATTGCTGGTGACTGGAGGGTAGTGATCAGTGGACGCAACCATGTCACCCCAGGCCATGAGACAGATAGCGGATGTGTTACACACTGCGTCCCCCCGTGGGCATAAGCGTAGTGGTTTGGCCCTGAGTACACCAGGGCTGCACAGGGGTGTGGTGACAAACCCTGTTGCGCAGTGCGTGGTCCACTCCCGGGAAGGCCAACATCATTGACAGTGGGGCGCCGCGTGGCCTGCCATGAGGCCGACGCCGTGAGCAGCGGGGCTTGCGACCCTGTGAGCCTGCTGCACCCCAGGATGCTGATGCACAGACCAGGCCTGCCCGCCCATGAGCACCAGGGCCTCACTGCTCACCTGCTGACACCGTCGTGGGTGAAAGAGGGCCCAACACGTGCCAGTGCAAGCACCAAGTCCCAGTCCCACAACCTCTGCAGCCTCCGCAGACCATCGCTGGCCCTCCAACGCTGGTCCACATCACCCCTTACTAATTTACATGCTCCACTGGCATCCTCTTCGGCCCAGTAGGTCCCACATGTGGAACAGTTTCCTGAGTCCTGAATGGCAGTGACCCCAAGTCCGTGGCAGCGGCCACAGCACAAGACTCCCTTTGATCAGTGAGGCATAATTCCATTTCGCAGGTCTGCGACACGTGGTGTCACTAACCCTGTTCAACGCAAGCCGGCGACACATGGTGCCACCAACCCTGTTCAACGCAAGCCGGTGACACGTGGTGCCACTAACCCTGTTCAGTGCAAGCCGGCGACACGTGGTGCCACTAACCCTGTTCCTCAAAGCAAGCCGGTGACACGTGGTGCCACTAACCCTGTTCAACGCAAGCCGGTGACACGTGGTGCCACTAACCCTGTGCGTCATGAGTGACCATCATCCTCTGGCTGAACATCGTTGGTGTCTGAGCCTGTGGCTTGGGGGTTGTCATCAGCAACAGACAGGTACGGACTTGGTGTCTGGCTTGGGTCTGTGGTATTCATTTCCGCCATGTTGTCAGACACAGCTGGCATGTGCCCTCTGCATCATGCACTGGGGGTAGGACTCCCATTCTCCCCCATGACACTCCACGGAAGGCACCCATGACACATGTGAGGCCCTGCTCTGCCCTCATGACCCTACCCCAGTCTCCTGCAGGTCAGCGTCCCGTGGCGGTGGGCCTGTGTCGGCCGCTGTGCATCCGAGGCCACTAGCCCTGTGCGACTTGAGTCATTCCCCCTTGCTGTACTGACATTGCATTTCTGAGTGCCTGATGACTGTTGGAGTGTTGCCAGCACCAGCTACTCCCTGAGGGCTGGCTTACACTCACCCCACACAAAGCCAGCACAGGCATCACTGTATTAGTGGGCCTGCCATCACATCCTGCCAAGTATTGACTCTTTTCTCTCTGAACTGTCATAGGTGATAAAGGATATGCACTCTGCCCTTGGATGATGACACCCCTCCGAGACCCGGACCCACCCGCCCAGATGCAGTACAATGAGGCCCACATACGCACCAGGGGCATCTTTGAACGCACATTTGGCGTGTTGAAGTCACATTTCAGGTGCCTGGATGGCACAGGTGGAAAGCTCCTGTACAGCCCAGACATCGTGTGCAAGATGATCGTTGCATGTTGTGAGTTGCACAACATCTGTGTTCGCACCAATGCCCCATGGGTCCCAGTTCCAGAGGTACCGGACAATGATGGTGACGATGGGACAGGTGGCCCACATTCCACTGCAGCTGCGGCAGGAATGGCCCGTAGGAACTCCATCATTGACACTTACTTCTCATGAGCAGGTCACATTGTGGCCATCCATGGCAAGCATGGGACAATAGAAGATGTTCAATTGCACTGCATGTGCGATTAAACCATAGTTGCAGGTTACAGGTTGTACTTGTACATTGTCATGTTACATTTTCCTGCGGTTTCAGATGTGATTTGCCATGTTGTGCACATTTGCGGAACCAATTGTGCCCTGTGTTCAGTAGTAGAGGGGTTGCTGTTTGTACCGGGATGTTGTCAATGTTGAGGTGCACTTCTGCTTATGTGCGTATGCTGCACGGTGGGCGAGTCTCTCCTGCGGCTCTGATTTGTCTACCACTGGTCTCTTTCATGCGGTGTGCCTGTCGGTTCTGTTCTTCCACCGTGCTTGGATGTTGTGGTGTACATGTTGTCCTCTGAAGTCGGTCAGGGTGCATCCCTGGTACTCTGCTGTTGATGTATTTTTTCTGTGGCATTTTCTGTATGCTCTTCTTGTGCTTTTTCCCGCATTACGCTTGAGTATTGCTGCCCTCGCGCTGGTTGTCACTGTTTTCATATCGCGCTTTGGCCCATCGCAGGTTTTTGGGCGTTGGGGTTTGTGTTTTTATCTCCGTCGGGGTGGTTGTATTGCGGGCATTGGCCGCGGTTTCGGCAAACTATCGAATGGGGCCGCCTTGTTGTGAATTCCACGTTGACACAGGGTTATTTTCCCGCAATAGGCTGCGATGTTGAGAGTTGCGTTAAGCTACTCTTGCGGTAGTTATCACACGTTCTTGTGAATATAACCCCAAATTGCCTCCTCTTTAGAAATATTACTCCAGTGAGGCGTAATACTGCAGGTGCATAAAGGAGATACCAACTACAAGAGCTCCTGTTTTTTACAACGCTTCTCTCTTAAATCGAATCATTTGTAAGCGAGTTACTCAGAGTTACATCTGCAAATGGCTCTGAGAATCAGCCTAACCCAAAGAGCAGACAAAGGTTAAGATCATATACTACCAAAAAGCACTTGTCTTATTTTTTATACATTTATATTCATTTTTAGGTCTCACCTGAGACAGCGCTTTAGCGCTGCTCTCGCGAGAGCTTTTGTAAATGGGGGATCTGGAAGTGCAATCGAGTGCTTTCAGGCCTCCAAATACAGTGCATGTGCGCCGGGCGCGCGCACCATTTGGAGGCCTGAAAGCACTTGTTTGCTTTCACTTTCGCGGGCCGCACGGTGATCGCGATCACTTTCACACAGTGCATGCGGCGCGCGCACCATTTGGCAGCCTGCGTGTACATTTCACGGGCGCTTTGATGTTCTCAGTGAGCCGCGCGGCCACTGCGAACATCAAAGCGCCCGCGAAATGTACACGCCATTTGGCACCCCCTCCCTTATCCCACTTCCACTTATCTCCTTTCCTATCCCTGCGTCTTTTCTTTCTCTCCGCTTCACTTCCTTTTCTGCCAGCTCCTTGTTCCTTTTTTGGCATTTTTTTAATAGCGCTAATTCAAGCCGACCCGAAAGTATCAGTGCTTTACATGAGCACCAGTTACATTACACAAGTTCACATTCTTTGTTTTTCTTCTTTAAAGAGGAGAATAAGTGATTTGCCCAGGATCATAATGTGAAACCGACCTTGCTCGCCAGTTCCATAGTCGTCAGCTTTGTTGGCACTCTATGTGTTGTATATAAGCATAATTTGCACCCGCTTCATATTTAAAACACGGGCAACACGCTTTATTTTTTATCATGGCACCCGCGTTCCTGTATTTGCTTTTTAAATGCCTGCACATAACTATTTTAATGCACGGGCGCCATGCTTTGTTGGAGAACGGCACCCGCTTTTTTATATTTATAAAAGTGTGGGTTACACATTAAGCAATTGCTCTTAGGTTTCGTTTTGCTTGTCAGCAGGTTGGGGAGTGGGTGAGTACCATGCAGACAGAGGGTTAATGCTCGCAGCTGTGGGTAGTCGGGGGCTCTCAGCCCACCTTAATCATACAATTAAACTTCCTTCCATCGCCGCGCAGCTAGCTCTCTTCAGGGACACGAGTCCAAGGTTTAAAGCCGGCATTTCTTTCCCATAGATCACAATCGCACTAGCTGTGATTTATTGGGATTCTACAAATATATTTAATTCCTATGAAAATATATGAGTGCTACAAAAGGGCTGTCGTGATATAATGGTGCCGCTGATGTGATTCCTGAATGATACCAGCCTCTTCTGCACGCAGCATGTACATAGCGCTGCCAGCCTCTTCTGCACGCAGCATGTGCATAGCGCTACCAGCCTCTTCTGCGCGCTAAAAGTGCTTGAAGTAGTCCGCACTGTTTTAGGATCACAATAGGCGTCACTGTTACGTGCATTTTAGCGGAATCCCCAATACGCTAGGCCTCACTTACTTTTCTTTGTGCGGTGAACACCCCAAGTACGGATTAATTAATCTTAACCAGTCCCCCCGCCTCTCGATCTGGGATTGAGGTACTATTTTTCGGCATTTTTTTAATAGCGCTAATTCAAGCCGACCCGAAAGTATCAGTGCTTTACATGAGCACCAATTACATTACACAAGTTCACATTCGTTGTTTTTCTTCTTTAAAGAGGAGAATAAGTGATTTGCCCAGGATCATAATGTGAAACCGACCTTGCTCGCCAGTTCCATAGTCGTCAGCTTTGTTGGCACTCTATGTGTTGTATATAAGCATAATTTGCACCCGCTTTCATATTTAAAACACGGGCAACACACTTTATTTTTTATCATGGCACCCGCGTTCCTGTATTTGCTTTTTAAATGCCTGCACATAACTATTTTAATGCACGGGCGCCATGCTTTGTTGGAGCACGGCACCCGCTTTTTTATATTTATAAAAGTGTGGGTTACACATTAAGCAATTGCTCTTAGGTTTCGTTTTGCTTGTCAGCAGGTTGGGGAGTGGGTGAGTACCATGCAGACAGAGGGTTAATGCTCGCAGCTGTGGGTAGTCGGGGGCTCTCAGCCCACCTTAATCATACAATTAAACTTCCTTCCATCGCCACGCAGCTAGCTCTCTTCAGGGACACGAGTCCAAGGTTTAAAGCCGGCATTTCTTTGCCATAGATCACAATCGCACTAGCTGTGATTTATTGGGATTCTACAAATATATTTAATTCCTATGAAAATATATGAGTGCTACAAAAGGGCTGTGGTAATATAATGGTGCCGCTGATGTGATTCCTGAATGATTGGTGTGTGTGTTTGCCTATCTGCCGTTTGGTATTCCAGTCATAAATTTCCACTAATCTTTCACTGCATGCAGCAAATGCGAGCATGGAAGTTGCATTTCTTCGTTTTATATAAAACTAAAAGAATGTCAGATAAAACTCATTTGTTAACAAGCATTTGCAATGCAATAGGTCTCGCATTTACGCGAGTTTAAGCTATTGGCATTGTAAATGACAATGCCTTTTATTTATGTTTTATAAACTAAAATATAAATAAAAGGCATTGTCATTTACAATGCCAAAGGCTCAAACTCGCGTAAATGCGAGACCTATTGCATTGCAAATGCTTGTTCTCTTTGTGCTCCGACAACTCCCGCCTTGTCTTTGGCCTACTTTTTTCTCCACTGAAAAGCACTTTATCCTCTTTGGTTTTGTGTACCATATGGCTTTGTGATGAATGATCAATAAAGCTTTATTTCGACATGTGGTGTCATAAAAGCACAAAGTACATACAGACAATTGGAAATACATTTTAAAAACATGTCGTAAGAAAATCCAGTTGGATGCTATACAATAAATATCTAAGAACTAATTAAATTTTACAGCTTTGGAAGTTAAAAAGGGTAAAAAGGTTAGTTTGAATTAATAGATCGCTGTCTCAATAACCATGCCCAGCCTAGAAATTTGGCCACCCCACAGACTATAGTAGTGTTGGAAGAGGTCTTAAGGATTCTCATTGCTTCAGAGTGAACCCTTGTTCCTAGTAATAAACAAACAGGCCTAAGCCATTTCATTCTAGGTAGTAAATACGCTGGGCAGGCAAAGAAAAGATGGGAAGTATTTTCCAAAGTGCCGGTACAGAAGGGGCAATCAGGAAGGGTCTTGTGGGGGGAATTCCACCTGCTAGTACGGTCATGTAGTGGAAGTGTCCCGAATCTAAACTGAATAAAAAGAGATCTATCCTTGGGCTTGGTGATAAAATCAAGATAAGGTTCAAAGAGAGGTGTGAGTTTATGTTGATAAAAAGCCTCTGTCAGCCTTCCAATATTAGGGTCCCTTAATTCCGAGGCATCCACCCAAGCCCAATATGCACGTTTGGCCTCCTCCTTTGATATTGGCGCACCCAAGGGCCGGTCAGAAGTAAGGCCACTTGCAGCCAAGATTTTCTTAATATTTGTGAGCCACTCGATTTTATGTGCTCCTTGCATATTCATGACCTCCCTGAGCCCATCTGCATAGTTTGAGAGCTCAGGGGTGCGCCACAGCCGCGCCCAGTATAACAAAGGGCGAAGGATGGCTAAATCTCTAATTGAGCGCCTACCAAAATCGCTCAGGAGAGGTTTGGTTGGGGTACCCCTAGGGAGAGTTACAAGTTCTCTAAAGAACTTGTTTTCATTAGTCACAAGAGAGTCTACACAGCTGAAGCCCCATAATTCCGCGCCATAAAGAGCACTGCCCACCGCCTTTGCAGCATAGATGTTTAATACAGGAGCAATGGGTTTGGAGATAGAAGCACGGAATTCCTTCCCCAGAGCACCAGTTACCCGTTTGTGATTAAGTGCCATTTTATCTATGTGGGGCTGCCATTTGAGTCTGTCCGAGATTCTGATTCCCAAGTAATCAAACTCCCTGACACGCTCCAATGGTTTCCCATCTAGGGTCAGAGTGGAGCTGGAGGATCTGGAGGGATTAAAATAGAGGAGTTTAGTTTTGGTGGTGTTGATGACAAGGCCTCTCTGCTCGCAGAACAAGGAGAAGCGCTGTAACAGCTTCTGTAGTCCTGACGGCGTTTTTGAAATTAAGAGCGTGTCGTCCGCAAAAAGGAGGGCGGGGACTTTATCACCCGCCAAAGCGGGGACATCCGCATCAACTTCGAGCAGAAAGGAGACCACACCATTCACAAATAATGTGAAAAGTGTTGGCGCCAGGACACATCCTTGGCGAACCCCTCTATTCACTGGTATTTTGTTAGTTTTCTGACCCTGGGCTCCCCATCGAATACAAGCGAAGTTCTCTTCGTGCATACGAATGAGAAGTTTCAAAATGTAAGAGGGGATACCCAGCTCCTCCAAGATCAACCACAGCCTATCACGAGGGACTAGATCAAAGGCGGTCTTGAGGTCAATGAACGCAAGGTATAAGGCACCCTTGCCAAGGGTTACCGTCTTCCAGTGAAGAAGCATTAATCTAAATGCCTGATCAATAGTGCTAGTGCAGGCCCTAAAGCCTGCCTGGAACTTTGATAGGATCCCTTTTTCATCCACCCATGAATGTATCCTCTCAAGGAGAACCCTACCAACCAATTTCTGGCCAGAGTCGATAAGGCTGATTGGGCGATAATTTGCCGGGTCACCCCTAGAGCCCTTCTTAAAGATGGGAATTACTTCCGCACCTTTCCAGGACTCTGGCACTGGTGATCCGTTCAATAAGCTATTAATAAAAATTGTAAAGAACGAGGCCCAACCCTCGGTATTGGCTTTGAAGAGGTCTCCAGGAATGCCATCTGGTCCTGGAGCCTTTGCGGATACAATCCTACCAATAGCATTTTGGACCTCTTTCTCCTCAATCCTTGGGAAAGAGGAAGGCTCAGAAAATTCAGCTGTGGAGCTTGGGCAGGTAGGGGGTTCGTCCGCAGCCTCCGCCCCTGCATACAAGTTCCTAAAGTGATTGAACCAATCCCTATCCGTAATATGGTTAGGTAGTTTGGCCTGGGCATTATTGGCAGATCTTCTCAGGATAGACCAAAATAGCTCGCCATTTTTAGCGTGGCTCGCTGATTTTAGTGAAACCCAGCGCTGCTCATCCCAATCTTTTTTAGCAGAAGCGAGTGCATGCTTATAAAGCAGCCTCGCTTGCCTGACCTCACCTCGATTGTTAGATTTAATTGCAGAGATTAAGCTATTTTTCTTGAGTCTGCAATCTTGGTTAAACCACTCATTTTCCGACTTAGCTCTGGGGTTAAGTTTTTTACTGTGATCAAGGAAAAGAGCGCCAATTGCATTCATTGTTTCCTCATAGACTGAGGTATAGCTGGAGTTGTCCTTAGGGACTAGAGAAAGCCTAGAGGTGTTATCAGCACAGATGGACTCCAACGTGGCAAGTTTTGTGTCACAAAGGACAATTTTAGACCATTTGAGAAATCTGCCACAGTTGGAGGGGTAAAGTGTCTTGGACATCATATGCAAACCTGAGTGAGAAGTTGTGCCCTGTCTGTGCCAAATCTCCCGCAAGCTAAGGGACAGAGGGTTGTGATCACTGTTGATTGATGGTGTTATAATCATATCAACAACAAATTTCCATCCTTTCCTATCGATCAAAATATAATCGATTCTGCTTTGGCTGCCAACCCTGTTAAAGGTGTTGGCGCCCACTAGATCCGAGGGTGTGCGCCCATTTGTAGCTCTTAAGCCAAATTCTAATACTAGGGCATTCATTTGAATCACAGCCGGGGACCATCTTTTAACAGGGTTGAGAGAAAGAGAGGGGATGCTCCATCTAGTGTCCTCATCTTGCATGCCCAAGATATCTTCAGTGGCAAGCGGTTCAAAAGAACAGTTAAAATCGCCAGCGACAAGAAGGTAAGAGTTAGAAGGGCATGTAGAAAGTAATTCCGAAAGGGCTATGATGGTGGATGACTTGGCTCCCCCTTGGGTACCACGAGAATAAACATTAAAAAATTCCCAGGTGGTGCAACTCTGGGTACCCTTAACGGTAAGTCTCATAATGTCTGGCGAGGAACAGCTATCTATGGTAACCTTCAGGTTAAGGTCTGCCCTGATCCAAACCATAAGGCCGCCTGAAGGTCGGCCGCGGCCTGATACGATGGCTGGTGTAAAGAAACAACAGAACCCTGACTTATACAGTGGTTCAACGCTCCAGGTTTCCTGGAAAAAACATATATCATGCTTCTCTATAAATTCATTCCAGTCAGGGAGATCAAGCTTGCTACGTAGACCAGCTACATTCCAGGAGACGATTTTGAGGGGACAGAGAGAGGTCGC
Source organism: Triturus cristatus (assembly GCF_964204655.1). Classification (NCBI taxonomy): domain Eukaryota; kingdom Metazoa; phylum Chordata; class Amphibia; order Caudata; family Salamandridae; genus Triturus; species Triturus cristatus. The sequence goes on along the minus strand of NC_140591.1, from coordinate 1,040,275,241 downwards.
CCTATGAGTAGGTATACTTGGGGAATGAATTTGGGAGGGCTCGGAGCTAATAGTAGACCTCTTGGATGTTGGTGAAGGAATGGATAGAGTCAGGTCCGAGTGGTCGGGGGGTGTGATAGACTCTCGTAAGAAGCAGCCTAAAGAAGGCAGAAGAGTGGCTGGGGTAGGCTCACTTTCCTCCAGTCAATCGACGGCCTCGAGGCAGCTATAACGATTTTCCGTGGGGAAAATCTCTAGAGGCAATGGGGGTGTGGACCGGTTCCCCAATAAAGGGCACCTCCCTTTGTTGTGTACAACCGTCCATGGCTCCGTAAAATGCCCAGGAGGGTAAAAATAAGATAAAGGAAGGGCTGAAATGCATGAACTTGAGGTGAAGTAACTCCAGTTGCAAATGTGCTCAACAGTTTTAGTATCTTTAAAATTAATAAAAATACAATCCCCCTTGATGTTCTTAGCTAAATGGCCTACCCATGGTGCCCTTCTTACCATGAGAATTTTAGAGCTAATGTGTGGAGGTAGTGGTCTATTCCTGTTGAGCCAATGGACAACCCTGTTCCTTAGGGTTGTAGGGGGCTCAACTACATTGTTGGCCAGTTCGGGGACTCCTGCTAAAATAACAATATAGGGAGCAGTTTCAGGTGGTAAATTGGGGATATTGGCCCTGATGGAGAACCCAGGTGACAGTGACCTAGCAACATCTTGTGATTGGGTTGTACTGGGCGGGATGAATTTCCTGGAGTTAAGGACTAGATTAGGTGTTTTGGATACTATTGTAGGTTGACTATCGGAGTTGGCTGAGGGCAAAGCTTTAAGGGGTGAGGGAACAGCTTTGGGGGGCAGCGGGGCTTTCTTTGCTCTAGGATTAGCCAATATACTTGGGGCCTCTGGAAGATGAGTGGTGTTTAACACAGTGGACAGGCCCCCCAGGCTATGTTCAATCCTGGCTAAATACTGTTCGATTTTAAATAATCTGTCCTCCACGGGACGAAGGGAGGACCTAATAACGTTCCGTATGTCAAATGTACACATTGGTTCTGAGGTCCCCCCCTGACCCACTTCACTATGCCCCGCTCCCTCATCCTGGCTCGTTATCCTAATTGGTGATGGTGGATTGGCTTGGGGCACAGGATTATCCGAAAAAGTCACCTGCAAAGAGTGCTCAGGAACATCCAGGGTTTGATTCAACTTCCCAGATTGGTTTAATGTTTTATGTTTGCTTTTAGTGTTTTTGCCCTTTCTGCCAGTATTCGGTGGACGCCTTTGCTTAGTTTTAGGAATGGCCCCAGGATTACGCTCTCTAAGCTGTCTGGTGGTGCACTCCGGGGCTATACTAGAGGCGGCTGGCAGTGGGCAAGGAGATAATAGCAAAGAATCAAATGCCAAAGACTGGTTCTCCCCCGTAACAGCAGCAACCGTTCCACTTGCTGGCAAGTCCTGAGCCAATGAGTCCACATCAGAGCCAGTAACGCTTGTGGAGGATAAAGGTGGTCGTGCTGGGGATCGTGCATTAACAAGATAGCCCAAAGAGGACCTCCTGGCTACTGCGAGGTCCTGAGAAACACGACGCTCCAGAAGCAGTATTTCTTGGTCAATAACACTGTTGACCTTCGTGACAAATTGGTCCATTGTCCCTGAAAAGTGTGCATTGGTCGCCCTAGCTTTACCATCCTTAGGTGGCATAATAATGACTTAAAAAATAAGAGCTGAAGGCTAGCCTAGCACAACAAAAGGCGATAACAATAATTATGAAAGAGCAGCTACATAAAGCGCTACTATGCGCGATTGAACCGATATTACAATGGAGCGACAGTACCTTGGGTTATATGGCGTATAGGATGCGTTGGGGGGGTTGCCCAGTCCAGTCCGTTCCAGGCAGTGACGGGCAAGGACGGGCCCGCCCTTGGCCCGGGCTTCGCCCGGGCGCGGCCCGCGCGCCTCCCGCGCAGCGAGGCGGCTCCCTGCCTCAAATAGCGCCCCGGCGCCGCCTGATGACAGCGGCGGCAGGCGTCGGGCGCTGGGGATGCTGGGGATGGTAGTTTTCAAGGGCCGTTCCCCTCACGGCAGAGTCAGGAGCTGACAGGACGTTGCAGGTAAGGACCTGGTGCTGGCCGTTCCCCTCACGGCGGGCTTGGATAAAGAGCAAGCGTGGCAAGGGCTGGTGGCGCGTCCCGCGCAGCGAGGCGGCTCCCTGCCTCAAATAGCGCCCCGGCGCCGCCTGATGACAGCGGCGGCAGGCGTCGGGCGCTGGGGATGCTGGGGATGGTAGTTTTCAAGGGCCGTTCCCCTCACGGCAGAGTCAGGAGCTGACAGGACGTTGCAGGTAAGGACCTGGTGCTGGCCGTTCCCCTCACGGCGGGCTTGGATAAAGAGCAAGCGTGGCAAGGGCTGGTGGCGCGTCCCCTCCAGCCCTTGAATGGGAAAGGCAACATTATAGGTGAGTATTTCCGATTTTTTTTTTGCCAGTTTCTCAAGACTAGTACTATTAATGGCATTCCTTTGAGTAGAAAAAAGAAAAATATCTGTTATTCAAGAAAACCTGAAAACACAACTATTCTGACAGTTCTCCAAGATTCTGCTCTCAGTGTCAGTGGTTTGCTCTACTCTATGGGACATTAGGGGTTGCATTGCTTTATTGATTCTCTGATAGCATGCGTTCATTTTTTTCTTTTTTTGTGTGCATTTTTTTGTTAAGCGGTATTACTCAACGTTTGCAATATCCAATACTCACATATTCTGGGAACAACGAGTTTTGTATAAAAGCACCGGTTCGAAATACACTTGCCACACGCGTTTTGTTTTACAACCCGTTCCGAGTTTTGGAGGTCAAATGAGAAAGTACGCACCGGCTTATGGTTTTACCAAAGGTTTAAACCACGCGTTTGCCTCGATAGGACATGATATCGCAGTTCAAATTCCTCACTCGAGTAATAAATGTAGAGAAACAGCGTGGGCGCCGTATTATGTAAATTTCGTTCAACTCGTATAGAAAACTGTCTTTGATTACGACTTCGAATTTTCTCGGGCTCTGGAGTAGCTTTCTTTTTTTTTTTTTTTTTTTTCTTTAGTTCGGTTCTATTTTCTGCTCTCAGCCTGTGACTTCGAGCTAGCGCGATCATTACATCCTGAACATCATTTTTTGGACACCGTTTTTTTCTCCTGTGGGGGAATGTTCCAATTTACCGGATTGATTAAATAATGTCTACTCTGTCACAGTGAAACTTGAGCTGGCGGGCCTGCGTTAAAGCTGCGATGCCTAAAATAGACATTGATTGATAGCTGTGCTCTGCCCTTCCCTGACTGCGCCCGTACCTTTAAGCACAGCGCCTTGTTGTCTGCATACACGTGATATTTCTCACCCAGAGATCACAGGTTATTAGTCGATGGCTCCATGTATTAGTGAAAGAGCCAAGCCAGCGGTCACAGTGTGCGCGAGCGGAATATTATCAGGTTATTGTCTTCATCGAATTGCATTTTGGGAAGGAACATGCATTTACTTAGAGCAAGTTCATTTTCTGGGATAAGAAAAAATAGAAAGAAGCCGTTCATGCAAACGGTGTCAATCATTCAAGAGACTGATGTAAATAATTGGCAATTAATTCGTTTTTTTCCAGTTTAAGTGCTGTAAACTGTCAAAAATGCAAAATCAGTTCTGATATGAAGTTTCCTTTCTTCTGAAGAATTTTGTTTCTTCGGGGTAATTTAGATTTTGGTTTTGACTCTGGTAAAGTTACTGCATTCAAAAGTCATTGACGTTTCTGCTGTTCAAGTTACTTCTAAAAGACTCTGGGGCATATTAATCAAAGTTTTACGCCGTCATTGCGCGACTCAAGGTCATGCAAGGGCAGGGCCGGACTGGCCATAGCGGGCATCGGGCGTTTTCCCAGTGGGCCGGACGGGTTGGGGGCCGGTTTTTGTTCCTGTAACAAAAGTGGCAGCGGTGCATCACACTTCTCAGTAGAACCCCCAAAGGTGGAGCGGGGGGCAGAACAAACGGAATTGCAAGGGCTGGCTTCTTTTCCCAGTCCGGCAGTGTGCAAGGGTGGAGCAAAACCTAGTTGAGATTTACAAAGCCACACAAGGCCACCGTGTGTGACCCTGCATGCTTGGTAAATCTGGAATAACAAGGTAGCACAAGTCGCTGCCTTGCTCTGCCCCAGGGAGGAGTTCTATGGGTGGAGCGTGGGAAAACATGATTAATATAGCAATCTATATTGAAATGACTATGGGGCACATGCATCAACAATGCCATTTGCGATTCCTTATTAGCGAAAAATAAGGAATCGCTAATAAGGAATAGCAAAAGGCTATGCATGTAGGAATCGCTATTCAAATAGCGATTCCTTAACTTTCCTTAATAGCTACTCGCAAATTGCGAGTAGCAATTAAGGAATGCCATCCCAATCATTCCTATGGGCCTCCAGGCCCATAGGAATGAATTGGAGATTGCATGAGCAAATAGCGAGTACCAGTAGGTTCTCGCAAATTGCTCATGCAATTTCAAGGGTGCAAGGGTGTCAAAATGACACCCTATTGCACCCCAGAAATTGATATGTGCACATATGTTGCACACACACATGCTCTAAGGGAATGTGTGTGCGCAACATGAAACTTTGAAAAATGCACAAAAGTGCATTTTTCAAACTTTTAGCTAATTACCATGCAGTTCAACTTCATGGTAATTTGCTCCCCCTATTAGCGAATTCGCTAATTTTTTAACTTTCATGCATTGCATTTAAGGAATCCCAAATTGAGATTCCTTAAATTAAGGAATCTCAATTTGGGATTCCTTAAATGCTATCGCTATTTAAGGAATCGCTATTTAAGGATTCCTTAAATAGCGATTTTTGCTTTTGGGTTGATGCATTGGGATTGGGTATTTTTAACTCAATACCGGGAGCTATTAGCGAATCGGTATTTTACCGACTGGATTTTGGCTTGATGCATGAGGCTGTATGTCCGAGGAATTCCATCCTTTGACTTGAAACTGCTAAGTCAATTTATCTTTTCCTTTAAAATAGATTGGATTGTGTTGTTATGTTGTGAGGACTCTTGGACCTGGCGATTCATGGAGGCTCAGAGCAGAGAACATACTTGCCATGTTGGTGGTGCTTACTTTGCAAAAGAAAAAAGAAAAAGAAACAAGTATAGTGTCTAAAAGTTTTTCTTAGGAGTCTATCAGCAGTGCTGCCATAAGTCAGGTTTGGATACTGTCTTCCTCTGTCACTGTTTTCCTAGCTACCTCTTTCTCCTCCTTCCTTCCTGTTCCGCCTTTCTCTCTCTCTTGCTCTGGGTCAAAGTACCATGCTGAAAAATACGTCCTAGTCTCCAAAATTGAGTGTCAGTGTCTACCATCTTCAAGTGCTGGCATAAATACTGAGGGCCTCATTTATGAAAAGTGACGCATCGCTGTGAGAAAACAGCGATGCGTCACTTTTCATTGTGCTCTCCTTGCGACACCAATGATGTGTCATATTTACTGTATGATGCATCATGTCGCAAGGAGTTACAGATACGTCAGTATTTCTCATGTATCTGTAGGTGCAAAAATGGCGCATTGCTGGGTCTGTCACAAAAGTGACGCACTTCCAGCAATGGGTCATTACACATGGGCAAGTCCCATGTGAAATATGCCTGCGTCAAGCTTACGCCTGCCATGAGGCAGGCGTAAGATATTGACGCATTTGCGTCCTAGAAGTGGCACAGTGAAATCCTATAGATTTCACTGCTTCACTTCTACGACCCTTTCTTGGGTTGGAACGCCTCCCCGCCTACATTATACCTGGCACAGGTATAATGTGACGCAGGGGTTTACAAAGTGACGCATCGATGTAGATGCGTCATTTTGTAAATATGGTGCAACAAGGCTCACTATTTACGACGCTTGTTCGTCACAAAAAGTGATGCACCGGCGGCGCAAAAGTGACGCGTGGGCTCATAAATAGGCCCCTGAGTAATCTGCACGTTTGAAAACACAAAACATGTTTCCACTGTAGCAAGGAAAGCACACCAAAAATGCAAACTGACCTCCCAGTACCGTTTACAGAAGTGAGTACCATAACAAGTAAATCTACAGAAAAATGAAGCTGAACAACAAAAAGAAGCCCTCAATTGCACAATACATAGCTCAAGGTAGGAAAGGAAAAAGCAAAGACAGTTTACATTATAAGGGGCACAATAGAGGCATAGAGCAAACCCAAAATGGATGGCTATGGGCACACATAATGGTATACTGCCTTAATTCAAGTATTAGGCAAATCACCAGTCACAATGGATGTCAGAGAACTTTAAAAGAATCATGTTTATGCAACATGACTTTTTATTACATCACTCCGTGGTACTGTCCATAGGATTGAAACTCCTCCATCCAGATTCATTTTATGTTTCAACATTTTTAACACTGCCTTGAAGTTGTATTCCTAGATTAAAACGACCTATGTGCTCAGAACCTGCCTGTTGTACCCAGGTAGAATAATGAATGCACTCCCAAATTCTGTTGAGGAAACCGATATACTTTATCTGAAACACAGATACAGATCTAGGAGAAATGGTGGTCATCTGGAGTGCTTTGCCATGACTTAAAAATAGCATATTGTATACTGACGCATGAAAACACTTCTATCAAAAGTGCTGTGACCCGTGTAGAAAGAATACTACTGTGCAATGGAAATACCCCTAAGAATGTGCTGCTATGATTCAACGCTCCTCCGAGTATTGGGCCCAGATCAAGCCCATGGGTTAATAAGTCACTGAATTTTGTATCTGAATATTGTGATGTAGAATTCCATATCTATCTATCTATCTATCTATCTATCTATCTATCTATCTATCTATCTATCTATCTATCTATCTATCTATCTATCTATCTATCTATCTATCTATCTATCTATCTATCTATCTATCTATCTATCTATCTATCTATCTATCTATCTATCTATCTATCTATCGTCTGTCTGTCTGTCTGTCTGTCTGTCTGTCTGACAAAATAGTGTTGTGCATGAGGAGACAAAACCAGAAGAAAAGATTAGTGAATAGAAGTAACTGTTGTACCGTTTTTAGTGGAGAATGGACACATACTTCTTGTACAGAGCCTTTCTTTAATGAAGAAAGCTATCTCCAGGATAACTGATCAGTTCATGCTATTGATTAAAGAGGACGGTGTTATGAAACGGAGAATGGTAGTCTTATAGCAAAAGAGGTGATGGTACCTAAAAATGTAGAAGAAGTTATTCAAAGACATACAAGGAAGGCGTAGTCAAGGTACTGTATAGAAATTGAATTGTGGTAGTGTTTCTAGTACTAGACAGAAATCCATTGATATATTAAGAACATTCCTACGTATCTTTCTTAGGCAAAGTTTAAAACACAAAATAAGTTAACCCACTCAACGATGCAAACTTTAGGTAGGAAGCTGTATTATGTGAAAACTCCTGCTTTAGGTTTAGGAGAAAGGAATAGAGCACTTTTGCATGGTAGTGTAGCAGACATAGAAAAGGTTTGTGGTGATGTGCAGTTTCGTTTTGTTGCTCCCGAGTAGAATTCTAGGAAAAATAAAGAGTTGTTAGGAGGAGAACTTGCAGATCAAGACACATAAATCACAGTTGATAGTTTTAAAAAACAGATTACAAAATTTAACAGAGTGTTGTCTAAAAATCCAGAGTATTTTTGTATATGTTATCGATGCACTTACTAGAAGATTTAAACGCAGACTGTTGACTTATATTTAAAAAGTGAAAAAGTAAATCATGATAACTGGCAAACGTTATCTGTGTACTTATTTGTAGAGGGATGGTTTGACTTGTCTATACAGCAAGTTATATGTAAGTAGTGTTACAATAAATTAGAAGATAAAAAGAACAACACATAGATATTAGATACACATTTTGTAAGATAACAAAATGCCTGCTAATGTGGAAAAAATATGAAGGACCTAAAATTAAAAACATCAACATTTGTAAATCTTTGCAGTATTGAGAAGGCCCGTTATGAGTTGCTCTTCAGCACTCACTACAACTCCACAATCCATGCAGTATGATGCCATTGAGGAAAACCGGGGAGCCAAATCTTAAAGTTGATTGGACTTTTGAATGGACTCTCAACTTCAATGCTGTTGTTCTGCTATTGAAGTTGAGGGTCCTTCAGCTTTGCGTTGCCATCTTGCTGCTCACTATGAACACCTCTTATGAAATGTGCAAAAAATATAAAAGGGTAAAAAAATACCATGTATGATTTTTGGCAGCATTGCGAATAAGCCTGGGCAAAGCACTACGCTATGCTTGCGTAGTTTGCGAAGTTTGCGCTACTTCGCACTACGCAAATTGCACGTAGCACAGTGCGAACACGCATAGCGTAGTGTTGCGTAGTGCAGCGGTCATTTTTTGCTTGCTCGCAGTCCTCAACGTCAAGTTGGCGACCGCGAGCAAGCAAAATGACATCCCGGCGAGACTTTTACCTCGTTCGCGATCAGCAACATCAAGTTGGCGATCGCGAGCGTGGAAAATAAACCTCCCGGCAAGATTCTCAATGTGAGGAGGTAAGGTTTCTCATTGCAAGTGGTCACGTATGCTCGCGACCGCTCGCGATGAGAAACTACCAGTTTGCGTTGAGAAAGCTGCCGCCCGAGTAAAAATCTACTCGAGCAGCAGAAAACTACAGCTCGCACTGTGCAAGATGCCGTTTTCAATGATTGCACAGTGCCGGTTGCTTGTCCGCACTGTCCAATCATTGAAAACGACATCTTGCACAGTGCGAACAGGGTACTACGCAGTTCGCGAAGTGCTACGCGTAGCTCGCGTAGTGCGAAGTTCACTTTGCGTAGCTTCGCATAGTGCTACTTCGCGAACTACGCCCAGGGTTAATTGCGAATAGCTGTAACACACTGCTCAGCAGCTCTTATAACAACAGTATAGTCCAAGCAATATGTGGCCACTCTTGAAAACTCTTGAGTCTTATCTGCTGTAGTAGTCTGTACCTCTAAAGGCACTTTCTGGACGGGAATTCTTGTTGCTGCCACTGATGTAGGTGGTCCTTCAGCTTCCTTCTGCTTAATTGGCAGTTGGACACGTTTTCTATGATAAGTTTTAAGATGATGTAACATGAACGTCGTCACACATGAGTCCCACAAAGTCTCCAGCCAAAATCTACCACCTTCTTACAATACAATTCTGGAAAAGAAGATTCAAGAAGGAGGAGTGAGTGTATGCTTCCTATTCATTTTACAGAACAGTATATTATCCAATGATATCCCTTACTTTCCCAGTCATGTGATGTTTTTAGATTGTGCATCGCACTAGTTTTGCAAACGTTTTTAATTACCCATGAGTTTGGAAAACAATTGGGTGTTTGATCGGTGTTTGGTAGTTATGTTCCATTTGTGAGTTCAGATGTTGAGTTATTTTTTTAAACTGTTCTTTTTTATAAATGTGTTGTTAAGATAAAGATAAACCAATTTGTTACCAAACAGGTAGACTCAAACTTTGTGTACAATATTTCTATGTATCTGTTTTTGACCTTCTCATTTGTATTCATGATTACTGATGTCATTGTGACCTCTGATGTTGCTGTGAAGAAGGAAGATGCATTTTTAATTTAGCTATTTCAACAAATGAATACAAAGGGGACAGTTAAATTAGTTTCTGACTAAATAGCTACACTGAAACCTTATGTAAAATATGTCTATATATGTGTTTTACACCTTGTTAAAAAACACCCAGTATTCGTTGTCTGTCCTTAGCAATGGCAATCATAGAATCATACAGGCACCACCTGTGCAATAATCAAGAACATCCTTTCTCTATCACCCTGCAAACGTGCCTCCTGGCATAGTATTAGTTAGGATATGACGTCTTCTTGGCTAGTGAGGGTATTTGGGGGCTAAGTATCCCTCTTTTACCTCCAGCAAGTTCCACACAGTCAGTTTGCTAAGAGGTCTTTCTTCGGAGGCCACACACCCTTTCTGCACCACTCTGCACACGTCTCCTGGCATACTACTGGTTATAAAGTTGTCTTGGATACTAAAGGACCTTGGGGACCAAGAAACCCTCTTGGTACTTTCTAGTCGTACTCAGAGTGATTTCTGAGAGCTGGTCAGAGGCCATCCCCCTTTCCACACCATTCTACAAAGACCATTGCTACTTAAAAAGCCATGCAAATTCTGTGTAAAAACCAAAGGTTACAGTTAAGTTATAGTTAGGAATTAGAATCTATCCTCCTGGCAAATGCCACACAATGAGGGAAACATGGCCAATGGATGGGGGTTGAGTGATCAGGGCGGCGCAAGGCCGCAAGTAGGCTGTGATTGTTTTATACCGCTGACATATAACATCCCTGTTGCTAACAGGTTTGGTCCTTTAGATCTGGTTGACTGACTAAAGTCCACTGGTCCCCCCACCAAATGGACCCGTGACAAACACGGTGACCTAGTACAAAAGAATGGAAACGGGAAGCAAGGAAGCAAGGAAGAGATAAGGAGCAGACCAACGTAGGCGGTCCCCCAGATTTCAACACCACCCTACCTAGTAACCCTCACTGTGCCAACAAATGTAGCTCTAGGTGAGGGGGACAGTCCGATTGTATACACCAGGCTCCATCAAAGGCATGCCTCACCCCACAGGCTCCTTTGGCCAACATACTAGGACCCCTAAGCTCGTGGATTCTTTCTTGGAACATAGCAGGTCTTAACACGAAACTGGAGCTTCCAGATTGGGGGGCACTCATAGACCAACACAATCTACGCATGTTCCAGGAAACATGGTCAAGAGCAGACACATTTAGAGTGGGCTATGCGTCGTACTGTGCTCCAGTAGTCCAGGGGGCTAGGGGGAAACTCTCGGGGGACCTGTGCACTTGGGTTGGAGTGCACCTGGGCTGTAAGGCCAAACAACTAGAGACCTCTTCCCCTGATATTCTGTGTGTCCTTCTCTCCTTTCCTAAATCTAGAAGGATTGCCCTAATCAATGTCTACTCGCGGCCTGTATGCTATGGTCAATCCTCTCATACGCTCAATTGTCTATCCTCATTTCTCCTCACTATACCGGAGAACTGCTGGGTCATCCTAGGCAGGGACTTTAATTGCCAATTCGAGCCCCTGAACGGCCTATCCTTTAGTATCACAAGTGAGGAGGATTCATTTTGGACAATTCCTGACCCCACTATTCCACCAACACGGGCATGGACTCCTCCGGTCCTACAAATGAATGCACTCACACTAAGCCACTCATTGAGGGCCTGCAATGGTCGACTTCCATCCGACAGTCCCGGGAACTTTACTTTCAATAGACTGGGGTATGCCTCAATCTCATATTACATCCTGGTAGATGTTAGTGTATGGCACAGGGTTCTCGACTTTAAGATCATTTCCCACCAGAAGAGTGACCACAATCCTCTGCTTTTAGAAATATCGCTTCCGCATGCTGAAGACCAACTTAGTCCATCTCTAACAAATAACCCAGACCTAATAGTGGCTGCAGGGGGGAGGAGGGTGCGCTGGGGGGAACTCACTCAAGCACCGGATAAAATTGCCTCTCTATACCAACAAATTGTCCCCATACTAGAATCTGCATTCGCCCTATCCGTGTCCAGCAGCACTTCATCCTCCAAAGCGACAATTGCTAAAAACCACCAGGACCTGCTTTCTGCCCTGGCCCAATTTTTCTACACTAGCAATAGGACAAGGCCGAAATCCAAACCAAGGCACCCTTGGTTTAATCCACACTGTAAGGCAGCCAAGTATGACCTCCTAATTTCCATCAGAACGAATGATAGAGCACGGATCAAGGAGGCTAGGGATCAGTATAGGAAGGTTGTAGCCAGAGCCAAAAAGAACTGGGAAAGCGATAAATGGGAAGCAATAAAAATAGCACTGGATAACCATGATATGAGAGACTTCCGGAATCTAGTCAAGACAGGGAAATCCGAAGGCCAACAGACCATAGCACCAAACATGGGGGAAGAAATCTGGAGAGCTCATTTTAAATCTTTATACTCTAGGACATCAGAAGATGAGGGTAGGGTAGACACATCCACCCCAGATGTGGTGCCCTCAAGTCTAGATGCCCCACTCTGCACAATGAAGGAGATCACAGAGGCACTGGGTAAGCTCATCCCAGCTAAAGCACCGAGGCTGGAAAAGATCCCTGGTGACCTATTTAGCTTCGAACCCACAGTCTGGGCTCCCTACCTCTGGTCATTATTTAATGCTATCCTACACATGGGCCGGGGCTGAATTTATCCTGATCTATAAAAAGGGTTCACCACTTAATCCAGCAAATTATCGCCCCATAAGCCTCCTGGATGTCACCCAAAACTTTTGCTTGTGTACTCTTGGGGCATCCAAAAATCTGGATAGAAGAGAACAATGAATTAACACCCCTACAAGCAGGGTTTAGGGCTAAGACCTCTAGCATTGGCCAGATTTTTAGATTACACCTTATCCACTGGAAAACCGTGGTCTTAGAGGGTGGCAGCCTTTATCTCACATTCGTGGATCTTAAATCCGCCTTTGAGTTGGTGCAGCGAGATCAGCTGAGGGGTATACTTCTTGATTTGGGAGTTTCCGAATATCTCTGCCACCTGCTGAAACGTCTCCACCAGGAGAATTACGTGGGAATAAGATACGGAAAAAATTGTGAACTGTCCGCCCCTTTCCCTGTCGAGAAAGGGGTGCGACACTCTTCTCCCTTTTTTTCAAAATGGCCTAATCGAAACCCTGCTAGATGGGAAAGACATTGATGTGCCGAGGTTGGCAAACTGCAAAATTACAGCTCTTATGTTTGCGGATGATACACTTCTACTCTCCAAATCTCCCATGGGCATGCAGAGGGTGCTTGAGGTATTCAGCACCTTCTGCAAAAATCGGGGACTGTAAATTAATCTCCAAAAAAACAAGTACAAGGTTTTTAATGCCAACACTTCGAATTGCCTATTTCCCTGATTAGATGGCAGGCCCCTAGAGAGGGTGTCCATCTTTGACTCCCTCGGGATCACATTAACCGAAAAGATGGAATGAGGGTCACAAATAAAGAAAGCTAGCCTCAAACTGACCCAGTCCTTGGGGGCATCATAAAAGTCTACAAGAGTTGCTCGCAAAAAGTGATAGGCCCTGTAGCAGAAATATATAAGATCCAGGCTAGGGGAGCGTCATTGTATGTGGCAGAATTGTGGGGTCACTGCCCATCTACCTTCCTCTCAATGACAGATTCTTTTCTTAGACAACTGTTGGGCCTCCCTACGAGCTCCCCACTAACACCGCTTAGGATGGATCTAGAGATTAGCCCTATACCAGATGTAGTCTTCTCTAGACCTCTCCTATACTGGCGACGTCTTTGGAGTACACCCGAATTGGCGGAATACAGAGAGGAGCTGAAAGATATCATGTGCATCCAAGGTGCAGGAAAACTCCCATGGATAGCCTATATTAGGAATACCTGCCAGGCCTTAGGGAGGTCAAATATGTGGACAACCCCAGATGAGACGTGTCCATTAATTGCCTGAAGGACACTACTTCATTCTTACAGAGAATTTAAACTGGCCCTACTATGGCGTAGGTCTAAGCCCAGCTATTAAGCAACAATACAGGATAGAAACGGCCCTAGACCCTATTCAACCGCTTCTAGCCCAAAAACTTTACAACCAATGCAGACATTGGGCGCTCCCGCTCCGAGCATTCACGAATAAATGGCAGGGAGCCCACACTCTAGACTAAGGCTGGGCGTCGTGCTCTGCTTCGTCCACGGAGTGCACGTAGCGCTGCCTGCTTCGCCGTTTACGAAGTAGGCGTAGCAGGCAGCGCTACGCACACGCCGCTTTGAAGCAGAGCTGCCCGCCACCCACCTCCCGCCCACCCTCATTTTAGAATAATTTAAAGAATGTAAAAAGTAAATAAATTACCTTACCTGCAGTGCGGCATCCCAGGGCTCCCTCTTCCTGCTTGCCGGAAACTTCTTCACACAAATGCGCATGCGCGTACGCCCACGCATGCACATTTCGCGCGAGATATGCGCATTCGCGGGCGTCCGCGCATTTGTGTGAAGAAGTTGCCAGCAAGCAGGAAGAGGGAGCCCCGGGACGCCGCACTGCGGGTAAGGTAATTTATTTACTTGTTACATTCTTTAAATTATTTTAAAATGAGGGCGAGTGGGAGGCGGGCGGCGCATAGTGGGGATACGCGGAGTGCGCAAGTGTGCGTAGATTTTGCCACACTACGTGCTGCTCCATGTAGCCCCACTACGCCCAGGGTTACTCTAGACTTCCCTGGGTGTGACCGAGCTGAGGAATCTTAAATGCGCGTCCTCTTCTTCTGCCCTGCCTATGGGAAGCCTAGGTCACGGTGGCTTTTACAACTGTGTAGAAACATGGAGATCAGACATTGCGCAGAGGTGTACATGCTTTTTAAGTACAAAACCGACTCACTTATTGTGTTTACCATCTCACGGTTTCTATACTCTATGTGGTGCACCCGCAGAGCGATCCTTAAGCAAACTCCCCTAGGAAAACCGTAGCTCCCTAGTAATTTCTACATACATATGCTTTGCTAAGTCATGCAATAGATGAAACAAAGCGGTTTGTACACACCTACAATATGGTTATCCCCACTGCAAATTAACCTTCTTTGATGGCCTTTTAATCATATAATTGTATTTGTTTTAACTCGGACCCTTTTTAACACCTGCTATAAATATCTTTTAGAAAAGTCAAAATGCTTTTAGCAATCGATAGGCATTTTATCTATCAATGAATTAGCTTTTAGCCATAATATGTGCTATTTTATTTCATCTAGTAAACAATGCAGAAATTACAAATCCTTTGTACATTGCACTTTATCAAGCTATAGAACCCCGAGTAGGGAGTCAATCTAAGAATGTACTAAAAGCTTCTATAACTTGGAGTATTACAATTTTAAAATGCAGATGTCATGTACATAGTTTTTATAATAATAAATTGTATTTTCTTCCTATTTTTTGTTGTTTTTCTTTTTATGTACTACAATGTATGTATTGTTTTCTTTTTTTATGTGCTTTCTGGCCTGTATGGTCGAAATAAAGCTTTTCTTGACTGGCATCTAAAAAAACATAGAAACTCACTGAAAAAACAAAGGTTACAGGGCTGTTGTAGTTAGGAAATAGGATTTAAAAAAACTTGGATATTCACTGAAAAAAATCAAAGTTTATAGGGACGTTAAATTTGGGCTGATCATTTACTCATACAAGTTAGAGCTAACTATAACTTGCACCCCAGCAATGCACTGCTTATGACCTCACATATTACATCACTCATGACATGGTCAGTGACATCACTCATGACATCACTGATGACATCTCAAATTACTTTACTCCTCATGACATCACTGATGACATCAGTTACAGAATATTAGATGCAGCTACGCACACCCCATGTAACCTTTCATACACCCACTCCAGCTTTCACACGACCATTCTCGAAACCATTGACAGATCCATACCAGTACTTACATACCCACTCACTGAATCATAGATCTACACACACACACACACATCCACTCACTCACCCATGCAGCCACTCATACACTCACTCACTCACTAATACAGCCACTGACATATCCACTCATAAACCCATACACCCACTCACACACTGTCAGGCACTCATAGAGCTACTCACACACCTACTCACTCACCCATAGAGTCAATCACATAGCCACGTACTCACAAATACAGTTATACACACACCAACTCACTTATTCATACAGATAATAACACATACTTACTCAGCTATACAGTCACTGACAGAAGCACATACTCACCCATACAACCACTCTCACAATCACTCACTAACACAGACAGTCAGTTATATACTTCAACACTCACGTATACTGCCTTTCATATATGTAGTTACTTACCCATACACCACTGAAACATCCATTCACTTTCCGACACAGCCATATGCACACTCACTCGCCCATACTGCCCCTCTCGGATGCACTATTGAACCCATATAGCCAGTGATTCACCCACTCACTCATCCATGCAGGAAGTTACACACCCCCTCACCCACTCACACAGACAATCATGCACCCATACAGGTACTCAGACAACCAATTATTAATCCAAAACAAAACAAACTCCAAAAAACTGTTCTCTAAATCCTTCCTTCTTCTATCCCTTCACTATCCTTTTCAATCCAAAAAACAGACTAACATGTCCACCATCCAAATTAATTTCCTATTTCCCTATACTAATTCACCATTTATCCTTTATAGGTTCCGGGGTAGTGTTCTACTTGCCAAAAAAGCACTTCAGCACCCCATCAGGGTTAGCAAGCTCCATTTAAATGCAAACCTTTTTCCCTCTTCTATTCTTCTGAATCCAAATAACTGACTAGCATATTCACAGTCAAATTACTTTCATATTTCACTATACTAATTTACTATTAATCCTTTATGGGTCTTGGAGTAGCGTTCTAATTCCAAAAAAGCGATTTGACGCCTAGTAGTAAGCGCTATATAAATGCAATTACAATACATTACAATATAGCTACTCATATACCTACTCACCAATACATGCAGTCACTGACAGACTGATACTGACATTCACACAAATTAGTTACTCACCCATACATTCACTGAGACATGAATAATCACTCACTTTTACAGTCTGTCATGCACCCACTAATTCATCCATACATGCACTCATACACCCATTGATTTATCAATACACCTTAATGTATATATATTTAACACTCGTAAACCTTTTAGAAACACTCACAGTCACCAGCTGATGTCATCAGTGATGTCATATAAGATGTCATCAGTGATGTCACTGACCATGTCATGAGTATCAATATGTGACATCAGAAGCAGTGCATTGAGGGGGCGTGAGTTATAGTTAGATCAGCTAACTATAACTGCTGAATTTCTCTGGTTTTGTACAAGTGTAATATCAGCCTAACTATAACATCCCTATAACCTTTGTTTTTTTTCAGCAAACTCTAAGTTTTATTGATCCTATTTCCTAACTGTTAGACCTGGTACCATTGGCGTGAGTCTCCCTTCAATTTTGTTCTGATTGCCTCCTCTGTTTTTGATATATTTTGCTGGTTTAGATGCTTTGGGCACTGTGCCACTGCTATTCAGTGCCACAGTGCAAGTGCTCCCTATGTTAAATTAATGTATTGATTAGTGACTCCATGATTGGTTTATTGATTTACTTGTCAGACCCTAGAATAGTGCATCATGTGTGCCCAGGGCTTGTAAATCAAATGCTGCTGGTGGACTTGCAGCACTGGTTGTGCCACCCACAGAAGCAGCTTGTAAAGTGTGTCTCATGCCTGCCATTGCAGAGCCTGTGTGCAGTCTAGTACTGCCATGCTGACTGGGTGAGTGCACCCACTTACCAGTCCCTAAACCTTCCCTTTTCTTCATATCAGACACTCCTAAGGTAGGCCCAAGGGCAGGGTGCTTGTAAGTATAAGGTAGGACATGTTCTGGTGTGTGTGGCATGTCCTAATAGTGAATTACAGCCATTTTCGCTTTCACTATTGCAAGGCTACCAGTCCCCATAGGCCAGAATGGGCAGTTTGATTATAACACCTTATAATCCTAACTGACCCAGGGAACATGGCAGAAATTCGAAATTAGTATGCCTGAACTCAGAATGATAAAATACATCTTTTAGTGAAGTTGGTTTTAACATTCTGTGTTTGAAAATACCACTTTTAGAAAATAGGTATTTTCTTACCTAACCATTTAGCCTGCCTCTGCTAGCTGGTATATTGTGTGTCTGGTTATGTGAGTGACAGGGGCTTGGGGATTCCAAGAGACAGGGTAAGTCAGCACAGGGCTGAATAGACCTATCTGCACGTAGAGTGGTGGGAGGAGTAGCACCTGGGTCTGAATAGGGCTGAACCTGCCTTCCACTATGCTGGCTCAACTTCCTGTGGTGCGTCTGATGTCCGTGGCCCACCCTGCCAAGGGAAAGAAGGAGTCCTGTAAACAAAGTGCTCCAGGACTGCACAGAACTGGGTTGGACTAGGTACAGGCTCCTCTGCCTTCAGTGGGCAAAGGATTTAGTAGTATAACTATGGGGACCCAGACTCCAATACTTTAGATCAATTCTGGAACAACAAAATAAACATCTGCCAAGTAGAAGAACCAAGGAATCTGTAGGAGTTGGAAGGCCCCCCCCCCTGCCAGTGTGCTGTGTTGCTGGGTTGCCCTACAGTGGTGTCTTCAGTGCCAAGGAGAGGAGAAGGAACTTTCAAAGAACTTTCATCATCTTGCAGAATATTACTCCAAGGGCTTCAACTTGTGCTTGCCACTTGCTGAAGTCTCAGGGACAAACAGACATCACCACCAGATCCCCTCTGAATTCCTTTGCTGGGAATTTTGTCTGCAGAAGCCTGCGTGTCGCTGGGAGCTGGAAGCGCGACTCAACGAAAAAAAGCATGTCGCAGTCGCAGCTGTTGCCGTCACATTGCCGGAGAAGCGTGTCACCGACGCATCACCGGAGAAGCATGTCGCCGCTGCAGAGGTTGCCATCACATCACCGGAGAAGTGTGCCGCAGGGCCAGTCGCGTCTCCGCCGGGTGTGCACACAACATCTTCATGTCGTCGCATCAAGGGCGCCATCTTATCGCATCTCACCGGATTGTCGCATCGCATCGAGGCGCCATCTTGTCGCATCGTAACCGGAATGCAGTATGAAAATCTACGCATCACCTCCTCTCCGGTAAGGACCAAGACGTATCCCCTACTCTGCGCAAGCATTGAGGCGCGACGCATCGTCTCCCTTGAAGCAAGGATCTGACGCATCTCCATCCCTGCAAACCTTTTGTTTGTTTTGCGTTACGCATCCAGGTACTTTTGTGAGAACTGTGTCGCATTTATCATCAACTTGAACTAAGTGATTTCTACCATCTTTAAGTCTATTTTGAGTACAGTATTGTGGATTTTTGTCGTTTGTGGTCTTGTGTTAAGTCTATATAAAGAATACTTATTTTTATAAAACCTGTGTGGTGTCCATCTGTAGTGTTTTCACTGTATTACTGCATGTGTTCACAAATACTTAACACACTGCCTCTGATATAAGCCTATCTGCTTGTGCTAAGCTACCAAGGGGGTGAGCAGGGGTTATCCAGTAGTGTAATCCCCTTTCCCTGACTTAGAAGCAAGGGTCCCTACTTGGTCAAAGGTACTACCTCTGCCAACTAGAGACCCCCAGTTCTAACACTAACTATAACAGGGACGTTATAGTTAGGCTAGTCTTTCACTTCATTTGTTCAGCATTTTGTCCATCATTTGTTCTTTTTGCGTTTGTCACTCTAAGTGGGAAGGGTATACTCAGATGTGGGTCCCGTGCTCACTGTGCCACTGGATTCAGACTACCTGACTGATGAGGGGTGATATCCCGAAACTGGTCCCAGGAATCTTGTTTCAGGTGTGGGGAGGATCTGGTCTGGTAGTTTGGGCTAGAATGTTTTCCCATGTGGAGCAAGGCCAAGACTGATTTGCATATGGCTGGGACCAAACTGGGGTGGCATGGTGAGCAAATAACAGATGGATTAAACCCAGATCTGTGACTGTGGGTGGATATTGGATTTGTTCAGCATTCCGTCCATCACTTGTTATTTTTACTTTTGATTTAAACTAGACACAGTCAGTCATCATATTTAAGCAGTGTATCTCAATTTTCTACATGCTGTTTGTTCAATAGAGAAGACTCTGGATTTGAAATAATGGGCAATATCTAAAGTGGAATCCCAAAATGATAAATGTTTAGCTATCGTAAACCAAAGCTTTAAAACACAATACCATGAACACTTGTTTTGAATCTGTGTACATTCAAAGATGTTTAACTGAGAGTGAGAGCTCATATCTGTTCAAATCTCTACTCCCAATTGGAAATATTTGGTGATGATTGACCAAGCAAATTTATAAGCATGTATGGCTCAACATATGAAAGAAGTGTGCCTGTGAAAATGTATTACCTGACACCCTTCCAATAGGTTTGGAGTCCTTTTTTTTCAAGACACACATTCTGTAGAGACAGGTGCCAAGTGTTCCCTCACCTCAGTGGAAGAAGGGAAGATGTCAGGACTTTGTGGCTTCCCAATCTTACAAACTCTCATCTTCACATGGTAAATTGCAATTGTCTCCCGACTCTACCATGCTGTAAAATTACCATAATAAACAAGCTTTCTACATTTTCAATCTTACAAGGTGTCCATCTTTTCCACTGTGGGAAAGTGCCCACTGACCTTGACAATAAGAAAGGGCATTAGAAAGTACTTTTAAGAGAATAAATTATCAGCCTTGCATACTAGAGAGGAAAACACATTGTGTTGACTTTTTTTCTGTAAGTCCCAATGGAATTCAAATCGTGTATTTGTCTTGAGATATTTAATCCCTCCTTCTTGTGCTTCGAAAGACAACTAAAAGATCTTCTCATAAATCAGCCCCTTAACTCTTCTGGCTCCAATGCTCAAACCACAACTTGTATCTCATCTGGAACCTCTCCCCTGAGCTGTACATTATGTTTGTTTATCTGCAATAAATTCTGTTTGTCAACGCTTAGTACGGAACTCAAATCTCATCTGGATTTTCTTCCCTTAAGTGTATAATATATTTGCTCCTCTACAGGAAATGAGTTGTTTGTTTTTCTACAAGATTTAATTTTTTAACAAATCTTACCTAAAGCTGCCCTCACTGATGGTCAGTCCACATCTTGTATCACATCTGGAACCTCTCCCCTGAACTGTACATTATGTTTGTTCCTCTACAGGAAATGATTTGATCGATTTTTCAACAATATTTTATTTTGTCGTCACTGTTATTTTAACACTGCCTTGGACAATGTATGTAAAGCACTCTGATACCCTTGGGTCTGGCCCGCGCTCTATAAACCTACTAAAATAAAATAAAAGAAGTAAAAAAAATCATCAATCAAGCAAAAAAGCACTTTCAAATTTCAATAGAGCTACCAAGAATCTACTGGCTCTGAAACAGGCTCAATAAATATTTTACTTCGGCAACATATTTTTCATGTTAAAATGGGATTTTGCAATGCGTGAAATTCCAATGTTGCAAACTAGTCTTGGCAGCCACTGGAAGATAACACTGATTTACAGTGGGAATGTAATCAAAACTTTTGCTTTCCAAATATGAATGCTTTAGGTAATACAACATGCCCCCACATAGAAATTCAATTCAGAAATGCAGCATGTTTCTGTGCCGAGAAATAGATCGATTTAAGGAAATCCAATTTGGTAATTTTAGCCTGGTATTTTAACTGTAAATCAGAAAAACAATGTGTAGGGTATTTAAGTAATACTGAAAAAGTGAAATAATAAAAATGCCAAAAATAAAAGTTCAATTCAAATTAGACCAAATGAGTACAATTTAACAAACAAAAGGACTCTAAAATGACCAAAAACAATCAGTGGAACCAGATATATGAATTTCTAAAGTTTTACCTGGAAATAGCACCAAAAAGCACTTGACACTAATGACAGTGTATGTTCGTGGTAGACCTGGACCAAGGCGCAATTTCAAGCTGACCACAAAGGTGCGGGTTAGATACTCCCACCATGTTCATCCGATCAACGATTTTCTATTTGACTTAGAGCCTAATTTAGATCTTGGCACATATGTTACTCCATCACAACGGTGACAGATATCCCATCCGCCAAAATAGAAATCCCATAGGATATAATGGGATTTATATGTCAGAGGATGGGATACCCGATGGAATAACCAATCCGCCTTTTAAGTCCCAATCAACCACAGGAGTACACTTCGAAAGTCCCCCAGGACCTCGGAAGCACTTAGAAATTCCCAGTGTGTCAGGCAGTGGCCACCAGGAGGGTCCAGTCCAGGTCCAGTTGCTACTTATTAACTGGATATCTACAGGAGAAGGCCTCTTGCAGCTCCATACAGGAGATTGGCCAACTGACCCTTGGAGTGCACTTTTTTGTCTTGGCTTTAAGAGGGAGCCGGTCCAGTTCATCAAGGCTCTTCTCAGGTCACAAACCATAGGTCCAGCGCTCTTTCAGTCTTCCTCAGGTCCATAAAATGTTCTGGAGTGGGTGCCTAGAGGTGCCATTGTTATTAACCCCGTGTGGCATACTCCGCTTCACCAGCAGAGTTTTACCAACTCCGTGCTCCGCTGGGAACGCGAAGTGGAGGCACAACTCCGGCTCTGTGGCGGTGTGGAGTACCGCCCTCAGCCCCTGCGCCACCAGGCACAAAGAAAAGAGTAAAAAAAACCACTTACCTTCTCTATTGCATCTGCGGGCCGCCCTCCTTATCGCCTTGGTGTCTACTTGTTGCCACCGTCCTCCTCCTCGTTACTGGTTGCAACTCCTCGCCATGGTGTCTCCTCGTTGCCGCCGTCCTCCTCCTTGTTGGCGGTCACAACCCCCTACGTTTTACGTCTTGCATGGCCTGCTACACCCTTCGGTTTACATCTTGCGTGAACTGCGCATGCGCAGTCCACACAAGATGTAAAACATAGGGGGTTGTGACCAGCAACGAGGAGGAGGACGACGGCAACAAGGAGATACCATGGTGAGGAGGAAGGTGGCCCACAGACGCCAGAGAGAAGGTAAGTGGATTTTCTTACCCTTTTTTTCCCCTAAATGTTCGGTGGGACTGGGGCGGAGCGGAGTTCCAAAGAGTTTTTTTTTTAACTACGTGGAACTCCGCAAAGTGCGACTCTGCATACTTTACCCAGGCTTAATATTTATGCCTGGCACCACCAAGTGGGTGAAGAGGAATCTGGGCACTCCCTAACTGATGTATTAAAAGTTCCTGGACCCACTTGTTCAGTAGTTCTTTCTTGCTTTACTGCAAACAGGCCTAAAATGCCATGTCTGGACATTTTCAAGAGGGAAAACAGGACTAAACATGGACTCTGAGTGCTGGGAGTGTGCAGTAAAGTGGAACATGCTAATCCCAGTGACCGCCCGCACCTAACACTAAAATCTAGTCTGAAACAGGCACTGCACCCATAACAAACTCAGAGAAAGAAGTCTGGTAGGACAAAAGCAGAGTTCTTCCGACACCAGACAGAGGATTCACAGGAATCATCTTGGCATCCTTTTCTCTCCCTTTCAAGTGTGCCCCAAGTGGTACATGTGGCCCAATAGACCTGTGAAGCAGGAGTTGACAGTGTGGTATCACAGTATATGCCGCATCCCCCCACTCTTAATATTCTGTGGAGTTTAGTGGAATATTCTCTGCCCATTCAGGCCAGCCTATTATATGCTCCCGGGAGGATTTCACACTTCATTCTCACCTATTCAAGGCTGAGCACAAGCTGGCAGAAGCTGGACAGCTATTGAAAATGAGCCTCCAGGAATTTTAGGCATGGGAAAGGTAACTTTCTAAAAGTAATTTTTGCTTAAAATGAAATTAAAATCTGACTTCACTATTGATTTGGATTTTAACAGCTTTAAAAATAGGGGTGTAATTATTTATCTAGCTCCATGCACCTTACCATGTGAGCTAAAAGGATTTCATATGGTTGATTCATTAATATTTAAAAGGGATTTTTTTTTACCTGTTAAAGGATTTATTTTAAGAATTCATACTGCAGCAGTCAGACTACAATGGTGGGCATGAAACCATGTTTTGTTTTGTTACTCACTATATTTCACAATAAGTGCTGCAGTCTAAGGGTGACAGTGATTTTTACATGGCATGTTTGTATTTGTGCACCTTATACTATGAAATTATACAAAAGGTAAATATGCCAACCAGAGATTCGTCAATTTCTCCATGTTTTGGGGGTCAGAGAACATACACTGGGCTCTGCATAGGAGGACACCAGTGTGAAGTGTCTAAAAACCAGCAATAATATAGGATCCCGTAATAGACCGAAAATTGCAGGTTACCGAACTGAAAAGGCATATTTCTTACAGAGAACATGCCTTACTATTTTCTAAGCCTAAAATATTCCCATTCCCAAATGTCCTCACCCCCCCTGGGGGAAATAATATGAGGATCGCCAACATTTGGCTTGCCCTTCCTTTGCCCGCCATCCACCACCTAACGGTTTCTACTCTGCAAAGCAGAAAGAATATACACTCTAACAGTGAACAGGCCTTTCATGGGGCATTACTCAGTAAACATCAAGGGGGATAAGACACTTGAATAAAACAGGATTAAGAAATGGAGCAGTACCTGCCATCATGTACACCATATTACAACAGGCATTTTCAGTAGCACACAAAATGAATTGCAATAACTTTAAAATGTATGCTTTATAGTAAGTAAGTAAGTAAGGTTGAAGACATAGAAGAAATCTTATGTACTGTGAAGAACATAAACCCACGTTCATAACTTACAGATAAGAATTATAGTCACAGTGTATCATCATATTAATCCATATTGTTTGGATATTTATTAATATGTGGTTATGGGTACATTTCCTACCCCTGTTGCCGTAGTCAAGAATCTGCGAGTGGGGCTTGATGAAAGCTTATCCATGAGTCATCAAATTGCCATGGTGGCTGCCACATGTTTTGGCATTCTATGATGGCTTAAGAAAATCTTGGGATGTCTCCCTAACTCTGCACAAAGAAACATTATCTGCCTTTAGTTATTTCCAGGTTGCATTACAAAAATGTTCTCCATCTTGGAGTCAAGAAGAGCCTGCCTAAACGATTACTCAACTGCTAGTATGCTTCGTGAACTTTATTGGCTTCAAATTGAAAATCGTGTTCAATTTAAGGCACTTTGTTTTGTTCATAAATGTCTCTACAACTCAGGCCTCATCTCTCTTAGATCTCTGGTGTCACCATACATATCCAACCAGGCTTTGCTGTTTAGTAACTTGGACCTTGCTATAATTCCTCAAATTAAGAAATATAGGAAGGAGTCTGTGCCTTTTTCTTCTTAGGCCCAAAGCTGCGAAACTCCTTAGCACAGATCTGAGACCCTGTCACTCTTTATCACTCTTCCGTAAGAAGCTGAACACTTGGCTGTTTCAATATTTGGTGTGATGTGAAGTTGGTTTCTGCGTTATAGCACAGTGCTGGGAAACCCTACCTGGGTAGCCATGCACTCTGCAAATCTATATTATAATAACATAAAAATATCTCTATATGGTCAACGGGTGCGTGTGGCGATATTATGAAATCATGCTTGTCCCACTCAGCTCTGAGGGTTGATAATAGATTTGGTAAAGACTATTATTAGAATAAATTAAGAAAAACTGTTTTAATTTGCAGTGAGTATTTGCATACACTCCTCTTGTTTTCTTTCACAATGATGGGCCCTTCTCTGTTGATTGATTGTGAGTAGGTACAAAAGTTCAACAAAGTTACAGTGCTTGGTACATAATGCAGCCTCAATTGGACAACTGGAAGGCCGGTACCCTCTTTTAGGGCCGGATATAGTATCCATTTTTGGGTCACCAACACTCCAGATTAGAGTTTGATATCTCAGAAATAGATTTTCAAATGCATGAATCTCAGCAGTCTTTAATGTTTCTCCAAATTCCTAAAAATGGTGTGTGACAGGATACTGATTCAGTTGGTTGGTGTCTCTTCCAAATTCTAAATTGTTATGTAATGTATCACTGTTTTGCAACAGTTAACACAACGGCCAACTATTGAAAGGTTACCAACCTCCAAGTTGGGTTGGTAACATATTTGTCCTTTCGACCCCTTTCACTTTGTTACTTTGCAAATATTTAGCACGATCTCAAGGAGAGTAGGCAGAGGTCCAAAGAAACACTGCCAACTCTCAGTGAAACATTATTTAAAAGAAAACATTTTCTTTTAAACACACTCCTAGTTCCGTTAACAAAAACAGGCTGCATTTAAAATGGAAAAGTTTACTTTATTATAATACAATCTCCGAACCCTTCAAGGACACCATCTCTGTGATTGAACCCAATCAAGGAGTGAGATGTAATTTGTGACCTGCTTCAAGAATGCCAATAAGGTAGGTCAGATTGCAACTCTGTCCAATTCAGAATTTTATTAACTGACTTATTAGTATGAGTCAGTTCGCAAAATTCCACACTGATTGCAAAAATACTGATTGCAAACTGTGCCACATTTTTGGAACTAGTGTAACAGTATACATCTGGCACTAGTTCCCATCTGTCTATGACTGGCTGTGTGCTGGACACACAAGGACAAGAATGTTACACTAGAACCTATAGCACAGAAAATTGCAAAAAAAATGCGACTGCATATGGAGCCATACATTCACACATATGTGCGCACACCAACACACACACAGACACACACACACTTATCACTTTAAAATGAACATTATTCCAAAAAAGAGAACCTCCCTAAGAGGAGATGTGGCCTGAACAGACATTACGCTTACACACCAAGTCATAAATTTGGTGGCAGTGGGGCAGCTTATAAAACCTCCATGATCTCTATCTCCAGAACTCAAAATAGTGTTGGTCGCAACATTCATTCCCCACAAAAGACTCAATTGTCAAAGGCAGAACTCTCCAAGGACATTGCTGAACTTTTGTCCTTTCTCAATGACAATACCGATCAAGCTTCGATTGAGTGGGACGTTGACACCACTAGGTCTCTCAGTTCGTTCAACAGTGAGACAGCTCAAGCCATAAAACTAGAGGAACACATGTCTCCATCTTCAGTGAACGCAATGAGAAACCATCTTGTGAAGCTAGAAGAGCACTACATCATGAATGAGGAGATCCTCAATGTAATGGGAAACAGCGTTTACATCACATGTGCTACAACTCATGCGATTACAATGCATTTACAATGCGGTTGTTACAACGACCGCAAGCCATTACATCACAAGTCATTTCTATGACTTGCTGTAGAGGGCGCGCTCAACTAAGGCATAGTATAATTTACTGTTCCAACACCTTCCCTACTGTTGCACATTCTGGAGTTGGCTTGTAACAACGCAGTCATTTTAACGACCGCGTTGTAATCACATGCGTTGTAGCTCATGCGATGTAACATCGCATATTGAATGTAATGGACCAATTTGATACCCCACCTATAAATCAATCCTTGTCTGATCCAAGTGAATGCTCAAATGATTTATTGGTTGCATGTGGGCATCAAGCTAATAGCCTCCTGCCTTTAAGGACATGATGATCCCAAAAATTGTTCACAGACAAGATATATCACCCAGAGAAGCCCAGTGATTTTAACAGCAGTAACCCAACGAATGAAGATGTAACTGCAGGGGCCAACACATTGAGCTGGTGGTCCGCTATGGACAACACCTTGACAATGACGGGCCAGGCTTCCATAATGCATGCTGTTAAATTAGATACACAAATATTAATTTTACAATCACTGGTGATTCACATCAAAACCATCAACACTCGACTAGAGAATTTTAATTCTCTCATTGGGAAAGCACAACAACTGGTGGATAAATCTCCCATCCCATGCTACTGCTCACTTCCTCTAGAGAACATTTTTGGCATTGCCTGTCATAATGTCAGACATTGTAAGAGAGTGCAAAGCAACTAATCTCAACCTTGGGCCAAGACTCAACCCTGAAACAACGGACACCAATGGCACGGCTGCTCCATACCCAAGCACTGATCTTCACTCTAATCAGGCACCAGAAGAACAATCCTTGCAAACACCAAAAACTTTAGGCCTTCTACCAAAAGAAAGCAAAGTCAATTACTCAGTCAACGAATCCTTAAGCTCGAACACAAGTGAACCATCCATGAACCAGCTCTTGAAGAATAACAGAAAACATCTGAGGAAGTTTAACAAGAACATCAGATGAAATTAGACCAAACAATTTTCCCCACATGTCAGAACACATTGCAGGGGAACAAGACAGTCAATAAGACAGTCAATACAACACCACTGAAGAAGAAACCACTTGATAAGAGCAGAGCCTCACCAAGTGGACTGCAACCTCTCCTTGAGGAATTAGAATCCACCCCCAGTTGTGGAACAGCCACGATAACTGAGAACTCAGACACGACATTGCTAACTGCCATTTAGTATACATTCCAAAAATGATGAGGACTGTCGCGGCCCAGACTGAGGAACTCATCGCTGGCTCAAGAATGTTTGCCCCAGGAACTTGGATCTGTTGTAAAAATATAGAAACAGCCAAACAATGGATTGGAGATGAAAAAATCCATACCCCAACACAACATGGAAAAATATAGCATGGATCAGCTGTCTCAATGCATTCTTCCTATTGAAAATGGATTGCATGGATCAAAACCCTCCTCAGATTGCTTGTACTAAATATAATCCAAAACAATGGGCACTCAATCTTCTCCAAAAAAACATAAAGACGCTCATCAAATCTATCAACTTGGACTCTAGAGCTAGACATGGCTGGATCAACAGATTGGGCCTGACCCTTCACCCGCAAATCATACACAGCACTGTCCAGTATGCAGGAATTCTGAATCACACTTCAGCCATTGTGAGCACAGAAGCATAGCTCAGAAAGGCAAAGATGAACATTGCGCTCGCCCCCGCTAAGCAAGACCCAGGTTACCAGGAAGCAGAGAGCCTAGGTGTGGCTCTATTATTTCATCTCAAATATATTTCTCGTGGATATGAAGATATCCTGAATAGAAATAACTTACTCAAACTGTTCTCGGCTCTTCCTGGCTTAGACACTCTCTAATCCAAAGATCTGGATTATATTGTATTTATCCCAGGGACCAAGGACTGCTCAAAACCAAAGTGCTGTCTTGTGATTCTAAGATAGCAAGACATGTGGAGGGCCATTCCATGACTTTAGCTGAGTGGGCAATCAGCATCATCAAAGTAACAGAACCAAAATATCCATGGCTCCTGGCAAAATCCAGCTATCAACATTGGTAGTGGGATTCTGTCCTCTAGTATTCTAAAAGTTCACAACATCCAAGATCCAAAATGGAGCTGGATCAAGAAGGAGTATGCTGCCAAAAAAAGGAGTATGCTGTTTAACCCCCTGCTTACATTGAAAGCCAACAAATTACCATGCAGAGAAATGGAACACTACTTTCAATAACATCACCCCCTCCATTCTCAATTGTGAGCTGCAGTTTTGTTCATGGAACATCCAACACCTAAACAATCTTGAGACAAACATTGTTGCAATGTAGGAAATTGGTAAATAAGACATTGCCTGCTTGAAAGAAACTTGGCAGTTGGCTGCTTCATCATGACAAGATCTCAAATTCTTCAAAGCAGCCGAACCTTCTGTCAAAGGGGGTCATACTTAGGGAGGAGTCTCCATTTTGATACACAAATCCCTAGAACTCGAGGTAAGTAGCTCGCAAGTGTACTGGGTGTGTATATCTTTGTGATAGCAATCGCTGCAATCAAAGTCCATTGTAGGAAGGCACACAAAATTGTCATCAGATGTATCTACATCAATCTCAAACAGCCCAAGAAAAAACACAGCAATAGGAGATGTTTTAAAAACTATTAAATCCCTAAGGCATCAAAATCTTGCAGCCACTTGGGTAATGGCGGGGAATTTTAATATGTACCTATTAGTAACAGTGGAATCTGCCATATGGCAACAGGAGAAATATATGGCCTGGCACATCCCTGAGATTGTCTTGGAGACAATCAGGAAGCTCAAGGCCGGAGAAAAATTTGGCACTATTGTCAACTCACTGGACCTCAGGACCCTGAATGGCTTGGGTGACCTAGAACAGCCTCCATCTTACATGCACAATACAAGCTCAAGCTCCTCCTTAATTGATTTTGTTTGGGTATCCACACAGAATTATTTTCAGGATAGTTAAATTCAAGTCCAGAACAGTCTGACTAGTAATCATGCAAGGCTAATCTGCACTTTCTCCAGATTAACTACTAGGCACTCACAAACTCAAACAATTGGCAACAAAGAGGACATCTGTGGGCTTCCCAGAATAAAATGGTCCACAACTCCATCAACTGTAAAGACGGAAGAACTGAAAGAAGTCCTAAAGTTAAGGGCAAGGGAGCAGTCATTTTCAGCCTTAGATTAGGCCCGGTTCTTGGAACAGCTACTCAACAAGTTGGCCGGTATCAAGAGAGTTGTGGGAAGCAGGCAAGCAAACAACCACACTCCGGAGCTGAGAGCCCTAAATCAAAATCTGAATAAACACCTGAGGATAGCTCATAATATTAGCTTCTCTGCCCTAACAGTGGACGTGATTCAGAATGCAAGGATGTCTTAAAGAGCACAAAGATGGACAAATCCCAGACAAAATGAAGATTTACTGTGGGTAAATCTTTATGAGGCCACAAAAGCAAAATAGTTCTGCAAACTTTTGTAGACTGGTCCAGAAAAGATCAAATAGAAACAACAAAAGGGTCACTCCATCCACTTCAGCATTCAAGTGTACTGAATACATTTCCAACCTGTATTAAAGAGTGGAGGTGGGGTCTCGCTTTGAACCATCGCCGGCAGACAAATCAGGCCATCTTCATGGAAATCTCAAGTCATGGGGTGAAGACATGGCCAGTAAATATAAGATCAAATGAATACTGACATCCTTTCAAACAGCAGGGGCCCGAGACGAAAAGGTCTCCCCACCAGAATATTCAAATCTGCAATTGAGGAATGGTCCTCTTTAGTGAACCCTCTTTTGAAGAGCTGTATCATGTTGAATGATGTGCGGAACAGTTTCAGAGGCTCCATATTAACTCCATTTCATTAAAAAAGGAATTAAAAAATTATCAACCAGCCAACTTCAAGTTAATTGCCCTCCTCGACATTGATGGGACTTGCTTTGCAAAAATCCTAAGTAATGAGCTAGAGGAATGGGCCAACTCAAAGGCATTAATTCCCCATCACCAAATCGGCCATGGAAAAGAGGGCATTTTGTTAAACTTTTCCTTTCTGATTAAGGCTGCCTCCATCAAAGACTCCCCTCTTCTGTACATACCATCCATAGCTATCACCACTAAATTTGACAAAGTGGACAGATTGAGACTATGGCAGGAGTTGCACAACTGGGGCCTCTCGGAAAATCTTTTAAGAGCCATTAGGAGCCTTCATACCAAGACTTGATTGAGAGTAACAGTATCAGCAAACAGGGTCACAATGTGCAAGATCTGGACCAACATTGGTTTAAAATAGGGATGCATCTTAGCCCCAATTGTTTTTAATTTTACTTGGCTGATATAAATGATGCACTAGCCGTAGCCCGTGTCTTCCCCCAAATTTGCGGGCACCCATATACATTGCCTTCAGTTTGCGGATGATACTTTATTATTTGACCGTACTGCGGTGGGGTTCCAGAAATCCTTGGATGCACTTGCACTATACTGCAAGGAAAACAAATTATCAGTTAACCATTTCAAAACTAAAATTATGGTCTGAGGAGCCAGAATCAATTCAATTTTGTCATGGATGATGTACATTTGGAAAAAGGATCAAGCTTAAAGTACTAGGGCATCTATTTCAAACAGCATGGATCGCACTCAACACAGCTCTCCAGCCCAAAAAAAATCTCTCTGTCTGTGGTCATGAGCCTAAAAGAATTAGCGGAAAAGATGCGTGGCCCAGATCTCACAGGCATTTGCAAAGTCATTGATATCAAGTTCATCCCAACATTTCCCTATGTGCTTCCATGGCTGGAGAAAGCTCAAACTTGATGCTACAGATAAATGTTCCATTGTCCAGTTGCCACTCCATCATCCTAAATATAACTGGAATTAGGCCTATACAAACAATCAGTCATGTCTAACGGTTGCCTCCTGGACTACTATGCCAAACTCAAGGTGGCCCCCAAAGGATCCGTCAAAGAGTTGATATGGCTAGGCATTCGAGATCACACACTCCAATGAGAAACCCATGAAAGGAATTCAATTGAACTTTTGATTATGCATAGCATTCTTGAACAAAACTCTCCTCTAAAGCTAACCTCTAAAATTCAAGCCCAAATTGCATCAGGAGAAGAGGACAGGAAAGATCTATTGTGACTGTCTCATGCAAATCTATGTGCGCATCTTTACCAAGACCAGGGAAAAGCCCCGTGAAACTGATTTTCAAATAGGAACTTATTAGGCTCAGATGCAAACTAATATCATCAAAAGCATACACATTTGGGCACCTAAAAGGCTCTTCTGATTATAACCATGCAAAGTTTTTATTTTTTTATTTTTTATTTGCATGTTTTAAATAACAGAAGCACACAATCTTTATAACAATAACTTCAGTTGCGTAAAGTACAATCATGAAGGACAGTGTATAATCGATTCCAATGTGTCCAATTAAAGACAGTAAAAATTCTATGAACTCCGGGTCCATATCCTGGTCAAAAAGCAGTGACAACATAGTGGGTTCTAATCTAATGATTATCTCAGTATGGTGGTATCAGCATGTACAGTTGTTGATGACAAGGGTTCATGTGTATCGTCTAACAGGTCTAGTCCATAGTAGGGCCTGCAGGGACGCCATACCATACGAAACACTTGAGGGCACCTCTTGCTATGATATGTAAAATATTCAGCTGCCACATAGAGGTCCATTCCACTTCTCCCCTCCTGCATCATGGGGACATCTCGTTCACCCCACCATCTAGCCACATCTCGCTTGGCCACCATCAGACCTTGCGAGCTAAAGAGGAACTGAGCCCTGTTGACATCCACATTGTTAGACCTGACATCCTTGGCATGGGTTTTTCCCCTATCTTTTGCCTCTGCTACCTGGATTTTTGATGCTGTGCTGAATTTCGTTTTTGCTGGTTTAGATGCTTTGGACACTCTGCCACTGCTAATCAGTGCCAGAGTGTAAGTGCTCCCTGTGTAAAATATAATATTGATTGGATATACCTGATTGGCATATTTGTATCACCATGAAGTCCCTAGTAAAGTGCACTGTGTGTGCCAGGGCTGGTGACGACAGATGCTACTAGTGGGCCTGCAGCGCTGATTGCGCCACCCACATGAGTAGCCCTAAAATGGTGTCTCAGGCCTGCCACCGCAGGCCTGCCTGCAGTCCCTGGACTGCCATGTCCTCCTGGCCAGTGTCCACACTGGCCGGGCCTAACCCTTCCCTTTTTGTGCACCTCAGTCATCCCTATGGAAGGCCCAAGGTACCCCCCTGGGCAGGGTGGAGTGTATGTAAAAGGTAGAGCATGTACTTGTGCAGGTACCATGCTCTGGTAGTGAACAGCGGCCATTTTGTGTGTTCACTGCTGCAAGGTTATCTTGCTCCATAGGCTAACATGGGGGAGGCTGGTGCCAATGGCTATCAGCCTATATTCTCATAGGAACAAGATAAGACATGAGTGTTTGATATCCCTGAGCTCAGCATTTAATAACACATCTTTTAGGAGAGGTTGTTCTTAAATCCTGAGTTGGAGAACAGTACTTTTTAGAGAGTAGCTGTTCTCTTGTCTGACCCTTCTGTGTGCCTGGGCATGCTTGTGGATTGACTGTCTGGTTTGAGAGTGACAGGGGCTGGAGAGCCCCCAGGAGGTTGGATGAGTCAGCCCTTTGCTGAATGACTGCATTTGCAAGTAGAGTGGAGGGAGGAGATAGCTCCTGGGAGTGATAAGGGCTGTGCCTGCCTGCCACAATGCTGGCTCCACCTCCTGCTGGGTGGCTGATGACTCTGCCCCTCACTCTGAAAGGAAAAGAAGAAGCCAGGAAAACAAAGTGCTCCAGCAACACCCAGAAATGGATCAGACCGGGCTCAGGACCCACTTGCACAAAGACTTCAAAGACTTTTAGGGGTATACGTAAAGGACCCCTGACAACAGAAAATTAGATTCTACAATCAAGAGGAACCTCTGCTGGAAGACGGACCGCTGAAGGACTGAAGAAAGATTGCCTTGCTGTGTGATCTAAGGGCTGACCTGTTCTGCTGTGCAACTGAAGCTTAGGAGAAGAAGGGACTTTGCTGTGTGCTGTGACCCTGCCTACTTGACCTAACAAGACTTTGCTGTGTGCTGTGCCTCCAACTTTGAATCTCCAAGGGCCTGAGAAGAGCTGGCCTCCTGTTTTGCAACCCAGGGACAGAAAGGTTGCCAAGACTGTGTCCCCCTGGGCTGCTGTGTGCTTCAGAGATCGTGGGCTGTTTTATAAAGTTTCTAAACATCTGCCCCGTGAAGTGCGCTGGCTGCCCTCTGTTTTGCTTGAGAGCGCCGCGCTGATCTTTGCCTGAAACCGGCTGCCGCGTTCAGAAGACCGACGTGCTCATCGGCACGTGTATTGCTGTCGCCAAAAGATTGTGGGCGTCCCCAGTGCTAACTGAGCTGCTGTGAGGCTTGGCGGTGTCTCGATCAACCCGCTGACACTGGGCGCCTTAAAATACCCTGCCCGCAATTCACCGCTGTGGCCCGGGGGCCCGAAATTGATCAGAAGCTGTTTTTCTCCGCTCCGCAAAGCCGCGGAGAAAGAAGCGAAGAGGCCGCGACCTGATTGGTTGCTGGTGGAGGCTTGACCGGAGGAGTCGCGCTGCGAGTGGCTGACTCCCGGTAGCATCTGACATCGTCACTGGGGGCTCGTCGAGGGAGCCGCGACCTGATTGGCCCATCGCTCGAGAGCTGCAGAAACCCTGCACCGGAGAAGCTGCTCCGAAGCGCCGAGTCATCGCACCCCTGCCCGCATCCTGGTGAGTCTGTGCCGGGAGGAGGAACTGTGCCGGGAACCTCGTTAACTGCGGGGGCATTTTTAAGTCACATCTCAACCCCCGAACGTCCCGCATAGCGCGTGGGACCCGGGGACTGCCGCCCCTTGTGCAATCTTGTGATTACAAGCGAGAAGAGCAGCCTGAGAGGAGCGCTTCGGTTATAAGCGCAGGGCACAGCTGGAGAAACGTGTTTTAAGTACTGAGAGCCTACAAACTTCTTCTTTTTGAATACTAATTCACACAAAAGACTAGAGACTATCTTTTTATTTTCCTAGCAACCAGAGAAAGCTGAAGAGAACCAGAAACTTATGTGCAATGCTATGGTAGTT
Organism: Triturus cristatus; assembly: GCF_964204655.1. Lineage (NCBI taxonomy): Eukaryota > Metazoa > Chordata > Amphibia > Caudata > Salamandridae > Triturus > Triturus cristatus. Next base: position 1,040,240,384 of record NC_140591.1, on the reverse strand, counting down.
GATTTTTTTTATTGCTGAAACTAGATAAAGCTATATTTTTAATATACTCACCTGTGTGGTCTGCATTTGTGGTGTACTGGGGGGGTCATTGTGGTTGTTACTTGCAAATACTTAACACAATGCCTGGGGGATAAGCCTGTCTGCTCGAGCCAAGCTACCTAGGGGGTGAGCAGGGGTTATCTACAGTGTGTGTCCCTGTACCCTGACTAGAAGCAAGGGTCCCTATTTGGTCTAAGGTACTTACCTTTACCAACTAGAGACCCCCAGATCTAACACACATAATTCGGGATTCTCAGGAGGATAAACCCAGGGTCGGCCCATGATCGCACCCAGCTCTCCAATAATTGCCCTCCAGTAGGCCTGTATAGCTGGGCAGGACCATATTGTATGGAAGAAGTCACCCTTGACGTACCTGCATCTAAGGCAGCATGGTGTCTCTACCATGCCCATCTTGTGTAGTTTCTCTCTATTGTAGTATATTCGATGTAGGATTTTGTATTGGACAAGACACAATATAGCTTTAATAGGGACTTCTCTAGGGTGCATCAGGGCTGCCGCCCAGGCAACATCTTCCAGGGTACCCAAGTCCCTATCCCATCCCTCACACAGTCTCCCAAGGTCATTTGATAAGTTGTTGTTTATCATTTTATATGTAAGGGAAACCACTTTTTCTGTGAGGTCCTCCTGTAACAACCTCCCCTCCAGTAGTGCATATTCAGGTAAATCAGCACATGGTATACCCTATGCCAGCCACGTGTCATGTAACTGGGCATATTTGATAAATTGGGACTTGTGAAGCCCGTATTCTTCACTGAGAGAAGACAAAGATTTAAGTTCACCTCTGTCCACAATATCACCTATCATAGAGATGCCCACCAGGTCCTAGGCCCCAAATCCTTTTAATTTACACAAGTCTTTGAACCACCCCCCTTCCAAAGTGTCATTGCCCTGGTGACCCGGTGTGTTCATCCCATCGCTCTTGTTGCTCTTTCCCACACCTCCAGGGTTACTTTTGTCACTGGCAGTAAATGTGAGGCTCCCATGCAACCATAGAAGTAGTGAAATGGTGTGTGAGGTTCAATTAAATGCCTCTCTAGCCTATATGTGGAATGATCTCATGCCCTGCATGCCCAGTCATTAATAGGGATCAAATGTGAGGTCCAGTAATAAGCCTCTACGTCTGGCAGTGTGATCCCTCGATTATAGGGGTTTGATTTGTACCGTTTTTGGTGCTATTCTGGGATGGCCTCCCTGCCATAGTAGGGATAGAATGTCTCCCTCCACTCCGGTAAACACTGCCTGAGGAAGTGGGAGGTAGGTATTTTGAAGAGCGGAGAGTAGTGGTGGCAAAGTAATCATTTTAAAAACAGCTGCCCTCCCTAGCAAAGAGATGGGGAGGTCCTTCCACCTCTCTGCATCTTCTTTTACATTTTTGTAGAACCTTTCCAAGAGTGTCTACATAACTCTCTATGTGGGAGATGAAAATACCAAGGTATTGGAAGCCCTCAGGAACCACCTTCAAGTGTCCGGGTAGAGGTAGCCATGGCAGAGTCTCGCCAGGACAGTATAATATCGATTTGTTCCTGTTAATCTTGTACCCATATTGCCTCCCATATTCTTCTATGGTTCAAAACAGGACTAGTACGGTGGTTCCAGGATCTGTGACATAAAGGAGAATGTCATTAGCATAGAGGGCGATCTTTTCTTCCTCTTCATCAGCAGGAGTGATTTTGAAGCCTCGAATTTCCGAGTGGTTTTGGTTAGCTCAAGTCAGGGATTCCAGTGTAAGTGCGAAAAGAGAGGGGAAAAAGGATACCCCTGCCTCGTTCCCTGGCCAATGGGGAAGGCTGAAGACATCTCACCATTTATCCTAACTACAGCAACAGGCATGTTGTATGTTAGTACCACCTAGCTCCTGAATCTAGGTCTTATTCCAAATTTAGCTAGCATGCAGTCCAAAAATGACCAGTGCAGTGCATCAAACACTTTTTCTAGGTCTAATAACAGAAATATATGCGGTGTATCACTGTCCTTGACCCTCATCAGTCATTTATGGGTCTTGCGAAGGTTTAGCCTAGTGGCGCAGCCCGCCATGGATTGGGACTGGTCATCATGAATGAGGGATGTAATATGCTTCAGGAGGCAAGTCACCAGAACTGTAGCCAGTTTCCTTACCTCACATCTATTGTGAGATTTACCTTCTTTATATATTACTACTATTGTGGCTCTCCTCAAATCAGGGGATATAATGACATCTTTTTGTGCATCTTGATAAAGACAACGTAGGTGAGGGCCCAGGAGCACCTTTTGTACAGTTCTGCTGATATTCCATTGGGACCGGGGGTTTCCCCATGTTGTACCTTAGCATTCCCCCTGTATTTCTTTCAGAGTCAGGTCTGCCTCTAGTTCTTTTGCTTTCTCTTCTCCCAATACCGGAGTCGAGATCGCTGCCAGGTAGTCCCCTATCTCAGCGTTATTGCTAATTGGACATGCTTTATAGACTTCCCTATAGTAATCAGACAATGCCCTGGCAATGTGTGTATTAACGGTGAGTGCTGTGCCACGATTATCCATGATGTCCTGTACCCATCTGGCCTGTATTTTTTTTTTTACTGAGGCAGGCCAGTAACTTCTCTTCCTTATCTCCAACCTCATTGAGTCAGGTAGCACAGTCAATCTTTGTTTCCTGGCATTATCAATAGCCAGGTCCCTATATTCTCGTCTTAGTGTGGCTAATTGTCGGGCTAGCTTGGGATCCTTGTCAACCCCCCGTTTCCACAGCACTGTTTGTCCACTATCTCCCTTTCATTGGGTAAATCGGTTGTCCATTGCTCTGACCCGAGGGCTTCTAGTGCTATTTATCCTTGACAACTGTCACCCGCATTTCAAGTAGTAATATCTGCTTTTCTAGCTGTTCCAGTATTTCAATCCTTTTTTTATTTTCCCATGCAGATCTGATTCTGAGCTGTATCGTGCAGCACTCTCTTATAGGCCTCCCATACCGTTACCCCAGAAGTGATGGAATTCTTGTTTTCAAGGAAGTACATTTCTGTGTCTTCCTGTAGTCTTCGTACAACCTTACCATCCGGCAGGTCCAAGGCATTGAGAACCCATCCTGAGCAATGGTTGCAGCACTGAGTTCCCAGTCTCACCAGTAGAGGGGAGTGGTCAGAGAGACCCCTCACCAGGTATTCTGCCTGCCCCTCATCGTTTATTTCACCCTCTGGTATGCATATATAGTCTAGCCTAGAGTACACATTATCTGCACCAGAGAAAAAGGTGTAGTGCCTATCTTGGGGTGACAATGTTGCCACAGGGCAGTATGCCCAAGAGTACTAGCAATTCGTGATAGTGAGGTGGTACCCAGGAAGCCCCAAACCCTTCTGGAGTGGTCAAGTGACTGATTCATTAAATCACTGAAATCACCCCCATCACGTGGAGAGACCAGGGTGTCTTGAGCAGGATGTCTACAATCTTATTTGGCGCAGGAACATGTAGTTGCAGTGGTGCATATGTGCATATCAAGGTAACCTCTTGTCTACCCCACTGCCCCATGACCCCCACGTATCGCCCCATGGGGTATAACCATTGGCATCTAAACTGAAGGGTGGCTGATCTCTTAATCAATATGGCAACACCTCTAGACCCAGTGGAGTAGCCCACATGTAAACAACACTGTGTAAGTGCCCCGACCAAAAAATCTGCTGTGTGTGCCTTGAAAATGGGTCTCCTGGAGCATTACTATATCTGGGTGTAGCCTCTTGACGTATTTCATCACCAAACCCCTTATAACTTTATCAACCAAACCATTGACATTCCATGTCATCAACGTAAAGTCTAGAGTCACTGCAGTGGTTCCCATTGCCATGAGGTATGGTGGTTCAATGTGTCACCTGTCTTCGAAGAACTGTTACAGCCTTCTTGTACTAATTGGGGTCTCTGCCATTCACTGACATGTGGCCAACAATAGAAAACAACAGAAACTGATCCATACCCTTCCTCCTCTCCAATCAACTCCACTCCCCACTCTTTCCACGCCATCCTACCACCTCATCTAGGAGAAACAGCAGTGTGCCAGAGACGAGGGAGAGGTCTGTCGTCCACCCCCATAGAACTATTCAGTGCCCATCACTGTAGCATTTAGAACATATATACTGACAAAAAAAGCCTCTCAACAGTGTTCCCAAGTCCTAGGCTAGGTGTGGCTGGAGTGTTAGTTTTACAATTAGAGCTCCAACAGCCAGTATTTAGGTGTTAGTTCCTGTTTCTGTGGGCTCCCATTCTAATGGGTTGTCTTGTAGTGGTTGCACTCCAGTCTCTGTGTTTTGCTCCTTGGTGGAAATCTCAATGGCCAATGGGTGCAAACTTTCAGATCCCAAGGACATCCTGGTTTCCTCTGAGTCTGAGTGAGTGTCCTATGATTTGGACCCGGCAGTGGCTCCCTCTTAGTAGGGGTGTCATCACCATCCATGTTTGCATTGATTCTCCTACCCTGAGTCACCTTCAATGTATTTGGCGTCCCTCCACCCATACGTCTCAGTCTACAATCAGTCCTGCACTTACTCTGCACTAAGACTTGGGGTCGGGCTTCCAAGCGCCTTAGCGGTTGACCCTACCGGTTCAATCCTCTCTGTGGGTGCAGGACTGGCCTCTCCTCTAGCCAAGTCCATACGTCTTCAGGGGTTTGAAAAAAAATTGTATTTCCTAAGTATATGACTTTCAGTGTTGCAAGAAAAAGCAGCATATATTGGATTTGCAGAGCTCTGAGCTTCACTTTTACAGAGTCAAAGGTCCATCTCTGGCCCTGGACCTCACGGCTGTAATACGGAAATACAGCGATTTTAGACTTTGCATGTCCATTATCCCCTTTTTGGTGCACTTCTCGCAGCATCATGTCTCTATCAAGGAAATTAAGAAACTTTGCTATAATCAGTCTCTGTGGGGCCCCAGGCGACGGCATTGTGCTGAGTGCCCAGAGTGCTTGCTATATGACCAAATAGACAGAGAAGTGTATGGGTGAAATAATGTCATTTCACCAGGAACAGGGGTACATTAGCTCCCTCCACTCCGTCTGGAAAGCCCACGAAGTGGAGATTGTTCCTCCGTGCCCTAGTTTATGCAGCCTCCAGTCACCATAGTACATCTTTATATGTGCAGCGGAGTTCTTTTACCCCCTTTTGGAGGTCCCTTACCATGTTTTCCACTACTGAGACTTGAGACTCCGCACATGGTCTACCCTGCCGGGGGCATCAATTGCCAGTGGGCGTTGTCGGTTTGTGGTCGCCTCCGGAGCAGTACCTATCCTCTACTTGTGTCCCTCACTACAGCTTTACCCCTCACCACAGTTGCACAAGGCCCTGCATTTGCAGTGGGCACAGACAAGGTGTCAGTTTGAATGGGTGTTCTCTGAGGAGATCAACAGTTGTTCTCTTTAGCTTGTGCTCTAGGCCCCGGCCTAGGGCTCTCCCTTTCAAGTGATCTGGAATGTTGCTCCTTCTTTTAACTTAAGGGCCAGTCTCTCTCTTAGCCACCCATGCAATTTCTGGTAGCCCCCAGGGTCAAACTTCACGTTTCCCCCTCCCAGGTTCTCCCTCACCTTTCCCCATTGTATCATCCACTTTTCAGGCTCTCACCTCCACTCATCGGTGCATCTCCTCCAGTTCGACCCAGCGTCCGTGCTCAGTCACTGCCGTGCGGCTCCTCTCACCCGCGTGGCAGTACATGAGCACAAAGTCTCTTACCTCATGATGAAGAAGGGGGAAGGCAACTTTCCGTCGCTCGCTCCTCCAATTCCTCTGGGCCGCCACCACTCCCAGCAGGCCACAGGCTTTATATTGGTCAGGCAGGCCATCTTCCCACCAGGCCAGGGGCGATCCTCCACCTCTATCCCGGTGGTCCAGATACTCCAGGTCTCATATATCTCTGCCCTGCCAACATAACCACCGGGCCTCTCACATGGCCTCTGATGGTCGAGCACTGTCTCCCGGCCTGTCCACCAACTGGGCCTCCATGTAGTACCCCACTCCGTCCCCTCCTACCACCATTCTCAGCCCCAGCTGCACTGTTCCGCATACCTGCGTGGCCTCATCAGCAACTGGAGGCCCCCACCACTGGGGGTGGCAGAGACATGACTGCAGGTGCCTTAGGATCAGCCGTCCCCACAGCGGCCGCTAGACGGGCCACCCCGACCCCGGCACGCACCAAAGTCTCTGCAGCCGAATCATCACAGGTGAGGCCCACAGAGGCACTGAAGCCGGGGGGGGGGGCAGAGACACAACCGCAGGGGCCTCCTGGTCAGTCTTTGATGGGCTACTGTGATGCCGATACACACCACAGATACTGCGGCGGGGTAACGAGGCACCCTGAGGCATTCAAACCAGGTGGGTCAACATCTTGCTGGGCACCAGCCGGTCCAGTCCCACAGCAATTTGTTTTGTCTCAGTGGGAAAAGCAAGTCAAAAGGCGTCAGTCAGGCAGTTAGGAGCCTATGCCCACTGCACAGAGCCATTCAAGAGGCTTCGATTCCATCCCAGGATGGTGGGATGATTGTCGGATTATCTGTTCTGACCGGAGCTCATGGTGAGTGCGACTTACTTGGCCATGTTGTAGGCCACCCCCCTCGACTATGGAATTTTAAGCAGGAAAGCATGTTGTTTGCCTTTATCCATGTTTCAAAATCTAAGGTGCTGCTGGTCAAAGCCAATATTCTGTCATTTGGGCATAAATCAATGTAACAAGGCCATTTCTACATGTTTGAGTTGTGTAGATGCACAGTTTCAGCTAGGTGTGTGACATTCTTCAGGGAAGCTCTTAAACTAATGATCTCGAGCCTTCTGGATAGCTGAAATCGCAGGTCATTTGCCTCCACTGAACTATAGCCTAAGAATAGCCCTCTCTGTGTCTGTTTGCCGCCAACCATACTTGCACAAAGCACCTTCCATGGGGACACTTTGTCCCCGACGAGATTGCACTGTGCACTTTAATCATTGGTCAACAGCATTGTTGTTACATTCTGGCCATGATCAGAGGAGATTCGACATTGGAGGGCCTTTTCTAGCCCCAAAGCACTATAGTTTTCGGATGGGAGTCCTCCTGGCCCTTGACATCTAATTGTAACTAATCTGTGCAAGTCTCCCCTTGATACATGAATATGCTCATTTATGCTGGCCAGGACCAGTGCGAGTCAGACTCAATAGGCCCCTTGAGACTGCAAAATGCACTTTATGATTCTAATTTACTTATTATGTCCAATGAGAGCACACAGTGCGCATTATTCACTCTGCAAATATCATCGGACTTTCTCCACCGGCCCGTAGCCTTATCGCTACCTCCTGGCTAGGACTAGTGGGGACTAGGTGCATCTGCATTTTGAGCAGACTTCGTACACCGAGTCACATGAGATTTTATTAATGCGGAGTCAAGGACAGCTAAGACTTTGGCAGACAGGGAACACAAGCAGGGGTTTCCAGAGATGGGCGACCGAGAAGATGTTAATCAGCAAATAGGTCTGGGCACATTTTTGACTAAACATGGAGCATAGTTGAAGGGTACACCACTGACCTAGGAGTAAGATCTCCCATGTTCTATGGATTCACAGTTCAGAAGAAATACTCAGAGGCGTGGGAGTTTGGCAGTAGGCACAAGTAACATAAAAATAACATGATCATAGTTTTCTATTACATGATTTTCATACAGAGTTTGACTACAGGGCGGTGTCCCCCTCCAGCCCCTGGTTGAGAGGAGTTCTAATGCAATTCTGGTAAGAGTGTGTGTGTCTGTTTATGTGTAAATCTAAACCGTTATTAATTCAAGATCACTGCGTGATCGCCTTTTATAATCATTGTCACGTGGTGCTGGGTGCATATTCAATTGTGAAATGAAATGGCAGAGAGCCTTTGGCCCCACTGGGGTGCATTACACTTGCTGATTAAACAAGAGAGATAGGGATTAACAGCAGATATAGTGGTTTGATAGCAATGTTGTTTGACGTTGTGTCACTTATTCCACTAGGGTATAAAGGCGAGTGTGGTTACTCCACTGGAACCAAGTAAGATAAAATCATTTTTGGTATGTGAATAATGCTGACTATAGTGTAAGAAGCGGATTTAACAAAGCACTTCTATAGGGATCAGAACCATGAGTAAGGCCAGAGACCCAATAGGGCTGAGACAATTGGCTGAAACATGTCGATAGGAGCAGAAGGGGTGTTGGAGTGGTAACTTCTCCCACACACCCATCTATTAATTTTAATCCTGTCAAGTGAAGCCTAGAATAACATTAGTTTAATGATTACCACTGAGGCAGTTTAATAAACTTCTTTTCTCTGCATTTTTGGGATCCCTCCTTCAGGAGAACTGTCTGCTTTTCATTTTCTTTTTCTTCTTTCTCTAAACAAAATCAGCAATCCAACCTGAGCGTTGGTCTGCACCAGGGTGTATGTAGCGGCCCAATGATGAAGCAAGCCACTATCTAGTGGGCGAGGGCAGTCTTTGCCAAGCCTGTTGGTTTGCTTTTAGACTCTGATTGAGGAAGGGAGTTTCACGACCTCTTTCTGTCCCTTTCTCTTTTTGTTCACTCTGCCCCTTAGGGGGTAATTTTGCTGTCATGAAGGGGGTACTTTCAAGACTACCAGTTCGCTGTGTCTCCACAGAACTGGGCATAGCTCCTTCTTTTTGTGAATTTATGAGCATCTGGCCCTGCTACTGTAAAAGTAAAAGGGAGTCCTTCTTTCCCCTGAACGCCAACGAAACTGCTTAGTGCACGTCACTAATTGGTTGAGAAATTGCTTCTTTTTAGGTTTTCCAGGCTGAGGGCAAAGACAGACCTGACAGGCACCTCATTATTTTTAAATGCACCTTTTGAACCCAGCTTGCTTTTTAAGTTTATTGAAGCTGCACAGTGCACTTTGAAGTTGTTCCACTCTGGTCAGGATCGGTGGGAGCCAGGAGAGGATTCCATTTGTTACTGCAAATATGTATTTCTCGATTACAAATGGAATCACCCTGGCTTCTGTAGCCTGATCTAATTGCTCAGAGACCTCTATTATCTGGTTTAGACAGTGCCCCCCCCTGGTAGGATGGATCCTGTACACTCCATACCATGCTTTATGACCATGATCTGATACAGCATTTATGCCATTCACTGTATAGCTTGCCCAGGTGTGAGTAGAGGCTCTCCAGTGATCTTAGCCCTTAGACTCAAAGGTTACTAAAGGTGTACTGGCATTGACGGTGCTATAGTGCTACTTGTCTAAATCCCTTTCTTTTGTAAACTTTTAATTCAGTAATCGCGCCATACTTTGAGATCACTTTGGGACACATTGCACTTTATTGTTAAGACTGCCTGTTGCCAAAGGATCCCCTGGGCAGAACAGTGCATTGATTTTCCCAAAGTTCACCTAACACATCATTCTTTTATATTGATTGTAACTGGTGTAATGACTAAGCACTTGTATGCAGTACTGAATGGCGGATGTATGCCTTGAATTGACTAACTACAAAATGATTGACTCTGCTCTGTTTTAACCAATGTTTAACTTATTTGCTAAACTTTCATGTTTTAATTAACAATAAACTCTATCTATCTATCTATCTATCTATCTATCTATCTATCTATCTATCTATCTATCTATCTATCTATCTATCTATCTATCTATCTATCTATCTATCTATCTATCTATCTATCTATCTATCTATCTATCTATCTATCTATCTGTCCGTCCATCCGTCCGTCCGTCCACCCGTCCGTCCGTCCGTCCGTCTGTCCGTCCGTCTGTCTGTCTGCCGTTAATGTAAGGGATATTTTTTACATCACAATGGGGCATATTTACAACAACCGGCGATAATTATCGCAAAGCGCATTTAGCGCTAGGATAATTATCGCCGGCTAGCGCGGATTTTTATCGCTGAGATAGCGTGCTATTAGCAACGTTTATCTCAATAGCGATAAAAATCCTCACGCTAACTGGCTAACGTGAGATTATCGCTGGAAACCCAGCGATAATCTCACGTTAGCTTGTTGATAGGGACTCACAAACTTACCCATGATATCCTCCTTCCATAGGATATCATGGCTAAGTCAGTCCTGAAGCAGGTGTTAGGAAAGTAGCGATAACAGGTGTCATAGCTACTTTTCCTGCCGCTATGCTTCATTGCGTGGGGCTTGATGATAGGAGAAATGTCGCTTAGCGACATTTCTCCTATCATGTCAGGTCAGGAACGCCCACTTTGCATCTCATTAGAGATGCAAAGCTGGGCGTTAGAAATCCCCACGCTAAAGCAAGGTTTCACGCGTTAGCGTGACCTTGCTAATATAGCGATAAAATTATCGCCGCTTTTCGGCCGAAAACGGCCACTAAAGCGGCGATAATTTTTTATCGCCTCATTCTAAATATGCCCCTAAGTTATGAGTATTTGTGTAAATGAGTTATTTGTGATCTCACAAAGGATGCCAATGACAAAAATACCGGTACAAAAGGGGGTGGAGCATCAAAACCAATCAAACACTCACACCCAGTCAACAGATCTGGGTTTGATCCATCACCGTTCTTTAGCCCACTCTGCCACCCCAGTTCAGACATGGCCATATGCAAATAAGTCTGACCCTGTGCTTCATGGGAACAGTGCAGCCCGAACTGCCAAGCCATGCCTTCCCTGGACCGGAAACAAGCTTCCTAGGACCGGTTTCTGGCATTTCAGCCGTCTTCAGCCAGGCTTGCTTGAATCCAGTGGCAAAGTGAGCAAGGGACTCACGTCTGAGCATACCCTGCCAACTTATGGCGAACAAAGCGGTACAAAAGGGGGTGGTGATGGACGGAGCATCAAAACCAATCAAACACTCACACCCAGTCAACAGATCTGGGTTTGATCCATCACCGTTCTTTAGCCCACTCTGCCACCCCAGTTCAGACATGGCCATATGCAAATCAGTCTGACCCTGTGCTTCATGGGAACAGTGCAGCCCGAACTGCCAAGCCATGCCTTCCCTGGACCGGAAACAAGCTTCCTAGGACCGGTTTCTGGCATTTCAGCCGTCTTCAGCCAGGCTTGCTTAAATCCAGTGGCAAAGTGAGCAAGGGACTCACGTCTGAGCATACCCTGAGGCACAGGGTCAAGACTGATTTGCATATGGCCATGTCTAAACTGGGGTGGTGTAGTGGGCAAAAGAACGATGGATTTAACCCAGATCTCTTGACTGGGGGAGAATGTCTGCATTGTCAGCATTCCGTCCATCATTTGTTTGTTGTAACGCTTTTCGCCCTAAGTGGGATGGGTATTCCCAGACGTGGGACCCGTGCTCACTACGCCACTGGAGTCAAGCTATCCTGGCTGATGACGGCTGATAGCCAGAAACCGGTCCTAGGATGCTTGATTCCGGTCCAGGGAAGACATGGCTTGGCAGTTCGGGCTGGACTGTTCCCATGAGGCACAGGGTCAAGACTGATTTGCATATGGCCATGTCTAAACTGGGGTGGTGTAGTGGGGAAAAGAACGATGGATTCAACCCAGATCTCTTGACTGGGGGAGAATGTCTGCATTGTCAGCATTCCGTCCATCATTTGTTTGTTGTAACGCTTTTCGCCCTAAGTGGGATGGGTATTCCCAGACGTGGGACCCGTGCTCACTACGCCACTGGAGTCAAGCTATCCTGGCTGATGACGGCTGATAGCCAGAAACCGGTCCTAGGATGCTTGATTCCGGTCCAGGGAAGACATGGCTTGGCAGTTCGGGCTGGACTGTTCCCATGAGGCACAGGGTCAAGACTGATTTGCATATGGCCATGTCTAAACTGGGGTGGTGTAGTGGGCAAAAGAACGATGGATTTAACCCAGATCTCTTGACTGGGGGAGAACGTCTGCATTGTCAGCATTCCGTCCATCATTTGTTTGTTGTAACGCTTTTCGCCCTAAGTGGGATGGGTATTCCCAGACGTGGGACCCGTGCTCACTACGCCACTCGAGTCAAGCTATCCTGGCTGATGACGGCTGATAGCCAGAAACCGGTCCTAGGATGCTTGATTCCGGTCCAGGGAAGACATGGCTTGGCAGTTCGGGCTGGACTGTTCCCATGAGGCACAGGGTCAAGACTGATTTGCATATGGCCATGTCTAAACTGGGGTGGTGTAGTGGGCAAAAGAACGATGGATTTAACCCAGATCTCTTGACTGGGGGAGAATGTCTGCATTGTCAGCATTCCGTCCATCATTTGTTTGTTGTAACGAATGACAAAAATACTACACAATATTATTGTTTCCATGTATGTAAGCAATTATCAAAAAGCCTTCCGTAACCTGCAACAAAAAGCCTAAAAATGTCTTCTCAATGTAAACTGCATTTCATATAACTCTTCACACACCCAGTGCAAATTCGTTACTGCTGAAAGGATCACAGAGTGAAGCAGAACATCCCAGAATAGTAACTCCCAGGCATTAGGGGTGCGCAAAACATTGGATTTTTGCTTTTGCCAAGTCTGTGGATTTTTCTCCAACTTCACCAGCTTTACAAAGTTGTTAAATATTAACACAAATTATGCGTAAACAATCCCACCAAATGTTAGGGTCATAGGAGAAAAACGTATGAAACCTAATTTTGCAGGAAAGGTGCCCTACAGCAAATTTTCCTTTGAGGGAGAGGTGATAAGCATTGAACCTTCCTGATGCTACAGTTTTTCAACTTTGAAAAATCTTCCTGGCAGAATTATAAATGTGCTCGTCCTAGGTTATCACCTGATAATTTTTTAGAAGGCATTTCCTGATTTGCATGACGATTTTCCCATTCAAATGACATTTTCCATTGTCCTACACATATTCACATCATGTAACATGATAGTGGCAAAAGCTCCCTTAATAAATGGCACTCATTGTTTGTTAAAGTAGAGAATGGCTGATGCCTGACAGACATCATTTGGATGACATTTAGGGGCTGAGTATGATGTCAGTCGGAAAGCCTCTGACTGCTGGTCAAAAGCTTTCCGACCGTGGTCGGAGGCTTTCCGAATGACAGGGTCCGTTTGCATTCCGAGCGCCTGATTACGATGTCGACGGTAGGGATGTAACCAAGCCGGTTATTACGACTCGATTCTGACCGTCTCTCGGAGTCTTCCGGCCGACCGGACCTGCACCGTATTCCCCTATGGATGCCGTTTCTGACTATGATGTCGGTTTCCCACAGCCTTTCCGTGCCGGCCTTTCCAACACGGAAAGGCTGTCGAAAAGCAACTTTGGGGGCCCTAGCATGTTTCCCTTGCCATCGTGACCTATGGTTGATGGATGACAAGGTACCTAGGGTACCCCCCCTGTAAAACCCTGCACTGTGTGGTAGGCACCATGGGTTGCCTGCCACAGGGTGCAGGGTTTTACACACACACACCCATTTCTCTATAGGTGCCTGTATTGCGGCCGGTTTACGGCCGTAACACAAGCCCCCATGGAGAAAAGTGAGTATGTTAATCAGGCGGCCAAAACCACTTACAGGAGATCGGTCGGTCCCAAGATCGAAACGGGTCAGTCGGTTGCAAGTCCGACATCCGTAATAAGCCCCAATATGTTCCTGGGGCATCAATGGCTTGAATTAAGTCATCTTCTCCTTCTTCTTTGCAGGAGTGCTGGCATCTTTGGGACCACCTTGACTTCTCCAGCACTCAACAGATGAAAACCATCCATGCTGCTTAAATTATGCATCTGCAAGCTGACGGGCATGACCTGCTCTGTAAATAAAAGCTGAAGGATTCTTTTGAGAGTAACTAGCCATTGTCAGTTCCGCAAGGTAGACACATTTGAGGTTGGATAGAGAGTTGTTTTACTGTCATGATACGAGATTACCATTGCATTCTTGCAATGACATGGGAAGTCCTACTGTGTCTTTGGATGTCTCATGCCCCATAACATCCCCAAGATGTGGCGCTCCGAGACATGAATACCTGTGAGACATATGATGGGATAGTGTTATAGCTTTGAATATGAACCCAGAAAGTGTAGACTTAAGAATGTTATTGAATATTGGTACATGTTGCTAATACCCCACTCCTCATTTATTGGCTGCTAGAGTCCACCTCCTTTTCAACATGTGGACATATCTGGGCTTGTAGCTACTGGGTCCTATGCTGTTTTTACTATTTGGGAAAGGAATTACAGTGGTATCATCATGGATCACAAATGCCTGCATTTGAACTTCTTAAGGCACAGAAGGATCAGTTACAACATACTGAGTGATCTTTACCTGATAATGTGCGCTATTTATTTATTTGTTCTTAATTATACGGGTCTTGGTCAATCAATTAAACAAGTTACATTTATTTTGTACATCTGATGACTTGTATACTTGTGCATTTACCACTGCAAACAATATCTAACCTTGATAACATTATCATCATATCTTGTGAAGCGCTTCATAGAGGATAACTTATCCCAAATCTCACTCTTCTTATCATGAGGGCCATAACCATATAAAAAATTGCCTAGTAGTTCCATGCAAACTATCCTTTACAATTAGACCCATGCAAGATTTTTATTATACTCATTACATTAGTGAAACTCAAACAAATAGCATATTCAAAAGTCGTGAAATTCACAGAATTTTGCATTGCGTGAGAGTGTGTGTGCATTTTTGTTGTGTTTATGTACAAATTCCTTGTGAAATATGACAGACACCTCATCACATCCGACTGAGAGCACCTGTACCCAACTATTTACAAGAAAATATATTTATTAGGGTAGGCTTGTCCCACCCAGCACAGGTGGCAACAGTGAGGTAACACTTTGAGGGCAGCTCTACCTCCCTCCAACATGGACTATGAAACCTGGGGGCATATTTATAATAACTGACGCATCCCTGCATATCAGCAGGGATGCGCCAGTTATTTTGCGCCCCAGCTCCGCCACCATGGATGCGCCGCATTTATAATGCGGCGCACCAACGGCACAAATGCGTCACGCATCTGTGCCGTAAAAGTGGCGCATTGCTGGAGTTGCATCGCAAGCGCGACGCAGCTCCAGCATTGTTCTGGCGGGCCCTATCTTCACAATGCTGCGTCAATCCTTACGCCTGCTTCAAGCAGGCGCAGGGTTTTGACGCAGCATGGGCTCAAAAGTGACTGAGTGAAATCTTGTAGATTTCACTCAGCCACTTTTAGGAGGCGTTCCTACGCCAGAACACCCCCACCTGCCCTGGAACGCCTACATGTGGCGCAGAGCTTTACAACATGACGCATCTCCCAGATGCGTCACGTTGTAAATACCCCGCACCATGGCGCAGGATTTGCGCCGCTGCTGCGTCACAAAAGTGACGCAACGGCAGCGTAAATGAGGCGCAAGTCAAACATAAATCAGCCCCCTAGCCTCCTTGACCTGCCCAAATCAATCACAGAAGAAAGGAGTTTATCCTCCCAGCTCGGCCAACTGAGGCCTCACTGTTCTTACATCTGTGCATGTGCCTTCTGGAATGGGTCAGGGCAAGCAAGAACATTAGGGTTGCATACAGGCCGCGCCCCACAACATTAGCAGACCTTATGAATCCTTGTCAGTGGGACAGCCAGGGAAAAGCAGTTCGGTTTTGGCGGGTGCACCTCTGTTAGACAGCAGGGTCTGATGGGATAAAAAAAGGGCACAAGTCTCCAGCCACTGCTGTTTGGTAGACCCTCAACCACCCATGGGTGAGCTCACAGAGGGGGGTGGAAGAGATGCCACAAACTTGGGTGGAGGATCTGTCATTTTACTACTCATCTGCAATCAACATTCCCCTCCATTGTATAATTACAGGCAAATGGTGTTCCTGTAATACTAGAACAAACTACATGGTATTATAGGGTGATTATAATATTTCTGACTTTAAATAGTGGCTCATGGAGAAAACAGGTTTAGAAATTTAATTGTAATAAGGGTTCTCGCGACCATGCAAGAACTGTGTGTTTCGCAGCAGACACGACATCATTAATTCTGCAGGTTTTAAAATAGCAACTAGTAAAAAAAAAAGACAGGTAAACAGACAGCAGCCCTTCGGGCAAACATTCCTAGAGGGTTCTTGCCTTCTAGCTCTCTGCACGGCTGCAAAACCGTGAACACTGCTCGTAAGGGGTAATCTTTTATTGTTGACTTAAGCCATCCGCTCAATACTGATGAAGGAACATCACTCAGCAAGTGGGCCTAATCAGGTGCCCCCTGGGTAAATTCCCTTCCATCTCTTTGAAGACAGAAACGCTGTGGTTGCCATCTTTCTTGAAATCAACTAGCCAATGAAAGTCAATAAACAGGCCTGAGGCAGGGTTACTTGTTGAACTCTTTGGTCCAGATTTCCAGTGTGGGTCTGGAATATCAAGTAGGGAGTATACCGGTGCCTTAATATCATAGCCACAATGCTGAGGACAAGTAAGTAGGTATGAAAGTTGTATAACTAACTCCACATCTATGTACATTAAATAGATAGCTAGATAGACAGACAGACAGACAGACGGACGTATGGACGTACGTACGTATGGACGAACGGACGGACGGACGGATGGATGGATGGATGTTTTTTATTTACTTTAAAGGTACATAGATGAGTTAAAAATAGTAAATCTATAACTCCCTAGATGCACTTACCTTTCACTTTTTGTGTCCTCGATATTTTGGCTATGATATTTAGATATTGCGGCATTCCCTACTCGATATTCCGTACTACAGCCTAGATCTCCTAGGGCCTCATTTATGAAAAGTGACGCATCACTGCGTGAAAACAGTGATGCGCCACTTTTCACTGCGCACTCCCTGCGACTCCAGTGATGCGTCATATTTACAGTATGACGCATCATGTCGCAAGGAGTCACAGATACGTCAGTATTTCTGACGTATCTGTAGGCGCAAAAGTGACGCATCGCTGGAGTGTGTCACAAAAGTGACGCAACTCCAGCAATGTGTCCTTTCACATGGGGCAAGCCCCGTGTGAAAGGGCCTGCGTCAGTCTTACGCCTGCCTTGAGGCAGGCGCAAGAAATTGACGCATTTGCACCCTAGAAGTGGCGCAGTGAAATCTCGTAGATTTCATTGCGTCACTTCTATGACCCTTTGTTGCGTCAAAACGCCCCCCTTGCATACATTATACCTGGCGCAGGTATAATGTGGCGCAGGGGTTTACAAAGTGACGCATCTACCTAGATGCGTCACTTTGTAAATATGGCGCAACATGGCACATGTTTTACGCCACTGGTGCGTCACAATAAGTGACGCACCGGCGGCGCAAAAGTGACGCAGGGGCTCATAAATGAGCCCCCTAGTCTTTTGTGCCTCCGCTCACTCAATGCAAGGCAGATCTAAGTGACGCAAATCAGTGATCAACTTACTTACACCTGATTTTTTGGGCTGTGAATCTGAGACAAGCATACTGAAAATAGCTTTTCCTTGTGTATGACAAGACTCCTTGGGCCTCATTTATGAGGTTTTGCCCTAGGGCACCGCTGCACGCCTTTCAACCAAGCTGTCCCACAGCAAAAAAAAAAAGGGCAGGAACGGGCCGTATCTAAAAGATACGGTAGATTTCTGTCCTTTTCCCCTGCGCTGGTGCACAATGAGCTGCAGTGGGCCAATGCAGGCACCTTTACACCTTCCTTCCTGCAAAAAAACAATCAAGAGGCTTTTCCCTCTTTCTATGTGTGCTGCAGAGAGCAGCACACATAGATAAATAAAGATATGTATCCTCGTTGTGCCTCAGAGTTAAAATTTCTCGTAAATCTGGAGCAGTGTCAAAAAGCCATGGATGTTGCTGGGAACGCACTCAGCAATACCCATTGCACGCCTCTTTGATGCAGAAAACTATGTTAAAGAGAACGCTATTTATGAGGACGCATTAGGCCAAAAAAGTGGCTTATAGCTGCCTCGTAAATATGGCGCAGTCTCCTGCGCCACGGAACGTCACAAAAAAGCCCCTAGTTTAGTGTGCATGCAAAGCCATGTTAACTGACATAGCATGACCAGGCTTTGCGTGAAATCCAAGTGTCGTATGAAACTAGATGCAAGCAATGAGACAAACGAAAATCGCTTCATTTTCCTACGTTTCATATATGCAAATTCCCAAAAATGTGCCTATATGCAGAAACTGTAAGGGAGATTGCCCCTTGGGCACAAACCTCACGCCATCCTTTAATGCTTAGCATTGCGCAAAATCGTTGTTTTCTGCAAGCAACACCGGTTATTTAATTGGCATGCAATTATTTGTTAATGTTGCGCTCAGCACCTTCTATTATCATTAGCACAGTGCATCACTGCATGTTTTCATGCAGTGCCGCACAGCTTTCAGTAAATCTGAGACTGAGTTCCTGAAGGCGCCCGGGGAATTTGTGGTTTTGAATCTTTGTGATTGATATTGTGAGAATGACATTATCACTGTTCTGCATAAGAGTTTTCTAGAAACTAGAATGTAGTTTGTAAAGAACAAGGGAAATGACTCGCAGGACTGTTTTTGTGCAGGGAGATGTCATTTCCTGCACAATAACAACCCTCCCTGCAATGGAGGCATCCTTGCAACATGACGCAAGGGTGCCTACTTTGGTGATAAGCAGCCAAAAGTGCACCAGCGCTGAGAAAGGACAGGAATGCAATGTATAATGTTAAACACGGCGCATTTCTGCCCTTTCTTTTCCACGCAGTGCAGCTAGGTGGCTTGCTGCATTGCACTGCAGGAAAGATCCATAAAAATGTCCATATGTGTGTTTGTCCCACGAATTCCCATGTAAAAGGCAGTTTCAGATGCCTTTTCCCCAAAATTGAGCAATTTGAAACTTTTTGAGTAGAGTGCTGCTGGCATTGCTAACATCAGACCTGTCATTTTTGCAATGTGTCATGGCATGTTTTATACAGGGCCTTTATCTAGGCCAAGAATTGTCTTTGTATGAGAACAGTGTACATCTTGGCGTATTATTCTTTTTTCAGAAGCATTATTTCTTCACTTGTTCAACATGTATTTTAATGCGCCTACTGGACTACAGCATCAAAGAAGAAAGAACAATAAGATGGATTTTAAGTGCTGATGACAACATCTGGTTAGTTACAGATGGGGACAATACCGCTTCCAGTTTGCTACAAGTTCTGAAAATTACACCTTGCCATAAATTAATTAATAATGAAAATAGAACGAGGTATCATATAGTAGGCCAAGTGTATTTGATAATAAAGAAAAGGGATGCATCTCCTATGTGGCAGTGCCAATATTAACATGGTTGTCATCTTTGAAAAAAATCTTTGGTTTTTTACCAGAAGACCAGATTGCTTGAACAAACCACCATGCCTAGATCTTAGAGGGTAAGAAACCTGACCCGGATTACTTGTTTTCTTTCTCAAACATTAACTTCATCTTATCACAGGGATTTTATTATTTTTGATGAGTTATCTTAGTTGAAATCGACCTGCTACAAGGATGTCTAAAACTTTTAAAGATCAGAAGCGGATACTAAAAGAATCTCATTACACCTCATTATAACCCTTATGATTTGAGGTCGAGTCATTAAAGGTAACGCAGATTATCAAGTGAAAATGGACAGTCAAGGAAATGGTTTTCCTTGCACTATATGATTTTGTAACGTAACAGCATTAAGGGGCATATTATCAAGACAGGCGATAAAATAAGCACCGCTTTAGCGGCAGAAAACTGCCGCTAAAACGGCGATAATGGGCTTGATAATATGCTCCATGGAATTCCAATTGAAGCCCATGTTAGATGTCCTTCACATCTAACATGGGCTTCAATTGGAATTCCATAGAGCATATTATCAAGCCCATTATCGCTGTTTTAGCAGCAGTTTTCTGCCGCTAAAGCGGCGATAATTTTATCGCCTGTCTTGATAATATGCCCCATAGATATGTGATGGTGTGGAGATCTTTGGATGGCTGTCATTGAGATGATCACTGCAAATTGTGCTTCGTGATTGCTTTAAGAAGGGTAATGATTTTTCTGTGGAGCTCAAATAATTGATGATGGGTTGTTGTTTGGTCAGTAAGCGAGAGGATCACAGAAAATTGTGCTTCATGATGTAGCTTGGAGTCTATTGATCTAATGTGGAGGTTGCATTGATAATGACGAGTGGTTGCGAAGAAAATTACAAATGTGTAAATTGAAATGCGTTAGATTTGTTCATCTGAGAATATGTTTTACTTTTTTAAGAATAGATTTGTAAGAATTATTAATAATATATATTGAGAAAAAGAACAAACAAAACATCTAAATGAGATCAATGCATATGTAGCGAGTTTGAATATAACATGCATTACAATAAAGTTGATGTAATATGTGCTGACTAATAAACATGTCTCATTAGAACTGTAATGATTTCAGATCATATATATTCTGGCTATTTTTTTAATGTAAAAATGTCTAATGCTTTCTTATTAGCCGTTAGAGGATACATTCATATTGTTTTCAATTTATATGATTACTTATGTCTTCTACGTTCTAATTATCCTTTTCTTTGGTTTTTTTATTGAAATGGAATGAAGTGTACTAAGTTGTCCTGGGAAATCGATTGAGAATTGAGAAACACTCATTGGCAACAACTCATGTGTGCATGTTTTTTTGCCCCATTAATGTTTATTGAGTTTTGGTATGAAATATATACCTGTTAGGGCAAATCAATTTACAAAAGAGAGCTAAGTGTGCTCGTGTAGATTGCTCATTGAGACTGCTTATTGTGACAGATAATGGGGCATATTCTCAAGGACACATCACCGATTTAGTGGCACTTTTCTGCCACGAAAGTGGCGATAGATTTATCGCCCTTTTCACAAGCCTGCGCTAACAGCCGACATCGCCAGTTTACCTACGATAGCTGCCGCTAAAAACATCGCCAAGGCTGACAGCGACAACTAATGCTAATCATATGCTGAGTAGGCGTTTCCGTCCAAAAACTCACGATAACACCACTTCGCGATATTCTCAACGATCAGCCAGATCTGCGATGCGGGCCAAAAAGAGTACGATAAGGCACGTTAGCAGCAGGGACTTAAGACCTGCTTTTTTCTGGTCTTAAGTAGGACAAAAACCTGCAGTAGAAAGGGAGTCCAGCCCAGAGCCACATCTGAAGACCAACTGATGCCATGGAGCTACTAATCATGCAGCTCGGAGACCCAAGAGGGCCACAACACCCACCGCCACCACCACCAGGACCACCCCCACCCCCAGGAGCACCGCCCCCGGACTACCACCGAGGCAGAGCAGAAAAAGACAGCGGACTTTCCGAAAACGCACCAGCCTCAGAGACTTAACACCAGAGGATGTCTTTGCCCACTACAGGTTCTAAAGAACAACCTTCCTCCACATCCTGACCCACATTGCCCACAGGCTGACAGTACCAACACAGTGGACAACACACATCCCTTCGCAGACAAAGCTGCTGGCTGTGCTGCACTTGTTGGCCTCTGGTACCTTCCAACCAACAACTTCCAGAGTCGAAGGAGTCTCACAGCTAGACCTATCAAAGTTCCTCACACCTGTCCTGGATGCAATCATCAGCTTGATACCCTAGCACCTTCATTTCGCCCACACTGTGCAGGAACAGCTGGAGACCAAGCAAGGTTTCTACGCCATAGCTGGCTTCCCGCACATGTTGGGGGCAATTGAATGCACACATGTCCTACTTGTGCCCCCTGCCGGCACTGCACACAATTACCGCAACAGAAAGCACATGCATTCCATCAATGTGCAGGCAATAGTGGATCACTGGTGACTGTTCACCAATGTCGTCACCAACTTTCCAGGCAGTGTGCATGATTCCTACATCTTCCGACAGTCCACCATCAACCACCGCTTTCAGCATGGCACCTATGGAAATGCACTGCTCGCTGGTAAGTACCAACGGAACACACCACACACCTCAACTTCACAATCATACAACTCACAGCTGTGGGAATGCACACATAAGAAAATCACATACAACATGCCCACCTACCAGACATGTCAACACAAGTAACTGTGGTAACAGGGGCCAGACATGTAGACAAACCATCCACAAAGGTATAGCCCCTCTGTCACGCAATTGCAGAACGTGGAGAGAGGTGGAAACCAAGAAGGTGCGAAGGAAGCAATAGACCCATGAATAAGAATGTACGTAATGCCAAGTGTGGCGGTGATGTGCTGGACAGTCCTGAGTATGCAGAGCACAGACATGTCCATGTGGACATATACTGCAGGTGTTTGTAGTTTTGTGGACAATGGACGCAACCATGATACCGCAGGCAGTGGGAAGACCTTGGAAATGTAGCTATGTCGCCCCCCTGTAAGCGTAAGCATAGTGGGCTGGGCCAGCGTACGCCAGTCCAGAGTAGGAGTGTGAATAAATAGCCCAGAGCACTGGGCGTGGTTCACTCCTGGGATGGCCACCAAAGTAACTACTGCATGTGTCTGTGTCCGCCATATCCTGACCATAGGCCTACCCAACGTGGCCGACCACCTTCAATGGACAAATCTACACTGGTGACATGGTGGCTACGTCACACACCACCCGGCACACATCTCGTCATCACCTGCAGGGGCGTGTTTGCCAGGGCGGCACCCCTCACCCTGCCATGAGGCCGCCACCATGACCAGTGGTGCCTGTGCGATCCTGTGCGCCTGCTGCACCCCAGCCCGCTGGTCCCGCTGTGATTGCCCGCCCCTGTGCACCCAGGCCTCACTGCTCACCTGCCGCCACTGGTGTGCCTCCAAGAGGGCCCACCACTTGCCGGGGCAATCTTCAACCCGAGGCCCGCAAGCTTGACAGCCTCCTCAGCCGATAGCTGGCTTCCGCGCACCAGGCCCCAAGCGCACCCAGTGGCACAGCACCGCAGAGTTCTGTGTGTGCTGACTGCTCCCTTCGGCCTACACTGCGGTCCAGCAGGACTCAGACAAATTCATTCCAGTCCAACAGGCCTACTGCATCATCGCAGGCTGAACACCTGCTCAGCTCTTCCGGTGGGCCCAGCTCAGTGCACCACAAGTCATCGTCAAGCTTCCAGGCCACGGCATCATCGCAGGCTGCAAACCCGCTCACCTCTTTGGGTGGGACTAACTTAGTGCACCACAAGTCCTTGACACGTGGTGGTAGGCCTGTGCCGAACACAGTGCCTCAGGTGCCACTACCTCAGTGCACCACAAGTCATCGTCCAGCCTCCAGGCCACTGCATCATCACAGCCTGCACACCCGCTGAGCTCTTTTAGTGGGACTAACTCTGTGCACTGCAAGTCATTGTGCCGTGGGGCTACTCCACAAGTCCGCCTCCAGCAGCCAACAGCATGTCCTCGGTAATGCCACTGGAGCCCTTCACAGTCATGGTACCACCCCCGCCCCACGCAGGCCGCTGGAACGCCTGGGTGGAACACCTGGAGACGTACTTCGAAGCTCACGACATCTCAGCGCCGCAGCGGCAGACAACGCATAGGCGTGTGAGGAGTGTGAAGATATGGCCCAGGGCTCTGGGCGTGGTTTAGTTCTGGGCTCTGGACGTGGTTCAGTTCTGGGCTCAGGGCATGGTTCAGTTCTGGGCTGGCCACAAAAGTGACTATGGCGTGTGTCTCTGTTGTAGTGTCGGCCCCACCTGGTCCTTAATCGACAATGTTGCAATGTAGCATGCACCCGGAGGACGGACTCGCCCAAATGGATAAATAAAAGAGTGCAAGACCGCTCGGGGTCTTGGCTCTTACATGCGAACTGTTGTGTGTGTATCTTCATTGCCTCAGCATAAGCCGAAGGCCTAGCCTCAATCACAGCGTGAGTCCAGCAAGGCCTGAACTCTACATCTGTGTCCGCACTATCCTTACCTTAGGTGTACCCACACGTGGCCGCCCTCCTTCAACGGCCCACATCACATTGTTGTTGTCAGGCTTGCAGACATGCGCATACAGGCATGACAATGGTATGCCGTAGGAGTGCAAGTGATGCAACCGCGCAGCGCACACATGTAAATAGGCTCAGATGGAGGGAGGAGCAGCTGTGAGGCCGCGTAATACACATGGATCCCACACATTTGCCAGACACAATGAATGGCGAACATGAATCCCAAAGTCGCACAAATCACATGCCACACAACTTGTGAGTCTGCCAACACAGCATGCAGAACCACCAATTTACACTAATCTCACTTACCTCTCACAAGCGATCAAGGATATGCACTCTGCCCCAGGATGATTACACCCCTCCGAGCCCTGAACACTCCAACCCAGAGGCAGTACAATGTGGCCCACAAACGCACCAGGAGCAAGAAATGTGCATGTGCGGGCGTACGCGCATGCGCATTTGTGAAAAGAAGTTGTCAACGAGGAAGAGGGAACCCCGGAGACGCCGCGCTGCAGGTAAGGTATTATATATATTTTTTTATTATAGTTTACATTATTTTAAAAGGAGGGCGGGCGGGAGGCAGGCGGCGCGTAGTGGGGCTACGTGGAGCGTGCGAGTGTGCGTAGATTTGGCCACACTACGCGATGCTCCACGTAGCCCCACTACACCCACTATGCCCAGGCTTAATTATACATAGTACACTACGTGTGTCATCATATAGTCCGCAATAATAAGCATATCGCCATCAACACAATAATCTTCTGCCAACTAAGTGGTGGCCAAATTAATGCCAATATACATAGTTCGCAGCTGTTGTATTGCCCACATTATAGGAAAGTAAATTAGTAAGAAAGGTAATATAAATTACATATCTATTGCATGGGCGCTCAATCTAAAGATGTAAAAATAAAGAAAACTCAAGATGATCTATTTATCTTCTGTTGTTATTTCTAAACCAAGAAAATAAAATACTTATTAACAACTACCCCCCACCCCCGGTCCATTGGTCCAATAATTTATACAATGAAGTTTTGAAAAAGTGTAGTCCCTAAGTCAAAACAGACAGTACCAAACAGGCACTATCATATATGTATTTATAGGGATGTTTCTCCACTTATTATAAACCTAGATAGACCCCTGTACAGTCAACAAATTATGACATGATAATGTAATACAGACATAGTCGGGTGAGTCACTGGAAGTGTAGGAGAAGTGAGTGGGATAGACCCATCCTGTGACGTCGGGGGAGTTAACAAGTCCATGGCTTTAAAGGATTCTAACGTTTGGTCCCATTCTAATGAAATAGGGATTTTACGCAGGCCCCAGAATTCTTCTTCTCTAATAATTGCACTCACTGCAGTGCCCCATCTGATCATCTCTGTCTGCCAGGTAAGTGGTTTCGGAGGTAAAGTGGATTTCCACCTCATTGTGATGGCACGTTTGGCTATAAGTACAGCCATGTCTGCAAATCTATATTGGACCTTATGTTTCTTAGGGCAATTATGCAGGCCCAATAAGCAACTATCCGGTTTGGACCAGTCGTGCCGGTGGCCTTCTGCACAGTGTAACCGATTGTTTGCCAGAATACGCGTAGGTGCGAGCATCCCCATAGAATATGGAGGAGGTCCTTATCCTCTTCTCGACATCTTGGGCAAGAAAGCTGCGCGTCGGGGTATTTACTGTTAAGGTGGTGTGGTGTGAGATATGCTCGATGTAGAATCATGTATTGTATATATTTGAATTTGGCATTGCAGGAAACTTTCTCGGCAAATTCTAAAATCAGAGCCCATTCCCTATCAGTAAATTCCCTCTCTGTCTCCAGTGACCACCTAGCTCGGAGTGGGGTTAACGGTGTATCTAAGTGTGCTCGAATCCCCCTCTATAACCAACAAGTAAGATGACGTCCCCCTCCCATTAGGTGTAGGGCCTGGACTAACTTGTGTGTGGGGGGTTCGATCCCATCGGGGGCCCAGTGGAGCTTAATGTAATGGGTGACGGTTGCATGAAGGAGAAATAGCGCTGGGGGAACCCCCTGGGCACAAAGAAAGTTTTCATGATCTGCCAGTGTGCCCTCTATGAACAAAGCCCCAACCGTTAACACCCCCTCCTGCGTTCATAAGGATATCATTTTTAGGGAGATTAAGCCGCTTGCTGTAGGAATTCCGCATAAGGGAATGTTAGTATTGGATTACCCTTCTAGTATATTGTAGTCTCTTCTCTTCTTCCAATACAATAAGGCTGTTTTAAGCAAGGGGGGAGACGCCATTGGGATCCTAACCGTTGGTAGAAGAAGATGATGTGGAATACCCTGATTGAGGAGCTGAGGTGTGTAACCGATTTTCTGGGTATGCCAGCCTGCGAGCCAATAAGATAACCATTGTTGTTGACTGGCCATGCAATAAGCCCGAAAGTCTGGAACACCCAGACTGCCCTCCCCAGGGCGCAACTGTAATTTTGCAAGGCCCACTCTTCTGCATCCCTTACCCCATATGAGTACTGTTAAAAGGGTGTTAAGTATAGTAAAAAAACAAGCATTTGCAATGCAAATTGGTCCCGCATTTGTGAGAGTTAGAGGTATTGGTGTTGTATATGAGAATGTGTTTTACCCATGTGTTTTGGATATTAGCAATTGTATGTGGTGTGGAGTGGATTTATGTGCCTTGGAATTGTTAGCTGTGGAATGGTGTGTGGTGGAATTGTGTGGAGTGGATTTGTGGAGTGGAATTATGTGGCATGGTGGGTAATGTAAATATGTAGATAGTAATTATGTGCTATTGAGTGTACTGTAATTATATGGAGTGGGATTGTGTATTAGAGTGTAATTATGTGGAATGTAATTTTGTGTGGTGGAGTGGTATTTTGTGGAGTTTAATTATGTGGTGTGCTGTTGAATTATGTGGCATGATGCAGAATTGTGTGGTGTGGATTGGACATATGTGGTGTGTGCAATTGTGTTGTTGATTTGAAAAACGTGGGGTGGAATGGAAATGTGTAGAAATGAATTGTGTGGCGTGGAAGTGTGTGGCTGATTGCAATGCAATAGGTCTGGCATTTGCTAGATTTTGTGCTATTGGCATTGTAAATGACATTGCCTTTTATTTATGCATTTAAAAAGCATACAATAATAAAAGGCATTGTCATTTACAATACCAATAAGTTTCAAAAATGCGAGACCTATTGCATTGCAAACTTTTTTTTTTTAAGGTGGCAGTTCTGATACAATGTCACATATGTAGTATGTTGTAACCAACTAAACACTTTATTAGCATAATAACGCAATGTCCGATAATTTCTTAGATGTTAGATGCTTGAACAAAATTTTAAAATACATCCCGCCCAAGAAAACAGTATTTTGCTATTCTCATTTCTTTAGGGGTCACTGCAGCTACTTAGCCATACAAATTTGACACACTTGTAAAGATCCTCACCATGGGCCTCATGTAGGTAACATACTATTTACCGATTCATAAATACCGAATTTTACCGATTCGGTATTTATGAATCGGTAAATAGTATGTAGGTAAATAATCGGTAATTATTACAGAATCGGTAAATATCGACATTTATGAATCGGTATTTACCGAATCGGTAATAATGCATTCCTTCCCATTCATTCCTATGGGCTTGGAGGCCCATAGGAATGAATGGGAAGCCAGGGGAGGCATTATAATGGGTGGCAGGGTGTCACATTGACACCCTGTTGCACCCCTGATTCGTGCATGTGTGCACATGTGGCGCACATACATGCCCTAAGGGCATGTATGTCTGCCACATGGCACTTTTAAATCAGCAAACTATAGCTGTTTGCAAGGTATTCGTTATTTATCTCCAACCTGTATTTGGTGGTAAATACCGAATTCTTAATACTAATATTCACACTTTTGAGTGCTCCCTACATATGATTTCAGGATTCGGTAATTTACCGAATCTGTATTTTACCGAATCTGTATTTTACCGAATCGGTATTTTACCGATCCATTACCGATTCGGTAAATTACCGAATCCTGAAATCATGCCTCCTACATCGCAAATGCCTAAATACCGGTCGGTAACGGGATATTTACCGAATTTCGGCCGTTACCGACCGGTATTTAGCTTCCTACATGAGGCCCTTAGGGCCATATGTAGGAAGCCAAATACCGGTCGGTAACGGCCGATTTTCGGTAAATATCCCGTTACCGACCGGTATTTAGGCTTTTGCTATGTAGGGGGCATATTTCAGGATTCAGTAATTTACCGAATCGGTAAAATTACTGATTCGGTAAAATTACCGATTCGGTAAATACCGAATCCTGAAATGATATGTAGGGGGAGTGTCTCGTCGGTGTGTGGATTCGTTATTTACCACCAACTAAAAGTTGATGGTAAATGACGAATACCTGTAAAAAAGCATTATTGTGCTATTTGCAATGTGCAATGTGGCAGACATACATGCCCTTAGGGCATGTATGTGCGCCACATGTGCACACATGCACGAATCAGGGGTGCAACAGGGTGTCAATGTGACACCCTGCCACCCATGATAATGCCTCCCCTATTACCGATTCGGTATTTACCGAATCGGTAATGGCAACTGGCTTCTCATTCATTCCTATGAGGAATGAATGGGAAGCCAGTTGCCATTACTGATTCGGTAAATACCGATTCTTAAATACCGATATTTACCGAATCGGTTATAATTTACCTACATTACATTTACCGATTCATAAATACCGAATCGGTAAAATTCGGTATTTAAGAATCGGTAAATGTAATTTCCCTACATATGGCCCTTAGTCTCTTATTTACATCTTTTTTTAATTTTAGCAGATTATGCGCTAAATGATGGACTATGTGACAGATACGGCAGATCTTTTATTATGCAAAAATTACTGTGGCTACACAGTCGCATAATTCCTGTGGCCCTGGACAAAGCCTCTAGGCTCGACCTAACAAACAGTTGAGTAAAGGGGCCTGATGACACCAAGGCGGGGCTTATAGGGTGTGGTTGTGATGCGAATTCAGACACTTTGCCAAAGAAAAGCCTTCACTCCTTTACCGATATCTCAAAAACATCTGAAACCCTTGCGCCACCCCAAGGCAGT
Organism: Triturus cristatus; assembly: GCF_964204655.1. Taxonomy (NCBI): domain Eukaryota; kingdom Metazoa; phylum Chordata; class Amphibia; order Caudata; family Salamandridae; genus Triturus; species Triturus cristatus. The sequence goes on along the minus strand of NC_140591.1, from coordinate 1,040,211,533 downwards.
AGCCACCTCACACCTAATGTCAAATGGAAGACAGAACTAAGTCAGAGCCAGCCTGAACAGCTACCGAGCGGCGCACAACCACTGCCCGGGCATGCATTGTACCATGTGCAGCGGGACAGTTAATCACAAGAACAGCATTGCCACATGATAACCTGTTCCCGGTGCTGACGTCTGAGATACCATGCAACCTGTGTAGTGATGCACTGAGCTAAAAAAGGGTGTGCTATACAAAGCAATATATGAGTGCTCTCTATTCCCTGCAGGTACACGCCGACGTTGCAGGAATTACACTTTTATTGTCTATAGTTATGCATGGAGACAGCGCGATGCTGTGCAGTGATACTGTAACCTAGGAGAGATACCACCTAGGATGCCATGCAAAAGTACAATGTAATAGGGCAATTGGTCCGGAAAGTTATTACATGCTGTTAGAACAGGAATATTTTATGCATTTTACATAGTGACACTTGTCTTGGATGAATATATTGCCTGGGCACGTTGTATTCTGTGCAGTTATACATTGCAGGAAGAGAACAGAAATGCACAGGAGCATACGTGATTGCTTCGCTCCTGATCAGGGAGCACGCATGCTGTGAAGGTCTAACCACATAATGACGGGCAGTTTACATGTAACTCCATGTACAATCTGGCTGCAAGCTTGCAGGATACACGTTATGTTATGTTACATACTTAGATATTTTTTTGTCCCACAATATTACGGCAACGTAATTAAGATATAACAATATTCCATACTTGATATTCACGACCTAAACTTAAGTAGGTCTGTCAACAGCATGAACTGTTTTACTAGGATGGGAATATGGTGCCAACAGTTTACTTATAATACATCACAATAGATTGATCATTAAACTGAACTATACTGCCTGGGCTGAGAATTTAACATGAGAAATGTAGGTATGGCCAATGGAATTATGTGATTTTAATGCCGGTTACCAACTCCCCACAAGTACACTCAGGCGCACACCCCAGTGCCATCCAGCCGGGATTGGTGTTGTGCTCCGCGATATGGGAGCTTGTGGCAAATGCAACCGACCCGCTTCACGCCACCTCCAGATCAATGAGCCACCCAGCATGGCCGCAGTACCCCACCAAGATAGGAAGGGAGGCAGGGGGGGCTGCTCACTTTATTGCAGACAAAGAGGGGAGTCCGCAGAATACAGTAGGTGCACTAATGCCGTGGCGCATTGTCCGTGCACAGTGCACGACTAGCCCCTGATGACTTTTCTTTCCTGCTAACGAGAATATGGCAGAAGGACCAGGAAAGAGGGTTACGCTGAGGTGAACAAGCATGGAACAGTTAAAATAACAAGTCCACACCGGGAGTCAGTACACAGACGTGCACTAGGAGCACCTTTACCCCGTTGTAGTGTCAGCAGCTGGGGCTCACCTTTTGTACACAATCTGCAAGTCCCGCCACTCCAGGAAGCTTCACATCTTGGGTTTGCGTGCCAGCACCACCTGCATGAACTCCGGCACCAGCTTCTTCTTCTCTCGGTCCGAGATGGCTGCTCAGACAGCAGTATAAATTACATCTAGAGGGGATGAGGGGAGGGGAACACAGACTGAAACCGGGGAACACTGCAGAGGGCAAACAGGCGCAATAGGGACAGGAGAACAGAGCAGTAGCGGTCCGTGGAGGGAGTTCGGTGGGGCGGTGAGGCGGGGCGGGGCGGGGGAAGGGTAGGGTGGGGAAATGAAAACACCGGAATATGGATGAACAGCCCCACCGAACTCCCTCCACGGACCGCTACTGGAACAGGGCCAATGTGCGGGGCCCTCCATAGTGCACGGGAGCCCAGCCCACACTCAGACACGAGACGCCTGACTTCCGGTCTTCGCGCACAGTGCGCACTACTTTAATGCAGCCAGCCAATCAGAGGGAAAAACAGTATTTACAAATGCAATAGGACCCGCATTCACGTGAGTCCTATTGCATTGTAAATAAAACTGCGGTCTTCCAACAAGGCAGGAAAGGGAGTGGGTGGGGGGGTTGTGGTGGGCAGAAAAGTGACGGACTGCGGGAGGGAACAGGGGAGGCAGGGGAACAAAACAGTTTTAAAAGTAAAGGGGCCGATAGCTATGGAAGGAGAAAAATGACGACATGGCCGTCAGGAGGCGGGATTACGTTGAGGAAAACCAATCAGACTGCAGCATTTAGAAATTCCGCCAATCAAAAAGATAGGTGGAAAGTTTGCGGAGCTTCCCCCACTATACTGTACACACCATCTCTCAACGAGACAGCGCATGCGCTGCCTAGGCGAGACCTAAAAAATCGGGATCACAACAGGAATACTAGTAAAAAAATATAAGAGGCTGGGAAGCATCACCGTTTTGGAGATGGCTATTCTGCCCATCACAGAAAATGGTAACGAAATCCAAATAGAGAACTGCTTGCGAAGCGATCTTATAATCTTCAATAAGTTGCCATCAATGATATCTTGAGGAGTTCTGTAAACTTGAATGCCTAAATACTTAAAAGTATCGGGGGCGGTTGGAAGGGTGAGGTCGCCAAAAATCACTGGGTCTGGGGTGTCTTTATGTCTCATATAAAAGGCATAGGATTTAGTAACATTGATTGCTAGTCCAGATATCTGCATGAACTGTTTAAAAATAGACGGGATAGGTTCCAAATTTGCAGTTAAGTCTTTGAGGAAAAGGATAACATCATCTGCATAAGCGGACACTATATGCGTTGTGTTATGAATTGATATCCCCAAATCTACAGCTGTCCTGAGAAATTTAAGTAGTAGGAGTTCTAATGCCAGAACAAACAATAGTGGCGATAAGGGGCACCCCTGACGGGTACCCCTAGCTAAGGAATAGGACGCAGATATATGTGAACCAGTTCTGGCCCGTGCCTTAGGGGCGGTGTATAATAGCTCAACCCACTGCAAAAAAACCCTTGGGACACCAAATCTTTCCATAGAGGTCAGTATGTAGCGCCAGTCGAGAGTGGCAAACGCCTGTTGCATATCAAGGGGAATACACCCAGTTGAACCGGAAATAGTTGCTGCTGTCTCCATGATGTAATGGAGGCGTCTGATATTAAGTGACGTAGTATTGCGGCCCGATATAAAACCGCATTGGTCTATATAAATTAGCTTCGGGAGCTAGGGCAGGAGGCATTTGGCTAATATTTTACTGAGTATTTTATACTTGGTAGATAGCAATGACAGGGGATGATAACCAGATATATCTCGGGGTCTCGATTTGGTTTGGGGAGGGAAGTAATGAGCACCTGCATTGTCGTTAAGGGGAGAGTACACCTCTCCAGAGCTGTCTTGTAGAGGCTCTCTAGGCACGGGGACAGTTTCTCTGCGATAGTCGAATAGAATTCAGGCGGTAAGCCATCTAGGCCTGGAGTTTTATTTCTAGGCAAATCTCTAATGGCTTCTTTAATGTCAGTGGTGGTTATAGGGGCCTCCAGGTCAGACTGGGTGTCTGCTGTCAGTTTAGGAAATGTAAGGTCGCTGAAGAAGTTTGCTATGTGGTCGTTTGGTGCTATAATTGGGCCTTTGTACAGGTTTTGATAATATGCACAGAATGCTAGGTTAATGTCAGCTTGAGTAGAGACAACAGAACCGTCCGGTAGAGATATGTCTGTTATCGGAACAGGAGAAGGGGTGTTACTTATAAGGCGTGCCAGGAGGGTCCCTGATTTATCTGCCTCTTTATGACTATATTGAGTGTATGCACCATAGTCTATCAAGCGGAGTCGTTTGAGTAACTCAGCATGCTGGATTCTGGCTTCTTGGAGCTTTAATTGCTGAGTCGGGTTAGTGATAGCTGCATTTTCAAGCTTGTGAAGGGAGGCCTCCAATGAAGTGAGAGTTTTGTGTATTTCCTGTCGAGCCCCCACGGTAGCCCCAATAACCGTTCCTCGTATGACACACTTGAATGCGTCCCATTCTATCAAGCGGGAAGATGCAGATCCGTCATTTTCTGTAAAGTAATCAGTGATGGTAGTACCCAATGTGTTTCGGAAGACCGCATCCTCCAAGGCTTGCGGCCAAAGCAGCCAGGTTGGAACCGGGGTGGGAACCTTCCCCCATTCAAGGAGTACTTCAAGCGGGTTATGATCAGACAACATTTTCCCGAGATATGTGAACTCGACCATCTGGTGAACAAGTGTTGCAGAGCAAAATATTCTCGATTGTTAGGGTGATGTGTATGCCATACGTCCTGCATCGTCCAACCCGTGGCCCAGGCCTGCATAAAATCTGCATTATTGGTAGATACCGTACCTCGTAGCGGGGGGTGAGAACGATCTATGTGGACGTCCAGGGCACAATTAAAATCACCACCAATAACCCAGGGATACATCACCCAATCCAGTAGTACTGTATTCAGGTTAGTGAGATAAGCATACTGTTCATAATTCGGGGCTGTCGAGCCTGGGACTTACAGGTCACACTGACGGAGGGATGCAGAGAACAGGTTCTACAGGCCCCTCCACCCAGACAGACCATGGGGCATATTAGTGCTACCATAAAAATACTACGTGTTCATCAATAACTGTATGTATATAACCAAGTGCGCTCAATAGGCGCACGTTATTAGTCTAATTTTTCACCTTAATTTAGGTTTCTGCACGGAATGGTACACGTGGGGCTGGATCCCATGCTGTCCTGAAGAAGAGGTTAGGGATACCTCGAAACATGTTGACAAAATAATAGGCAATATAACCACATAACAGTTATATTTTTCCTGTTTTTAACCCCTTTTTATCTTACCAGCTAGGAGTAGGAAAACATTGTTAACTCACTAGTTAGGTATTTTTAACTAACACAAACACCACTCCCCCAACACTGCACAACACATAGTTTCACACAAAAAAGTGCTCCTACGTAAATCTCGTAAGTCGTAGCACGCCCCAAGCAGTAGATGCTTGGGATGGCCCCAATTATGAAGCATGTCACCTAGGGGCAACCCTGGGTGAGTGAGGGGACTCTAGAAAAGCATTTTTCTTTTCTAAATTGTTGAGGCTCACCAGTTTGGTGAACCCACTGTCTGTTGACTTAGGCTAGTTTTTCATGATCCATTATCTATGGATCAATTGAGTGTACTTTAATGATATAGGAGGACAAACCTAGCCTGAACCTCTTTCTCCCTCTTATTCTGACACATAATTCGGGGCATACACACTACCAATGATTATCGGAATACCATCTAATTTGCCCCGTAAGAATACATATCGCCCTGCTGGGTCTATTCTTTGTTCCACTAACACGAAGGGTATGCTATTTCTAACACAAATCAGTGACCCTCTTGCGAAGGCAGAATAAGAGGTGTTAAAAAATTGTCCCTTCCATTTCCTACGCATTTTGCTTACTTCAGAGTCATTTTAAATCCTTTATTCGATATTTAAAAAATACCATAAAAGTACAATAAAACATTTTTAAAAAAATCATTTCGGTTGCATTGGCCTTCACAAAGTACATACAGCATCAATTCATTAAGTGTGAAAAAAAGGGCATAATAAAACAAAGTGAAGGGTATCCTGCGGAGACCTATTGTCGCAGCCGCAGGTACCCTTCTACAAACATCATTTCAATTCATTTCAGTTGCATTGGCCTTCACAAAGTACATACATCATCAATTCATTAGGTGTTGCCCCCTGGTGTTCCTAAGTCTAATTGCAACTTTAATAAAATTCATGATACAAGCCAATGTCAGTGGGTTCTCAGACCTTTGTAAATATAAGAGAGCAACCTTGGCATGTCTAAACTTCATTTGTGTCAAAATCCTTATTAAAAAGCTACGTCTGGGTACCGGATAAAAAGGGCATAATAAAACAAAGTGAAGGGTATCCTGCGGAGACCTATTGTCGCAGCCGCAGGGACCCTTCTGCTCAACTGTAACAGTAAAACCAAATGGTTCAGCCAACAGGTGATGTAAAAGGTTGAGCCTAAATCGAGTGATTAAAAACCTATCCTGTGCATTGTGCATAAGAGCAAGGTACGGTTCCATATCTTCTACTGTCTTTACCATGCTATGGGCACGAACTGTGGGCTTGCTTTCTTCAAGGGCCACTCTGCGTGCATTCTCTTTAGCGTAAAAAATTCTTTTAATTCTCAGTTTGTCCTCTGGGATTATTATTGTTGGGTTAAAAAAGAGATCCTTACAGCCCAATTCCTCCAGAGCAATCCTTACATAATTCAGCCACGGAATGCACATTCCCTTGTCTCTGTCCATGCAGTCTCTAATTATTTGTCTGCTCATACCTGCCTCTGCATTGGACCAAATTCTTAGCCAAGCCGTGAGAGGTCTGATCTTGATCAGATCCTCTATATATACCCTTCCCAGTTCAGCATGGGAAATATGGGCCGGTGTACTTCGTGGAGTTTGGAGGATCTTTCTCAGGAATTTGTTCTCCTCAATCTGTATTTGTTGGATGCATGCAAAACCCCACACTTCAGCCCCATACATTACTTTGGGGCAACAGATTCAAGCGTATAGGTGCATAACCTGTTCAGGAGACCACCTGCCCAACCTACGCCCGTAGCCCATAATGGCCCCTGTGGATGCCACTAATTTAGAGCTCCGCTCTTCAGTTAAAAGTTTAAAATTTAAAAGCCCGTCAAAAAGTATACCCAGATAGGAAAAGTACTTAACATGTTCCATTTTATGTGTGCCTATTTTATATGAGAATTTTTTGCAAGGTTTAGATCCTGCCAGCAATACATAGGACTTAGTTAGATTGGCCGATAGATCTAAACTGGCCATAAAACTGACAAACCCTTCTAACAGACTCTGAAGACCTTTGTGTGTTCGGGCTAAGAGTACCGCATCGTCAGCGTACAGCAACACTGGGACCGGTCGGGAGCCTACTCTAGGGGTGTCTACATTCAATTTACGTAATGCCTGTTCTAACTCGTTTATATACAGTGAGAACAGGAATGGGGCCAGAATGCATCCCTGTCTCACCCCGCTGGTGCAGGGGAAGGGTGCCGTGGTATCACCCTCCAAATTGAAACGCACTTTAGCAGAGGTGTTCCAGTGGAGTGCTCTTAAAATATCAACTAGACCCTGGTCTACCACTAGTCTAATCATCAGATCCCAGAGCTTTTCTCTATTTACATGATCAAAAGCGGCTGAGAGATCCATGAACCCCAGGTATATAGGTTGATTGCTTGCGAGGGTATATTTAGCCACTAATAAATAAAGATTCAGGCACTGGTCTGTGGTTGATTTTCCGGTCCTGAACCCATATTGCAAATCTGTGATTATTTGATGTTCTTCAGCCCAATCTAACAGGCGATTTAAAACTACTCGCCCCAAGACTTTGGCTGTCACATCAATTAGAGATATGGGTCGATAACACTGCGGATCATCCTTTTTTCCTTTTTTAAAAATTGGGACTATTATAGCCTCAGACCAGGATCGTGGCATGCCCGTTGCAATCGCTGTGTTTATTACCCTTGTTAGGATTGGAGCCCAAAGGTCAACCCTACTTAGGTAGAGATCTGGAGGAATTCCGTCCGGGCCTGGGGCTTTGTTTTGTGTCAGCCCTTGGATGCCCGCTACCATTTCCTCCAATGTAAATACGATTTTGGACACCCATGGGCAGAATCTCTCATCACCCCTAGGGTTCTCAGTTGAGTGATTGTACAATAATTCAAAATGGTCAGACCATTGCTCCGGGAGGATGTATGTACCAATTACTGGGGCAGCAGTGCCCTGGAAACAGGGTTTATTAATTATTTTCCAGAATGCGCTTGAGTCTCTTCTATCTGCTGCATCACGTAACTCGTCCCATGCCTGTGATTGGAGTATCAATTTTCTTTGTTTGATCGCTTTTTTGTATGCTATCCTGCACTGTGCGATACGCATCTTGTCTCTTGGGATTGTTTTTAAACCTTCTTTTAACTCTTTGTGGGCCCGGGAGCAGTTTTTGTCGAACCATCTGGGGAAGGATTTAACTTCCGCTTTCGAAGATGATTTTAATAGGCCATCTATGAGGTGTGCCACAGACTCGAAAGCTTTAACCACAACAGGTCCCTCCAATGAGGGGTCTAAGCACACCCCAATCATCTCTTTGCCTTTCTCCATTAAGGATCTATAAAAGGCATCCCCATCCACTTTTGCCCATCTAAGGTGTCTCCCTTGATCAGTTGCCCTCACTGTGCTAATTGCCTTGACCCTTTTCTTTGCGTTACGGGAGGACCAGTGCTTAATCTTCAATACTAATGGGTTATGGTCACTGAATATGCTCCATTCAATGTCTGCCTCAATTATCCAATCCCCGAATAGATGAGAGACAGCTATGTAATCTATAATGGAGCAGTACCCTCTTCCCTTGAATGTAGGTGTGATCTCACAGCCATCTTCGAAGCCCACCAGGTCTAATGTATGCCTTAAGGCATGATTTTTCAGGACCCTCTCTAGCTCCAGCCCTTTCGGGTGTGTTCAAAATGCGGCCCTTTTGCCAATGTGCAACCAGACCAAACACCCTCCAGCGGTCTTAAATTAGGGCACAGATGGCAGTTTAGGTCTCCCACCAAAACCACGCATGGGGCCATAGCGGTCTTCCTTTGGTTCAATTCTCGGGTCAGGCAAATATCCAGGTCATGTATTACTCGCCCCTTCCCACACCCTGCTGTGGCATTGTATACATTAATCAAAATGACTTTTAGCCTGCTTGCGTGTAACCCAATAGCTTGTATATTAGCTGAGTTCCAATTTAGATCAGTCCGCACACCTTCTAACTGCAAATCCACATAAATGATTAACCCTACCATTGCTCTTCCCGGGGCCAATTTCTGTGCAGGAACAGAAAAACACGTATACCCTGCTAAGTGAAAGGGATTGTGGTCCACCACCCAGGTTTCCTGCAAACAAATTACATGAAATCTGGTGATATATTGCCTCCACTCCTGATTATGAAATTTGGAGGACAGCCCAGCTATGTTCCATGAGACCATTTCAATCCCTTCTTGCGAATGTCTCCCTTTTGGGTCAGGGTTATTAAGGGTAGTGTGGTCAGATACTCCAGTGTGTGCGTCTATATTAATCGCTAGCATAGTCTGAACAGCTTGTGGGTACTGTATTTGTGGGAACACACGGGCTGCTACCTCCATAATCTTGTCCTCCTGTGGGCATGCAAAACTTCCCAACATATTTCCTGTTGTACATTTGATTACATGGCTTTTGTCTGGGATCCTCCCTCCCATTGGGCAGTGAGTGCAGGTTTTACTCGTCTTAGGGTGACAAGAGACCGTAATTGTGGGGGTAATGTGAGCAATATTCGGTTCTACAGGGGTTTGCTCAGCATAATCTTTCACCCCTTGCAGTCAATCCAACTCCTCCAGGGACATAAGGGGATCAAACCTGTTCCTCAGGGCTAATCCACCTTGGCTCCCCGGGAGAGCGTATGACTTTGTTCCATGGAAGCCCTTGCTACCCCATGAGTGCACGTCTGTGTCTTGGTGGTCCCAGTTCCGAAGCAGTGTACTTCTGCCATTGACATAGAAGAACCCCAAAGGTAAAGAATTAATATTGCCACTTTGAGCAGCCGGGCCCCAACTTAATATGTAATCGACTGTTCTGTAGTCCCTAAAATGTACCACCACGCAGTCGCCTACTACATTCTTTTGCCTATTCCCTAGCCTCCTTACCCTTCTTACATGTAAAATTCCCCCCGTACATCCCTCGGCAATGGCCTGTTCATATTCAGCCAATGTGTGACTTTATTTTTGAGATCGTCATGCAATTCTGTGTGACCAGGTTTTAACTCTGGGACCCCCGTGAGTATGATGACATATGGGGCCGCCTCTGGGGGTAGATTTATACAAGGCCTGTGTGTGTTTTATCGGTTTGTGCATGGTTCGGGATTGGCAATAATGCTAGTCTTGTATTAACATTGGACGGCCCTGCTACAGAATTATCTGATGGGGCGGGGGGCATATTTTTGTTAGGCTGTTCTTCTTCCGTAATTTTGATTATTTGTGCAGCCAGTGAGTTTGTGCTCATTGGCTCTGTGACCAAATTATTGGTCAATGGTGGTGAAAGAATATTGCCTACCCCTCCCGCCCTTAGCTTCACTAAAGAGACAACTTTGTCCAACCTACTCAGAATTTGTTTTGTCTGAGCATTGACAAGTTTCTCAAAATATGACTGTAGGTCACTAATAATGTGGGACACCCACCCAGAGGGTGCCTGTGTGTCCGAAACTTGATCCTTTCTATCTTCTACAGCTACAGAATCTGGGTGGTTAGGGATCAAACAATTTCTGGCCTTTTTGTGCCCAGGTTGCCTCTTACTAATCCCCTTTTTCTTAGCAGCTCGTGTCTTAGCCCCTTTACCATTTACATGTATACCCCTGATGGGAGTTGTCTGTACAGGGGTAATAATTGTCAATGGGGCCTCCAGAGTCAAGTCATTAATGGACATTGACATATTAGTGTCAGGCGACGAAAATTGGCTCAATTGAGGGGTTAATGAGAGCCGTCTTTCAGTGCGTTCAAATTCGCTTGAAACTTCGCCGATAGCTTTCAGCAACATTTTGTCAATTGCAGTCTGCTGCGCAAGTACTTGGGGGGGAGTTCCTTTTACATTGTTTGTTTGTCTTGAGTTTAGATGGCCCTGGGTGCTCACTTTAACAGATCGAGTCTGAACCCTTGCAGCCATTCTGCTGAAACACTATTATGTCAGTGTCACTGCGTGACTTAAAGCTGGATGGTCCCTTTAAATGTGCTTCCAGGGACCCAAATATCCTCTTAGTATTAACAACAAACAGTACCTTAGTGAGCTCTCTGCAACTTCTTCTGAGTGTTCAGGGGGTGGCCCAACCCTGCCGCGACCTGCCCCGGACGGCATCAGATGGCCCGCCCTTTGCCCGGGCTTAGCCCGGTGCCGCCCGCGCGCGTCCCGCGAGGCGGGAGGTGTTCCCTTCTCCTAAGGCGCCCCTAGGCGCGTCGATGTCATCACTGGTGTGCCGGACCCTGTGGCAGCTGGGTGATGTAGTCACCAGCTGCTGTCGTAGCCCTCACGGAGCAATGTGAGGCGTCCTGGGGAGGAACCAGGTGCTGGAGCCAATGTGACCAGAGTCATTCCCCTCACGGCGCGACCGCTGGTACAGGTGAAGCCGTTTCCCCCGTGGCGCTGCTGTTAGTGCAGATGAAGCCGTTTCCCTCACGGCGCTAATGGAGGTGAAGGTGTTGCCCTCATGCCGTGACCAGGTAAAGAAACTCTGTGGGCCCCCACAGAGTCTGTTAAATGGGTTTCCTGAATGAAGGCTATTTGGAATTTTCGCCTGTTCAATTGGGCTGTTTGTGGACAGACCCCATTCCCCTCACATTCCATGTCAATATTTTGTACTTACCCAGGTTAGCCATACCAAAACTGATTTTTAAAAATAAATGACAGGGAGAAGTATGGGGGACACAACACAATCAGTAGCATAGCATGGACCAAGAACCACCACCCTATTTGTAAAACATAACACCCAATACTAGGACCAACAAGCAAACTATGTTGGTTCGAAGAAATACTAAACTTCACTACTTCCACAATGCAGTAACTGCAGGGGGGGGTGAGCCTTGTGCAAGCCATGACAAAACAGTTGGCATTATAGCTACATCCCGGACGGGACCCTATAATATATTTAGCCCAGGCAGGAACCTGGAGAGAAAAGCATAGTTTATACATAAATCAACAATTTCTTACGCCTCCTCGTCAGATAAAAACACCTCCTTCACCACGAGGGAACCATGTAGATAAACCAACACTAGCCAAACAAGTCCTTCACTATCTGCGGGGTAATCGTGAGGAACAAAATATCATTACTCTTAGCGTCTGATAGTATCGTATTATCATCTGATTGTTCTGGGGACTTGACCAGTGTGGGTTCTCGCATGGAGGCAGCAACCACCAACGTCGACCCCTGCTCCAGGAGGGCCCGCGCCTGTGTAGGCTTTTGGACGGAGAGTGTTTGTGTTGTTTTGTTGGGACGTGGCCTGACTCTATCAGTTCGTGCTGGCTGACGTCGCAAGTGCTGGTCGTTATTGTCCAATAACTGAGAGGGCAAGGTGGATTCCAACCAGTCATTTGCCACCTCAGGACATTCAATGAAATAAGCCTTCTGATTGTAAAGAATTTTCATTTGTGCAGGGAATAGTAATGCATATTTCAAGTTAAGGGCCTGGAGTTTACGTTTAAGTGGCTGGTAGGAGGTTCTGTGACGTTGTACTTGTACAGTGTAACCTGGATACAATGAAATCCAGGTGTTTTCGTATTGTATAGGGGCATTCTCTTGGGCTTTTTGTAATAGATAATCTGGGTCCCTATAATTAAGGATGTGGGCTATAAGTGGTCTAGGCAGCCTGCGTGCTGTTGGTCTATCCGTAGGTACTCGGTGTGCCCGTTCCACACAGAAGAAGGTAGAGACACCTTCTGGAGCTACATGTTCTCTGAGCCATTTTTTACACAAATTGTGTTGCATCGGGTACTTCTGATCGTTCCGGCAGTCCAATAATGCGAACATTATTGCGTCTGGCCCTCCCTTTGGCATCATCGACTCTATCCAGCAGGGTGTTTAATTGTTGTTGCATGTGCGTCAGCTGGTCAGAGTGGTCTTTTTGCTGTGGTTCAAGGTCTACTAGTGTTTGCACACGTTCCTTGACCGTGTCTGAGAGCTTGGTGTGGTCAGCATGCAGAAAGGTAAGGTAATTAGTGAGAGTACCAACTTGTTGTTTGATAGCTTGGCATAAGTCCCTTATCTCTTGGAGAATTTGGTCCAGCTTATCCAGGGGGTGAGGGTATTAGGGGCATTGGTGGAACACAACTTATTGAGGATGGTTGGGAGGCCGAGTCAGAGTACCCCTGAAGTGGTGCTTCGGTGCAGGGCATGTCAGATTGATTTCCCTTGGTGCGCCCCATGACGACTTTGTGTCACAGTAAGACAGGGAGGGAATGACACTCAGCTATGTTTTCGGGGTGCAGAGACAGGACCAGCAGGGTCTAGAAAGTAAGCTGCAATGGTTTCGGAGCTCCAGGGGGATAGCTGATTGTTGGCCGACTATCCGGAATGGCCCAATCCTATGGAATTAGAGGGAATGGCTTCAGGGCCCAGTGAGTAGAACTGGTGTGGCCGCCCGCCCCCCGGGGACAATCCGACAAAACAGTTGAGTTACGCTCCTGTCGTTTCACAAATGATTAAGCAGCCCTTGCATAGGACGCACTTCTCCAGCCACTTAAGGAGGCATGCCTGGGAATAGAGTGAAATGTCCGGTATAAACCCAGCCGGTGAGTGTGTCAATAATACTCACTAGAACGTTTTTTTGTTTGCAGGAGAGTGACTATAGTTAAGTTAGGTGTACCCACTGGTTGAGTCTCTTGGGGTCCAATGAATCAGTTCAGCGGACTAATGAGTATGGGGACTGTGCCCACCAGCCTCTGTGGATATCTTCTACGCAGAGTTTGAGGGTGCGCACCATGTATTGCTTACTGCGTATTCAGACTCATCAATGCACTAAGTCAAGCATCCTCACCGACGCAAGCCCTAGGGAGCAGGCAACAGGAGCGATCCAGTAATCAGGGGTGGGGCCCAGGGCCAGCCAGTCCAGCAGCCAGTGACCAGTGCAAATAATAATTGAAACTGCTCTCTCTGCATTACAACATGACCTCCATACAAGTGTTTAGCGGGGGCCAAGACTCACTTGTTGTTATTCACACAGCGGGGGGAATAAGGCAGAGACGAGGGTTAGAATGGCCTTCCCTCCAGTAGCCTGTGCATAACCCACCTCACCTCGGTCACAGGAGACAGTCACATTCCCCCCCATGGGCTCCACTGTGTACAGAAATAGCGCCGCTCCAGCAGGGAGTAGGGGGGAGGGGTAAGGCGCAGGGAAACCACACCAGCAAAAACTCTGGTCCAAAAATGATCCGCCGTCAGTAACTCTCTCGCAGATCTCAGCATCTAGATAAAGGCCGGGATCCCTCCACAGCCACAGGCCTCGATGACGCAGTACACCCAATGTACAATGGAGGCGTGTCTCCAAAGGCGAGACGGACACCACGGTGGAGTCACTGGTTCACAGCAGGGTGAGCAAGTGAGTTGGCCATGCAGGCAGAGCCCCCTAACCAGGACAGGCAGCGGGAACAGCTACAGAAGCAGGCAGAGCGTGTGCAGCATCCAGCCCAGGACAAGGGTGCAGTGCCTGGCGATCCCCAGGGCATAGAGACTCTCCCACGCAAAGGGGTGTGGTCGCGCGTCTCAACGGACAGGGGTCAGGGCAGCAGCAGTCTCCGCAGCCACCGCCCAAGGTAGGAGAGCAATGCAGTCAGGAATTGGCTCCCGGAAGCAGCTTCTCAGGAGGTCTCGTCATACGTGTCGGCGAGGCAACGCAGTGCAATTTCAGGCTCCCTCGGTTCCATACCGTGACTGCAGGAATCCTCAAGGCTATTTCGGGCGTCGGGTGATCTCCATGTCCTTGCTTCTGGACCAGGTGAAGATTAGGGCCAGATTTTGCCAGTAATTTCAGGATAATGCGGGTACCAGCCGGGAGCTCCGTTAAGATGCGCCCGCCATGCTGGGCAGCTAGCCACGCCCCCACCGTCTCCCCACTGATGACTGTGGACACCATTTCCTCCATCTCATCCAGCTCCTGCTGTGGCGCTGGACTCCCACCTCCAGTCTGCATTGTTGCTTTCCGGTTGTTAGGGAGTTTCAGCTTGGTTTTGCTCTTCACATCATTGCAGCGCTTCTTGGACCTTCACTCCAACTGCATTCACCTTGGCCAAAATGGACTGCCATATTGCATTTGTAGTTGCCAATGACACAGTGGAGGCGATGCACAGTTGTTGTTGGTGTTCTATCACCTCCGCAATCAGGATCTTGTTTTCCTGCGGACTGAATCACAGGTTCCTCTTCTTCTTCTCCTTGCCCATCTCCTTCCCCGAGGTCCCTGGCTGGTCTTCCGGGGGGTTTGTGGGGTACTGGTTGGCCTCTGTAGTTGCTCCAGCTTGCTCCATGGTGCTTCTCAGTTGTTTTTTTTTTAGATTTTTTGTTGTTGCAGCTTTTAAGGTGAATTTTACTGCCGGACGTGGGAATAGCAAGCCTGGCGCTGATTATCGCTGATATTTTTATCGCTATTGGGCCCATCGCAACTTTTTTCACGTTTGACTTTCCTTTTTTATCGGCGTCCCAGTAAGTTTAAGGCGGACATTTGGCGCGTTATCGGGATACTATCGCCTGTTGCCGGTGTGTTGAGAATATGCCGTTAGCACAGCTTTAGTTTCCCGCGATAGACTGCGTCATGTGAAACTGCGTTAACCTAGGTTGGCGATGATCATCGCCCATTCTTGAGAATATCCCCAATGTGTCTTTGCCTACCTCTCCGTGTGCTCGCTTTATGTTATAAGCCCCCTGTGGACATCTTACTCTTGAGAATTGAGTCGGGAGGCCTCGAGCAAGAAGGCAGTTTTCCAAGGTACCACTGCATTTTCGCGCAAATGGGAAACATTTTTATTTTTAAAGGAGCACCTTGTGACTGCTGCTGCTTGATGGCCACCATCTGCTTGTTTACAGAAAATCACACTGTTGCAAATAGCAATCTCACTAATTAATATTCATTAGGCAGATTAATATTTATTAGGCAGGTCCTTTAGCCACTCCCTGCAGCTAGTCATTTTGTGCCGCAACGTATCAGTGTAAAGGTACCATCACTAAACGAAAAAGATGTGCAAGTAGTTGATGTGCAAGATGTACCCACAATATGTGACCAGCCTTTTCCTACATTAGGGCTAAAATCAGTCTAGGCCTGGAGGACACACACACACCTACATATCAAAAGAACTTTGGAAACAGGCTTTTGTTCACATAAGTGTGCGTTTTCGTGTGCAAGATTGAGTAAAACAGCAGTGACTCACACAGTTTGTATACTTGTATTATTGAATATGCCTTTTGTTCATAGTCCTTCTCTTTCTGCTAGATGCTATGTTCATAACTGCTGGGCTACATAGAAAGTCCCCTACAATTGCTTAAGTTTTGTGAATCTATCTTTGCCTTTCAAAACTGCATTCTTGAAGAGGAATATAAACCAACAGCCTATTCAGTTTACTGGCTATTTACATTTTGTTTTTTAGAATCCAATGTTCCTAACCTTTGAAAGATAATTCAATGAAATCATGAGACCATCTACTGTCTCTTTGCAGCTATGTACCAAACTTTAGTGGAAAAACCTCTTGATGTACATATTCTTCAGAGCATTTCTTTCCTTTCATGCACAGTTGAGAATATATTATTTTTCCATTCATAAAGAAGAGCTGTTATTTTAATGTTATGGACAGAAGACTAATCGTATTCTATATTTTCATTAAGCAGATGGAAAGAAACGATTTCAATACATTTTTTCAAGGCACCGATTCAGCATCGAGCCTGTCTTTTGGCATTGAAGAAAACGTCTCTTCATTTATTCCGAGGATTCAAACATTTAAGCTGATTAAAAATTGCAACAGTTTATCTCTAGAATAGGTAATTGATAATTTTGATGGGTTTGTCTTATTGAAAATTCGTTTAAATCCATCTACTGTTTTCTGTGTGGAAATTAAGCAATTAAAATTGCATTGATCTTCTCTTGCGTCTAAATAAATTCAATCATCATATATCATTTTTATAGAAAAATACAATTCAAACATGTTCACAATTACTTACATCAGAACATATTTTTGCAGTTGGGTGCACATCAAATTCTGTGTTTTGGTAAATTTTTGTGGTTTGTATGAAGTAGTTCTGTGTATAACTAAAGCTGATCTTGCTCGGCCTATTTAATAGGGAAACCAGTGCGCTAGAGTAGTTGAAAGTGAGGGGCATAGGTAAAAGCCCCTATTGTCACCACAACGTCACTTTTTCCGACGTTGTGGTGGTGATAGGGGCTTAGTCTTATTTTCAAGGCAGCGTTAAGCCACTTAACTTAACGATGCCTTGTAAATAAGGCCCCCTTCCAAGCTATAATTAGCGTGAAAGGGGTGGGAAGTGGGTGTTGCGGTGGGCGTTCCACCACAACACCCATTGATTTTGATGCTGCCCTATGTACAAGGGCAGCGTACATAGGAGGCAGCACCAAAATTAGGACCGGGGAAAACCTGGTCTTAATTGGCGAAACAAGGAGAAATGCATTATTCCTCCTCGTTTTTGCTTTTTCACATAGAAAAAAAAAACAGCCATGGATTGTTCATGTACAGGAAGGTGCCCCTTCCAGTACATATACAATCTGTAAAATTGAAGTTTGTGACTTTCATGTGTGCTGCATGAAGCAGCACACATAAAAGTGACAAATTGACATTTTAGGATTGCTTATATGCAGGAAGGGACACCTTCCAATAAATAAACAATCCTTTCCTGCATGCAGACACCCTTCCTTGCAAATATGGTGCAGCCTTACATTTCTTAAGTTGTGGAGTGAGGCGTTAAGCCATGACAGCTAACGCCTCACTCCACCACTTCCTTGTATATATGCCCCTGAGTGTCTTAATTTATGGAACTCGAATATTTTTTAAGGGTGCATCCTGTTGTATCCGTTAGGAGTCACACTATATCATGCTTTAATATTGACAATATCGTCTTCCACTTTTGAAGTTAAACAGATGTGGGAATACAATAGTAAATTTGCAATCTCCATATCTGCTTACCTTTATGGAAAAGACCCTATTCACACAAGCTTTTATGAGTTCATAAAGTAGCACTCAAGTAATATGACTTTATGTGTTCACAAATGCATTTCACAATCTGGAGAGCTTTCCCTTCTTCTACCCTATATCTTATGTCCAGAGATCTTCACGACAACAATGGACAACACCACATGCAGGGATCCCACTTTTCGGTATAATTATGGAAGAGGCAAGGTGGGGGAGGGTGGTATGAAAAATGGGAATAAATACGACAAAATGGGGGAAATTCAAAGTGGAATTTAGGGATGGGCCTGCAAATGCAAAAAAAAAACCCTACAAAATAGTAAGACATTTGCTGTTAACCAAAGTTACACTTACATTCACTAAAGCAGTACTGCTGATGAAATAAGCTCAAATCTACTTCAGAGTAGGCTTGGAGTAAGTCACATAACACATATGGCCAATCAAAGGTACCGCAAGGCAGTTTACATAGAAATAAGTGGAGGCAAGCAATAATATCAACAGGCAAAAACAGTAAAATATATACTGCAGAGGCAGTGATAACACTGCTATATTTATGGCTAGTGAATTATAGGCAAATAGCAGGTGTGTATAGAAAAGACAATTTATACTTACAAGATTAGTGACAGAAGAAGAAAAGCAATGACAATTTATTTTTAATGGTTGGATTAATCATATTCAAAAACCCATCATTTAACCATCTCAGTAAATTCCATAAGTGCTACATGTGGCGGCGCTGTTTAAAGGTGACCAAGTGAAATAATGTGGAAATATTTATGTACAGTGCACAACACTCAAAGAAATATATACAAGATACAGAAATTAAACAACCAACAGTAAATAGGTATAAGTATTGCGTTTTCCCGAAAGCAAAGTCACTTAATTCAACAATATTGGAGGTCCTTCCTATGAATAACCAAGTGGTTGATATCAAGTCAACATTGTATCCTAAGACAAAGATTTGAGAAGGGTCTTCATCAGGACAAATGTTGCTACCTAGAAAAAAGGGGATCTCAGACAGGGAAGAGATGAGAAAGAGAGAATAAGAAATACATATGACAGAAAGTCAGACAGCAGCTCACCTGGACTTATTAGAAGTAATATCCCTCCACAGAGAAGATATGAGGAGAGAAGTAGGGTGTCTATTCCAGAGGAAAATAGAGAGGTTAGGTATGGTAGAGAAACCTGATGGAAGAAAAAGCATTTGCAGATGGGCTTAAAGGCGAATTAGCATATTAATGATGAGGTCATTGGCATTTTTTGTTTCCCTAAAAAGTTTTACATCATTCAGCAAATCTGCACAACATTTTCCCACAAAATGTGATTTGGGTATGGCATGGCAAGTTTTGTGCAGCTCCATCACGTGGGGACAAAAAAAGGTGTGGTGTCAATAATATGCTCTAATTTTTAATGTTAACCTCCACAGGATACTTTCCAATGCGGAAAAAAGGGTAAATGGAATTATACTACCATGGCATGAAAGTGAATCTTCAGTCAAGGAAGTGTCTTTGCTTGGTCTGATGCTAATTTGTGGATCCTTTGTGGATATGCAATTCAATTAAAATAGTAAAGGCACACCACTGTATAAGAGGGCTTTTTCTCCCATCAGTCATTTCAGAGTTGCAATCTGCTGCACAAAGTGGAAGAATCAGCCTATCCTTAATTTCAGGCCCAAAGGGACACTTCAGCATTATACAAAATAAAATAACTATTAAAAATGTATTCTTATGAGGGAATCCACATTACAAATGCTCCTGAATCTATCTGCTTCTTCCTAGTGAGGTGCCATGTGTGGGCGGCACCAGGATACCTGTATATAGTAGACAAAACTCCGCTCCTTCCATTAAATGTCATATGGTCTGAAAGCTAGGGTACAATGATTTTTTTTTTAAATGTGAGAATAACAGACCCAATGCTTTTTACTTAAACTCTCAACTTTCAAGCCAAAATACATTGCAAGTTTTTCACAAGTTTTCAAATAAATCACTGTTCATCAGCCTCTCAAGCATATGTGATTTACTGCAGTAGAGTGGTGTTTTGTCTGATATACACCCCCACACCCCCACACACACACATACACACACACGCACAGTCATATATGTATTACCTACTGGCGGTCACCAGTAGGTATTTGTAGTAAGGCCTTTGTTTTCATAGACAAAGCATATTTTACTTTCCCAGTAACTTTGACAAAGCTTCATTAAATTTTCAAAGCTAGTACACAACTCACATTAGCTGCTGTCTGAAAAATGTCAGCGTGATTCGTCAAGTGGGGGCCAAGAAAAAAGGGGTCCCAAAACACGTTTTCCCCATGCAATTTCCTATAGGGATTTTCTACACAACTACAGCCCATAGCGCTGAACAGAATTACATAAAATTTGGCAGAAAGCTGAATCTGTGTCCAGAAAGAGAGCATTTTGTAATTTGGCGCAAATTCCTTTTATAGTTTTGGACTTATTAAAGAAATAATACATTTGTATATCTAGAGAGCGAATTCTCCATGGATCCAACAGATCTCATGCTGAGATCTGATTGGCTGCTAACATTTGAACCAGGCCTGTACCACTGCTCCCACCATGCACCCTGTCCCACAGCCTACCAAGATGGAGCACTCCCCCACCCAGAAGCAGTTGGAAGCCATTGCAGTACACCAAACTTACAGGTAGGTAGCCATCTTCACAGTGCGGGAGCTTGTGGGTGGGAGGCCTGTACCACTACTTCCACCATACCCCCTGCCCCCACCTCAGCAGGACGGAGCCCTGCCCCACCCCCCCAGAAGCAGTTGGAAGCCATTGCAGTACACCAAACAAACCTACAGGAAGGTAGACATATGATTCTGGACCGTGACCCCACTGAGCAGGATTTAAGTTCCAGTGGGCCTACTGCTCTGGGAATGTCAACTATACCATCGAATGACGTTCCAACCCATCTAAACACTTTGATCAATGCGCCTAATTTAAATCCAGTGTCTCTTCCCTGTGATATGTGTAACAAAATTCGGTTGTGTTTTGCATCTGGGGCAATGGTGGGGAAAACAGGATCGTTGAGAATGGCGGTATAAACCGCACTCTTGATGGAAATGCGACACAAATTACGCCTTTTACCAGCATCCCCTCTGTGGTTCCAATTAATACTCATGCTGCTGGCAGCACACTGCGAGTGGGTGTCACCGATACTACCTGCTTTTCAGACCTAATGGGTAGCAGGGAGGTGTTAAACTTACCTCCGGAGGCGTGCCCTTATGTTGTGGTTTTAGCAGGAGTGCCCCCATTAAGGCCTAATCAAACAGAATCATGGGAGCAATTACGCCATAAGAGTTTAGATTGGCTTTCCAAACATAAAAGGTTCAGGGCTTCACTAATAGATAATATTATTATGGCACGGAGAGTTGGATGGGTGGGTTTGTCTCCAAAACTCATTAAGGGGGACTGCATAGTTATCAATTTTCGCAGACCATCTGTGGCTAAATCAATACTATTATTACAGGAGGACCAGGCTAATTTAACCACCAGCATCTGGGCCCTGCCTTTGGGGTATTTCTAGAAACCTTCCCCAGTGGCATTACCCTCTGATATGCCCTTCACTGCCCGCCCTCTCCCTCTACTTAATAGATTTATGTCCCTATCAGATTTGGATAGCCAGGACTGACTGTCTACTCCCCCCATAAACCCAGCAACACTAGAGGTAGCAGAGCTAGTACCTTGCCGAAATGGACCCCCGCCCTGTGAACCCGACATCCCAACCATATTTAATGTAGATTCTACTCTTAAAATACTGAGTTGGAATGTCGCAGGTCTGGCATCTAAATTAAACTTGCCAGACTGTTTGGAGTTGGCTCACAATCAAGATATCGTAATGTTTCAAGAGACCTGGGCGACCCGGGAGTTATTCGTGGAGGGGTTTGAATGTTTCAATATTGTAGCTCCTAGCCCAGATTCTGGACGGCCAGTTGGAGGCCTCTCAACCTGGATTAATATCAGGGCAGGGGGACGTGCCAGGGCCCTCCATACTAATAATGATACATTTCAGGCGATAATTTATACACTGGGGATTTCATTTTATTTAATTAATTTTTATAACAAGGATTTTAAGAGTGTTCCCAATATGAACTTTATCGAGTTGTTTACCTTTATTTCTAATTTACAGACAGCCAATCGTGGTGTTAAACCTGAGGGTATTTGGTTAGGAGGCGATTTTAATGTAAAAATCACAAAGGGTATATATTCAGCCATCTACCCAACTGATACGGCAGCGTTATGTCATAGGGAGGACCAATTATTAGATCTTTTAAGTTCCAATAACTTTTTAGATGTTATGGAGCTTGCAGCAGTGCCAACGAGCACTGGCCATATAGAACCTACCTATAGAGGCAGGGGCTCAACTTCAACTATTGATTATATTTTTATTACTGCCTGCCTAGAAAATTGTGTGTTAAAAGCGGAGGTGATTCCCACACTTCAGGGGGATCACAATCCGATTAATCTAACCCTGAGTTTCACGTCTAGACCAATTTATGACAATGAGCAGGGTGCCAGGAATTTGACTCCCCCTACTGACAACCTTAGATTGGTTTGGTGTGGTTTAGATAATAAAGTGGTATTTGGAAGGATGGTAAGATCACACCCTGATCTGATTAACACTTGTTTGACGTTTAAAGAACGCAACTCGGAGGTAGTTGGTGCTTTTTCAGAGCTTTGTATAGGTATTAAATCCTTGTTGTCTAGGCCCAATAAGAAAATTCACTCTGACCTAGGTTGGTTTAATGCTGACTGCTCCTTAGCTGATAGAGCCCTTCGAAGGACGCTTGCTAATAAACCCAGAGATAGCTCCCTTATCAAATCACTTAGGTTAAGTTACAAAAGAGCTATAGCAATCAGAAAGGAGGAGATTGCAAGAGAGCATTGGGAAAACCTTGCTCGGGCCACCACACTAAAAAATGGCAAGAATTTTCGGTTGGCCATCAAAGACATGAGGTCTCTGGGAAACCCTATGTCATCAATTAGTTGTAATATCTCTAGTGAGTCCTGGGAAGCTCATTTTAGCAAGATTTATGCTGCCCCGGCTCCATCATCAGCTATTAAAGAGTATACACTAACTACTAGGGTCCCGATCGACTTATCTGAGGTAGGGGAGGCTATCGATCAGAGCCTGGGATGCAAAGCTCCCGGGCCTGTCGGTTTGCCTATTGACCTTATCAAAAGCTACCCAGATTTTTGGGCGCCTCTAAGTATTTTTAATAATTTAATTAATTCTCCTACACCCCATACTTGGTCCTCCAGTATTATTGTGCCAATTTTTAAGAAAGGGGACCGCTCAAACCCGAGTTATTACAGGCCGATCTCCCTGATTGATAATACGCTGAAAATTTTGGGGAGGGTCTTGTACAATAAGATTAGGTCATGGGCCGAGGAATGTCAGATTTTACATCCGTGTCAGTTGGGGTTTAGGAGTAACATCGGCAATGTGGAACAATGTCTTAACCTCAGCTTGATTATTGGCAAATACAACATAGCTAAGAAATCACCTGTATATCTGGCATTCATGGACCTCACGTCGGCCTTTGACTTTGTCAACAGGTCTCGGCTGTGGACCACTCTTTTAAATAATGGGTTGGAAGAGTCCCTCGTATCTGTTTTAGCTTACCTGTATAAAGATCTACACGCCCGAGTATGCATTAACAGGGATGGTGAGGTTTTCAAAGATATTGAGGTTGGTAGGGGGGTCAGGCAGGGCTGTGTCCTGGCCCCCCTCTTATTTATCTTGTATATCAATGATTTAAACAAGTCCCTGGTAACATTAACTCAGGATGTCCCATACATTAATGGTAATAATATTCCTGCCCTGTTATATGCAGACGATGCGGTGTTGATGGGGCGCACCCCAAAAGCTCTCTGTATTTTGGTGCGTGGTTTCGTAGAGTTTATGGCAGCCCTGGATCTATGCACCAATTTAAAAAAATCTTGTGGCCGTGTGGGTCTAAGAAGTATTTTAATTCATCAATAGTTTTAAATTCCAATAGTTTAGAGAGCACCCGTACCTTCCCATATCTTGGTTTGGTATTTGCATCGAATGGATTGTGGAATGATCACGTGGCCTATTGTAGGAGGAAGTTCACAAATTCCATTAATATAACGCGTCAAGGCAGCCATACTGTTGTTTTGCCAGTCTACCTGGCGCTAGCTGATTGATCGCTTTCGCTCCTTGAGAAAGGTTGTACGTTTTAAAAATTTACTGTCACTTATTTTGTTGAGCACCAAAGCATTTTTAAACAAGCTGAAAAATTGTATCTTGCACACGAAGAACTCCTACCTGATCTTCTGCACACAAGCGCGTAGCCCTTCCGGTTACTCCCCGGTCCACCACGGGTTCTTGTCCCGATTGAGTGGAGGGAGCCGACTTCCGGTATAGGGTCAGCGCTCTAGTCGTTCCTCCCCTTACTCCATAAAACCTGACGCAGGGCGAAGCGCGCAGCGGACGCGTCAAGGCAGCCATACTGTTGTTTTGCCAGTCTACCTGGCGCTAGCTGATTGATCGCTTTCGCTCCTTGAGAAAGGTTGTACGTTTTAAAAATTGACTGTCACTTATTTTGTTGAGCACCAAAGCATTTTTAAACAAGCTGAAAAATTGTATCTTGCACACGAAGAACTCCTACCTGATCTTCTGCACACAAGCGCGTAGCCCTTCCGGTTACTCCCCGGTCCACCACGGGTTCTTGTCCCGATTGAGTGGAGGGAGCCGACTTCCGGTATAGGGTCAGCGCTCTAGTCGTTCCTCCCCTTACTCCATAAAACCTGATGCAGGGCGAAGCGCGCAGCGGACGCACGCAGCGGGCGCGCCGGCGGCGCGCCGAAGGCGCGCCAAAGGCAAGCCCGTCTGCGCCCGTCCGCGGCCGACCGGGCTCAGGGCTCAGGAACTCTGGGCTAGACACCCCAAACCCTGCTACATACTCGAGAGAAAACTTGTTTGCTATCAGGGCTCACTCTAATAGATGCTGTGTCCACCCTATGTCCTTGGACGCCCCCAAGAACAAATGTCCACACTGTGGATACATCCTTGCCCCTATGCCCAAGACCTTGCCCCCCGCAAGTAAGCAACTGAACATGGCCCTGCTGAATTGCAGATCCTTGCCAAAGCACGCCACTGAAATCTCCATACTACTACACTAGTCAAACTTAGATATCATATTTCTTACAGAGACCTGGCTTTCACCTAGCTCGGACCCCGATGTGATTCAAGCAATCCCCTCGGGTTACAGGATCCAACGCCTAGATCGAATAGGCAGCAGAGGTGGAGGAATTGCCATTATCTATAAAGACTGGCTAGTCTGCCGTCTTCTAGATAGCCCTCTGCTGGACTGCGAAAATGTTCATTTCTCTGTACAACTGACCCCCTCAGTCACTCTCTCCGGGATCCTTATATATCGTCCTCCAGGAACCCCCGGAAAATTCTGCAGCTCGCTACTTGAAACTACACTAAATCTTGCCTGTACTTCGTCCAACTTCACCGTGCTTGGAGACCTCAACCTACATCTTGATGAGCTCTCTAATAAAGTGTCTTCTGACCTCATGCACGACCTCGCAGCCTATCAGCTTCATCTGAAAAACCATCATGCTACACATTCGAAGGGCCACCTCCTTGACCCCATTTTTTCCAATTTCAAAGAGCTAGAGGGACTAGACCCCATCCCTCTTCCTTGGTCAGATCACTTTCTGATCCCTTTCAAATAGCACTTTCCCCACATACATATTCCCCTGCGGTCGTCACGTACCTGGGCGCGACACTGGTCCAGACTCAATATCAAGAACTGGACCTATGAACTGGAACGGACCATTCCTAGTCCCGACCCGAACCCAGTAGCTGCAAACAGAAAGTTTCATTCATGGATTGAAAACTCGCTTAATACAGTACTTCCCTATAAAAACAGTCTACAAAAAAGCGGTCCTAATAAATGTCCCTGGTTCACTACTAGCCTCCGTAATCAAAAACAACAATGTAAAAGATTAGAACGAGCTTGGAGGAAAGACTACTCAAGTGAGAAAAAAGCTACCTATAGAGCATCTATTGCCTCTTATAAAGCAGAAATCAGAGCAACACAGGCGGCCTACTTTGAGGAAACAATTCAAGCCTCCTCCAACTCTTCCAAAGAAATCTTTCGCATCATAAAAAAACTCACACATATCCCAGACCCCCCTCAGATGATTGACCCCACTGGTAGCCACTGTGAGGACCTGGCAGATTTCTTCTCCACAAAAATCAAAAAAATCCTTAATCTTCTCCCACCCATCACGACGAACCATGCTCCGAACCTAGAACCCTTGGATAACAAGAGACACCTTGATTCTTTCTCCCTTCTCTCTGAGGAACACATCCGTCACATCATAGAGGTAATAAAAAGTGGCTCCCCTAACGACCCAGCGCCCTTTAAAATTCTCAAACAGGCTTCGCCCATCATCATTCCCCCCATTGCCAACTTAATCAATGCCTCCTTAGCTACAGGTAAAGTCCCACAGGATTGGAAAAAGGCTATGGTTAGGGCACTTTTAAAGAAACCCCACCTTGATCCCTCGGATTTGGGCAACTATCGCCCCATCTCGCTGCTCCCAGGCATTAGCAAAGCAGCAGAAAAACATGTCAATCAAATACTCTCGGCCCACCTGGAAACTTTGAACATGCTTCACTCCTCACAAACAGGCTTTCGCCCTGGGCAGGGCACCGAGACGGCGCTTATTGCGGTGGTAGAAGAATCACGAAAGATTTTGGATAATGGAGGCTCCGCAGCTATCATCCTTCTAGACCTCAGCGCCGCTTTCGATATGGTGAACCACCACATTCTTATTCACCGTCTCAGAAACGTGGGAGTGACGGGCAAAGCTCTATCTTGGCTGGAATCATTTCTGGAAGACAGATCTTTCCAGGTATTTGATGAGAACACTCAGTCCCAACCTGTTCCCCTCCAATGCGGAGTACCGCAGGGTTCCTCTTTG
Source organism: Triturus cristatus (assembly GCF_964204655.1). Classification (NCBI taxonomy): domain Eukaryota; kingdom Metazoa; phylum Chordata; class Amphibia; order Caudata; family Salamandridae; genus Triturus; species Triturus cristatus. The sequence continues at coordinate 1,040,184,897 of NC_140591.1, read as the reverse complement.
AGCCCTACCCTTTTTAACGTATACATGTCCCCATTAGCTCAGATAGTCTCCCCGTTTGGAATCCAGCTGGTCACCTACGCAGATGATACTCAGCTCATCGTGGCTCTGAATCAGGAAGACCAGTCCCATAGCAATCTCTGTTTATGCCTCAAAGAAATTAACAGCTGGATGAGCCTTTCCCATCTTAAGCTCAACGGCGATAAAACAGAGATCATGCTACTGGGTAATCAAGCTGGCCTCAATCCAAGCATCTCCTGGCCATTATGCATGGGACCTGCACCACTACCCAAACAAGAAATAAAAAGTTTGGGCGTATGGCTAGATCATGACCTTACCCTAAGAACTCAAGCAAGGAAAACGGTGGCTACCTGTTATGGTATACTCCGTACGCTACGGAAAATACTCCCCCTTCTACCCACCCTCTCAAGAAGGCTTGTGGTTCAGGCACTTGTTCTTTCCAGGCTGGACTATGGCAATGCCCTCTATCTGGGGGCACCAAAATCAGTGATCTCTAAACTGTAGACTGTCCAGAATTCAGCCGCCAGGCTTCTTAATGAAAATAACAGCCGTAGCTCAGCCAAGCCCGCCCTGCACACACTTCATTGGCTACCAATACAGGAAAGAATCCATTTCAAGACCCTTTGTATTGCACATAAAATACTTCACAACAAAGGCCCTCCCGCTATCAAAAACCTTCTCAAACCTTACAAACCCACAAGAAATCTCCGCTCAGATCAAGTTCATCTAGCGTCAGTCCCCAGAATTAGAAAGGCTCGATCAGGAGGTCGCCTGCTATCCTATAAGGCCCCGAAACTCTGGGACACCCTTCCTCTTTCCATCCGTAAGGAAGCCAACCATCTGTCATTTAGGAAACAACTTAAGACCTGGCTATTCCCTTAAACTCCATCTTCTCCTTGGCCCTCTCCGCAGCGCTGGGATGCTTCCGGGTAGCCATGCGCTATACAAGAACATCTTCATTCATTCATTCACTTGGGCTGCCAAAGCCGAGGAACACGGAGGTGGTATCCGCCACTGTTAAGATTTTCAGACTCCAATGCATACCAATTGCAACCTACAGTGCTGAAGTTTGGGGTCATGCTAATAGTGGCAGCTTCCAGGGTGAAGAGAATATATTTTGTCGTAAAATCCTGGGTGCACCCATCTCATCCTCCAAATACACTAATCATTGTGAACTTAACCTGCCATACATTAAAGATTATATCAAGGCTCGTCCAGCCCTATTTTGGATAAGAATCTGGAAAAACCCCGCGGCTCATCTCACAAAAGAGATAATATCAGACTGTCTGAAATGTGATATGGGGATGGAGATACCATGGCTGGCTGCGGTTCACAAAAGTTTAGTTAGCGTGAATCATGAATTCATATTTTTAAATCCCTCAGACCTTGGTACCACTAGCAATAAATGCCTTCAAAGGGCCCTCTACGCATCGTATAAGAATGCTAGACTTGTCATAGAGCGTAAAAAAATGTCAGTCGCAAGATATATGTACATTGAGAATGTCTCATGCGCGGTTTCCAGCTACCTGTTAAAACCGATCGACCATTGGGAAAGGGGTTTACTCTTCCAGCTGAGGACTGACACCATGAAATTTATGCTCTCTTTCCCCGCGGGTTTTATTCCTAATCTCGATCTTTTGTCATGTCCATGCAATAACCAACATAAACAATCGATGTTGCATTTTTTATTTTTTTGTTCCTATAATATTTACTAAAAAGTTTCTGATTTGTTATTTTAAAGCCTCACCCGAGATTGATTACAAGAAAGCTTATGGGAAGGTCATTGCTTTAAAAGACGACAAACTAACCTTTCTGGTTGGTTCTTTCCTGAAGAAGGCGGTGCGCACTCGCAATTCAATGTGCCCCTGCTGAATCTTAGCACTTTAATTCATCGTTTTTTAATCTGTAGGCTATATGTTTTTAATGACTTGTTCCATTATTAGTTTGTGCTTTATACTACTGAGGTCCAATTTAAACTTAATCTTAGTCGATGTCTTAATTGTTTCTTTGTTTTTGGAATATGTGTCTGTACTTTTATGGATATGCACTTTTATCCGAATAAAGTTTATATTGATAGATTGATTGATTGATGCCTACCCATTGTGGGTCTGCACTCCCTCTCTTTGTGTATGGTACACTCCTGCCATGTCCCCTACTGGCATGCAGTACACTTACTTTGGTGTCAGCTGTCCCCTTGGTTTCCATGTGTGTGTGCCTCCCCATCACTTCATTTGTGCCACTGTGCTTCGTGGTGCAGTTCTTTGTCCAGGGTCAATGTGTCATTCAGGGCATTTCACCAATGGGTTGTATGTGATGTGCTGGTGCTGTTTGGCAGTCATGGTTGCTCCTATGCAGTTCAATGGTGTGTGCTGCCCAGTCCTCTGGTCAAGTTGTTTCCACCTTTGTGTCCTGGATTTGTGTATCTGTTGGTGTGGTGTTGGATGTATGTGTGTTGTCAGTGTTATTGCTTCACTTCCTGGGTGTGCTGTTGTCTTTGTGCTGTGCTCAATGGTGTTGTGTGGGTTGCTGTTCTGTCACTGATGTCTGTGTGTGGCTGGTATGCCTGGTGTGCACACACTGCTTGTTGTGTATGCAGTTCTGTGTGTATCTGTTGCCTTGTCATTGCCTGGTGTGCATCCCCTGATGTCTTGCTGTGTTTGCCGTGTGATTTTTTGTCTGTTCATCTGTTGTTTGTTTGATGTGGCGGTGTTTTTCTGTGATGGTGCACTTCTTGTGTGTGTTGTGGTATGTAGTCTGTGCATTGTTCCTGAGTTGTGCCCTCCTGTTGTGTCTGTGCTGCCATTGCCTTTCCCCAGTTTAGCATCACAGGGCATGTGTGTTCTTGTTGTTGTTCTGTGTGTGTTTCTGTTGGGTCATGTGATTGTGTGTTGTTTTTGTGCAGACATTTGTTGTGGCATCCCTGTGTGTGTGTGTGATGGTTGCGGCTACCCCCAGGGTGTGTTATTGTTTGTGTGTGTGTTGACTGGCAAGTATTGCCAGCCTTCAGTGTGTTTGGCACTGGTGTTGTGTGCTGCTGGTGTGAGGGGGGTATGTGTGTAGATTCCTACTGGTGTTTGTCAGTCATGGGGTGTGTCAATGGGCCCTGTGTCTAGTGCTGCTGGTGTACTCCAGTGAAGTAGTTGTATAGATGTGTGGTTTGCCTTGCTGACTCCCTGTGTTGTTGCACTGTGATGTCTGTGGTTTGTCCTCACTGCCTGTACCAGCCATGTGTGCTTTGATGGTGTGAGGGTGTTGTTCTCTGTTCCTTGTCTTGCATGTGATGTACACATGCTTGTTGTGTGTCTCCTTGGCGTTCCATTTGTGTGCATCCCACTTTGGTTTTCCTATTTGCTCCATTGCTGTTGGCATGTGGGGTGTGTATCTGTCCATGTGTCAGTCTGTGATATGTATGTGTGACTAAGCAGGCTGTGTGTCCATTTGGATGTTTGTTCCTTGTATTTGTTCATTTGGTGCTTGTCCTCATTTTAGTTTCCCTGAGTGTGGTGTTGTGGTGGTGTGTGTGTTTCCCTGGCCCTGTGCTACTGTGCTGTGTGTTGTGTGTTCCTGTGCAGCCACTCCTGCAGTGTCTGTCTCCATGATTGTTTGTTGTGTGGTGCAGGGTGTATATTGATCTGCCTTGTTGTTGTGCATGGGGTGCACAGGAGGGGCACATGGCATGTGCCTTCATGGGGTGTGCTGGTGTGTGGTGGAAGGGGGTATGGCCCTGTGGTCTTTGTGCCCTGCCCATGCCTGGCACTGGCCTTGCATTCTGCATTGTGTGCATGTATTTCCTTGTGTTCACTAGCTGAGGTGATGTGACCAGGACATTGCCGCATGGTGGCGGTAGCTGTGTGTACAGGATGTAGAGGGGTGACTTGGTGGCAGGTGGGTGATGTGTGGGTGCCCTAGTGGATGTGTCGCTGTTCCCACCAGGGTGTCTGATGAGGATTTGGACCCTGTGCCAGCCCATGTGTTGTGTGTTGTGTTATTGCCTACCTGCGGCTGCGTCCGCGGCGGTCCATGAGTTCCTGGTGATGTAGCAGGTACAGCACCCGAAAGACGTGTAGAGCTTGGTCCATGGCAGTCGTGACCGGGTGATGTGGACCGGGACTCTGGTTTCGCGCTCCGCCGATTCTGGTTGGGCGGTTTCTCCGCTGCGGTGCATCTGCTTGTTTGGTTCATCCTAAGTTGTGGAACGGGGCGGACGTCATTCTGCACGGCGGAGAGTCTCCATTGGCTCCCACCGCCGCGGTGGCAGGCGCACTTTGATGGCGGTGCGTGTCGCACTGCGGCAGTCGGGAAATGGGCTATGTTTGGCCATACTAATATGGCGGTCATGAGGGCAGAAAAATGCATTTTCCGCACTGCCGGCACCGCGCGACATCCTAATGGACCTCCTTGATGGAAAACAGCAAATACTAAATGGCATGCATAAGATTAGACACAATGGGGCAGATTTACAAGCCCCGTACGCCACATTTGCGCCGCCGTTGCGTCACTTTTGTGACGCAGCGGTGGCGCAAAGCCAGCGCCATGCTGCGGGGTATTTACAATGTGACGCATCTGGGGAGATGCGTCACATTGTAAAGGCCTGCGCCACATGTGGGCATTCCTGCACAGGGGGGGGGGCGTTCCGGCGCAGGAACGCCTCCGAAAAGTGGCTGAGTAAAATCTACAAGATTTCACTCAGTCACTTTTACCGCCATGCTGCGTCGAAACCCTGCGCCTGCTTGAAGCAAGCGTAAGGATTGACGCAGCATGTTAGGAATAGGGGCACCCCAAGTATTGGGGGAGCTGCTTCGCACTTGCAACGCGACTCCAGCAATAAGCCGCCTTTCCCCCGGGGGACGCGACACGCATCTGCCCATCCGTGCGCCACAGTGCGCGGCATTGTAAATGCAGCGCATCAGTGGAGGCGCACGGGTGGGCAGATGCGTCACAACTCTTCTGGCGCATCCCTGCTGATTAGCAGAGATGCGCCAGAAGTTGTAAATCTGCCCCCAAGTTCCTTATTCTGAAAGCTTTATTTCAGAATAGGTGTACATGTTACACCTGAATATCAAGGTCTAAAAGACAAAGCTTTTTCTATAATCAGGTGTATATTATTCATGTCTTTCATACAGATTACACCCGAATATACAAGACTGATTGACTTAGCTTTCTCCATGATTATGTGCATCCGACTCCTGGTACAAATGCATAGTAAGGTCAGATTCACAAGGCATTGTCTGTAAGTAGTTGTGACTAAATACAGGCCTGAGTGTAACTCGCTCATGAGTTTCCAGCAATAACAAAAAAAAATTACTTAAGGCCCTTATTCACAAACCTTTGTTAGCATGTCCTCCATATCAAAGCACAGGAAACTAATTATATTTCACAGTGAGCAATATGTGAACACAAACTTATTAAAGCTGGAAATAAGGAATAATTAATTTTTTAATTCATCACTCAATGTGTAATTCAATGCGTGGAAAGGAAGGGCATGTTCAGCACACATAGGGAACACTTCAATGACATTTTGCATAATGTAAAGGGGAACTGCAGTTGTGGTAGAAGAGTAAAGCACAAACAAATGTATTACTGGGTATTTAATTCAACTGTCCTTGAAATCATGCTCTGATAAAGCAAACTGAGTTCCAACGATAATATTCTTAGTTTGAAATTTGCTATGCTTGACTACAAGTACAGTTTTATAGATGACCGTTTCCGTAGAGACACTGTAATACATTGAAATAACAACACAAATACAAATTAAAAAAATGAAAATAATAAAGCCTTGGGTAAATTTTCTTTATGCTGGTGCAACTTCAAATTGTATCTGGCATTTCTTGTTATGGGTGTGACGTGCAATGCCTATGGTTACATCATTATGCCATGTTGCATAAATGGGGTTTTTATGGGTAAAAACATATCTCAGGAGCACAGGAACAATGCTAGAGGGCTTTATTGAACACAACTCACTGCTATTTTTAATGTAGGGCAGGAATAATCAACTCTAAATTAATTTTGAGTTGTATTTTCCCCAAGCAGACTGTTGGGTAACCTTTTTTCAACAGAAATATATATTTTTTATTAATTAACTTTTTTTTAACAGGGTAAGTGCCATAGAAAGCAAGGCTACTGTACATAAATCAGTTGTTGAGTGTTGCTAATCACCCGGGAGGGTATCCATGCGCTGGAAGGGAGCTGGGGCCTTATTCAAAGATTTGAATAATAAGCTAGTGTGCAGTTCCTAAGTGTAAGTGAGTGTTCAGGTCTGTTAAGAAGTGCCCTCACACACCACTGAGGATGTCATGCTTCATCATTGGGCCTGTTCCTCATCGGGCTGGCGCTGCAATACCCGACGGGCATCCGCGAAGGGGCTCTTTAGCGGAGATGTTTTGTTGATGAAGCCGTTGGAAGCATGTGAGTGTGTGGACTGAGTAGTGCAGTGAGTGTGCAGTGTTGTTTAAAATGGGTCTAGGGCAGCCCTTTACGTCAATTTTATTCCTAGGGAGCACTAACCTAACTAAAAGCAGGAAGCCCCAGCTGGCTGCAATGGTCCTAAACGGCTTGTGTGGTGCGTAAGGTCGACATGTTTCTTGCCTAAGGTATCCCCTAACGGGTCTAGTGGCAATTCATAAGGACCGTGTTTGATTACAGAAATTAGTCTCAACTCTAGCCCTACAGCAATGCTGGTTCTTGAATTGACATGATGCAGTAGTAACCAGCCTTGCTGTTGAGCATCAGGTCCAATTAGCCTAGTGATCTCGGACCCCTGGGTTAGTAGGTCTGGACTGATGGGGGCGTTATGGCAGAGCAGCTTGTTGCTCAAAAGGAAGGCGGCGCGGCAACTAGCCATGTTTCTACCCTGGCTCTGCTCCGGTCCTTATTTAAATACCCAGGGGGCAGATTTATGAGGCCCTTGCGCCTCATTTACGCCTCCGTTGCGTCACTTTTGTGACGCAGCGGCGGCGCAAATCCTGCGCCATGCTGCGGGGTATTTACAACGTGACGCATCTGGGAGATGCGTCACGTTGTAAAGCCCTGCGCCAGCAGTAGGCGTACCTGTGCAGGGGGGGGCATTCCGTCGCAGGAACGCCTCCTAAAAGTGGCTGAGTAAAATCTACAAGATTTCACTCAGTCACTTTTGAGCCCATGCTGCGTCAAAACCCTGCGCCTGCTTGAAGCAGGCGTAAGGATTGACGCAGCATTGTGAAGATAGGTCCCCCCAAAGCATTGCTGGAGCTGCGTCGCGCTTGCGACGCAACTCCAGCAATGCGTCACTTTTACGGCAAAGATGCGTCACGCATCTGTGCCGGTTTCGCCCCATGGTGCGCCGCATTGTAAATGCGGCGCATCCATGGTGGCGGAGCTGTGGCGCACAATAACTGGCGCATCCCTGCTGATATGCAGAGATGCGCCAGTTATTATAAATCTGCCCCCAGGTCTTTAGCTGCTTTTGGAATTCGAACAAGGTGGTACTGGTCTGGATGTGGAGGCTGTGGCTGTTCCAGGCCATCACCGTGAGGCCAGGTCTAAACTGGGGTGGCATGGTGAGCAAAAGAATGATGGATTTAACCCAGATCTCTTGACTGGGGGTGAATGTTTTGATTTGTTCTGCATTCCGTCCATCAATTGTGTGTCTTTTGCTTTCTCGCCCTAAGTGCGCCAGGTATGCCCAGACGTGGGTCCTGGGCTCACTGTGCCACTGGAATCAAGCTATCCTGGCTGAAGATGGGTGAAACGCCGAAACCGGTCCTAGGATGCTTGTTTCCGGTCCAGGGAGGACCTGGCTTGGCAGCTCAGGCTGGACTGTTCCCGTGAGGCACAGGGTCAAGACTGATTTGCATATGGCCAGGTCTAAACTGGGGTTGCATGGTGAGCAAAAGAATAATGGATTTAACCCAGATCTTTTGACTGGGGGTGAATGTTTTGATTTGTTCTGCATTCCGTCCATCAATTGTGTGTCTTTATGGTTCTACTCTGGCTCTGCTCCGGTCCTTATTTAAAGACCCAGGTCTTTAGCTGCTTTTGGAATTCTAACAAGGTGGTACTGGTCTGGATGTGGAGGCGGAGGCTGTTCCAGGCCATCACCGTGAGGTAGGAAAAGGCACATTCGCCAGTCCTTTGACAGCGCATCTGGGTGGTGTGGGCCTAGGGGAGGGAGGTAGAGCGTTTGTACCTGGTGGATTAGTGGAGGTGGAGTTGGTGTTTGATATATCCCGGAACAGAGTTGTGCAGTGCCTTGGACACATGGGTGAGGATCTTAAATTGGCATCTCTTCTGGACCAGGAGCCAGTGGAAACTACTTAGGTGAAGGGTAATGTGTGTTCAGTGCAGGAGGCCAAGGAATAGTCTGGTGATAAAGACCTGAATGGTTTGGAGTTTTGGAGGAGGAGAGTGGAGGTCCCGACGTGTAGTGCATTTCTGTAGTCCAGTCGCCCAGCGATGATGGCTTAAGTGATGGTGTGTCTAGATTCCTGTGTGAGCCACTTGAATATCTTGCGCAGCATGCAAATGATGTAGAAGCAGTGCAAGGTGACGGCATTGACCTGGGGTTTCATGGTGAGTGTGCTAACGAGGATGAAGCCTAGAGATCTGGTGTGGTCGGTGGGGGTGAGAGTGGGTCCAAGTTCCAAAGGCCAACAAGAGTCACTGCATGGCGAAGCTTTATTGTCAAAGATCAAAACCTCATTTTTTATTTTTTTTTATTTTTTTTGTCCTCATATGTCACTTTCCACCCTTTCTCTCTTGGTGGCGCCCTAGGGTGTTACTCCTCTCATATAATGGAAGGATCCTGCTCGTTTAGAAAGCCTAAGGGAGGAAAAGTTACAAGAACTTAACTCCGACTATTCCAAAGCAAGGAGATCTGCCAAGAGATTAAAAGCAACTTAATCATAGGACCGCACTTTACCGTCTTTTTTTTTAAAACTACTATATAACCCAGCCCTTCACCCGTAATGCTCAAAAAATAAAGACCAAAATCTATACTTCTTTTCTTTCTGAGGAACAGCCATATCTAGTTTTCCAATAGATCTCATAGCTTTAATCCAAGTTAAGTCTGTCGGGGGATCAGGGGAAACCCAAAGTCTACAAATTTCCCGGCGGGCCAGCAGGATAGCATAAAACACCAACTTCGTTTTATCATCCAAACCCTTGCATTGTAAATCCAATCTGCCAGTAATAATAGTTTCAGGGCTTACCTTTATTCTTTGCTTTAAAATTGTTGATAAGCAGTTACTTACAGAATCCCAAAATATCTTGATTGCCGGGCACGTAACAAACATATGAATATCGTCCTCATTTAGACTGTTGCATTTAGGGCATCTTACTTCACCACCATTTTTAAATTTGGCCAGCCTTTTTGGAGTCCAATATGCTCTGTGGAGAGTGAACACATGATTCCTTCTTAAATTTGCAGGTTTTACCAACTTATATAGAATCAACATAGTTACTTGCCATTGTTCTTCTGTCGCAATCCTCGGCAAGCACTCTCTCCAAAGGGACTCCGGCAACAAAAAGGGGCCGTCTTCCAGCTCAACAATAGCCCAGTACCACATTGCGACCTCCTTTTTGATGCAAACATCCAGTGCCAACTTTTCCTCAAAGTCGTTATGACGTCCAATAAGATGACCTTTCCCTGTGGCCCAGATTTGTACCTGAAGATATTTAAATTTGGAAAACTTAGTACCCTGACATAATTCACATTCAGACCATGGTAGTAAAATACCTTCAACAAATAAATCACCCCACTTCTGGGGTCCTTCTGATTTTAAAGTCTTTGCCAGTGCATCAGCCGTCCAGCTTGGAGCGCCCAGAGTTTCCCAAATTGGTGCACGCGCACTGAAATAAGGAATATTTGTAGTTCTTCTGACCCAATACCAAACCATGGCCAAATCTCTCAAAGTCTTCAATCTTACTTTTTTAAAGTATTTTGGATCCGAAAATTTGTACATGAACCCAAACTGCTTGACCCCCTCGATGTTCAACAAAGCAGAGAATAATTCCCCATTAACTGAGCTCCCTGGGTTTCCCAAAAGCATTCTGCAATTTTTGAGCAAAAAAGCCCAAGAGTAGATCTGAAAGTCCGGGGCTGCCAGACCCCCCTTTATATACTTCCTCCTAATCTTTTTCCATGAAAGCCTAGATCCCTTGGAGGACCATATAAATGAGGCAATCTCGCTTTGCAGTTTTGCCAACCCCTTTTTTTCAAACATTAAAGGGATAGAATCAAATAAAAAAGTTAACTTCGGCAAGACCATCATCTTAATCAAATTAACTCGACCAAAAATAGTTAGTGGAAGATGTTTCCAACCCTTTATCAAGCTAGAAATATCCTTCCCTATTTTAACCAGGTTAGTTTTGGCAATTTGTGTAATATCTTGGGTTATTTGGACCCCTAAATATCTGATCTGCCTTTTGGGGATTATAGCATCCGTTGCCAAATTCCAAGACATGATTTCTGTTTTGTCCGTATTCAAACACTATCCTGAGACTGCACCAAAATTGTTTGTAATTGTTTCTATCATAGGTAGTGATTGGTTCAAATCTGATGTTAGAATAACTATGTCATCAGCATAGAGACCGATCTTCTTAGACCATTGTTGACATGTAAAAGGAGGAATACTATCTGTCACCCTAATTTTGCAAGCCAGCGGTTCGATATAAAGATCGAATAACAGAGGGTAAAGGGGACAACCCTGCCTCGTACCCCTCATGACCTTAATAGGTTTGGTTAAAACTCCATTAACTAAAACCCTTGAAGTAGGTGACTGGTAGAGAGAAACTAAAGATTGGCCAACATTTCTCCCCAGACGTAAGTGCGTAATTAAAGCCTTCAGGAAAGTCCAATTGACGCGATCAAAAGCTTTAGCAGCATCCAGGGCGACAATCACCAGGGGGAGCTTCTGATCAGTAGCAACATCAATGCTCGCTATCAGAGAGAATGTTAATTCTTTAAGGTATCTGTTCTTAATAAACCCTTTCTGATCTTCGTGAACTATACCGGGGATCACCTTAGCAAGCCTATCTGCCAAAATCTTTGCATAAAGTTTATAATCACTGTTTAGAAGTGAAATGGGCCTATATGATTCCATGCATCTTGGTGATTTCCCCGTTTTAAGAATAACGACTATATTAGCCTGATTCCAGGAAGCAGGGAGCTCTATATTACCACGTAAGACCCCATTAAATAGCTTAAACAATAACGGCAAAAGACTCCCGGATAAAATGTTATATACCTCCACTGGGAGGCCATCTGGACCAGGGGCCTTACCTATTTTAGCTTGTTTAATAGCCTCATCTAATTCCCCTGGAAAAATATCTTGATCTAGAAAATTTTGCAAATCCTCTATCAGAGGATTTAAAACTTTCAGCCAGTCCTCTATCTGCTTCACATCCGGAACCAAATCTTCCCTGTATACTGCTGTAAAATATCTAAAAAAAGCTTCCACAATATCTTTAGTCTCTGTAGCTAAATCACCTAGTTCACTTGTTTTCACTTCTTTAATCGTATTCCTAATCCGGTCTTTCCTAACCTTCCAAGCAAGTAGTTTGCTTGTAGCCTCCCCATATTCAAAATGTGCTAATCTGCTGGCCTCCCATTTTTCTTTTACTCGATTATTAACTACAGAGGATAGTTTCTCTTTCAACTCCACCAGCTTTTGAATAATCTCTTCCTTCTGTGCTCTCTCCCTGTTTACAATTTCTGCTTCTCTCTGCCTAATTGCTAGTTCCAAACCTTCCACTTCAAGAAAGTTATTCCTTCTTCTGCTGGCTGCAATAGCACCTAATCTGCCACGCAAATAAGCCTTAGTTGTCTCCCACACAATATCTATTTTAGCTGTACCCAGATTGTGTTCAACAAAAATTTCGAGTTCTTGCTGGAGGGATTGCATTGCTTCTTGGTCGTATAAAACTGTGCGATCCAACCTCCAAACGGAATCCAAATCACGATTCCCAAGCACAAGTTCTAAAATAACCGCCGAATGATCCGACAAATGTACCCCGACATGCATACTGTTTTTTACCTTACCAAGTAATCTTGAATCGATTAAAAAATAATCGATTCTAGACTTATGTTGATATTTTTTATTATAAAAAGTATATCCAACATTCTGGCCCGCCCTCTGTCGCCATACATCACAGTCCAAATTGCTGCATCAAACCTCTTACTCTGCATGCCATTTTACTATTCACCTGAGCTCTACTGCTCAACGAGTGGTCTAACCTGGGGTCCAGTACTGTATTAAAGTCTCCAGCAAAAATTATATAACCCGTAAGGCCCATCATCTCCTTAGCTAATTCGTCCAATGGCCCAATATCATCTTGATTTGGGCCATAATAACCAATAACGTTATATATAAGGCCAGCAATCTTTATATTTACTATTAGCCACCTACCTCTAACATCTGCCTTTTTACCTTCAATCTGACAATCCAGTCCCTTTCTGACCAGTAAAACAATACCTTTTGTAACCAGTGTCTGTGGCGTATAAAAAAGATATTCTAGCCACCGAAGTGAACCTATAAATTTCTTGCTTTCCTCTTCCATTAGATGAGACTCTTGAAGAATCATAATATTAGCTGGAACATCTTCCAAATATCTCATGATCCTGTCTCTCCTATCTTTACCCCTTAACCCATTTACATTCCATGACATCCAACTCACCACATCTATCCTGCCCTCCAACATCGTTTCCACTGTTTATCTCTAGCTAGGACCCAATTGAAACCATAACCATAACCGTGACCTATGAGAGCATTTTTAGAACTTTTTTCCCCTTCCCTTACACCCAAACCCTCCAACCCTAACCCCCCCCATTCCCTTCCCCAAACCCCAAAACCCCCCTTCCGGGAAAACCCATCCATTAACCTAAGGCCCAACCTGGGCCTACCGAGTGCCGGTTCCAGTGAACATGAATCTATCACCATACTTTATTAGCATCAATAACCTGAAAAGGCGTTATTATGTTATTATGTTATAAGCCCCCAGCCTGGCAGTACTCCAAAAAACTATCTACATCCTCTACAGCCGTAAAAGTATGCATCTTATTGTTCCACATGACTTTTAAGAACGCCGGAAATTTCAACTGAACCGTAGCACCTAGCTTCCTCAAAGGTTCAATTCTCTTGCCCAGCTCCCACTGTTTATTTGCTGTTACTATAGAAAGGTCTGACCTAACCTCGATTCTTGCTTCTCCAACTGTTAAACGACCCTTCTTCAATGCTGCTGTCAGGATTTTCTCTTTTAACCCATAGGTTAAAAAATTTATCAGAATCTTCCTGGGCTTCGAACGATTTGGATTCAGTTTGAAGGGGTCACGATGCACCCTCTGAATATCTTGTGCAATCTCATCCTCAGTTTCCTTCAGCTGTAGCTCTGTCTTTAATAAATGGACAATAAGCCCTTTAGATCAGGCCCTTCCTTCCCCTCTGGAAGCCTCAAAATTTTTTAATTGTTCCTTCGCTGTAAATTTTCCAATCTTTCCAAGCGATCCTCGTAGGCCTTTTCTCTAGACTTAACCTGCTATAGCTCTTTACAATTTTCATCAAGCTTGCCATGTATCACCTTAACCTCCTCCTCAAGAGAAGCCGTGCGCACATTTAACTCATCAAATCTGGCTTCCAGTAAGCCAACTGCTTCCCTAATACCGTCCTGTTTTACCTTAGACTCCTCAAACCCCCTATGCATATCCAAATCAAGCTTTTTTAACAGGGTGATAACAACTGTACCTGGGTGCGGCTCCCCCACCGTAGCTTCGGTCACCGTATCATTACATTGTGAACCCGTATTTAAATTTAAATTCGGTGTCTCTATCGTAACGGGGGGAATGACCTGACACGGGCTATCCACTAAACCATCAGCTTCTCCATCCAGTCTAGGAGCCTCTAGATTTTCTGCTTCCATCTCTACTTCCATCTCTAAAGACTTATATCTATTAGGACTCAGATAGTCAAGCCAGCCACCCAGAATAACTTTAGAATCCGCTTGAACTAATTAGTTTTCAGCTGTTCTCACATGAGCTGTATCTGTTAAGCTCCTATCTTTTGAAAGTATAAGTGTCCTAGGGACCGGTTTAAAATAAGCATTTAAGGAGGGGTTGAAAGTATTTTTTTTGTTTAATAACCCCGTCTTGTGAGATTGCCTGATATATTTTTTTAAATGACTGCGGGTTTTACTACCCAATTGTGTGACCTCACTTTACCTCCCCTCTAGCTTGCCTGTACTTCTAAGCTCATAACCTTTGTTAATCTTTTGAGATAGTTTTGCTGTGACTTTTGGGCGGGTAACTCTCTCCTTTTCCTTTTCCTTTGCCTCTAAAATGCTGGGAGAAACATTAGAAGCATCTCCCGAGTCCTGGGTGTCGGAATGGGGTAAGGAAGACAAGGGAAACTTAGGAACTTGCTTACTAGCAGTCCCCCTTCCCACAGCCCCACCCGCACTAAACGAGGATGAAGCCTAGAGATCTGGTGTGGTCGGTGGGGGTGAGAGTGGGTCCAAGTTCCAAAGGCCAACAAGAGTCACTGCATGGGGAAGCTTTATTGTCAAAGATCAAAACCTCATTTTTGTCATGTATTCAGTTTGAGACAATTTTCCTTCATCCAGGTAGCGATGCTAGTCATGCAGTTGAGGAAGTTGGTTCTGGTGATGTTCGAGTGCTCAGATAGGGAGATGATAAGTTAGGTGTTGTCTTCGTAGGAAATTATGTTGAGTCTCTGGTTCCTAAGGATATTGGCTAGTGGTGTCATAGAATATATGACGTTACAACGCAAACAAATACAACGCATGCTTTTAGAATGCAACTTTTACAACGCAACTACCATTACATCGCAATTTTTTGCAACGCATACCATTACAAACCAAATGTAGTATAATAAATTGAATGATCCATTACAAAGCATACTACAGCAACGCACACATTTACAACGCATTATATATACATTTTTTGTATAATAAACCCCTGGAGCAGGATGCTGGGAAAACAGGGGTTTTGGGTGAGGAAGTATATTAAAACGGAAATAACAGAAATGAATACACAAGCATTACAATTAATACTTGAGTATACTTGAGGTTAATATTAAAAATTTGGAATGTATATAAATTTATTACAATAATTGCTACAACACATACTATTTTATAACACAATATTTAAATAAATTAACCAATGGTAAAAAACAAAATTAATACTCAAGTACTTTTTCAGGATTATTTTGTTTTTTACTTTATAATTTTAATAAACATTGCTAAAATGCATAATACACATATAAATTAAACATACAACTTAAGTTAATATAAACTAATTTATTTACGACATATTAACATAACATACATTTAACCAATATTTTCAAAATTGTATAATGTAAACACAAAACAATTTCACAAACATGAAAAAACCACTTTATAACACAAATTAAACTACTATTAATAAATCATACATTTTCACATAACAAAAACAGTATAATACACAACTAATACCAACAACAAAAAGAAAAGTTCCGTTTTACAAATACGAAAAAAAAGTCCTACAACTCTTTCAATGAAATTACTTTGACCCAGAAAAAGCCAAAACGGATTTAAAAACCTACTAAAATAGAAAGATATGAAAAGTAACATAACAAAATAATTAAATATATTTTCACACACCATTAGAAACACATAGAAAAATTAAACGCAAAACATATTTTACTTTCAAATAACGTTCAAGACAACAAAACGTATAAAAGGAGCCGTCCACCATTTTTAAAATCGTAGTTACCTGATTACCAGAGACTGCACGCGGGATTACACTTTACAAATTCTACTTGTCGAAGAAAGCCAGCTAAAACTCGAAGTAAGTACAAAATATAGAAATATGTAGCTACTTAACAAGTTTTTAGAGACACAAATAAACTAAATTCAAACATATTATTTTTTTTTCAGTTTGTTGCAAAACTTTACAACTTCCAAACAACTTTACTAAATATTATATTTGGGACAATATATATAAAAAGTAAGTCACAACATTTTTTTTTCTTGTTTAAAACAAAATGTACAATAGTTGTTTTATAGTAAATAATGTTAAAACGAACGAGACTTCACCCAAAAAAATATTTATTATTCACTTTACAAAATATATTCAAAGTAAATATAATGTTTCTGTTTAAACATTTTTTTTCACTTGATTCTAAAAATGTGCAGTATATTAATGTATTAAAATTACTATTCTTACTCCAAAGGGTGCTTGCCTGTGAGAAAATGCTGGATAGTGTTTAAGTTAAATGAACTATTCCAACTTCAAAAGGTGTTTGATTCAGAAAATTTGCAAAAAATGGTGCTTGTCTGTGAGAAAAAGCTGGCTAATGTTTACGTTAAAATAACTATTCCAACTCCAAAAGTTGCTTGATTCTGAAAATGTGCATGATAATAATGTATTAAAATTACTATTATTACTCCAAAGAGTTCTTGCCTGTGAGAAAATGCTGGATAGTGTTTAGGTTAAAAAAACTATTCGTACTCCAAACTATGCTTCCATCTCAGAGAAAATGCTGGATAGTGTTTAGGTTAAAATAACTATTCCTACTCCAAACTATGCTTCCCTCTGAGAAAATGCTGGATAGTGTTTAGCTTAAAAGAACTATTCCAACTCCAAAAAATACTTACCTAAGAGAAAATGCGGGATAGTGTTTAAGTTAAAATTACGTTTCCAACTCCAAAAGGTGTTTGACTCAGAAAATATGCACAACAACAATATATTACAATTACTATTTCTACTCCAAAGAATGCTTACCTCACAGAAAATGATGGATAGTGTTTAGATTAAAATTACTATTCCAACTCCAAAAGATGCTTTCCTAAGAGAAAGTGCTGGATAGTGTTTAGGTTAAAATACCTATTCCAACTCCATAGGTGCTTGCCTGAGAGAAAATGCTGGATAGTGTTTAGGTTAAAATAAGTATTCTAACTCCAAAAGGTGCTTGATTAAAAAAATGTGCAGGATAGTAGCATGTTTAAATTACTATTCCTACTCCAAAGGATGCTTGCCTCACAAACAATGCTGGATAGTGTTTAGGTTAAAATTACTATTCCAACTCCAAAATATACTTGCCTAAGAGAAAATGCTGGATTAGGTTAAAATAGCAATTCAAACTCCAAAAGGTCCTTGATTTAGAAAAAGTGCAGGATAATAGTATGTTAAAATTACTATTCCTACTCCAAAGGGTGCTTTCCTCACAGAAAATGCTGGATAGTGTTTAGGTTAAAATTGCTATTCCAACTCCAAAAGGTGCTTGATTCAGAAAATGTGCAGGATAGTAGTATGTTAAAATTACTATTCCTACTCCAAGGGGTGCTTGCCTCACAGAAAATGCAGGATAGTGTTTAGGTTAAAATAACTATTCCAACTCCAAAAGGTGCTTGATTCAGAAAATGTGCATGATACTATTATATATATACTACTATACCTACTCTAAAATATGCTTGACTAAAAGAAAATGCTGGATAGTGATCAGTTTAAAAGAAATATTCCTACTCCAAAAGGTGCTTCTTTCAATAAACATGCAAAATATTAAAACGTTAAAATAGCTATTCCTACTCTAATGTGTTTTAAATTCAACAGATTACTGCAATACAACATAAAAAATAAACAACATCTCAACAAAGAAATCTCAAAACCCACTGGACAGCAGCAAAATCATATACCAAGGTAATTCGCTCAAATATAACCAAGAAGAAGCAAATACATGAGAAAACATACAAACACAAAATACATCATCAACATAAAATGTTAACAATGTTCAATTTTTTTTCCAGCTTTCAAACCTTCAAACAATAAGAAAAAAACAAACCAAAGCAAGGTAATTTCCACATCAATAATTATTCACATTTTAATCTGTACTGAAATTATTTTCCAGAAAATAACAATTTATCTCCCACACAAAAAGACATATAACAAGTAAATAAATTGATTATTCTTAAATAAGAAATGTTGACAGATAAACACAAATTGAAGTCTTGGCATCAAAAAAAGTTAATTGTATATAATTATAAAACATGATTGTATTTTTCCTTAACCAAATATATGCTATTATATTTCAGAGAAATAATGTAACAAATTTTGAATACACTAACAATAATTTTCTGTAATCTTCTTCAGACCACAAAAGAACTCAAAATATTAAATAAAAGAAAGAAACAACCTAAACAATTTTATAAAGTTAAGATTACAAAAACAAAAGCCAACACATATAAAGAACTATTGTTTTCTTACTAGGAAACTTCACCAGTAAACTACATATACCTAATAAAACTCAAAATTTATCTTTATTTTCAGAAACACAGAAAACCACAACTAATTTTCCAACATAAAAGAACATTGCAACATCTAATTCAAAGGTAAGATAAATTGATTTGTTTTCCTATACAATTAATTAAATTTCCTTCCACCCAATAAAGCTGGATTGTTTATGTTGAAATACAAAAAAAATAGAGATACATCAAAAAAAAAGAATAAACAGATATTGAAAATGCATACATTGTAAATTGTGAAAAAACAAATATAAACATACTGTCATTTTCCCTCTAAACAGGTATATATCACTAAATTTTAAATGAATAACATTGTTTATTTCTATCTTCTATTTACAGGAACAAAATGGCAACACCATCCAAAGAAGCAAAATACATCCAAAACAAAAGAGGGAACAGGCTGCTGAACTATAGTGGGTCTGTTTATTGTCAGGAGAGACTATCTGAACCCAGATGTCACTGGAGGTGTTTGCAATATTACTCAACCCGTTGCACAGGCAGAGCGGTTACTCTTTGTGACACTGTTTTAAGGACCACAGACCATAACCACTCTGCCTCTGAAATGGAGATTGAAGTTTGTGAAGAATAAATGAAATTAAAGATATTGCATCCACCTCCAATGAACCCTGTGGTTCACTTGTAAGGGAGGTATCACAACAAATTCACCTACATGGTGCAAGTAGTATGCACACAATACTTATTTTGAAAAGTATTATTCAATGTCAAAAACAGACAAGTAACCCACAAAGAGTAACACCCCAAACATACTCTGACATTATAATTCTACCTGAAATCTCTGTTACTGCTTCTAATAAACCTTTCCTATTGCATGATAACGAAAACCCTCAAAAGAGAATCCTAATATTCAGCACACCACAAAATTTAGTACGGTTAGAAAACGCCCCATACATTCAACTAAATATACACTATTCACACATACATTAACAATACAGTAATTCCCTTAATATACAGTTTACTGCTTGTTAAACAATCCTCAACATACAATGAATTTTTATCAGTGATAAAATCCAAAACATCTAACAAAAGTCCTAGAAAAGTAATAATTGACTTTGAAATATCTATGATTAATACAATTACAAAAACCTATCCAGAAACCCAAATTCAAGGATGTTTCTTTCACTTTTCTCAGGCATATTGGTGCAAAGTTAAAAAACCATCCTTAATTGAGGGTTATATATATCAGACAGTAAACTACAGTTTGAACTCAAAAAACTAACTGCACTTTGCTTTGATCCTCCATACAGTGCAGACGAATACTACACTTCAATTACTGAATCTGAATATTTTACAGCAAATGAAGATAAATTGACACCTATACTAAATTATTTTGAAGACACATGGATTGGCCATCTAAGCAGGTCGGGTCTTAGAAGGAGACCACGTTTCCATGTGGACTGGTGGAACTGTTACTCGACCTGCTTAGAAGGAGGAGCAAAAACAAACAATGCCATAAAGGGATGGCAGAACTCCTTTAACAAAGCAATTGGCAAACCTCATCCTAATTTCTATCCTTTTTTAGAAATTTAGAAGAAGGAGCAAGGTTTCCAAGAAATGAGAATGGCGCAATCATTAACAGGACGTCTGAACCCACGTATTTCTACCAGAACTAAGGAAATGTCAGAAAGACTATTGGGTGTAATTTAACAATTTTCGTTGGTAGTAGTTTCAGACTACCTTTATAATCTTGCACACATCCTACACTTTTAAAACACATTTATTTTACTTGTCTGTTTTACCCTAAAACAACTACTAATTCAATTGATCAAATTTAAAAAATATTAAAATTAAAAATAAAAGTCGGGTCTTCTTACCTTCAGAAGTTGGACTTACATTCTATCCATTACTTCACCGAGAGTCCTTTTTTCTTTAATCCATAGTAAACAACAGCAAATCCATTTAAAAAATCCATCACCGGATGAAAAATATATTAATAGTGCGCACTAAAAGTAGTGCATATGTGAAAATACGCACACAATAAAAAAATCCCGAAAAATATTTTTTTTTCTGAAAAAACGCAACAAATTCAAACGTTGCAATCCACTCCTAATCGAAATCCAATAACATTTTGATATCACTAGAAATCCAAAATAAGGAAACCCAAGAAAAAAAATCCCAAAAATATATTTTTTTTACATAGAAAAAACGCAACAAATTCCAAATATTAAAAATGTATTCACACATCCAAAGTGTATTACAGTTTAACCAAAGTTTAAATACATCTAACCGCGAAACTGATAAAAATGTGTTATTTATTAAACAACCAAAAGGGTACACATTTCAAAACACTTTTGTTTCATTAGGTTTTTAACATATATACCATTAACCACTTAACAAAACAAATGTAGTTTTAGAAATAAAAGATCCAATGTGGAACTACTACTGCAACATGTAATGGCGGAAATTAGTTTGTGAAAACACATGAAACCTACGTAAAACACATTTACTAAATAGATATACCTCCCTCATCTCTCCTTACAATAAACATTACCACTACACTATGGGGCCGATTACGATCCTGGAAAAACCCGGTACAAACCGTGGGTCGGAGCTTTTTCTCCGTCCGACTCGTACCGGGTTGTAAAACTTTACAAACATGCAATTACGATTCGTTCGGAAACACCATTCCCATACGATTCGGAAAAAAGACCAACCGACAGAAAAATACATCCAAATGTGATCTGGGACACCGCGGACGTGACGTCCGGACGGAGTTAGGCATGTTTTTACGTACCAGCAATTACGATTCGCACCGACTGCAGTCCGGATGGGAAAATTTTTACGGCACCTAAAAAGTGCCGGAAAAGCTAAGTACGCAGCGATGCGAGCTGATTAGGGGGCCCGGTACGCGCCGTACCCCCCCCTGCCCCCGTATGTACAGAGCGTACCCCCACCCCCATATGTACGGAGCGTACCCCCACCCCCATATGTACGGAGCGTACCCCCCAGCCCCCCGTATGTACGGAGCATACCCCCACCCCCGTATGTACGGTACGGTACACGCTGGGGGTCCGCACCGTACATATGGGGGTGGGGGTACGCTCCGTACATACGGGGGGCTGGGGGTACGGCGCGCCCATCCGCGGGGGGGCTGGGGGTACGGCGCGAACATACGGGGGGCGGGGGGGGGGTACGGCCTGTACCAGGCACTTGTTTGGACATCTCCATGGTTGCTATGGGAGTTCGCTCCGGACGGTCTTTTTTCCATACAGTTGTACAATCGGACGGATGGGACGGATCGTAATTGCGCATTGGGAATTCAGTTTTCCCATTTGTACGTAAAAATGTCCGGGGACGTGTCAGAGACTTTTCCCGACCCGAGGACGTGTGGGGGAATTTTCCCAATGCGATTTGTATGGACTTTTTCCCATACGAATCGTAATTGGCAGTTTGTACGGCGCTTTTACCATTTGTACGGAAAAAAGTCCAGATTCAATTCGGTTGGGGAAATTTTTTCCAGGATCCTAATCGGCGCGCTGGGGGTACGCACCGTACATACACGGGTGGGGGTACGACTCGAACGTACACGGGTGTACATACACGGGGGGGTTCGACACGTACTCGGGTGTACGTACACGGGGGGGGTTCGACACGTACTCGGGTGTACGTACACGGGGGGGTTCGACACGTACTCGGGTGTACATACACAGGGGGTTCAACACGTACTCGAGTGTACATACACGGGGGGTTCGACACGTACTCGGGTGTACATACACGGGGGGGTTCGACACGTACTCGGGTGTACATACACGGGGGTTCGACACGTACTCGGGTGTACATACACGGGGGGTACGGCGCATACATGCGGGGGCTGGGGGGGTACGGCGCATACATGCGGGGGCTGGGGGGGTACGGCGCGTACATGCGGGGGCTGGGGGGGGTACAGCGCGTACATGCGGGGGCTGGGGGGGGTACGGCGCGTACATGCGGGGGCTGGGGGGGTACAGCGCTTACCGGGCCACCTACTCTGGTCGTTTCGCGCCGTACTTCGCATTTCCGACACTTTTTGGGTGCCGTAAAAATATTGCCGTCCGGACTGCTGTCGGTTCGAATCGTAATTCCTGGGTCGTGAAACGCTGCCTGGAAGCGTCCCGACGTCACGTCGCAGCATTCCCGGATCACATTCGTATGCATATTTTCGTCGGTCGGTGTTTTTTACGATTCGTACGGAAATGGTGTTTCCGTGCGAATCGTAATTCCATGTTTGTAATGTTTTACGACCGGGTACGAGTCGGACGGAGAATACGCTCCGACCGACGGTTCGTACCCGTTTTTTACCGGATCGTAATCGGCACCTTTATATTTAATTATTTTACTGAGAAAATGGGGCGATGTAGACAAATGGAAAAGTAGATGGTTTTGAAAACGAGATGATGCAACAGACAAAACATTTGCAGCTTTCCCAGTAAGAGAAAAAGAAAAGGTGGTAACTGAATGTCCCATGAGGGAGGTTCCAGGCGGAGGCTATGTGCATGTCCCCTGGACCAGACAAGACATTTTATCATTCACCAATGACTTTTCTCGCTTGCGCAAGAAGCCAGTTGAGTGGTACAGGCAGGTAGACAGGTTTGTAAAATTATCAAAAGTACTATGGATTGATTTGAATAGTTTATTTGACGTAATTGTGCCAGCAGACCTATGGGCAGAATGTAAAATTACAATAGGTTGGCCTACTCAAGAATACCCTAGAGAAACAGGTGCTCCTGATCCAGAAGTAATGAGAAAATATGAACACGTAGTTACCTTTCTGAAAAATAAAGTGCCTCCTAAAGAAACTGATTGGGTAAAAATTGATAGAACTCATCAAGAAGTGAAAGAATCTGTACATGCCTACTATGAGAGATTGTTACTAGCCTTTAAACAATATAGTGGTGATGAAAATTTGAGTGAAAAGGATTTGAGTCATTTTGTATTTCGATTTGTGTATGGGTTGCGTCCTGAAGTAAGTGAAATGATTAAACAGCATACAGTGGATTGGCGAAATAAAAAGATAGATGAAGTACTGAGACATGCAAAATATTTTAGTGGAGAGATTGAAGCAAAGCAGCGTAAATTAAAAGGAAAGGCTATGTGGGCTCAAGTAAAAGTGGCAGAAAGACAGGAAGCCCAATTGATTGAACAAGCAAATGGTACGAGTATGAAACAAAAACCCAACATTGGGAAAGGGAAAGGACAGATTAGTATAGAAGAAGCTAAAAAGAAGTGGCCATGTCATAATTGCGGAAGAATGGGGCATTGGAGAACCGAGTGTAAATTTCCCCCAAGTGCTAATGGTGATAATGCATCATTGAATCCACAGGTGCAGAATGAGGTGAGTTGTCAACCGCAGCGACAGCAGCAGGTTGTTGCCCAACAGTATCAGGTGCCAAAACCGCCTTTTCCACAGAGCGTAAATTCTCAGAAATACAGTAATGAGACAGGATTCTACAACGAAGAACAGGTAACTAAGCTGCCGCGCGCTAGTGCTGTTTCGCAGTATTGGCTACAACGCGATGAGAGTGAGTCAGAAGAAAGCTATTGACGGTGCCGAGGGGAGGAAGAAGAGTGCGTACTTGGTGCAACTCTAGAAGTAGACCAGACAGGCCCTTTTGTGGATGGAAAGGTAAATGAAGAAAACATTACTTTACTAGTAGATACTGTTGCTACTCGTTCAACTGTTAGGTCAGCTGATGTCAAAAATCTTCCTCTCTCGGATGAAACAATCCAAGTAATTGGAGTATCCAACAGACAGATAAAACATATCTCACTGAACCAGTTAAAGTTAAAATAGGAAAGTTTTCTGAAATGCACCGTTTTGTCGTGTGTAATTCAAGCCCTGTAAATTTGTTAGGGAGAGATTTGCTGTGCAAAATGAACTGAACAATATTCTGTACTCCTGATGGCATAGCTTTTGAGACTCCTGAGGAGGATGTACTGTACAAAATGACTATAGCTAAAATGGAACCTGAAATTACAGAGGCATTTGCTGTATTTGACCCCGAGGAATTGCCTCAGGAATTGAAGAAAACAGTAAAGACGGAGGTATGGGATTTCACAGGAGAAGATGTGGGATTAATGAAAAAAGAAAATCCCGTAAAAATTTCTGTAAAGGAAGGAGTAAGTTACCCAAATATTCCACAGTACAAATTGACACCTGAAATAATTGCAGGAGTCACTCCTATAATAGACAGAATGATTGAGCAAGATATTCTGAGAGAAATAATGAGCAGTCCATGTAATTCACCAATTATGGGTCTGAAAAAGCCTAACGGAACTTTTAGAATAGTGCAAGACCTGAGAAAAATCAATAAAATCATTGTATCATGTTGTCCCATTGTACCAAATCCATCTGTGATATTATATCAGATTCCTTATGATGCAGAATGGTATACAGTGATTGATTTGTGTCATGCTTTCTTTTCCATTCCGTTGCACCCTGACAGCCAACAGATTTTTGCGTTCCGGTTTGGCGAACGTACTTTGGCATGGTGCCGAATCCCACAGGGGTATAAAGAAAGCCCCTTGATATTCAATCAGATTCTGAAAAAGTCCTTAGAAGATTTAAAAATGCCAGAAAGTTCGGTATTGGTCCAATATATCGATGACCTACTTGTGGCATCGAGAATTCGAGAAGCTTGTGTAGTGGATACCATTGCATTGTTGAACCAGATGAGCAGTCTAAATATCGAAACTTTAATTTCGTCCTACAATAATATCGAGTTTAGAATATCGAAGGGACAGAATATCGATGTCAAGAATATCTATGGACAGAATATCGACCCTAAGGTAAGTAATATCGATTTTATTTATATCGATGTTAGTAATATCGAAATTAGTAATATCAATATGAAATATATCGATGTTACTAATATCCATGTCACTAATATCTATATTTATAATATTACTCTGGTGCCGATTACGATCCGGTAAAAAAATTCCCCGTGCGACTCGTATCCGGTCTTTTTACCGTACGAATCGTACAAGTGCCGTACGAACTGGCAATCACGATTCGCATGGTAAAAAGTCCATACGAACCGCATCGGAAATGATTACCCACACGTCCACGGGTCGGAAAATGTGTCCGACACGTCCTCGGACGATTTACCGTACAAATGGGAAAGGTGAAGTCCGACCGAGGAATCACGATCCATCCCGTGCGTCCGATGTTACAACCGTATGGAAAAAACACCGACCGCACCGAACTCCCATAGCAACCATGGAGACATGTGCCCGCATACGTGCCCAACACTCCCCCCACCCCCGTACGTCCGAGACGTACCCCCGTGTATGTACACCCCCACCCGTGTATGTACACCCCAGTACGTTCGAGTCGAACCCCCACCCCTGTACGTGTCGTACCACCGTCAATGTACACCCCAGTACGTTCGAGTCGAACCCCCACCCCTGTACGTGTCGTATCACCATCAATGTACACCCCAGTACGTCCGAGTCGAACCCCCACCCCTGTACGTGTCGTACCACCGTCAATGTACACCCCAGTACGTTCGAGTCGTACCCCCACCCCTGTACGTGTCATACCACCGTCTATGTACACCCCAGTACGTTTGAGTCGTACCCCCACCCCTGTACGTGTCGTACCACCGTCTATGTACACCCCAGTACGTTCGAGTCCTACCCCCACCCCTGTACGTGTCGTACCACCGTCTATGTACACCCCAGTACGTTCGAGTCGAACCCCCACCCCTGTACGTGTCGTACCACCGTCAATGTACACCCCAGTACGTTCGAGTCGAACCCCCACCCCTGTACGTGTCGTATCACCATCAATGTACACCCCAGTATGTTCGAGTCGAACCCCCACCCCTGTACGTGTCGTACCACCGTCAATGTACACCCCAGTACGTTCGAGTCGTACCCCCACCCCTGTACGTGTCATACCACCGTCTATGTACACCCCAGTACGTTCGAGTCGTACCCCCACCCCTGTACGTGTCGTACCACCGTCTATGTACACCCCAGTACGTACGAGTCATAACCCCACCCCTGTACGTGTCGTACCACCGTCTATGTACACCCCAGTACGTTCGAGTCGAACCCCCACCCCGGTACGTGTCGTACCACCGTCTATGTACACCCCAGTACGTTCGAGTCGAACCCCCACCCCTGTACGTGTCGTACCACCGTCAATGTACACCCCAGTACGTTCGAGTCGTACCCCCACCCCTGTACGTGTCGTACCACCGTCTATGTACACCCCAGTACGTTCAAGTCGAACCCCCACCCCTGTACGTGTCGTACCACCGTCTATGTACACCCCAGTACGTTCGAGTCGTACCCCCACCCCTGTACGTGTCGTACCACCGTCAATGTACACCCCAGTACGTTCGAGTCGTACCCCCACCCCTGTACGTGTCGTACCACCGTCTATGTACACCCCAGTACGTTCGAGTCGTACCCCCACCCCTGTACGTGTCGTACCACCGTCTATGTACACCCCAGTACGTTCAAGTCGAACCCCCACCCCTGTACGTGTCGTACCACCGTCTATGTACACCCCAGTACGTTCGAGTCCTACCCCCACCCCTGTACGTGTCGTACCACCGTCTATGTACACCCCAGTACGTTCGAGTCGAACCCCCACCCCTGTACGTGTCGTACCACCGTCTATGTACACCCCAGTACGTTCGAGTCGTACCCCCACCCCTGTACGTGTCGTACCACCGTCAATGTACACCCCAGTACGTTCGAGTCGTACCCCCACCCCTGTACGTGTCGTACCACCGTCTATGTACACCCCAGTACGTTCGAGTCGAACCCCCACCCCTGTACGTGTCGTACCACCGTCAATGTACACCCCAGTACGTTCGAGTCGTACCCCCACCCCTGTACGTGTCGTACCACCGTCAATGTACACCCCAGTACGTTCCCGTCGCACCCCCAACACAACCTCCTAAGTACGGAGCGCACCCCAGGCCCCAACATCACAACCGCATGTACAAGTCGTACCAAGCCACACACAAGGACAGCACCGTACAACCAAATGGCCCATGTACACACCGTACACACGCTAAAAACGCACGTACACAACCAGGACAAAACAAAACTACACAAGAATACACTATACGAATGGCACAAAGCCACTAAACATGGCCAACAAACACTACAAAAACACCTTCACTGACCTGCAACTGCCAGAAACCAACAGAGGCCCAAAACACCACCACTCCTTTTAACACACCCACCCAAACTTCAAACACAGCCACACCCACCAATGGACCAATAAAAAGGGCCCACACACACAAACCATGAGCCTTTGCAACAGACTCACTGCTGCCAGACACCACAGAACCATACTACAAGCTTCACCACACCTTACACTTGCACACCTTCACACAACCTCCTTCACAAACACCCCCTCATCACATTCACACACACACACACCTGCACAACCACACCCACACACCCACAACCATCCACACACCCCCCCACCATCCACACCCACACCCCTCACCATGCCCACTAACAAGAATCCAAAGTTCAGTAACCGAGAGTTGGAGGTCCTTGTTGATGAAATCCTCAGAGTCGAGCCACAGCTCTTTGGAACATTGGTCAGACAGACAAGCATTGCAGCAAAAAAAGCCATGTGGCAGACCATCGTCGATGCTGTGAATGCTGTCGCGGACACCAGAAGGAACAGACAGGAATGCCAAGCCAGGTGGTACGATCTGCGGAGGAGGGTCCGAGCCAAGATGCTGGAGGAACACAACCAGGCCAACGCCACTGGAGGAGGGCCCTCCCGCAGACCCGTACACTACCAGCCCTGGGAGGAGAGGGTGATGGCCATACAGCCGGTGGAGGCCGTCGAAGGATTAGGAGGACTCCGAGACCCGGGTGAGTACACAAACAACGCACCTCACATGGGGGGAACGTCATCCACAACCAAACTTACAAACAGGCACGCAACCACCCCAAGCTATCGCATGACTCACCCACACTCCATGAACACGCACATGCCACTGCCGCCACCATGCCCCATGCACCCAGCTGGACAATGTCAAGTCACAGGCCACAGCAGACACCAACACATGACACGGTAACCCGGATGGCGGGAGGGTGGGCCCCAAAAATCACATCGTGCAACTCAGAAGCAGACAACAATGCCCACTGCCCATATGGCCCAGGTCACAGCCAGACAAACAGTGTGTCCCCACACAGGAAAGACTCGCCAGCAAATGGCGGACGCCTTGCATCAACACATGGGGGTGAAGGCACTGTTTTGCACATGACAGCAGCTAATGAACAGCCAACACTGTGAAAGAGTGGCAGCACACACAACCACAGCAGCAGCGCACACACAGACACTACACCCAATGGGTGCCTGGAGATCAGAAACAAACTCACAGCAACAAGCCAAGGGCCATTCAAAGGACTGGAAAAAGTGTGTGTCTAGGAAGCTGGGCTGAGGTGACAGAGGGTGACACACAGAGGGAGGGAGAGGGGGACAGAGAGGGAGGGAGACACAGGGACACGGACAGAGGGAGGAGGCTGACACACGGAGGGAGGGAGAGGGGGACAGAGAGGGAGGGAGACACAGGGACACGGACAGAGGGAGGAGGCTGACACACGGAGGGAGGGAGAGGGGGACAGAGAGGGAGGGAGACACAGGGACACGGACAGAGGGAGGAGGCAGACACACGGAGGGAGGGAGAGGGGGACAGAGAGGGAGGGAGAGGGGGACAGAGAGGGAGGGAGAGGGGGACAGAGAGGGAGGGAGACACAGGGACACGGACAGAGGGAGGAGGCTGACACACGGAGGGAGGGAGAGGGGGACAGAGAGGGAGGGAGACACAGGGAGAGCAAATCAGCCGAGTGGTGTGTGGGAATGTCTGCTCGTCACTAGGTAGACTGCGTGCATGTAGCCAAGGGTGGCCAGTGCCAGAACCCCCCCTCTTCCCCATGGCAAAACACAGGCCCATGTCACAACCTGTTCACGAGCACAACGACAGCTACCTGCATTATATAAGTGTGTGGATCCACTCCATGTGCACATGTACAGTGCTACACGGAAGGCGCCAATGCATGGCTCGCCACACCTGCCCACTCCACTGCTGACTGCAGTCACACTTGACGCAGCAAGTAAGACTGTGCCACACATATTTAAAGGGGCCAAAGTGGTGTCCAAGGGACACACCCATGCACAAATGCACTGTGAGTGGAATGCAAGACAGATCCTAATTCCAAGAGGAAAAGTGCCAACTTTGAAACTGATGAAACATGGATGTTGCATGGACCAAAATTAACATTGTCTCTCTCACACACAGGTCAACGTCGTGGTTCACCCCCCAACACTGGGGGGAAGACTCACAGGACCCGGATCTGCGGGAGCCCGATCCCACCGGCAGCGACGACTCTCACCACTCTGTGGACGACCCCGACCGACCTGGCACCTCTGGTGTCCAACCACCTGCAGCACCTGCGTCAGGTACAACTGTGCCAACCACCACCCCCACTCCTGCCACATCCCAGGAGACACCCAGGATCCCTGCCCCACTACCACAATGCAGCCAGGCTGGCCAGGAGGGACACGGTGTCCCGGGCACCCAGGAGGAGGCAGGCGACAACGCCAATGCCACCCCTCAGGGGTCCCGGAGACCCGATGTACCCACAAGGGCAGGCCAGGTGCAAGTGGGCAGGGGTGGTGGGAGTGGAGGACGGCGGAGGCGCGAGCCTGACCAGTTGGCTGGGGAACCGGTATTTGCCCATGTCCGTAACATCATGGACACATACCGGCAGGACACCACGGGCATGGCCCAGGTTTTGTCTGTCCTCGAGGGGATCAAGACCCAGCAGGCCCAGCAACATGCGGAGCTACATGCCTGTCTACTGCAACACCAACGGAGGATGGAGGACAGACAGGCTGAGCAAGTGACGGTGTTCCAGGGGATTCACGATACACTCCGTCGGATGGCCGACAACATGGCCGACCCTCCCTGTGCCAGAAGGCGGAGAACATCACCACCCACAGGGAGGGAGCAGGAGGAGGAGGAGGAAACATCCGATGGAGTATCCCAGACGTCATCACGGCCTGCTTCTGAGGGTCCCCACAGGAGGGCGGGTCGTCCACGTAAAAGACCGTGAGGGTCGGCGCAACATCACCATCTCCCAGGACACCTGGCCTGGCACCTGGCCCACTGGAGCAACAGCATCACAGCATCAAGAGACATTCTCTGCCACATGGCCCTGCTGGTCACTGTCTGACCAATGTTGACAAAGACTGTGGCATGGACTCTGAGGATTTAAAATGGCAAGGACACCAACTCCCCTACTGAACTTTGGATTCCAAACTCCCGGAAAGCCCCTCACTTTATCCCCCCCCCCCAAATAAAAATTCACACCATGAAGAGAAGATGCCTGCTGGTTGCATTATTACCTTACATGTGTGTTGTAAAGTCTAAACATGCCTGAGCTCTCTTTTGACTCCAACCATCCACACCCTGGGGCCTGAGTCTGGCACAGGACACACGGGTCACAGTGTATTAGTCAAGACAGACATGGAGCACCATACACACCCGTGATGGGCCCAACCAGCTGAGGGGGTGGCCGCACAACCGTGCTGACTGACACATTGAGTACAGCAACAGTCATGCGCAGAGGTCAGGGATAATGTCCAGGGTCCTGGGGGGCACCCAGGTATGTGTAGACAGGTGGCAGAACCATGTCCTGCAAGCTTGAGTCCGGTGGATGCAGAGAATGGGGGCCTGGCCAACGTTGGATGCATGGGGATGGCACATGTCACAATACCCACACAGTCATGGACATCATGCCCAATACACAGTCTCAGCCCACACACACAGCTTGCATCTTGCTACTCGACACATCGACACAAAGCCACTATCAGGGAGACCATGCCAGACATGCTGGATGCACCGTGGCAACACACCAGCATTGACGAAGAAGAGGCACCTTGGAGGCATAGGGACACCTTTATTAGTCATGTATTCGGGATTGCTGAGGCAACTTGAAGTACACATGAACACATCTTGTGGAGTAACATGTGGGTCCAACACTGGCACCCCCCTTCTGCAGCACAAATGCGTGTTAGCCATGGAACTGGCACACAATTGTCGGCTAACAGCTAAACACCCACAGCTGCTCACGGAGAGCCTGCCATACACCATTGATCAGCTGATGTGGAAGTCCCACAGCATGTCAACCCAATGCTAACCGCATGTGTCCGAGGGCAGTGTTACACACATTGATGCCATCATCACAATCCACTATCCCATTACAGATGACTGTCAACAAGTCTGACCATCTATTCAGGTGTACCCAGCTGCATGTCATGTGCACTATGGTGATGCGACATGTCTGCAGAGGAACCAAACATCGACAGGGGCAGTGTGCATACATCGTGAACAACTGCCACACCCAATACACCCCTGATGCATCCCTTACCCTATGGAGACTTCCAAACGTGTCTGTGCCTGTAAGGCTGAGTCAGCCCACGATGACGTGCCCATGAGGAATAGCAGTGCCACAACAATGCAAGCAGCAGACGGCATGCGCAAGTACCTGGGGAAGAGAGACACACAAGAAGTCAGCCACAAAAAGCACAGCCACTTGCATGTGCATTTACTCGACACATGTATGGATGACAACATGCTAGGTCACAATTATGACTGGGGAAATACAACCATCACTGCCACCATCACTCCAGTGACACACCCACACACACCTCTGACTCACGTGCCATACATGCAGGTGGAGACACACATCACAACACATGCCACACGGGGACCAATGCGTGCACACTCAGACACTGGTACTCACCACTAAGCAAAGAAGTCGCGTATGAGCCGAGTCCGGATGTCCTCTTGCGGCTCCACATCCACCACATCACTAGCCCCATTGCCAAGCCCTTCGTCCTCCACGGGTGGATGGTCCTCGTCATGTTGATCCAGGATGAGTGGCACAGCTCTCTCAACTGCCATGTTGTGCAGCATGCAGCAGACCATGAAGATTTTGCAGACCTTCGCAGGGGCATATGGGAGCGCGCCGCCGGTCTTGTGGAGGCACCGAAATCGGCTCTTCAGCAGGCCAAACGTCCTCTCTATCACTCGCCTTGTCCGGCCATGGGCGGTGTTGTAGCGGAGCTGGGCCGGCGTGATGGGGTTGCGGAGAGGTGTGAGCAGCCATGGCATGTTGGGATAGCCAGCGTCCCCTACATGGGAAGCACATTGACATCGTTAGAAGTGGTGCAGCGGTCGTGCTGGTAGGCTATGCAAAATACAGGACAGACAGACTGTACCCACCAACAACACATGCTCTTTCGTTGCGCAGCTGCATCATCATTTCAGGCATCCTGCTACGCCTCATGATGTAGGCATCGTGTGCTGATCCTGGAAAACGAGCACAGACATGTGAAATCACCATGTTGGACAGACACACCACAAGGGCATTGATGAAGTGGTAGTGCTTCCGATTGCGGTACGCCACCTCCCGTGCGTGTGGTGGTACCAAAGCTACATGTGTCCCATCTATGGACCCAATGACATGGGGCATCCCTCCCAGGGCATAGAATCCATGCTTGACCGCAGTCAACTGTTCAGGGGTTGGGAACTTGATGAAGTCATCCAGGTGAATCAACATGGCCTCTAAGAAATCATGCAGCACACGGCAGAACATGCTCTGGGACATGCCACCAACATGAGCTATGGTATATTGAAAGGTACCCGTGGCAAGAAAATGTAGGGCAGCCATTACCTTCAGCTGGGGTGTCAGTGCCGTAGGATACCTGTGCTGCGGTTGCAGGTGTGGTGCCAGTCTCGCCGTCAACTCCAGAATCAACGGTTGGGGGAAGCGGTAGAGCCGGATGCTGTCATTCTCGCGCATGTCAGCCAAGTCCGGAATTGCTCGGGCAAGAGGCGGCGCTCTGCAGTAATTTGGAAGTGACAAGATAGAGTGAGTGCACTACGACAACAATTCATATGTACTGAGCACATGTTAATCTGTCAATACACATATGCTACATAGGGAGTCAGGTATGTGCTACATGCCCAGGACACGTATGGATGCAAGGTGACACCCCTACCAAGACCCAGCTACACACGGAGATTGAGAACCTCCCCATGCCATGCCATGGGAATAGCTGTGTCCCAGTGCAAGTGAACAGCCAGACGCAAGACAGGAGTGACATACGCCCACACATCAGCAGAAGTAGGATGCCGATTGCAGAGACTGGTAGCGGAACACTAGAGCCACAGGTCACATGACATTACACTAGGACAGCCCACACACCTTGCCATGAAAGTGCACATGTCATGACTCACCACACATTCATTGTGAGGATGCAGACATGTCCTTGTCACAGTACTCCGTGTCCCATGCATACATGTGCACCTCACATCCGCTACCACATGTGGCATGGTGTGCGGAACAGTGTGCAATGTCAATCTACACACAGACACATGTTGGTTGCTGCAACGGCTGCAGCTTTTGAGGGTGCTCCAACATCAACCTGATGGGAAGCCCCCACACATACATGACATAGTCACATTGTGCACCGTGGGTAGTGACAAGTCAGGTGTGGTAACCCCTGTACCAGGCATCAGGGGACACTTCCGTGTGTTGGTGTCCGTGCCATGCCAGTGTCGGTCATCCCAAGTGTGCAGTACGACATGCACACATGTCCAAGGAGTCAAGGGCATGCCTGGTACACATTGCACCATCACACAGTACATCTGTAGACATCTCATCATACATCTGGTGCCTTCTCGACTCAGGAGTAATGTTCCACATCACAGGCCGTCACACCTGTGCCCCACACATGTAGTAATGCACAGACGATGCCTTGATGTCAATTAATGGACAAGTATGTCCATTCATGGACAAGTATGTCCATCCATGGACAAGTATGTCCATCCATGGACAAGTGTGTCCCCCCTATCCCTACCTGTGTGCCGCCTGTCACCACTGTAATGTGTGAAAACCGCTGTACTGCTGCGAAGAGGGCCTGTGTACGTTCCCATATCACTATGGGAGTGCCGCCGTATGTGTACCCATCGTGATGGCGAGCGTACAGGCATGTGTACGGCCCGTACCACTACGAGTACGCATACGCAAGAACACCCATAGTGGTAGGGCCGTATGCACGCCTGTACGCTCCCTATCACTAGGGGTGGCCTCGCGTATGCGTACTCGTAGTGGTACGGGCCGTACACACGCCTGTACGCTCCCTATCACTATGGGTGGCCTCACGTATGCGTACTCGTAGTGGTACGGGCCGTACACACGCCTGTACGCTCCCTATCACTATGGGTGGCCTCGCGTATGCGTACTCGTCGTGGTACGGGCCGTACACACGCCTGTACGCTCCCTATCACTATGGGTGCGCTCGCGTATGCGTACTCGTAGTGGTACGGGCCGTACACACGCCTGTACGCTCCCTATCACAACGTGTACGCATACGCGAGAACACCCATAGTGATAGTGAGCGTACAGGCGTGTGTACGGCCCGTACCAATACGAGTACGCATACGCGAGGCCACCCATAGTGATAGGGAGCGTACAGGCGTGTGTACGGCCCGTACCACTACGAATACGCATACGCGAGGCCACCCATAGTGATAGTGAATGTAGGCACGCGTGTACGGGCCGTTGCAATGCATTTGGGGTGCCCTAGGGCCCCGGAACGCACCGTACCTGTGTGTGAAGCTCCAAATTACATAGGGGACACATGAGGGACAAGTATTAAGGCCTACATGCATGCTGGTTGGCATGGAGACCAAGTTCAAAATTTGAATTTGTTCTGGAAGGTGCACAGCAGAAGTCAGTTGGAATTAATCTACTTTGTTGCAATGTGTTTGTGGGGCTGACATCATGCAGGAGAATGAAACCGATAGAGAACACACAGACTGCTAGGTTTGAAGGGATTGGAGGAAACATAGGATGCAAATGTGAGTGACCAATCACTCTGTACTCCTGTGCATGAGATGGGCCAGCCAGGCAGATATAAGGCAGCCAGGTCCCATGAGGGAGCACTTGCCTGCACATCTTTGTATTCCACGACCCAGCTGCTGCTACTGATTCCCTGGAACCATGTCAAGGGCTGTGGAGAGGTCACAGCCATTCACCCTGGATGAGAACATGGCTTTGGTGGATGTGATCCTCCCACGGTACCCCATGCTGTATGGGCGACCAGGTTATCAGGTGAGTTCAGTGTCCACTGGCACAGACTGTGTCACTTTTTAGTGACTGTGACTTCTGCCATTGTGTCCAGGTGTGACACACATGCTATGTACTGTAGGGGGGACCCAGGGGGGGAATGCCTGATGTCTCCCAGCAGTGCCCTGAGACAGGAGGGGTGGGGGCCTATCCTCCCAGCAGTGCCCTGAGACAGGAGGGGTGGGGGCCTATCACTCCCAGCAGTGCCCTGAGACAGGAGGGGTGGGGGCCTATCACTCCCAGCAGTGCCCTGAGACAGGAGGGGTGGGTGCCTATCACTCCCAGCAGTGCCCTGAGACATGAGGGGTGTGTGCAGAGTCCTCCCAGCAGTGCCCTGAGACAGGAGGGGTGGGGGCCTATCACTCCCAGCAGTGCCCTGAGACAGGAGGGGTGGGGGCCTATCACTCCCAGCAGTGCCCCGAGACAGGAGGGGTGGGGGCTTATCACTCCCAGCAGTGCCCTGAGACAGGAGGGGTGGGGGCCTATCACTCCCAGCAGTGCCCTGAGACAGGAGGGGTGGGTGCAGAGTCCTCCCAGCAGTGCCCTGAGACAGGAGGGGTGGGGGCCTATCACTCCCGGCAGTGCCCTGAGACAGGAGGGGTGGGGGCCTATCACTCCCAGCAGTGCCCTGAGACAGGAGGGGTGGGTGCCTATCACTCCCAGCAGTGCCCTGAGACAGGAGGGGTGGGTGCCTATCACTCCCAGCAGTGCCCTGAGACATGAGGGGTGGGGGCCTATCACTCCCAACAGTGCCCTGAGACATGAGGGGGGGTGCAGAGTCCTCCCAGCAGTGCCCTGAGACAGGAGGGGTGGGGGCCTATCACTCCCAGCAGTGCCCTGAGACATGAGGGGTGGGGGCCTATCACTCCCAGCAGTGCCCTGAGACAGGAGGGGTGGGGGCCTATCACTCCCAGCAGTGCCCTGAGACAGGAGGGGTGTGTGCAGAGTCCTCCCAGCAGTGCCCTGAGACAGGAGGGGTGGGGGCCTATCACTCCCAGCAGTGCCCTGAGACAGGAGGGGTGGGTGTGATGCACAGTGTGAGCCTGGATCATTGGTTGTGTAGTTGCCCTCATTCCACCTGTGTCCTTTCAATGGCACGTACTGCTTTTGGCCTTCCCCCACAGGATCATGTCCCTATGACAAAGGTGCAATGCGTTGGATGCATACTATGCCTTGTTGTAAACAGCAAATGTGTTCTAATCTGTGTCCCCGTGACATGTGCAAGGTGTATTGATGTAGTGTCACTTGTTCATCCTCACAGGTAGACGCCTCTGCCAAGGAGCAGATATGGCTGGACGGCGTCAGCGCCGTGAGGAGTGCGGATGGTCGGAGGCGGCACCTGTCCCAGGTGAGGAAACGCTGGCAGGATATCCGGTGCTGGACACGGAGGATCGCACGGCTCCTGCTGGGGGACTCACCTGAGAGCCACAAGAACCGCGGGCGCCGCCGTCTCTCCCACATCCAGAAACATGTGCTGGCGGTGGTCTTTCCTGACTTGGACAGGCGTCTACAGGCCATGCAGCAGCCGGAAGGGGGTAGGTACATGTGTGTGTTTGTTGTGTTTCACCAGCATTTGTAAGTGCACTGTTCCATGGATACACTTCCAGGGTTTATGGTGCTGTGCAGATCCTGTTACCCACAGTGTTGCAGGCCTCTCCTGCCTCCCTTCCCCACCTTGCAATGTGTTCCCTGGTCTCTGTGTAGTCACTCCATCACAAAGTTATGTAGCCTGACACCTTCTCCAAGTGTACAATGCCTGCAGCATCATGTGTGGGGGTGGTGTGTAACAGGTTTAGTGACCTTGCCTGTGCCCTGTCCAGTTCTGGACTTGTGGGTTCCATGTCAGTTGGCACTAATGCTGATTTCAGACATGGGAGTTAATCTCTTGAGTGCGAGGCCTTCCAGCAGGCATGTCCCATGTGGTGGCCTGTGACATGATGTGCATGAGTGTGCGTTACGCATAGTGCAGGGATGTTAGCGTGTGTTGCAGTCATTTCCATTCAGGAGCATGGAGTTGTGTGGCCACTACTGTCCCCAGGGGCATCTTTTCCTAGGTATCATGTGTGTAATCCGAGAATGTCGACAATCTCTGTGTCTACAGCATAGGTTGTGCTCTGTGCCATTGTCCCCTGGCACCATGTTTCTTGACGTGAGATGTATTACAAGTGTCCACTGTCCAGCCTGACCTGATTTTCCAAGTACATACTCACGGTGGCCATTGCCTGTGTGTCTTGTAGCAATCATCTGATGATGCCCATTTGTACATGATTCTTTGGACAGGCGCACCTTGGGTATTTGGTGTGCAATCTTGAATTATTGCATCCCATGTGTATTTCACCCAGACTAAGAGATGTAAGTGCTTCCTGTGTCTCCACAGATTTGTCTCATGTAGGGGGTGGGTGGGGCGGCCATGGCCTACATGTCAAGACCTGTCATGTCCTTGCTCGGATTGGCCAGTGTGTGATGTTTGTCTGGACATACACTCAAGGTGCAGCGTGCCAGTCAGGGTGGGCATGTTCTCAGTATTAGCTATGCTGCATGTGCCTCTAGTTCCTGGATTTGGTCCCTGCTCATCCCAATTTCCTGCCACGCTGTGTGGTGCAGATGCAGTGCTGTATTGTCCCCAGGGCCTTGCTCCTCAGTCAGAATAGCATGTCATCTCATTTGCTATTGTGTCATGCTCTCCATAGTTTTTCCATGGCATGGTGGGTCACACAACTGTGTCTTGCAGGGCCTACGTATGTACCTTGTTTTGTAGTTGTAACTCATCCTTTGTTTCAGGCTATGCACTGTAACCTACGTAGATTGTACTCATGTGACATATGTATACAGGTGTATGATTACTTTCTGTCTCTTCACCCTGCCCACAGCATCGTCGGGGGACACGGAGGGAGACATGGACACAGACGGCGCGGAGGGACCGAGCACCAGTGCCAGCGGTGACATCGGGGCTGGCACTTCGAGTGGGACAGATGCGGAGGAGAGTGAACCCGGGGACCTGTCGACTGGCACAACAGAGTATGAAGCTGACGGGTCTGAGGATGATCTCTCCGAGTGGGCGGTGGCTGCACCACCATCTGACAGCAGCCCTACATCTGGCACCGCCCCCTCCATTGGCATCAGCCGCCTCCCACGTGCTCGTGTCCCTTCCCAACGTGCCCGGTCACCACATGTCTCCTTCCTGCCAGGCACCGCACCCCCTGCCCCTGTCTCCACTGCTGCCGCCAATGCTGAGTCTGTGGACATCCAGCGGCAGTTGCAGATTGGTCAGACTGCGATCCTTAATGTCCTCCATGGCCACAGCCAGGTCCTCAACAACATGGAGGCATACTTGGAGGGCATTCATTCATTGCAGGCTGACCAACGCAACTTGCTGAGGTCCATAGACTCCACACTGACTGCAGCAGTGGGTCTCCTGCAGCGCTACGTCCCACCCCCTACCCCTGCTCCTTCCACAATTCCCACTCCCATGCCTGTCCCACATACACCCAGACGTGAGCATGCACCCACCACAACAGACACAGGCACCACACCAGCAGGGAAGGTCCGCCGCACACCTCCTGACACGCACACACAGGGTGCAGTAGGCACACCCACTGGGTCGGGGGGCAAACGTGTGACACGCAGCCAGAGTGGGAGTCCGCATTCCACCCAATCCACTCCCTCCAAATCCCCTCCCCTCAGCTCTCCTGGCCACATCTCCCCCAAAGACTCCTTCATGGCCGCTCTGTCCCTGAGCCCCACAGTGACACCACCCCGCAAGCGGTCAAGGAGGTCCCCGGTCAGGGTGCTTGAGTCCCCCCCCCTGTCCACACCCTCCCCCAGTGGCGCTGCGACCCATCCCTCTGACCCCCCCCCCTCCTTGGGGCCTGTGGTTCCTTCGAGTGCAGGGGAGTCCCTGGAGGACCTTGCCGAGGTGTGCAGCGCGCTCCTAGAATCCACCTTTGGCCCTGCCCCACCCCCTGTGGTGGAGTCCTCCATCCCTGCACCCACGACGCCTACCCTTCACCCTCCTGTCCCTGCGGTGCCTGTTTCTTCCCTCCCACATGATGCCCTGACCCCTGTGGAAGACAACGGATTGTAACTGTGCAGGCAAGCTAGGGGACACGCATCCCACTGTGTCCCCCATCCAGCTGGGACTCCTGGACTGCCCTATGGCCTTTGTTAATCTTGGACTTACGTCATACTAGTTTTTTGCTCATGCTGAATAAAGCTATTTATTTTTTGGCCTTGGAACACTCTTGCATTGCTGGCATTTCTGTTGGTGGGGCTGCTACATGGTTGTGGGTGTTGGTCATGTGTTGGGTGTGTGGGTAATGTAGTGGTGTGCTGCTCATAGGGGGGACCCTGGGATCTGTGTGCCATCACACGGTGTTAGCTACCTTTCTCCATTCATGTAAGCAGTTGCTGCATGTTGCAATTGTCCCAAGGTGTATTCCTTCCTCTGTGTACCCTGACTTCTTCCCTGCAGGGTGTCCCCTGACTTTAGCGCAGAGCTGTGTGTCCATTAGCTGGGTGTGTGACGTAGTCCTTCACCTTCGCACATGCATGCTGAGCGATGTCTCCACCTGCATCATTCGTGCCATCCTTGGTAGTCATTGTACTTGTGTATGTGGCCTATTGACATGACTTCATGTGTACATGTTTTCTTTTCTGCGCTATGCATGCGTATACTCCCAGCCTCGCACACATGTGGTACATGTACTGCAGGGTCTTTGTGCACCTGACTGACATTTGTGGGCATGGTATCTGTGACTACTCCACCCTTTGCGTTCCATGGGCACTGCTGGGAGTGATGGGCACCCACCCCTCCTGCGTCTGGGCACTGCTGGGAGGACTCTGCACCCACCCCTCCTGTCTCAGGGCACTGCTGGGAGTGATAGGCCCCCACCCCTCCTGTGTCTGGGCACTGCTGGGAGGACTCTGCACCCACCCCTCCTGTCTCAGGGCACTGCTGGGAGGACTCTTCACCCACCCCTCCTGTCTCAGGACACTGCTGGGAGTGATAGGCACCCACCCCTCCTGTCTCAGGGCACTGCTGGGAGTGATAGGCACCCACCCCTCCTGTGTCTGGGCACTGCTGGGAGGACTCTGCACCCACCCCTCCTGTCTCAGGACACTGCTGGGAGTGATAGGCACCCACCCCTCCTCTCTCAGGGCACTGCTGGGAGTGATAGGCACCCACCCCTCCTGTGTCTGGGCACTGCTGGGAGGACTCTGCACCCACCCCTCCTGTCTCAGGGCACTGCTGGGAGTGATAGGCCCCCACCCCTCCTGTGTCTGGGCACTGCTGGGAGGACTCTGCACCCACCCCTCCTGTCTCAGGGCACTGCTGGGAGTGATAGGCCCCCACCCCTCCTGTGTCTGGGCACTGCTGGGAGGACTCTGCACCCACCCCTCCTGTCTCAGGACACTGCTGGGAGTGATAGGCACCCACCCCTCATGTCTCAGGGCACTGCTGGGAGGACTCTGCACCCACCCCTCCTGTCTCAGGGCACTGCTGGGAGGACTCTGCACCCACCCCTCCTGTCTCAGGACACTGCTGGGAGTGATGGGCACCCACCCCTCCTGTCTCAGGGCACTGCTGGGAGTGATAGGCACCCACCCCTCCTGTGTCTGGGCACTGCTGGGAGGACTCTGCACCCACCCCTCCTGTCTCAGGGCACTGCTGGGAGTGATAGGCCCCCACCCCTCCTGTGTCAGGGCACTGCTGGGAGGACTCTGCACCCACCCCTCCTGTCTCAGGGCACTGCTGGGAGGACTCTGCACCCACCCCTCCTGTCTCAGGACACTGCTGGGAGTGATAGGCACCCACCCCTCATGTCTCAGGGCACTGCTGGGAGGACTCTGCACCCACCCCTCCTGTCTCAGGGCACTGCTGGGAGGACTCTGCACCCACCCCTCCTGTCTCAGGACACTGCTGGGAGTGATAGGCACCCACCCCTCCTGTCTCAGGGCACTGCTGGGAGTGATAGGCACCCACCCCTCCTGTGTCTGGGCACTGCTGGGAGGACTCTGCACCCACCCCTCTTGTCTCAGGGCACTGCTGGGAGTGATAGGCCCCCACCCCTCCTGTGTCTGGGCACTGCTGGGAGGAATCTGCACCCACCCCTCCTGTGTCTGGGCACTGCTGGGAGGACTCTGCACCCACCCCTCCTGTCTCAGGGCACTGCTGGGAGGACTCTGCACCCACCCCTCCTGTCTCAGGACACTGCTGGGAGTGATAGGCACCCACCCCTCCTGTCTCAGGGCACTGCTGGGAGTGATAGGCACCCACCCCTTCTGTGTCTGGGCACTGCTGGGAGGACTCTGCACCCACCCCTCCTGTCTCAGGACACTGCTGGGAGTGATAGGCACCCACCCCTCCTGTCTCAAGACACTGCTGGGAGTGATAGGCACCCACCCCTCCTGTCTCAGGGCACTGCTGGGAGTGATAGGCACCCGCCCCTCCTGTGTCTGGGCACTGCTGGGAGGACTCTGCACCCACCCCTCCTGTCTCAGGACACTGCTGGGAGTGATAGGCACCCACCCCTCCTGTCTCAGGGCACTGCTGGGAGTGATAGGCACCCACCCCTCCTGTCTCAGGGCACTGCTGGGAGTGATAGGCCCCCACCCCTCCTGTGTCTGGACACTGCTGGGAGGACTCTGCACCCACCCCTCCTGTCTCAGGGCACTGCTGGGAGGACTCTGCACCCACCTCTCCAATTTCACAATATGTACGCTCATGACATACACGGATGTGGGTACGCTCCATGCATTCGAGGTGGGGGTACGTGTCGTACTTACACTGTTGGGGTGGGGGTACGCTCCATACGTATGCGGGTGGGGGTACGGGTCGTACTTACACTGTTGGGGTGGGGGTATGCTCCATACGTACGCGGGTGGGGGTACGAGTCGTACTTACATTGTTGGGGTGGGGGTACGCTCCATACGTACGCGGGTGTGGGTACGGGTCGTACTTACGCTGTTGGGGTGGGGGTACGCTCCATACGTACGCTGGTGTGGGTACGGGTCGTACTTACGCTGTTGGGGTGGGGGTACACTCCATACGTACGCGGGTGTGGGTACGGGTCGTACTTACACTGTTGGGGTGGGGGTACGCTCCATACGTATGCGGGTGTGGGTACGGGTCGTACTTACACTGTTGGGGTGGGGGTACGCTCCATACGTACGCGGGTGGGGGTACGAGTCGTACTTACACTGTTGGGGTGGGTGTACGCTCCATACGTACGCAGGTGTGGGTACGGGTCGTACTTACACTGTTGGGGTGGGGGTACGCTCCATACGTACGTGGGTGGGGGTACGGGTCATACTTACACTGTTGGGGTGGGGGTACGCTCCATACGTACGCGGGTGGGGGTACGAGTCGTACTTACATTGTTGGGGTGGGGGTACACTCCATACGTACGCGGGTGTGGGTACGGGTCGTACTTACGCTGTTGGGGTGGGGGTACCCTCCATACGTACGCGGGTGGGGGTACGAGTCGTACTTACATTGTTGGGGTGGGTGTACGCTCCATACGTACACGGGTGTGGGTACGGGTCGTACTTACACTGTTGGGGTGGGGGTACGCTCCATGCATACGGGGTGGGGGTAGGGTCCGTACATATCCATCCCCACGCTATGTGATGCTTGTGCGGGCCGTACCCAGGCCTTTGCCACGTGGGTACGAGCCGTCCCGCCATTGTTGGGGTGACGTGGGTGTGGGCGTGGTACGACTCGTACCCACGCTCTTCAGCTTACATTGTTGGGGTGGGGGTACGCTCCATATGTACGCGGGTGTGGGTACGGGTCGTACTTACGCTGTTGGGGTGGGGGTACGCTCCATACGTTTGTGGGTGTGGGTACGGGTCGTACTTACACTGTTGGGGTGGGGGAACACTCCATACGTATGCGGGTGTGGGTACGGGTCATACTTACACTGTTGGGGTGGGGGTACGCTCCATACGTACGCGGGTGGGGGTACGAGTCGTACTTACACTGTTGGGGTGGGGGTACGCTCCATACGTACGCGGGTGTGGGTACGGGTTGTACTTACACTGTTGGGGTGGGGGTACGCTCCATACGTACGTGGGTGGGGGTACGGGTCGTACTTACACTGTTGGGGTGGGGGTACGCTCCATACGTACGCGGGTGGGGGTACGAGTCGTACTTACATTGTTGGGGTGGGGGTACGCTCCATACGTACGCGGGTGTGGGTACGGGTCGTACTTACGCTGTTGGGGTGGGGGTACCCTCCATACGTATGCGGGTGGGGGTACGAGTCGTACTTACATTGTTGGGGTGGGGGTACGCTCCATACGTACATGGGTGTGGGTACGGGTCGTACTTACACTGTTGGGGTGGGGGTACGCTCCATGCATACGGGGTGGGGGTAGGGTCCGTACATATCCGTCCCCACGCTATGTGATGCTTGTGCGGGCCGTACCCAGGCCTTTGCCACGTGGGTACGAGCCGTCCCGCCATTGTTGGGGTGACGTGGGTGTGGGCGTGGTACGACTCGTACCCACGCTCTTCAGGCGTGGGTATGGGACGTACCGGTATGGTTGTGTTGCCGGTTCGCGTCGTGACGGACTTCCGTTGTTGCGGTCGCTGGCTTAGCTGGACACGCCCCCACCCCCTCGTAGTGACCAGGGCATGGGAGTCAGGTATGTCCTGGGCATGTGTGCTGTGTGACTTTGTTGGGGGGTTTGTGGCCTGCCCTGGTCCTGCCACCCCCACCCCA
Source organism: Triturus cristatus (assembly GCF_964204655.1). NCBI lineage: Eukaryota > Metazoa > Chordata > Amphibia > Caudata > Salamandridae > Triturus > Triturus cristatus. The sequence continues at coordinate 1,040,140,705 of NC_140591.1, read as the reverse complement.
CCCCACTTTCCCCCCTCCCTTAGTTGTTCTGACCTTCTGCGGCGTCTGCGTCGGAACCTGTAGAGGAGGTCGACTGCTATGAGGGCCGGGATGACACGTAGGTTCGGGTCCATGTCTGTCCGTCGCGTACGGGTCCTCCTTGTTCGCGTCGTCCTGTCTGTCCGTCGCGTACTGGTCCTCCTTGATCGCGTCGTCCTGTCTGTCCGTCGCGTACTGGTACTCCTTGTTCGCGTCGTCCTGTCGCGTACTGGTCCTCCTTGTTCGCGTCGTCCTGTCTGTCCGTCGCGTACTGGTGGTCCTTGTTCGCGTCATCCTGATTTCCCCGCAGGTTTTGGCAGCCGGAAAATATTCACCGTGCGGGATGACGTCGGTGCGAATCGTAATTCCTGGTTCGTGAATGGCAGGCTGAGAGCGTCCCGACGTCAGATCGGCGCTTTCCGGGATCGCATTTGTAGGTTTATTTTGTTCGGTCGGGGTTTTTTACGATTCGTACGGAAATGGTGTTCCCGTGCGAATCGTAATTCCATGTTTGTACATTTTGACGACCGGGTACGCGTCGGACGGAGAATATGCTCCGTCCGACGGTTCGTACCCGGTTTTTACAGGATTGTGATCGGCACCTATGTGTTTTATTATGTATTTAATATGTATGTGTTAATTATTTTTGTTAAGTGTTCTACTGGTTTAAAAATATATGTATACAATTTTTATATGTTAATAATGTTTTTTTTAAGTTAATTTTGTGTTTTAGTACTGTAGCGGGTTGTGGGTTTCTAGGGGAACAGGGTGGGAAGTAATTTAATTATATGAAATTAATTATAAATTATTAGGAATTATAAAATAATTTAAAATAATTTTAGCATTTAAATTCTGTAGCGGGTTGTGGGTTTATAGGGGAACAGGGTGGGAAGTAATTTAATTATATGAAATTAATTATAAATTATTAGGAATTATAAAATAATTTAAAATAATTTTTGCGTTTAAATTCTGTAGCGGGTTGTGGGTTTATAGGGGAATAGGGTGGGAAGTAATTTAATTGTAATTAAGTAATATTTTTATTTATTTATTGGTATTGATAATTATATTATTGTTAATTAAGTATTAATTGGTAATTAATTATTATTAATTGGTAATTAGTTTTTATTAATTGATTAATTGATAATTATGTTAACTGTATTATTTTATTATTTCAGTGTTTGTGTGTTTATAGGGGAATAGTGTTGGAAGTAATTGAAATCTAATTAAGTAATTATTAAATTTGTTGTTGGGTATTGATAATTAATTAATTGGAGATTAATTATTAATTGGTAAATATTTTAAATGATAATAATTTTGTTATGAAAAATAATTTATTGTTGATTAATAATCAATTGGTAATTAAATATGTTTAAATATTATTTATTGATATTTCTAATTAATATACTAATAAGTAATTAATAATTGGTAAATAATGTATAATAATGAATAATTTGTGTATAGAAATATGTAATTGTTTAATATTTTTTAATTGGTAATTAGTGTTTGATAATTATTTTTTGGTCTAAAAAATGTAATTGTTCAATATTTTTTAATTGGTAATTAATATTAATTAATTATTATTTATTGTTATTTATTAATAATTTATTGGTAATTAATTATTTATTGGTAGTTATGTTTTTAACAAATATCTATTGGTATTTGTAAGTAATTTTGAGTTATTTAGTAATTAAATTATTAATTATTTTAAAGAATTATTTTATTTATAAGTATGATATTTTTACCTTCTAAGCTATCCAACACTTGCCCTACTGTTGCACTCTCTGGAGTTAGAATAGTAATTTTTACCCCTACGCAATCCAACACTTTCCCTGCTGTTGCACTCTCTGGAGTTGGAATAGTAATTTTTACCCCTACGCTATCCAACACTTTCCCTGCTGTTGCACTCTCTGGAGTTGGAATAGTAATTTTTACCCCTACGCTATCCAACACTTTCCCTGCTGTTGCACTCTCTGGAGTTGGAATAGTAATTTTTACCACTATGCTATCCAACACTTTCCCTGCTGTTGCACTCTCTGGATTTGGAATAGTAAACCCCTACGCTATCCAACACTTTCCCTGCTGTTGCACTCTCTGGAGTTGAAATAGTAATTTTTACCCCTACGCTATCCAACACTTTCCTTACTGTTGCACTCTCTAGAGTTGGAATAGTAATTTTTACCCCTACGCTATCCAACACTTTCCCTGCTGTTGCACTCTCTGGAGTTGGAATAGTAATTTTTACCCCTATGCTATCCCACACTTTCCCTGCTGTTGCACTGTCTGGAGTTGGAATAGTAATTTTTACCCCTACGCTATCCAACACTTTCCCTACTGTTGCAGTCTTTGTAGTTGGAATAGTAATTTTTACCCCTACGCTATCCAACACTTGCCCTACTGTTGCACTCTCTGGAGTTGGTATAGTAATTTTTACCCCTACGCTATCTAACACTTTCCCTACTGTTGCACTCTCTGGAGTTGGAATAGTAATTTTTACCCCTACGCTATCCAACACTTTCCCTGCTGTTGCACTCTCTGGAGTTGGAATAGTAATTTTTACCCCTACGCTATCCAACACTTTCCCTGCTGTTGCACTCTCTGGAGTTGGAATAGTAATTTTTACCCCTACGCTATCCAACACTTTCCTTACTGTTGCACTCTCTGGAGTTGGAATAGTAATTTTTACCCCTACGCTATCCAACACTTTCCCTGCTGTTGCACTCTCTGGAGTTGGAATAGTAATTTTTACCCCTACGCTATCCAACACTTTCCCTGCTGTTGCACTGTCTGGAGTTGGAATAGTAATTTTTACCCCTACTCTATCCAACACTTTCCCTACTGTTGCACTCTCTGGAGTTGGAATAGTAATTTTTACCCCTACGCTATCCAACACTTTCCTTACTGTTGCACTCTCGGGAGTTGGAATAGTAATGTTTACCCTTACGCTATCCAACATTTTCCTTTCTGTTGTTTTTTTTGGAGCTTGAGTAGTAGTTTTATTGTCTCTGCTATTTAATATTTTTTTTTATTATTTTAGCTAATGTAGTATATAATTAATTTTAACAATATTAAAATTAAATGTAATAGTTTTAATTTGTTATACATAATTATTTTATTTTTATTTATGTTATTGTTTTATGTGTGTAATGTTTTTGCAATTGTTAACATTTTTAAATAATGTATAATTTATTAAAATAATTATTAAAATATTATTAAGTAAGTATATATATTATATATTATATGCCTATGTTTAATTAATTTTTTATTAAATTATATTTATTAATTATTAATTTTTAACATTGTGAAATATATTTAAATATGTTTATTTTATTTATAAGTATTATTATGTTTATTTTACATATTTTTTATAACCAAAAAAAAACGATATTTTTAAAAACGATATTTTTGACATCTATATTTTATTTTCGATATGTTTGTACTTACCATGTTGTAGATAGGATGTCGATATTCTTGACATCGATATTAGTGTTGCGATATTTGTGTAGGTCGAATTTCTGACCTTCGAAAGTTTGTCAGAGAACCGTTGAACCATTTGGCAGATGGGGGACTTAAAGAATCCCCATCGAAATTGCAATTCTGTCGGAAAGAAGTACAATATTTGGGCCACAAAATTGGAAAAGGACTAAGAAAAGTAACTGCAGATAGAATCAGGATCATAAAAGGAATGCGAGCCCCAATGACTCAAAGAGAGTGAGAATGTTTCTTGGAATGGTTGGATATTGCCGTCAGTGGATTAGTAATTTTTCTTTGATTGCAAAACCTCTGGTACGCTTGACAAGGCGTGATCCCATTGAATTAAATAAAGAAGAGTTGAAAGCTTTTAAACAACTGAGAGATGGTTTGTGTGAAGCACCAGCTCTTGGCATGCCTGACTATGAAGAAGAATTTGATCTCTATTGCAGCGAAAGAAATGGATGTGCACTTTCTGTGTTAATACAGAAACACGGAATATTGAGGAAACCAATTGCATATTTTTCAGCAATGTTAGACCCTGTAGCTGTAGCATTGCCTGGTTGTTTGAAATCTGTAGCAGCTACTTGTAAGAGTCTGGAACAGAGTGAAGGAATTGTGATGGGATATCCTGTGAGAGTGTTGGAGAAGTGTGGCTCACTGGTTAGAGCAGGCAGACCCTGAAGCAGAAGTCAGACCCCGGACCAGGGTTCAATTCCCGACGCGGCAGGGTCTTGAGCTCAAATGTCCATGGACTCGATAATTCTCGCTTCGGTGCCTGACCTAATCATGGGTTCACACTCTGCAACTCTGGGCATTAAGCTTGCTTAATCTCCACAACGGCCCCCCGCGGCGGGATGCCTGGCTTTCACCTTGGGGATGCTCTGTAGGGGCTATCTCACAGGGAAAAGCCAGGACGGGTTCCCAAGGCAAGCGCGGAGATACCCCTTCGGGGGTCGATTCAGGCGCTATATAAGAAACATAATAATAATAATAATAATGTGGCAATCCTTTTAACAATGAGCCGCACTCAGTTCATGACGCATTGGTGCCGATCACGATCCGGTAAAAAAATTCCCCGTACGACTTGTATCCGGTCTTTTTACCGTACGAATCGTACAAGTGCCGTACAAACTGGCAATAACGATTCGCATGGGAAAAAGTCCATACGAATCGCATTGGGAATCATTCCCCACACGCCCTCGGGTCGGAAAATGTGTCCGACACGTCCCCGGAGGATTTACCGTACAAATGTGAAAAGTAAAGTCCGACCGCGGAATTACGATCCATCCCGTGCGTCCGATGTTACAACCGTATGGAAAAAACACCGTCCGCACCGAACTCTCATAGCAACCATGGAGACATGTGCCCGCATACGCGCCCAACACCCCCCAGCCCTCCTATGTACGAGTCGAATCCCCACCCGTGTATGTACACCCGTGTATGTACGACCCGTACCCCCACCCGCGTATGCATGGAGCGAACCCCCACCCCAACCGTGTAAGTACGAGCCGTACCCTCACCCGCGTATGCATGGAGCGTACCCCCACCCCAACCGTGTATGTACGACAAGTACCCCTACCCGCGTATGCATGGAGTGTACCCCCACCCTAACCGTGTATGTCCGACCCGTACCCCTACCCCAACCCTGTATGTACGACACGTACCCCCACCCGCGTATGTATGGAGCGTACCCCCACCCCAACCGTGTATGTACGACACGTACCCCCACCCGCGTATGCATGGAGCGTACCCCCACCCCAACCGTGTATGTACGGACTGTACCCCCACCCCAACCGTGTATGTACGGCCCGTACCCTCACCCGCGTATGCATGGAGCGTACCCCCACCCCAACCGTGTATGTACGACACGTACCCCCACCCGCGTATGCATGGAGCGTACCCCACCCCAACCATGTATGTAGGGACCGTACCCCCACCCCAACCGTGTATGTATGACACGTACCCCCACCCGCGTATGCATGGAGCGTACCCCCACCCCTACCGTGTATGTACGGACCGTACCCCCACCCCAACCGTGTATGTACGACCCGTACCCTCACCCGCGTATTATGGAGTGTAGCCCCACCCCAACTGTATATGTACAACCCGAACCCTCACCCGCGTACGTATGGAGCGTACCTGTCAGGTCCCCAACCAAGAGGTCACATGTCAAGAAAGGAATGATGGTGGCTGTGTTGTCAAGACTGTGCAAACAGCATTTGGTGCGAGGTCGAATGCAACATGGCGGCAGAGCGTTCCATAATCCGAAACGGGTTAGCGCTCTAGTTGATCGGGCAGAATTGCGTGATACCGGTGAGGTGCGCGGAGAGCTGCGCACTTCACCTGAACCGTGAGAGGAGTAGGAGGTACCTTCAACGCGTCGCGTTTAGTCAGGGAAAAGAAGATACGCGTCGCGAGAATTCTGAGGAGAATTAGAGATTGGAAGCAGCCAACAACCCCAAGTAAGACTGTTCCATATTTTCTACCACAGAAAACGTTCCGAACTTCGCAGCAGCGGAAGTTTAACTGAAGCACCGGTTCATGTGAATGAAATTACAGCGTTCAAAAGACAACACAAGTTCTGACGTAGCATAGTTTTTTGGGTTCGAGTTGAGTTAGCTCAAGTCAAAGAATATAACAGGTTTTCAGGTACACTGAGTAGTTCCGAGTGAGTTCCGATTCCTGTCAATAAGAAAACATAGGGAGTGGATACTCTTGAGGGCAGAATACAAATGACACAGAAAAGTAAGAACAAAACTACAGAGAAGCAACAGTAGTTAGAACAACCAATAAGAGGTGAAGAAGAATAAGAAAATAAACCAAGGCTTCCGTTCTCTGTCCAGTAAGTGAGTTTAGAGAAAAAGGGGCTAGAGAGAGATCAGGAAGGGAGAAGGAAATATAATAACACCAGATTTTATCTTACAGCGAAAAAACATAAGAACAGAAGAACGAGTAGCATAGAAGAGAAGCAAAGGCACACAGCAATCAGGGTGGGTACAATAGAGAATAAGGAAAGACACAGGAAGGAAGAAAAGGGAAGTAGAAAGTGATTTACATGTAATTGTTTATTACAGCTCACGAACAACAGCAAGAGCCTGAGAAAAGATAGACTACATAAGAAGAAGCAGAAAGGAAGACCACCAGTGTGTGCATTCTCTTCTCTGTCCAATTCCCCTTTCCCCCTTGGGGCTCTTCTGGCTACGCATTTAGAAATTGTGGAGGCCGGGGAGTTCAGAGGAGGAATTGGGAGCTTGCGTCATCCTGCTCCTGTGTCAACCACCAGCGAGAGAAGAGCTGGTTCTGACAGAGTGAAGTGCCCACGAGGTATTGGCACCTGAGCAGAATGGCGGAAGGTTTGGATTTGAAGAAGCTAGGAAACATTTTGGATGAGATACAAAGAGAACTAATTACCGTTAGAGAAGAAAACAGGGAACTCAAAAAGGACACCACAGAATTGGCGCAAAGAATAGGGAGTTTGGTTGCGGGAGATGAGTATAAGATATCTTCCCCAGTTTTGGGTTCATTTGAGGAAGCAACTCCGTCCCAGTCAAGGGGTAACACACAAGTAATACATTCTGTATCCCCGGTGATTCCCTTAGCACCTCCAGAACGCTTTAGTGGAGACCCCCAGAAGGCCCAAGTCTTTTTAACTCAATGTTCCTTGCACTTTATGTGCAGACCAGCCTTGTTTCCTGATGCTCAGTCTCGAGTGGCATTTATCCTTTCCTACTTAAGTGGGGATGCCGCAGCTTGGTCAATGCCTTTGGTCACCAGAAACGACCCTGTGCTATTCAATTTAGAAGACTTCAAGAAAGAGTTCATGCGAATTTTTGACCGTCGGAAGGTGTCTCAAGCTACCGACAATGAACTTTTAGAGATCCGACAAGGAAACAGAGAGTTAGTTGCATACTTGGCCCAATTCAACAAGTTGGTGTTAGAAACGGAATGGCCAGAGAACAAACGAGCCGCAGTATTTTATCGGGGGCTAAAGGATGAGTTAAAGGATGCCTTAGCACAAGTTCCCAATCGTCCCACAGACATCTCTGCTTTGGTGGATCTAGTGTTGGAGATCGATTTTCGCCAGAGCGAGAGAAGAGGCGAGAAGAAACGAGATTATCGACCCAGTGTACCGCGTTTTGATAGAGCCAGATATGAACCTCACAAGGAGCTAGATACCAATCGCGGAACCGAGCCTATGCAAATAGGAACTATCCGTGGACCTCTTACAAAGGAGGAGAAGGAGAAGAGGCGGAATAATAAGTTGTGTCTCTATTGTGGAGGAAGTGGGCATTTTGTTCGAGATTGCCCCAAGAAGCCCAAGACGCAGTCGGCGGAAAACGCCACGCGCCACCAGTAGCTGGAGTTGGACTGGTGGTTGCAGAAACAAAGTCAGCTCCAATGAATCATGCTTTGGCAAATACGTTACAAGCAGACACTCCTCATTTGGTGATATCTGTCACTCTGAGCTATCGAGAACAAAAGAGAAATCAAATAGCTGTGATGATAGACTCGGGAGCGACAGGTAATTTCTGCGATTTACAATTCGCAAGGAGAATTGGATTACTAGCAATCCGAAAGGAGAAGAGTGAGCCCGTCAGAGCAGTGGACGGTACTAATCTGTCATCAGGCCCCATTGTGAGTCACACAGAGCCAGTGCATCTAGAAACCACAGAAGGTCATCATGAAATATTACAATTCAATCTAATAGACGCTCCGCAATTTCAATTGATCTTAGGGTTACCATGGCTCACGGAGCATAACCCCACCATAGATTGGGCCGCAAGAACAATGACCTTGAACTCGGATTACTGCAAGGAAAATTGTTTCAAAGACTGCAAAATTGAAATAAAAGAATCACCTGCTTATCATTTAAGTGTAAACGAAAATTCAGTTTGTTTGATAGACACGGTAACCTTGCCAAAGAAATATGGAGAATATCAGGATGTCTTTAATGAAGCTGAAGCAAAGAAATTACCTCCTCACAGGGAGTATGATTGTAAAATAGACTTGGAACCAGGAGTGAACTTACCCTGCAGTAGAATCTATGCTTTGACCGAACAAGAGGATAAACATTTAAAGAAGTATCTGGCGGAATACTTAGAGAATGGGTTCATCCGACCTTCGCAGTCTCCAGTATCCTCCCCTTTGTTTTTCATTCCAAAGAAAAATGGAGAATTACGCACGTGCATAGACTACAGGGCAATAAATCGAATAACAATCAAGAATCGTTACCCTTTACCTCTGATTTCCACTCTTCTGGACCAGGTGAAAGAAGCTAAAATCTATACCAAGCTTGATCTGCGAGGGGCTTATCACCTGGTTCGAATCAGAGAAGGCGATGAGTGGAAGACGGCGTTTAGAACGAAGCAAGGTCTATTCGAATACCAGGTGATGCCATATGGGCTATGCAACGCGCCAGCTGCATTTCAACATTTTATCAATGATGTATTGAAGGATTGCATAGACCAAATAGCAATTGTGTATATTGACGACATATTGATTTACTCGACAGAAGTAGAGACACATGAAGAACATGTCAAGAAGGTACTACAAAGACTTCGTGAGAATGGGTTATTTGTCAAATTGGACAAATGTGCATTTGATGTAACCACAGTCGAGTTCTTGGGATTTGTACTTGCTCCAGGAGGAATCACCATGGATGAACATAAGATAAAGGCTGTGACTGAGTGGAAATCCCCTACCTCAGTTAAAGAAATCCAAAGTTTCATAGGATTTGCCAACTTCTATAGAAGGTTTATTCAGTCTTTCTCAAAAAAGTTAATCCCAATCACACGTTTATTGAAGAAAGGAGTTCCTTTCCAGTGGGATGCGGAAGCAGAGGCAGCATTTGAGCAATTAAAGAAGGATTTCACCACAGCGCCTATTTTGTTGCATCCAGATCCTGCAGAACCATTCTTTGTTGAAACGGATGCGTCAAATCTGGCCTTGGGAGGAGTGTTATCGCAGAGACACAAAACTACAGGTCAGCTCCATCCAGTGGCCTTCCGCTCTCGAAAATTAACACCTCCAGAAATTAATTATACAATCACTGAAAAAGAATTACTGGCCATAAAGGATGCTTTCAAGGAGTGGAGGCATTATTTGATGGGAGCTCGACATGTAGTAACAGTGTATACTGATCATCGAAATTTGAAGTTCCTAAAATCAGCCCGAACTTTAACTCCCAGACAGCTACGCTGGTCCTTGTATTTCTCTGAATATGATTTTGTAATCACCTTTCGACCTGGAGCCCAGAATGGAAAAGCGGATGCCCTATCTAGATTAGAGACGGAAGGAGTCACGGAAAAGGTTCTGGATCAGGCAATAATTCCAGCGGAAAAGGTGATCAATGCCGTCTTGCAAGAAACCGTAGAAAATCAAGAGAAAGAAGATCCTTTGAGTTGCGAAGAGATGAGGAGTTGGTTAAAAGAAGATTCCAAAAGAGAAATTCGAGAAGGACTACCCTATCACCATGGAGCATTATACTTGCCCACTCCAGAGATGCAGTTAAAGGCTTTAAAAGAATGTCATGATAGCATCTTATCAGGACACAAGGGAATTAACAAGACTAAAGAATTGGTATGCAGACGATTCTGGTGGCCAAACATGATCAAGGATATACATCAGTATGTGGCGACTTGTGAGACTTGTGCAAGAGGAAAATCAGAAAGGAAACGTCCACAAGGCCTGTTACAGCCCTTGCCCACCCCTCCGTTTCCCTGGCACACTGTGACCTTAGATCTCATAGTAGATTTACCCTCTAGTCATGGTTATGATTCCATTCTAGTGTGTGTGGACGCCTTTACAAAGATGGCGCATTTTGTGCCCTTGAAGGGGGTACCTTCTGCCCAGGAGTTAGCAGATGCTTTCAGTCAGCATGTAGTTCGTGCACATGGTATACCTAAGGTTTTGGTGTCAGATAGGGGCTCTCAGTTTCTGTCACATTTTTGGAAGGCATTCACCAAGCGTTTAAACATAGAGAATCGATACTCCACTAGCTTCCACCCAGAGTCAGATGGGCAAACAGAACGCACAAATCAGGAACTGGAGCAATATCTGAGATTGTGTCTTTTAGAACAGGAGGGAGATTGGCCTGATTATTTATGGGCAGCAGAATTTGCACATAATAACACTACAAATGCATCAACTGGATACACTCCATTCTTTCTGAATACAGGTAGACATCCACAACATTCCTTAAACTTCCAAGAAGTGGGTGTTCCAGCAGTATCCAATTGGGTAGAACAACTGACACAAGCCCATAGTAGAGCTATCAAGAATCTGACAGTAGCGAAGGCAAAATATAAACACTACGCAGACAAAAAGAGAAGAAAAGAACCAGAATTGTTGGTAGGAGACAAGGTTTGGTTAAGTACAAAAAATATTAGATTAAAAGGGGTTAGGAAGTTCCAACCACGATACATTGGACCTTATCCAATTGCAAAAAAGCTTAGCACCTTAAATTATCAGCTAAAATTACCTAAGAGGTTGCGGATACACCCAGTTTTTCATGTTTCTTTATTAAAGAAGGCAGAACCAGAAGTTAGATTGAGTAAGACCCCAAAGCCAATTCAGACTGAGAAAGGAAGCGAGTTTGAAGTTCAACAAATTTTAGATTCCAAACTACAGAATGGAAAGTTGTATTACTTATTAGATTGGAAGGGTTACGGTCCGGAGGAAAGATCCTGGGAGCCAGAGTCTGAAGTGAATGCTCCACGACTAGTAGCAGAATTCCACAGAAGATTTCCAAGCAAGGTCCGGAAGGAAGGAAGATCTTTGAGGGAGGGTACTGTCAGGTCCCCAACCAAGAGGTCACATGTCAAGAAAGGAATGATGGTGGCTGTGTTGTCAAGACTGTGCAAACAGCATTTGGTGCGAGGTCGAATGCAACATGGCGGCAGAGCGTTCCATAATCCGAAACGGGTTAGCGCTCTAGTTGATCGGGCAGAATTGCGTGATACCGGTGAGGTGCGCGGAGAGCTGCGCACTTCACCTGAACCGTGAGAGGAGTAGGAGGTACCTTCAACGCGTCGCGTTTAGTCAGGGAAAAGAAGATACGCGTCGCGAGAATTCTGAGGAGAATTAGAGATTGGAAGCAGCCAACAACCCCAAGTAAGACTGTTCCATATTTTCTACCACAGAAAACGTTCCGAACTTCGCAGCAGCGGAAGTTTAACTGAAGCACCGGTTCATGTGAATGAAATTACAGCGTTCAAAAGACAACACAAGTTCTGACGTAGCATAGTTTTTTGGGTTCGAGTTGAGTTAGCTCAAGTCAAAGAATATAACAGGTTTTCAGGTACACTGAGTAGTTCCGAGTGAGTTCCGATTCCTGTCAATAAGAAAACATAGGGAGTGGATACTCTTGAGGGCAGAATACAAATGACACAGAAAAGTAAGAACAAAACTACAGAGAAGCAACAGTAGTTAGAACAACCAATAAGAGGTGAAGAAGAATAAGAAAATAAACCAAGGCTTCCGTTCTCTGTCCAGTAAGTGAGTTTAGAGAAAAAGGGGCTAGAGAGAGATCAGGAAGGGAGAAGGAAATATAATAACACCAGATTTTATCTTACAGCGAAAAAACATAAGAACAGAAGAACGAGTAGCATAGAAGAGAAGCAAAGGCACACAGCAATCAGGGTGGGTACAATAGAGAATAAGGAAAGACACAGGAAGGAAGAAAAGGGAAGTAGAAAGTGATTTACATGTAATTGTTTATTACAGCTCACGAACAACAGCAAGAGCCTGAGAAAAGATAGACTACATAAGAAGAAGCAGAAAGGAAGACCACCAGTGTGTGCATTCTCTTCTCTGTCCAATTCCCCTTTCCCCCTTGGGGCTCTTCTGGCTACGCATTTAGAAATTGTGGAGGCCGGGGAGTTCAGAGGAGGAATTGGGAGCTTGCGTCATCCTGCTCCTGTGTCAACCACCAGCGAGAGAAGAGCTGGTTCTGACAGAACCCCCACCCCAACAGTGTATGTACGACCCGTACCCCCACCCCACCCGTGTATGTACGGCCCGTACCCTCACCCGCGTATGCATGGAGCGTACCCCCACCCCAACTGTGTATGTACGACACGTACCCCCACCCGTGTATGCATGGAGCGTACCCCCACCCCAACCTTGTATGTACGACACGTACCCCCACCCGCGTATGCATGGAGCGTACCCCCACCCCAACTGTGTATGTACGGACCGTACCTCCACCCCAACCGTGTATGTACGGACCGTACCCCCACCCCAACCGTGTATGTATGACACGTACCCCCACCCGCGTATGCATGGAGCGTACCCCCACCCCAACCGTGTATGTACGGCCCGTACTTTCACCCGCGTATGCATGGAGCGTACCCCCACCCCAACCGTATATGTATGACACGTACCCACATCCGCGTATGCATGGAGCGTACCCCCACCCCAACCGTGTATGTACGACACGTACCCCCACCGGCGTATCCATGGAGCGTACCCCCAACACAACATTGTAAGTACGGAGCGCACCCCAGGCCCCAACACCAGCACCTTCACACAACATCACGCATGTACGAGTCGTACCAAGCCAGACACAAGGACAGCACTGTACAACAAAATTGCCGATGTACACACCGTACACACGCTAAAAACACACGTACACAACCAGGACAAAGCAAAACAACACAAGAATACACTATTCGAATGGAACAAAGTCACAAAACATGTCCAACAAGCACAAAAACAACACATTCACTGACCTGCAACTGCCAAAATCCAAAACAGAGGCCCAAAACACAACCACTCCTTATAACACACCCACCCAAACTTCAAACACAGCCACACCCACCAATGGACCAATAAAAAGGGCCCACACACACAAACCATGAGCCTTTGCAACAGACTCACTGCTGCCAGACCCCACAGACAACCTACAGCACCATACTTGAACCTTTACTACACCTTACACTTGCACACCTTCACAAACACCCCTTCATCACATTCACACACACACCTGCACAACCACACCCACACACCCACAACCATCCACACACCCCCCCACCATCCACACACCCCCCCCCACCATCCACACCCACACCCCTCACCATGCCCACTAACAAGAATCCAAAGTTCACTAGCCGAGAGTTGGAGGTCCTTGTCGACGAAATCCTCAGAGTCGAGCCACACCTCTTTGGAACATTGGTCAGACAGACCTGCATGACCGAAAAAAAAGCCATGTGGCAGAGGATTGTTGATGCTGTGAATGCTGTTGCAGCCACCAGAAGGACCAGGCATGAATGCCAAGCCAGGTGGTACGATCTGCGGAGGAGGGTCCGAGCCAAAATGACTGACGACCACAACCAGGCCAACGTCACTGGAGGAGGGCCGCCCCGCAGACCCGTACACTACCATCCCTGGGAGGAGAGGGTGATGGCCATACTGCCGGTGGTGTCAGTGGACGGATTAGACGGACTCCGAGACCCGGGTGAGTACACAAACAACTCACTTCACATGGGGGGAACGTCATCCACAACCAAACTCACAAACAGGCACGCAACCACCCCAAGCTATCGCATGACTCAACCACACTCCATGAACACGCACATGCCACTTGCGCCACCATGCCACATGCACCCAGCTGGACAATGCAAAGTCACAGGCCACAGAAAACAACAACACAAGACACGGTAAGCCGGATGGCGGAAGTGTGGGCCACAAAAATCACATGGTGCAACTCAGAAGCAGACAACAATGCCCCCTGCCCATATGGCCTAGGTCACAGCCAGACAAACACTGTGTCCCCACATAGGAAAGACTTGCCAGCAAATGGCGGACGCCTTGCATTAACACATGGGGGTGACGGCACGTTTTTGCACATGACAGCAGCTAATGAACAGTCAACACTGTGAAAGAGTGGCAGCACACACCACCACAGCAGCAGCGCAGACACACACACTACACCCAATGGGTGCCTGCTGATCATAAACAAACTCACATCAACAAGCCAAGGGCCAGTCAAAGATCTGCAAAAAGTATGTGCCTAGGAAGCTGGCCTGAGGTGACAGAGGGTGACACACAGAGGGAGGGAGAGGGGGAGAGAGAGGGAGGGAGACACAGGGAGACGGACAGAGGGAGGAGGCTGACACACAGAGGGAGGGAGAGTGGGACAGAGAGGGAGTGAGAAAGGGACACACAGGGAGACCAATTCAGCGTGGGGAGTGTGGGAATGTCTGCTCGTCAGCAGGTGCACTGCGTGCATGTAGACAAGGGTGGCCAGTGCCTGAGTCCCCCTCTCTTCTCCATGGCAAAACACCTGTGCACGAGCACAACGCCAGCTACCTGCATTATCTAAGTGTGTGGAACAACTCCATGTGCCCACGTACAGTGCAACACGGAAGGCGCCAATGCATGGCTCGCCACACCTGCTCATTCCACTGCTGACTGCAGTCACAATTGACGCAGCAAGTAAGACTGTGCCACACATAGGTAAAGTCGCAAAAGCTGTGGCCAAGGGACATACCCATGCACAAGTGCACTGTGAGTGGAATGCAAGACATATCCAAATTCCCAGAGGAAATGTGCCAACTTAGAAATGAATTAAACATGGATGTTGCATGGAACAAAATTAACATTGTCTCTCTCACACACAGGTCAACGTCGTGGATCACCCCCCAACACTGGGGGGGAAGACTCACAGGACCCGGCTCGGCGGGATGACGGACCCACCGGCAGCGACGACTCTCACCACTCTGTGGACAAACCCGACCCCGACCAACCTGGCCCCTCTGGTGTCCAACCACCTGCAGCACCTGCATCAGGTACAACTGGGCCAACCACCACCCCCACTCCTGCCACATCCCAGGAGACACCCAGGATCCCTGCCCCACCACCACAATGCAGCCAGGCTGGCCAGGAGGGACACGGTGTACCGGGCATCCAGGAGGAGGCAGGCGACAACGCCAATGCCACCCCTCAGGGGTCCCGGAGACCCGATGTGCCCACAAGGGCAGGCCAGGTGCAAGTGGGCAGGGGTGGTGGGAGTGGAGGACGGCGGAGGCGCGAGCCTGACCTGTTGGCTGGGGAACCGGTATATTCCCATGTCCGAAACATCCTGGACACATACCGGCAGGACACCACGGGCATGGCCCAGGTTGTGTCCATCCTCGAGGAGATCAAGACCCAGCAGGCCCAGCAACATGCGGAGCAACATGCCTGTCTACTGCGACACCAACGGCGGATGGAGGACAGACAGGCTGAGCTCGTGACGGTGTTCACGGGAATTCACAGTACACTCCGTCGGATAGCCGACAACATGGGCAACCCTCCCTGTGCCATCAGGCGTAGAACATCACCACCCACAGGGAGGGATCAGGAGGAGGAGGAGGAGACATCCGACGGAGCATCCCAAACATCGTCATGGCCTGCTTCTGAGGGTCCCCGCAGGAGGGCGGGTCGTCCACGGAAAAGAGGGTCGGCGCAACAGCACCATCACCCAGGACACCTGGCCTGGCACCTGGCCCACTGGAGCAACAGCAGCACAGCAGCAAAAGACATTCTCTGCCACATGGACTTGCTGGTCACTGTCTGACCAATGTTGACAAAGACTGTGGCATGGACTCTGAGGATTTCAAATGGCAAGGACACCAACTCCCCTAGTGAACTTTGGATTCCACACACCTGGAAAGCCCCTCATGTCAAACCCCCCCCCCCTACCCCAACCAAAATAAAAAGTCACACCATAAAGAGAAGATGCCTACTTATTGCATTATTACCTTACATGTGTCTTGTAAAGTCTACCATCCACACCCTGGGGGCTGAGTCTGGCACAGGACACACATGGGTCACATTGTATTAGGCAAGACAGACATGGACAGACATTTTAAGTACAGCGACAGCCATGCGCAGAGGTCAGGGATCATGTGGAGTGTCCTGTGGGGCACCCAGGTATGTGTGGACAGGTGGCAGAACCATGTCCTGCAAGCTTGAGTCAGGTGGATGCAGAGAATGGTGGCCTGGCCAACGTTGGATGCATGGGGATGGCACATGTCACAATAGCCACACAGTCATGGACATCATGCACAATACACAGTCTAATCCCACACAAATAGCTTGCATCTTGCTACTCTACACATAGACACATAGCCACTATCACGGAAAACCATGCTAGACATGCCGGATGCACCGTGGCAACACACCAGCATTGACTGAGAAGAAGCACCTTGGAGGCATAGGGACACCTTTATTAGTCATGTATTCGGGATTGCAGAGGCAACTCGGAGTACACATGAACGGGTCATGTGGAGTAACATGTGGGTCCAACACTGGAACCACCTTCTGCAGCACGAATGCGTGATAGCCATGGAACTGGCACACAAGTGTCGGCTAACAGTTAAACACCCCCTGCTGCTCACGGAGAGACTGCCATACACCATTGATCCGCTGATGTGGAAGTCCCACACCATGTCAAGCCAATGCAAACCGTATGTGTCCGAGGGCAGTGTAACACACATTGATGCCACCATCACATTCCACAATCCCATCACTGATGACTGTCAACAAGTCTGACCATCTATTCAGGTGTACCCAGCTGCATGTCATGTGTACCATGGTGATGCGACATGTCTGCAGCTGCAGAGGAACCAAACATCGACAGGGGCAGTGTGCATACATCGTAAACAACTGCCACACCCAATACACCCCTGATGCATCCCTTACCCTAAGGAGACTTCCAAACTTGTCCGTGCGTGTAACGCTGAGTCAGCACACGATGACGTGTACATGAGGAATAGCAGTGCCACAACAATGCAAGCAGCAGACGGCATGCGCAAGTACCTGGGGAAGAGAGACACACAAGAAGTCAGCCACAAAAAGCACAGCCACTTGCATGTGCATGTACTCGACACATGTAAGGATGACAACATGCTAGGTCACAATTATGACTGGGGAAATACACTCATCACTGGCACCATCACTCCAGTGACACATCCACACACACCTCTGACTCACGTGCCATACATGCAGATGGACACACACATCGCAACACATGCCGCACGGGGACCAATGCGTGCACACACAGACACTGGTACTCACCACTAAGCAAAGAAGTTGCGTATGAGCCGAGTCCGGATGTCCTCTTGCGGAACCACATCCTCCACATCACTAGCCCCATTGCCAAGACCTTCGTCCTCCACGGGTGGATGGTCCTGATCATCTTGATCCAGGATGAGTGGCACAGCTTTCTCAACTGCCATGTTGTGCAGCATGCAGCAGACCATGAAGATTTTGCAGACCTTCGCCGGGGCATATGGGAGGGCGCTGCCGGTCTTGTGGAGTCATCGGAATCGGCTCTTCAGGAGGCCAAATGTCCTCTCTATCACTCACCTTGTCCGGTCATGGGCGGTGTTGTAGCGGAGCTGGGCCGGCGTGCTGGGGTTGCGGAGAGGTGTGATCAGCCATGGCATGTTGGGATAGCCAGCGTCCCCTACATGGAAAGCACATGGACATAAGTAGGAGAGGAGAAGCGGTCGTGCTGGAAGTCTACGCAAAATACAGGACAGACAGAGTGTACCCACCAACAACACATGCTCATTCGTTGCGCAGCTGCATCATCATTTCAGGCACCCTGCTACGCCTCATGATGTAGGCATTGTGTGCTGATCCTGGAAAACAAGCACAGACATGTGAAATCACCATGTTGGACAGACACACCACAAGGGCATTGATGGAGTGGTAGTGTTTGCGATTCCTGTACGCTACCTCCTGTGCCTGTGGTGGTACCAAAGCCACATGTGTACCATCTATGGACCCAATGACATCGGGCATCCCTCCCAGGGCATAGAATCCACGCTTGACACCAGTCAACATTTCAGGGGTTGGGAAATGGATGAACTCATCCAGGTGAAGCAACATGGCCTCTAAGAAATCATGCAGCACACGGCAGAACATGCTCTGGGACATGCCACCAACATGAGCAATGGTATTTTGAAAGGTACCCGTGGCAAGAAAATGTAGGGCTGCCATTACCTTCAGCTTGGGTGTCAGTGCCGTAGGATACCTGTGCAGCGGTTGCAGGTGTGGTGCCAGCCTCGCCGTCAACTCCAGAATCAACGGTTGGGGGAAGCGGTAGCACCGGATACAGTCATTCTCCCGCATGTCAGCCAAGTCCGGAATTGCTCGGGGAAGAGGCGGCGCTCTGCAGTAATTTGGAAGTGACAAGGAAGAGTGAGTGCACTACTACAACAATTTTTGGGTGCTGAGCACATGTCAATCTGTCAATACACATATGCGACATACAGAGTGAGGTATGTGCCACATGCCCTGGACACGTATGGCTGCCAGGTGACACTCCTACCAAGACCCAGCTACACACGGAGATTGTGAACCTCCACATGCCAT
Source organism: Triturus cristatus (assembly GCF_964204655.1). Classification (NCBI taxonomy): domain Eukaryota; kingdom Metazoa; phylum Chordata; class Amphibia; order Caudata; family Salamandridae; genus Triturus; species Triturus cristatus. The sequence goes on along the minus strand of NC_140591.1, from coordinate 1,040,121,850 downwards.
GGCATGGGATTAGCTGTGTCCCAGTGTAAGTGAACAGCCAGACGCAACACAGGAATGACATACATCAACACATCAGCAGAAGTAGGATGTCGATTGCAGAGACTGGTAGCGGAACACTGGAGCCACAGGTCACATGACATTACACTAGGACAGCCCACACACCTTGTCAATAAGGTGTACATGTAATGACTCACCGCACATTAATTGAGAGGATGCAGACATGTCCTTGTCACGCTACTCCGTGTCCCATGCATACATACGCACCTCACAGCCGATACCACGTGTGGCCTGGTGTGCGGAACAGTGTGCCATGTCCATCTACACACAGACACATGTTGGTTGCTGCAACAGCTGATGCTATTGAGGGAGCTCCAACATCAAGCTAATGGGAACCCCCCACACATACATGACAAAGTCACATCGTGCACCGTGGGTAGTGACATGTGTGGTGTGGTAACCCCTGTAGCGGGCATCAGGGGACACTTGCGTGTGTTGTTGACTGTGCCATGCCAGTGACGCTCATCCCAAGTGTGCAGTACGACATGCACACATGTCAAAGGAGTTAAGGGCATGCCTGGCACACATTGCACCGTCACACATACCATCTGTACACATCTCATCATACATCTGGTGCCTTCTCGACTCAGGAGTAATGTGCCACATCACAGCCTTTCACACCTGTGCCCCACACATGTAGTACTGCCCAGACAATGCCTTGATGTCCATCCATGGACAAGTATGTCAGCCCTATTCCTTCCTGTGTGCTGCCTGTCACCACTGTGATGTGTGAAAGGCACCGTACATTCGCTCAGAGGGCCTGTGTACGTTCCCTATCACTATGGGAGTGCTGCCATATGTGTACCCATAGTGATAGTGAGTGTACAGGCGTGTGTACGGTCCGTATCACTATGGGTTTTCTCGCGTATGCGTACTCATAGTGGTACGGACCGTACACACGCCTGTACGCTCACTATCACTATGGGTACGCATACGCGAGAACACCCATAGTGATAGTGAGCGTACAGGCGTGTGTACGGTCCATATCACTATGGGTAAGCATACGCGAGAACACCCATAGTGATAGTGAGCGTACAGGCGTGTGTACGGTCCATACCACTATGAGTACGCATACGCGAGAACACCCATAGTGATAGTGAGCGTACAGGCGTGTGTACGGTCCGTACCACTATGAGTACGCACACGCGAGAACACCCATAGTGATAGTGAGCGTACAGGCGTGTGTACGGTCCGTACCACTATGAGTACGCATACGCGGGAACACCCATAGTGATAGTGAGCGTACAGGCGTGTGTACGGTCCGTACCACTATGAGTACGTATACGCGAGAACACCCATAGTGGTACGGACCGTACACACGCCTGTACGCTCACTATCACTATGGGTGTTCTCGCGTATGCGTACCCATAGTGATACGGACCGTACACGCGTGCGTACGCTCACTTTCACTATGGGTTTTCCCACGTATGCGTACTCATAGTGGTACGGACCGTACACACGCCTGTACGGGCCGTTGCTATGCATTTGTGGTGCCCTAGGGCCCCGTGACGCACCGTACCTGTGTGTGAAACTCCAAATTACATAGGGGACACATGAGGGACAAGTATAACGGCCTACATGCATGCTGGTTTTCATGGAGACCAAGTTTAAAGTTTGAATTTTTTTAAGCAGGTGCACAGCAGTAGTCAGTTTGAATGAATCTACTTTGTTGCAATGTGGTTCTGGAGTTGACATCATGCTCAAGAAAAAAACACAATGAGAACCCACTGACTGTGCTAGGTTTGAAGGGATGGGAGGAAACATAGGATGCAAATGTGAGTGACCAATCACTCTGTACTCCTGTGCATGAAACAGGCCAGCAAGGCAGATATAAGGCAGCCAGGTCCCATGAGGGAGCACTTGCCTGCACATCTTTGTATTCGACGACCCAGCTGCTGCTACTGATTCCCTGGAACCATGTCAAGGTCTGTGGAGAGGTCACAGCCTTTCACCCTGGAGGAGAACCTGGCTTTGCTGGATGTGATCCTCCCACAGTACCCCCTGCTGTATGGGCGACCAGGGTATCAGGTGAGTGCAGAGTCTAATAGCACAGACTGTGTCCCTTGTTTGTGACTGTGACTTCTGGCATTGTGTCCAGGTGTGGTACACATGCTATGTACTGTAGGGGGGGTCCCAGGGGGGGAAATGCCTGATGTCTCCCAGCCAGTGCATGCTGTGGTGCATGTCTGCCGTCCTCACTTGCATTGTGTTTACTGTGACAATCACTGCATGGTGCATGCCACATTCTGCCTGTCTTGTCCTCCTGGGAATGTAGCCTCTACAGTCCTCATGTGATTATGTGGTCAGCCCAGTGTGACAGGTGACTGTACCCACAGATGTGTGTTAGTTCTGTGTACCTGTGCTGAGAGTGTCCACATGATGTGTTCCTACCCTGGACATCGGTGTGTGTGTAAGTCCCCTGTCATGTGGGTGGGTGCATATGTGGAGTGTGGCACCAGGGCTGCATGAGGGATGGATATACCCTGCCCATGTGATGTGAGCAGGGAGCAGTGCTGTGTGTCTGATGTGCAGGGCCAGCCCCACACCTGTGAGCCCCCCCGTCTAGTGGCACATGTGCAGAGTGAGGTTTGTAGCTGCATTTGGCAATGGCAGGTGAATGTCCTGTGCCTGTGTGTGTCTGTGTACTCTGCTGCGGTAGCGTCAGTGGCCTGTGGCATGTGACTGCTTAGAGGTGCTGCACATTATCCTGGTGTAGCTTGGGATGCACAGTGTGAGCCTGGATCATTGATTGTGTCGTTGCCCTCATTCCACCTGTGTACTTTCAATGGCACGTACTGCTTTTGCCCTTCCCCAGAGGATCATGTCCCTATGACAAAGGTGCAATGCGTTGGATGCATACTATGCCTTGTTGTAAACAGCAAATTTGTTCTAATATGTCTCTCTGTGACATGTGCCTGGTGTATTGATGTAGTGTCACTTGTTCATCCTCACAGGTAGGCGCCTCTGCCAAGAAGCAGATATGGCTGACCGCCGTCAGTGCCGTGAGGAGTGCGGATGGTCGCAAGCGGCGCCTGGCCCAGGTGAGGAAACGCTGGCAGGATATCCGGTGCTGGACGCGGAGGATCGCACGGGTCCTGCTGGGGGACTCACCTGAGACCCATAAGAACCGTGGGCGCCGCCGTCTGACCCACATCCACAAGCGTGTGCTGGCGGTGGTATTTCCAGACTTGGAGAGGCGCTTACAGGAGAAGCAGCAGCAGGAAGGGGGTAGGTACATGTGTGTTTGTTGTGTGTCACCAGCATTTGTAAGTGCACAGTTGCATGGATACACTGCCAGGGTTTAAAGGTGCTGTGCAGATCCTGTTTCCCACAGTATAGCGGTGCTCTCCTGCCTCCCTTCCCCTCCTTGCAATGTGTTCCCTGGTCTGTGTGTAGTCACTCCTTCACAAGGTAATGTAGGCTGGCGCTTTCTCCACGTGAACTATGCCTGTCGCATCATGTGTGGGGGTGGTGTCTAACAGGTTTTGGGACCTTGCCTGTGCCCTGTTCAGTTCAGTACTTGTGGGGTCCATGTCAATTGGCACTGATGCTGAGTCCAGACATAGGAGTATGTCTCTGAAGTGTAATGCCTTACAGCAAGCATGTCCTATGTTGTGGCCTGTGACATGATGTGCATGAGTGTGCGATACGCATAGTGCAGGGATGGTGGCGTGTGTTGCAGTCATTCCCATTCAGGACCATGGAGTTGTGTGGCCACTACTGTCCCCTGGGGCATATTTTCCTAGGTGTCATGTGTGTCATCACAAAACGTGGACACTCTCAGTGTCTACAGCATAGGTTGTGCTCTGTGCCATTGTCCCCTGGCACCATGTATATTGACGTGATATGTAGTACAAGTGTCCACTGTACAGCCTGACCTGATTTTCCTTGTTCATACTCACGGTGGCCAGTGCCTGTGTGTCTTGTTACAATCATCTGATGATGGCCATTTGTACATGATTATTTGGACAGGCGCACCTTGGGTATTTGGCGTCCAATCTTGCATTCATGCAGCCCCTGTGTATTTCACCCAGACTAAGAGATGTAAGTGCCACCTGTGTCTCAACAAATTGTCTCATGTAGGGGGTGGTTGGTGCGGGCCAAGCCTACATGTCAAAACCAGAATTCTCCTTGCTAGGTCTGGCCAGTGTGTGATGTTTGTCTGGACATACACTCAAGGTGCAGTGAGCCAGTCATGGTGGGCATGTTTTCAGTATTACCTATGCAGCATGTGCCTCAAGTTCATGGATATGGTCCCTGCTCATCCCTATTTTCTGCAACGCTGTGTGGTGCAGATGCAGTGCTGGATTGTCCCCAGGGCCTGGCTCCTATGTCAAACTCCATTTCATGTCATTTGCTATTGTGTCATGCTCTCCATGGATTTTCAGTGGCATAGTGGGTCAACCAACTGTGTGTTGCATGCCCTACATCTGCACCTTGTTTTGTAGATGTTACTGATATTTCTTTTCAGGCTATGCACTGTAACCTATGTAGATTGGACTCATGTGACATATGTATACAGGTGTGTGATTATTTGCTGTCTCTTCACCTTGCCCACAGCATCGTCGGGGGACACGGAGGGAGACATGAGCACAGACGGAGCGGAGGGACCAAGCACCAGTGCCAGCGTTGACATCGTGGCTGGCACATTGAGTGGAACTGAGGCGGAGGAGAGTGAGGCTGAGGACCTGTCCACTGGCACGACAGAATGTGAAGCTGACGGGTTCGAGGATGATCTCTCCGAGTTGGCGGAGGCTGCACCAGCAGCTGACAGCGGCACAACATCTCACCCCGCCCCCTCCATTGCCATCAGCCACCTCCCACTTGCTCGTGTCCCTTCCCAGCGTGCCCGGTCACCACATGTCTCCTTCATGCCAGGCACCGCACCCCCTGCCCCTGTCTCCACTGCTGCCGCCAATGCCGAGTCTGTGGACATCCAGCGGCAGTTGCAGGTTGGTCAGGCTGCGATGCTTAATGTCCTCCATGGCCACAGCCAAGTGCTGAACAACATGGAGGCATACTTGGAGGGCATTTTTTAATCGCAGGCTGACCAACGCAACTTGCTGAGGTCCATTGACTCGACACTGACTGCAGCAGTGGGTCTCCTGCAGCGCTATGTCCCACCCCCTACCCTGACCCTTCCACACTTCCCACTCCCATGCCTGTCCCACGTACACCCAGACGTCAGCATGCACCCACCACAACAGACACAGACACCACACCAGCAGGGAAGGTCATACGCACACCTCCTGGCACGCACACACAGGGTGAAGTAGGCACACCCACTGGGTGGGGGGGCAAACGTAAGCCACACAGCCAGAGTGGGAGTCCACATTCCACCCAATCCACTCCCTCCAAATCCCCTCCCCTCAGCTCTCCTGGCCACATATCCGGCAAGGACTCCTTCATGGCCGCTCTGTCCCTGAGCCCCACTGTGACACCACCCCGCAAGCGGTCAAGGGAGTCCCCGGTCAGGGTGGTTGAGTCCCCCCCACTGTCCACACCCTCCCCCAGTGGCGCTGCGACCCATCCCTCGGCCCCCCCCTCCTTGGGGCCTGTGGTTCCTTCGGGTGCAGGGGAGACTCTGGAGGACCTTGCTAAGGTGTGCAGCGAAATCCTGGCCTCCGCCTTTGGCCCTGCCCCACCCCCCGTGGTGGAGTCCTCCATCCCTGCACCCACGATGCCTACCCTTCGCCCTCATGTCCCTGCGGTGCCTGGTCCTTCCCCCCCACATGATGCCCTCCCCGCTGTGGAAGACGAAGGAGTCTGACTGTGCAGGCAAGCTAGGGGACACGCGTCCCACTGTGTCCCCCATCCAGCTGTGACTCATGGACTGCCCTGTGGGCTTTGTAAATATTGAACTTTATCCACACACACTGTATTTGGAAATGCTGAATAAAGCCTTTTTTTTTCCTTAGAACACTACTGCTTTTGTGGTTTTGCTGTTGGTGGGGCTGCTACATGATTTTGGGTGGTGATCATGTGTTGGGTGTGTGGGAAATGTAGTAGTGTGCTGGTCATAGGGGGTACCCTGGTATCTGTGTGCCATCACAAGGTGTTAGCTAGGTTTCTCTGTTCATGTAAGCAGTTACTGCATGGTGAAATTGTCCCAAGGTGTGTTCCTTCCTCTGTGTACCCTGACATCTTCCCTGCAGGGTGTTCCCAATATTTAGCGCTGAGCTGTGTGTACATTAGCTGGGTGTGTGATGGACCCCTTCAACTTTGGCCATGCATGCAGAGCGATGCCTCCACCTGCATCATTCGTGGCATCCTTGGTGATCACTGTACTTGTGTATGTAGTCTGTTGACATGACTTCATGTGGACATGTTCCCTTTTAGGCTGTATGCATGTGTGTACTGCCAGCCTCGCACACATGTGTTACATGTACTGCAGGGTCTTTGTGCACCTGACTGACAATTGTGGCTATTGGATCTGTGGGTACTCCACCCTTTTTTTCCATGGGCACTGCTGGGGGCCTCTGCACCCATCCCTCCTGTGTCTGGGCACTGCTGGGAGTGATAGGCACACACCCCTCCTGTGTCTGGGCACTGCTGGGAGGACTCTGCACCCACCCCTCCTGTCTCTGGGCACTGCTGGGAGTGATAGGCACACACCCCTCCTGTGTCTGGGCACTTCTGGGAGGACTCTGCACCCACCCCTCCTGTATCTGGGCACTGCTGGGAGGACTCTGCACACACCCCTCCTGTCTCTGGGCACTGCTGGGAGGACTCTGCACACACCCCTCCTGTCTCTGGGCACTGCTGGGAGGACTCTGCACCCACCCCTCCTGTCTCTGGGCACTGCTGGGAGGACTCTGCACCCACCCCTCCTGTCTCTGGGCACTGCTGGGAGGACTCTGTACACACCCCTCCTGTGTCTGGGCACTGCTGGGAGGACTCTGCACCCACCCCTCCTGTCTCTGGGCACTGCTGGGAGGACTCTGCACACACCCCTCCTGTCTCTGGGCACTGCTGGGAGGACTCTGCACCCACCCCTCCTGTCTCTGGGCACTGCTGGGAGGACTCTGCACCCACCCCTCCTGTGTCTGGGCACTGCTGGGAGGACTCTGCACACACCCCTCCTGTGTCTGGGCACTGCTGGGAGGACTCTGCACCCACCCCTCCTGTCTCTGGACACTGCTGGGAGGACTCTGCACCCACCCCTCCTATTTCAGGATATGTACGCTTAGAACATACACGGGTGTGGGTTCGCTCCATGCATACGAGGTGGGGGTAGGGTCCGTACATACACTGTTGGGGTGGGGGTACGCTCCATACGTCCGCGGGTGTGGGTACGGGTCGTACTTACACTGTTGGGGTGGGGGTACGCTCCATACGTACGCGGGTGAGGGTATGGGTCGTACTTACACTGTTGGGGTGGGGGTACGCTCCATACGTCCGCGGGTGAGGGTACGGGTAGTACTTACACTGTTGGGGTGGGGGTACGCTCCATACGTCCGCGGGTGAGGGTACGGGTCGTACTTACACTGTTGGGGTGGGGGTACGCTCCATACATACGCGGGTGTGGGTACGGGCCATACATACACGGTTGGGGTGGGGGTACGGTCTGTACATACACTGTTGGGGTGGGGGTACGCTCCATACGTCCGCGGGTGAGGGTACGGGTCGTACTTACACTGTTGGGGTGGGGGTACGCTCCATACATACGCGGGTGTGGGTACGGGCCATACATACACGGTTGGGGTGGGGGTACGGTCCGTACATACACTGTTGGGGTGGGGGTACGCTCCATACGTCCGCGGGTGAGGGTACGGGTCGTACTTACACTGTTGGGGTGGGGGTACGCTCCATACGTCCGCAGGTGAGGGTACGGGTCGTACTTACACTGTTGGGGTGGGGGTACGCTCCATGCATACGCGGGTGGGGGTATGGGTCGTACTTACACTGTTGGGGTGGGGGTACGCTCCATACATACACGGGTGAGGGTACGGGTCGTACTTACACTGTTGGGGTGGGGGTACGCTCCATACATCCGCGGGTGAGGGTACGGGTTGTACTTACACTGTTGGGGTGGGGGTACGCTCCATACGTCTGCGGGTGAGGGTACGGGTCGTACTTACACTGTTGGGGTGGGGGTACGCTCCATGCATATGCAGGTGGGGGTATGGGTCGTACTTACACTGTTGGGGTGGGTGTACGCTCCATACATACGCGGGTGAGGGTACGGGTCGTACTTACACTGTTGGGGTGGGGGTACGCTCCATACATCCGTGGGTGAGGGTACGGGTTGTACTTACACTGTTGGGGTGGGGGTACGCTCCATACGTCTGCGGGTGAGGGTACGGGTCGTACTTACACTGTTGGGGTGGGGGTACGCTCCATGCATATGCAGGTGGGGGTACGGGTCGTACTTACACTGTTGCGGTTGGGAGTACGCTCCATGCATACGGGGGTGGGGTTACGGTCCGTACATATGCGTCCCCACGCTATGTGATGCTTGTGCGGGCCGTACCCAGGCCTTTGCCACGTGGGTACAGCCGTCCCGCCATTGTTGGGATGACGTAGGTGTGGGCGTGGTACGTCTCGTACCCACGCTCTTCAGGCGTGGGTACGGGACGTACCTGTATTGTTGTGTTGCCGGTTCGCGTTGTCAAGCACTTCCGTTGTGGCGGACGCTGGCTTTGCTGGACACGCTCCCACCCCCTCGTAGTGACCAGGGGCTGGGGGTCAGGTATGTCCAGGGCATGTATGATTTGTGACTTGGGTGGGGGTTTTGTGTCCTGCCCCTGCCCCCCCCCCCTTTGCCCCTGGGTGTTGTTCTGACCTTCTGCGGCGTCTGCGTCCGAACCTGTAGAGGATATCGACTGCTATGAGGGCCGGGATGACACGTAGGTTCAGGTCCATGTCTGTCCGTCGCGTACAGGTGCTCCTTGTTCGCGTCGTCCTGATTTCCCGGCAGTTTTTGGCTGCCGGAAAATATTTACCGTGCGGGATGACGTCGGTGCGAATCGTGATTCCTGGTTCGTGAATGGCAGGCTGCGTGCGTCCCGACGTCACGTCGGCGCTTTCCCGGATCACATTTGTATGTTTATTTTCGTCGGTCGGGGTTTTGTACGAATCGTACGGAAATGGTGTTTCCGTGCGAATCGTAATTCAATGTTTGTATATTTTTAAGACTGGGTACGCGTCAGACGGAGAATATGCTCCGTCCGACGGTTCATACCCGGTTTTTACCGGATCGTGATCGGCACCATTGTCGTCTGACTAAATATGAGAAATGTCATTTTAGGTGCAACGAATGTGAGCCTTGTGAGGTGAGTTTAGTGTGTCCGGGCAAGAGTCTGGATTTTTTATGGTTGATTATGATAAAATATCCAATTGATGCAAGTATATCAAGCGATACTGGTGAGAAGTTTGTGCTTTTATTTGTTTATCAGAAAAGAGCAAGGATGGCACAGCCAACACGTGTTTCGCCCTCTAACCGGCCATCAGGCCTAGGGCTTCTTCAGGGCTGAGCAGAGATAGAGTAGCCATAAGAGTTCATAGCACCCAGTCAAGTGGATCATATAGTTAGTATATGAGGGTGTGTTAGGTGGGAATAGAGGTGGAGGGGTGAGGAAGTAAACAAGTTGTTAAAGGAGACCAGTGAAAACGGAAGGAAGGAGGGAAGAGAACAGAGTTAGAATATGAGAGAAGGGCAAGGGTTGTTTCCGAAAAAGAAGGTGTAGTTGCAAGGAGAAGTATATGTGTGGGTTAATACAGGATAGATATTATGTGGGGGTCAACGTTAGTGATTGGGGTGGTCGAGCAAGGAGCGGTTAGGTTGTGCGGAAAGAGGGGGAATGTGATAACGGTATTTGGATCATTTAGATGGTGAGGGAGAGAGATAGAATAGAAAGTAAGAAAAGGGGTAGGTTGGCATTAGTGGAGGAACATTACATACATTTAGGACATTTGCATGATTATTTATGTTTAGTCAAATGCAAACAGAATGACAAGTGTGATAATGGAAGGTAAATAAATTACGAGGTTTTGGATAACAACAAGTAACGGTGGCGCGCGTATGCAAAAGGACATTCAGAGCAAATAGCGATTGACAATGTACATGTTTGTAAAGATTTCATAATAACAATAATTATGACAGCGTTTGTGTCCAGGACAGGAGTGGGATAGAGATCCGTTCGTAACATGCATGTTTGTAACACCATCAAGGTCACGAAGGCATTATTTCAATTTACAGATTCAAGCGGACATTCAAGATCACAAATGAGGAGAGAGCATGTCATACAAGAAGTCGGGTATTAATAGTTAATAGTTAAGGTACAATTCGTGATGGTAAAGCAATGACATGGTCGAGAGACGTCAAAAACAGGATATGTGAAATCAGATGTAAGATGGTAGAAACACAGTATATAATTACAGAATTATTTGGAGTTCAGCGTCAAGGCGGTCCGGTCAGGTATGAAGGGAAGAGAGAGAGGTTGACTTTAGTCACATTATTAGGAGGTGGCGTCAATAAAAGTGAGGCGGTGACAAGGGCGGGCCGCGGGTCGAATGTGTCCTTCGTTTAAGAACAAGGTGATTTGAAAGATGCAGTATCATGCAGGTATTAATCATTAATGATCTTGTGATATCTTTAGAAATAATCGAGACAGTAGTCATGGGCATTGTGGCAATATTGTGGAGTGTGGCTAGTTCAAGGTGTCAAGAGGTGCTCATACGCGCTAGACTCAGGTAAAAGTGTAGGAATCGTTCGTGAATGCCAACCGTAGCGTGATACTGGTGTTTCATTTAAAAGTGTGTCGAAATTGTGAAACGTACAGATGCGCTCGGCGTATTGGGTGAGCAAGGCCATGTGAGGTGCTCAAAAAGATCGAGGTTCCCTTACCGGGAGGTCAGGTAATGGGATATCAGAATGATTGTAAGGGTTTGTCAACCCGAAGATTCTAGAGGGAAATCAAAACAAAGCAGAACAATTGAAGTGCGGGTAAAAAGGCCGACGTCAATTGGGACAATACGGGGGTGGTCTGGTAGTTCTTACCTATTGTCTTGGCTAATGCCAGGTGCCGAAGGGTTTCTCAGATCGTGGCGCGATGTGAAGCCGGTAGGATTGTGCGCAGATAAGGTGATCGTGTGTAAAGACTTCCGGGTGAACTGGAAGTGACGGTGAACTAACGATTGGCGCCATATTGGAGCGGGGTGTTTGGAGAGGAGCAATTGGCCAATTAGCAAGTAGGACGAGAAGGGCGGTTGCCATTTTGGATTGGGGAGAGGAAATAGGTAAAAAAACATAACGAATGAACATTTGCATGAAAGCGCGTTGATGAAACAACAGCAGTATTACATCAATTATTTTGTAGATGTAGGCATTCCTGGATGTTCTGTATTATAAAGAGAGGTAAAAAAGGGATTTAAAGCTTGCAAACGAGTATTCGGTTTTACAAGGTAGCTTGGAGTTATTAGCTCTGAGATTTCCGATGCAATATCTGTCAGTGGGGAATTGCTGCGTATTCTCTGGTAGTAAAGACGGTGCACATCTTGTGGAGGGTTTTATTAGGAAAGGCACAGAGGTGAAGTCTTGGGGCTCAGAGGTGCAGATGGACCAATAAGCGAGGGAAGGAGAAGCAGTTAGTCATCTCCTAACCAAACATGCATTTCCGCATCTTTATTGAGTCCCAAAGTTGTGGTTTTGTAGTTCAGGATGAGTTCACTCTCGCGTCTTCGTAGTTTCAGTTCACGATTTCCCCCTCGTTTGGTTTGGTGTATAATTTCCAATCCAAAGAATTGAAAGTCCTTTTTGTGGGGATGAGTGCCATCAAAATGTTCAGTGAGTGGGTGACCGGTAGAATGTTTGTGGATGTTGCGGTAGTGTTCCTGAATCCTGATTCGTAGTGGTCTGATTGTGCTGCCAATGTATGGAAGGTTGCAGGGGCAGATTATCACGTATATACAGAATTTGCTATTGCAATCAATCCATTCCTTTATGGTGAATTCCCTTCCTTGTGTTATAGGTATTCTTTTGGTTTTGCTGCAGCTTAGTTTGCAGATGCTGCAATTTTTGCATGTGTGGAATCCTGGCGGTCTGTCTAGGAACGTAGTGACTGTGTTGCGTTTGTCTTCAAATTCCGATTTACAGAGCATGTCCTTTAGGTTTGGTGCACGTCTGAATGTGATTTCCGGGTATGTTTTGAGGTCTTGACTAATGTTAGGTGTTTGTTTTAATAGATGCCAATGTTTTTTGAGGCTTTGTCTGATTTGATGATGGCCAATATTATAGTCAGTAATGAAGCGTAGTGCTGAATCTTCCTTTTTTTCTGCTTTTTCTTCAGTGTTTTTCCTGAGCATCTGTTTCCTCTCCAAATAAGAAGAAAATACACGCTTATTATATGATGAGTAAGGGATGTGGATCTTTTTCCCCTCACCTAAAACGCAACAAACCCTAAGGTCACATTCCCGAAAAATCAGCAAGCCAGAATCTAACAACGGACTTCATAAGGAAAGACAACTCCTCTGCAAATACTAAGAACTAAGAATCTAACTCTGACCTCATGGCTTTCTGCCAAGATCGAAGAGCACAACGATCAACAAGGGTCGAAGAAACCTTTTCCAGTGAACCAGTAACCAATAGAAGCACAAACTCTAAATCCAATCCAACATCTGCACGAAGTACTTTCCAGAACTTGGAACGTGCAGTCAAGAGAGAAACAAGCAAATGGTGGGAAGCAGAATCCCTCAAAAAATATCTTGAAGCAGATCGAATTCCACGGGGACTTAGAATACTTATCTTCCCCCCATCTGACTCCACTAACCCCCAATACATAAGCAAATGGGAAGAGAACCTCAAGGAATGCTCTAATAATATGATTAGACAATTAATCGATCATTCCCAAGAAGAATACAACCTTGCCAAAACTGAAGTGGACAATCTCAGCAAACACATAGAAGATTCGAACTGGGGAGATCTTACAAAGAAGAACTACGAGATACTTAACTCAATAATAGACGAATTTGAAGAAGATATCATTAAAAGAAAAAATCGCAAATTTAGAAGGGACCATCTGGATTACCAATTTGGAAGAGTGTATACCTTCGCTAAGAAATACGACGCTAAACCTCAGGATACATCCAACACCGAGACCGTGGAAGAACCGTCTGGAGGAACCACCAGCTCTGATATTGACTCACCAGCGCCAGTACCAGAGGGAGAGAACTCAAGATGCAAGGTAAATTTTTTAGAGGAGGTACTACGTTATCGACTAGGTATCAAAACATCAAACACCACAAATACTTCAACCATGGGAGGTTCCCAACAATTTGGACGCCAACAGACACCAACAATAGGCGTCACTACGAGATCCAGAAAAAAGGAGATGGAAAGAAGGACATAACACCACTAAACCTAGTCAAGAATCTATCACATATTCAACTATCTAACCAGGAAGCAAATATTCTGAATAAAGGACTATCTTTTTGCCCCACGGCCCCATGGAATCTTACCAAAACACAGATAGATCTGTTTAAATTCATTCGCAGATTGAAACTCAAGGTGTTCTTTGCAGATCAATATACGAGGCCTGAGCCCACCATAACAACTATCACGTCTGATCTATCAATTCAAGAACTAGAACATGTGGACCTACTGACCAATCTCAGTGAGGCAGACGACGATCGTGATACATTGACCAGAACGGCACTCGAACTTGGAATTGACACGAACCTCACAATTGACAGTAGACTCACTAAAAAGTCTACCTTCCTACCGCAATTACCCGCAGGTAATAGCATTGATGCTTTTCATCTAGCAGTCACACATGATCTGGAACATGAGTACACCAAATACCGAAAAAAATCTAAATACCTCCCAAAAAACATCACACAAGAGGAGAGGAAGGCCATTACAAACCTTAAAGAAAGAAAAGATCTAATCATCAAGGAGGCAGACAAAGGTGGAAACCCGGTTACACTACATATTGATGACTACATCCATGAAGCGAACCAACAACTTGCCGACAAATCCTGCTATGAACACCTCACCAAAGATCCAACAAAAGATATACTCACATCAATCAGCACTATGCTGGACAAATGGTACACATCAGGACTCATATCACAATCGGAAAAATCTTTCCTATATATTCCGTACCCTACTATGCCCACCCTATACCTCCTCCCTAAGATTCACAAGGGAATTCACCCCCCTCCAGGAAGACCTATCATAGCAGGTATAAATTCACCATGCTCTAGACTAGGTGAATATGTTGATAGGAAACTACAAGGACTGATGAAGGAAATACCATCCTTCATCCAGGATACAAAAGACATCCTGGATAAACTTCAAGACATCGCCTGGGAACCAGACTTCATATTGGTCTGCATAGACATCGTAAGCCTGTACACATCTATCCAACATAAAGACGGACTGAATGCAGTACAATCCTCACTATGGACACAATCGGCAAACCTACTTGAAAGTAACAAAATGACCCTGGAAATGCTGAACTTCTGCCTAAATAACAATGTCTTTAGCTTCAATGGAAAGATATACCGGCAAACACGCGGTACGGCCATGGGAGCCAAATTTGCGCCGCCGTACGCCTGTATCCTAATGAGTCACGTGGAGAAATTCTGGCTATGGGACCCAGAATTTTCAGAATTCACACCCCACATCATAATGTGGCGACGGTACATAGATGACATCCTATGCATCTGGCAAGGAGATGAAACATCGCTCAACAGGTTCCTGAAACTACTAGACAAAAACCCCTGGGGAATTAAAACAACTCATACCTTCTCTAAAAAAGAGATCAACTTTCTTGATGTTACACTCTATGTCAAAAATAATACCCTACAAAGCAAACTATATCGGAAGGAAACAGCGGCCAATTCCATTCTACGCGCTGACAGCTTCCACCCACGACATAACATAAGGAACATTCCTAAAGGTGAACTGCTGAGAACACGCAGAAATTGCAGTGAGGACGACGTCTTTAAAACAAAAGGCGAGGAAGTCATATCTAGACTCACACAACGAGGATATGACCACTCAATGCTGCAGAATACACTGACCTCAGTGGCCAAAGTGGAGAGGAAACAGATGCTCAGGAAAAACACTGAAGAAAAAGCAGAAAAAAAGGAAGATTCAGCACTACGCTTCATTACTGACTATAATATTGGCCATCATCAAATCAGACAAAGCCTCAAAAAACATTGGCATCTATTAAAACAAACACCTAACATTAGTCAAGACCTCAAAACATACCCGGAAATCACATTCAGACGTGCACCAAACCTAAAGGACATGCTCTGTAAATCGGAATTTGAAGACAAACGCAACACAGTCACTACGTTCCTAGACAGACCGCCAGGATTCCACACATGCAAAAATTGCAGCATCTGCAAACTAAGCTGCAGCAAAACCAAAAGAATACCTATAACACAAGGAAGGGAATTCACCATAAAGGAATGGATTGATTGCAATAGCAAATTCTGTATATACGTGATAATCTGCCCCTGCAACCTTCCATACATTGGCAGCACAATCAGACCACTACGGATCAGGATTCAGGAACACTACCGCAACATCCACAAACATTCTACCGGTCACCCACTCACTGAACATTTTGATGGCACTCATCCCCACAAAAAGGACTTTCAATTCTTTGGATTGGAAATTATACACCAAACCAAACGAGGGGGAAATCGTGAACTGAAACTACGAAGACGCGAGAGTGAACTCATCCTGAACTACAAAACCACAACTTTGGGACTCAATAAAGATGCGGAAATGCATGTTTGGTTAGGAGATGACTAACTGCTTCTCCTTCCCTCGCTTATTGGTCCATCTGCACCTCTGAGCCCCAAGACTTCACCTCTGTGCCTTTCCTAATAAAACCCTCCACAAGATGTGCACCGTCTTTACTACCAGAGAATACGCAGCAATTCCCCACTGACAGATATTGCATCGGAAATCTCAGAGCTAATAACTCCAAGCTACCTTGTAAAACCGAATACTCGTTTGCAAGCTTTAAATCCCTTTTTTACCTCTCTTTATAATACAGAACATCCAGGAATGCCTACATCTACAAAATAATTGATGTAATACTGCTGTTGTTTCATCAACGCGCTTTCATGCAAATGTTCATTCGTTATGTTTTTTTACCTATTTCCTCTCCCCAATCCAAAATGGCAACCGCCCTTCTCGTCCTACTTGCTAATTGGCCAATTGCTCCTCTCCAAACACCCCGCTCCAATATGGCGCCAATCGTTAGTTCACCGTCACTTCCAGTTCACCCGGAAGTCTTTACACACGATCACCTTATCTGCGCACAATCCTACCGGCTTCACATCGCGCCACGATCTGAGAAACCCTTCGGCACCTGGCATTAGCCAAGACAATAGGTAAGAACTACCAGACCACCCCCGTATTGTCCCAATTGACGTCGGCCTTTTTACCCGCACTTCAATTGTTCTGCTTTGTTTTGATTTCCCTCTAGAATCTTCGGGTTGACAAACCCTTACAATCATTCTGATATCCCATTACCTGACCTCCCGGTAAGGGAACCTCGATCTTTTTGAGCACCTCACATGGCCTTGCTCACCCAATACGCCGAGCGCATCTGTACGTTTCACAATTTCGACACACTTTTAAATGAAACACCAGTATCACGCTACGGTTGGCATTCACGAACGATTCCTACACTTTTACCTGAGTCTAGCGCGTATGAGCACCTCTTGACACCTTGAACTAGCCACACTCCACAATATTGCCACAATGCCCATGACTACTGTCTCGATTATTTCTAAAGATATCACAAGATCATTAATGATTAATACCTGCATGATACTGCATCTTTCAAATCACCTTGTTCTTAAACGAAGGACACATTCGACCCGCGGCCCGCCCTTGTCACCGCCTCACTTTTATTGACGCCACCTCCTAATAATGTGACTAAAGTCAACCTCTCTCTCTTCCCTTCATACCTGACCGGACCGCCTTGACGCTGAACTCCAAATAATTCTGTAATTATATACTGTGTTTCTACCATCTTACATCTGATTTCACATATCCTGTTTTTGACGTCTCTCGACCATGTCATTGCTTTACCATCACGAATTGTACCTTAACTATTAACTATTAATACCCGACTTCTTGTATGACATGCTCTCTCCTCATTTGTGATCTTGAATGTCCGCTTGAATCTGTAAATTGAAATAATGCCTTCGTGACCTTGATGGTGTTACAAACATGCATGTTACGAACGGATCTCTATCCCACTCCTGTCCTGGACACAAACGCTGTCATAATTATTGTTATTATGAAATCTTTACAAACATGTACATTGTCAATCGCTATTTGCTCTGAATGTCCTTTTGCATACGCGCGCCACCGTTACTTGTTGTTATCCAAAACCTCGTAATTTATTTACCTTCCATTATCACACTTGTCATTCTGTTTGCATTTGACTAAACATAAATAATCATGCAAATGTCCTAAATGTATGTAATGTTCCTCCACTAATGCCAACCTACCCCTTTTCTTACTTTCTATTCTATCTCTCTCCCTCACCATCTAAATGATCCAAATACCGTTATCACATTCCCCCTCTTTCCGCACAACCTAACCGCTCCTTGCTCGACCACCCCAATCACTAACGTTGACCCCCACATAATATCTATCCTGTATTAACCCACACATATACTTCTCCTTGCAACTACACCTTCTTTTTCGGAAACAACCCTTGCCCTTCTCTCATATTCTAACTCTGTTCTCTTCCCTCCTTCCTTCCGTTTTCACTGGTCTCCTTTAACAACTTGTTTACTTCCTCACCCCTCCACCTCTATTCCCACCTAACACACCCTCATATACTAACTATATGATCCACTTGACTGGGTGCTATGAACTCTTATGGCTACTCTATCTCTGCTCAGCCCTGAAGAAGCCCTAGGCCTGATGGCCGGTTAGAGGGCGAAACACGTGTTGGCTGTGCCATCCTTGCTCTTTTCTGATAAACAAATAAAAGCACAAACTTCTCACCAGTATCGCTTGATATACTTGCATCAATTGGATATTTTATCATAATCAACCATAAAAAATCCAGACTCTTGCCCGGACACACTAAACTCATCCTACTTCATTTTAGGGGGATAGGGGTTTCTCCCCCTGTCTCTGGGCCAGAAAAATAAGAAGAAAATACACGCTTATTATATGATGAGTAAGGGATGTGGATCTTTTTCCCCTCACCTAAAACGCAACGAGCCTTGTGAGGTGTCTGAATGTGAATCCTTCAACATTGTTACCTGATGCTGAGAAAGTGGAAGTCAGAGATGATGTGGATCATGACTGTTTGGAAGTGTTTGATTTTTGTACCAAACCCCGTCCTGATATAATAGATGTAGCTTTGACAGAAAGTGACTATGTGATGTTCGTGGATGGATCATGCCTGAGAATGGATGAGGGAATCCTGAGTGCAGCGTATATGTATTGGAAGCATCTGGTCTGAAAGGAGTAAAATCAGCCCAGGTTGCTGAACTTTTTGCATTACCAAGAGCATGCAAGTTGGGAAAGAATGTGAGAGTGACTGTGATAACAGATAGTCAGTACAGCTTTGGTGTGGTGCATGACTTTGGGCAGATCTGGTCTCAAAGAGGATTTTTGACATTGAGTGGAACTCCTATAAGGAATACTGAAGTGGTTGGAAAATTGCTTGAGGCGATACAGCTGCCTAAGCAGTTAGTAGTGGTGAAATGTGTTGCGCATTCAAAGTCTGCTGATTACATTTCAGTGGGCAACCAGTTTGCCAACGACATGGCTCAGTATTGTGCACATAATCAGAACTCTGTGAATCGTGGGAGAGAAAAATAAATGAATTCATGTCCCTTGCTGTTTACTAACACTGTGAATACATGGGAAGAAGTGAGGCAGTTGCAGGAAGAAGCAGGAGATGAGGAAATGAGACAGTGGGTAAAAGCAGGATGTGCACCATGGGAAACAGATCATGTGTGGGTTCATCAGGATGAAAGACCAGTCATGCCTGATAGCATGGTTTCTACCATTGCACGGATGTATCATGGACAAGCACATGTAGGAAGAGATGCTATGATCAGACTTTTCAAACAGACATGGTATAATGCAAAATTTAGACTTGTATCTGAACGCCTTTTTCAAAGATGCCTTATATGTCAGCAATTCAATCCTGGAAGAAAAAAAGTGGTAAGTCTGGGAACGATAGGACGAGAAGGAGGGCCTTTTACAAGAATGCAGATTACCTTCATTGAAATGCCCCCCTGTAACAGGTTGAGGTATGTTCTAGTGATGGTTTGTCTGTTCTCTCAATGGGTGGAAGCATACCCAACTAGAAGGAGTGATGGAATCACAGTAGCCAAGCTACTATTGAGAGAGTTCATTCCTAGATTTGGTTTTCCAGTCACGATCGAGTCAGATAGAGGAAAACATTTCCATAATGAAATCATGAAATTAATTTGTGAAGCATTGAATCTACAACAGAAACTACATTGTGCCTATCACCCAGAGGCTTCTGGTGTGGTGGAATAAGTAAATGGCACCATTAAAAACAGATTGGGAAAAATGTGTTTAGCCACAGGTTTGAAATGGCCTGATGTCTTGCCTCTGGTACTCATGACTATAAGATCTATTCCGGATAGGAATACAGGCTTGAGTCCTCATGACATAGTAATGGGAAGAGCAATGCGACATGTTTTCATACCTGGTGTTGGATTATTGCAAGGGGTTGGCTGATTCCGTTCATTCTGTATTTCATCAGGTTGGATCGGATGCAACCACTCTTGAAAAGAAGCCAGCTCATGATCTGAGTCCAGGTGACTGGGTGCGAATAAAAGTGCATAGAAGAAGAAATTGTTTGGTCCCAAGGTGGGGTAAACCACGTCAGGTGATCCTGACCACGACGACAGCTGTAAAATGTGCAAGAGTGAAGAACTGGATTCATGCTAGTCATACCTTGTGATTTCCAAATCCAGTGGATAACAGAGAAGGAGAATACTTTGAAGAATCTGATACAAGTTCCGAATCAGATACAGAAGAAATAAGCGCAAGACAAACTCCTGAAAGGGGGAGTCAGAACCAAGTTCAGCTATAGCACCAGAGACTCAACCATTAAGAAGAAAATTGCTAATTTCTGACACCAGCTCAGAATCAGACACTGAACCAGTACAAGCACATACAAGTAAAAATAAAAACAGTGAAGAGACTATCAAAGAAATTTTTGATAAAGAAGTTCCGTATGAAAAGTCAAGAGAAATTCCACCTGAAATAACAGAAGTAGATGGGAAGGTACCAGATACAGTGAGAGAGGGAAAGATCGTCACGGAAGACCCCAGAGGAGATGTAGGGAAACCATACATCCAGGTAGAAGAAGGGACAGTTAGTCAGCAGGAAGATTGTGAGGAAGAACCACGAGGAGGGACAGAAGTAGATAAGAAAAAGGAAGTGGTGGAAAGAAGGACTACTGAATGTCAAGTTGGAACTGAATCGGAGGACAGTGACGAAGAAGTACCAAAAGGTCGAGTCCTGAGGAAAAGAGCATGGAGAACTGAGAGAAATGAAAAGGGAAGTAAGCTAAAAAAGCCGGCAAGGGGTGAAATTTGGCCAAACAACATAAAGAGATTGAGATATATATTGACACGAGTAAATTCATCCAGAGCTGAACAAGTGAATGAGGTGTCTAGCCAAGAGAAATCAAAAGACATTGAATGGACACCATCAGAGGAAAGCAAAAGGACTAGAAAACCCAACCAGAAGTATAAGTCACCAGAATGGTCGTATGTGGCACTTCCTGAAGTATGAGAAGAGGCAGACAGCCAAGGAGATCTAGAGGTGACTATACCAGAAGTGGTCGAGGAAGACGAAGAATCGGAAATCCTGAGAGTTATCTTGTCCAACATCGGGGAAGAGACGGATGTTCAGGAAAATCTGAATCAAGATTTTGAAAGAAAAGTGAAAGCCGATCAAATGCCAAATTGAAGAGACAAAAGTGCTCTAAAAGGAGAGTCTTGAAAATTACTAAATAAAAGAAATAACAGAAAAGAACCAAGTAGATGCTTAGAGCCTTGGGTTTAGACAAAACTAGTTGTGAAGTAGACGATGCTAAGTCAAAAGAAACTGATAATTTTTCGAAATGACAAACACAGAAGGTAGAAAATCTACATGGGTGTTCCTTCCAAGATGGTGCAAAATGTGTTGTTGTTGTACAGGATTACTAATGCTTTTGTGGAGTGTGTTGGCTTTAATGGTCTCATTTAAGGTTACATTAGAAACAATAGAAGGTCATAGTGAGAATAAGACTGATGTAGAAAAGATTCAAAAGATTTATCCGACTAAAATAGATAGAAATTATTTACATAAAGATAGGTCCATAATTGATTTTTCTAACAATGTTTTCTCAAAATTATTATATGAATACATAAAAACAATGGATGTGAGGGATTGCTATGTCTGCATGCAGTTGTCTACATCAGTGTCTGAGGGAGTGACGTACCATCACCTCCCAGTGACATATGGAATAACATGTAGTGTATTAGCAAGTTTGTTTTACAAAATAGGGAAACTAGAATATTATTTTTTAGATGTAGATAACATATTTTATTTAAAACCTGCTAAAGTGTTATGTGAATTTCTCTTAGAAACTAAAGAATTAACATTAGAGTCAATATTCAGAAATAATCAACTTGTAGTCTGAAAAGAGAGGAGAAGACTTTCTTAGATATGGTAGAAGAAAGGAGAATAAAAATGCAAAAGAAGGTACCTGAGGGAAAAGAAGAAAAGACAGTTTGGGATGTTGAAAGAGAAAAACATTTGAAAGGAGAAGCTAGTCCAGCAATGGCTCTAGATTGACCTCAGAAAGGGAAGTTGTGTATTAGAAGAAATCAAACTGCATATGAAAACTATTTCGTAGGGACAAGTGATTGCCATGATACTTATAGAATCATGGGTGGATGGGGATTTAAAGGAGGAAATGATCCGGTATTTCCTGGATTATATTTTATCTGCGGTAAAAAAGCTTATTATCGAATACCTGACCATTGGTATGGCACATGTTATCTAGGCCTGGTTTTCCCAAAGATATTTCATGTGGGAAGAGGAAAAGATGGTGCACATGAGATAGGTAGACAACTAACATGTAGGAGAAGAGAATCTTGGTCAGAAATTGTAGGAGACATTTTTGGAGCGTTGATACCAGCAGTTGGAATATCTCTGAATGCACATAAAATTAGAAAATTATCAACAGTATTGGATCGCTTGTCAACAAGCACTGCTGGAGGATTTTTATTAGTAAATACCTAAATGGTTGCCATGCGATCCATGGTGATGCAAAATCGACTTGCCCTTGATATAATTTTGGCAAAAGAGGGTGGAGTCTGTTGAATGCTGAAGGTTCAACATTGTCGTACTTATATTCCTGACGAAAGTCAAGATTTAAAGATGTACATAAAGAATATAACTGATTTACATGAGGAGATTGTTCCACTGGAGGTTGAAGGTATTTGGGAAAAGATTGGAAGAAGGTTTTCTACTATTAAAGACTATTAAAGACTTTTTACTAAAATTAGGTAGTACCTTTATTGGTAATATTTTATTTCCAGTAACATGTGTGATTATTCTAGCATTAATTCTGAGATTAGGATGTTTATGTAGCAAAGAAGGAAAATACGAAATAACATAAAAAGAGAAACTGTAAAGAAAAGAGAGAAAGAAAGAAAAGAAAGAGTATTTGAAGAGGTAGAATTAGAAGAATGGAACGAGAATATGTATAAAAAGACAAGAGAAGAAGAGACAGGGGAAACAATCATGTGATCTAACAAAATATTGAGAGAACAGAATTCATTTCTATTTACAAATTTTATACAAATTTAAGGTATTGTGGTGATGTTAAAAATTACCAAAGGGGGGATTGATGGAGCAGGTAAAGCAAAATGTGTATACCTTGTCTATTTGCATGAAAATACTAATTATATAAACTACTCATATTATAATTTGACTAACGGTGTGATGTGTTATACTAATCAACCTTTTGCAAATTTTGTAAACACCAATTACACGTGGGACTTATTGCTATTTGCATGGCAAAATAACTCTAATAACTAAATTATGTATGCATATTAATAGTAGTACATGTGGTAATAGGATATCGCATGATTTATGTTGCTTATGTGATGTTTGCGTTCCCGTTTTGGATCGCAAAGGTGAGTATTATTGCTTTAAATGTCGCTAAAAGCTAGGAAAATACTAATACATAAAGGGATTAGTGAGGGTTTAACATTAGAATCTTCATTTCTTTGTATTAGTTATTCTTTTATGTTTGTTTCGCTTGAGTTGGGATTTGGGCCTACCGAAATATGGCGTCCGAAATGGAGTTCAGAAGTGGCCACCGTCTCGTGAGCGCGATGCCTACTGCGCAGACTCGGATGGCTCCATAGACCTCCAGGCAACCCCACGTCACAGTGTTACTGGTCAAGGATAGGAACATGGAGGACTGCCAAACCTCAGTCACTAAAATCTGGTCTAAATGAACAATTGGGACATACAAGCAAATCTTCTACAATGTTGCATAAGGGCAACATGGACAGAGGAAGTGAATCAGCAAAATCCATGAGAACCCCATAGTGTAAAAATCGAACGTTCCAAACTAGCCAATCACCTGCTTTCTTAGCCTAAGAATGATTCATGTTATCCCGAAATTTATTATAAAAAGAGCAGTAGAATAAGGAGGAATTTAGTGAATGGAGATCGATTGATGCAGATGCTGCTTTCTTACTCGGTGACCACAAACCTCTATTGACCCCACAGGCGATGACAGATGCTTGCACCATTTCTGGTCCTTTGGAGATCTTTGGGACTGTAACGTGCTGAGCAAAGAAATGTTGGACTTTGAGCTTTGGCCTGCTTTATTTGGACAATTAACGGCTAAATTTGGTTATGAGGAGCCAAATGAATTAGAGAAAAATCCAGATAGCACGAATAGGTAAATATAAATGTCATGCGATTTGTGTTTATTGAACAAAATTCTAAACTTTGATCGACCAAAAATGCTAATATTAATTGCAAACAAAATTTGATTAACAGAAATTACGAGCTTGTGGTTTTTCAATGAAGAGAGTAGAGGATTCAGAGTCTTAAATGTGTTATAGCTAGTTCTAAATCCCCATCAACCAGTCCAACTAATTGGTCCGTCGACCAAGTGGTGGAGTGCCTTGATGTTTAGGGTTAGGAATCTATAGGTGGTGAATGCTAATGTATATTCTGTAAAATAATTTTTCTTCCCTATAGGTAATAAGGTACACCCCCACATGTCCGTCGCTAAATCATCATCCCTCCTGTGTGCAGACTCGTGAGTGGAGACGTGCGAGTGTTGGTGTTATGGGCCCCACCAATGACTGCGTGTGTGAATCAGCTAGTGTGACGTTGGTTCTGCGAAGCAGGGAGGATAAGTTATAAAATGTTGTCTTTTTGTCTTTCTCTTTTTTTCCCCCCCGGTCTCGCGCTGGATCACTAGCTTGCACTCACCCCACACCCATCCAGCACAGGAGTCACTGTACATGTGACCCTGCCTATAAAGGGGCCGGGTGCACTTGCCCGTTGCCAGTTTCACAAACTATCTGCGTGTGTCCATGTGGTCATGACGTATGCATGAGGGCCCCGGGGCCTACAACATTACATTGTGCTGTGTACAGCGGACGCAACCATGTCACCGCTGACAATGGGTAAGACCTTGGACATGTAGCTTTGTCGTCACCCACTCAGTGCGTAGGAGAAGTGGACTGGGAAGTCGTACGGAGGTCCAGCGTGGTGGTGTGCATGATGATTCTGGGGCTCTGGCCGTGGTTCATTGCAGGAAATGTGCACATGCATGTGTGTCTGTCGTGTGGGTCTCCTTTGTGGGGTGTAGGTGGTCCATGATGGGACGTAAACACCCTTACGGATTACAAAAAAGCGATCTTAGCGGCTAAAACCTCATACTTTACCGAGAGAGTCACTCTTGCCGCTAACAAATCCCATGACATTTTTTCTCTGGTCCATAATCTTGTCTCCTCTGATCGCTCTACTCCCAGCCTTGTCCCCTCTCAGTCTCTCTGTTCCTCACTTAATGATTTCTTTATTGATAAAATCCTGAAGATTAAAGCTAATATCCCTTCTGCATCTCACTCCAATCTTTCCTGTTCCCCTTCTCCTTCCTCCCCTTCTTTTGCCCTTTTCCCCCCCATCTCCCTTGAATCTTTCCTCAAACTCTTGGTCAAGGTCAAGTCTGGCTCTCCCGCGGACTGCGCGCCAGCTCGCATTCTTAAAACTCTTTTTACCAACTGTTCTGCCCCTCCTCTTGCTCTACTTAATTCCTCTCTGGCTCTCGGCTCTGTTCCCTCTCTCTTTAAATCTGCTATAGTCCTTCCTATTTTAAAAAAAACAGGTCTTGATCCTTCTCTTCTTTCTAACTTTCGACCTATTTCCCTTCTTCCTTACTTGGGTAAGATTCTTGAGGCCCATGTTACCTCCTGCCTCTCCACCTATGTCGAGGAGAATGGCCTTTTGGCATCCCATCAAGCGGGCTTCCGCCCGGGCCACTCCACGGAGGCGGTGGTCCTCACGGTCCTGGATGAACTCAAGGGGAAAGCTGACTCTAATCTCCCCCAAGCCCTGGTCCTCCTCGATTTGTCCGCCGCATTTGACACGGTCGACCATTCCATTCTTCTCGACCGTGTCAGATCGGCTGGCATCCGGGGCGCGGCCTTTTCTTGGCTCGTGTCCTTTCTTTGCGAGAGGTCTCAGGCGGTTCATCTTCTTGGCTTCTCTGCCCCTTCCCGTCCGGTCACTTGTGGTGTTCCCCAGGGTTCCTCCCTTTCCCCTCTTCTCTTTAATCTTTATATCCAACCTCTTGTCACCTCCCTTCTTGAGCTGGGGGTCTCTGTGTATAACTACGCTGATGACCTTCAGCTCGTTTTTGATCTGTCTTCTTCTTCTGATTCCCTTTCTAAGTTTGTCTCCACTTTAGTCTTTATCTCTGAGTGGATGAGTGCCAACCACTTGAAGCTCAATCCGGACAAGACGGAACTTGTCCTTACTGGTGGCCCCTCCAATCCCTGGTCTCCGGTACACTGGCCCCTTTCCTTTGGTCCCCCCCCCCCGCCTGTTCCCTCTGTCCGTACCCTTGGTATTAAAGTCAGTCATGACTTATCTATGCACACCCAGATTAGTTCTGTCGTGTCTTCCTGTTTCCTGTCCCTCCGTCTCATCCGGAAGATATCGCGGTTCTTTTCCATCGACGCACTTAAAACCATAGTCTTGGCTCTTGTCATCTCTCGCCTCGACTATGGAAATGGCCTGTATGCGGGCATACCTGCTGTTGAATCCCGCAGACTTCAGGCCATTCAAAACCAAGCGGCCCGCCTCGTCCTCTCTCTCCCTAAATCTTCTCACATCACACCTGTACTTAAGTCCCTTCACTGGCTTCCTGTCCGTTTCAGATCTCTTTTTAAACTGGCTTGCTTAGCCTTCCATGCTCATTCTCGTTCTGCTACTCACTTTATCACTTCTCTCATTTCTTCTCATGCCCCCAGTCGCACCCTTCGTTCTTCTTCTCTGTCCCTTTTGAACATTCCCCGTTTTCGCAAATCCAGAACGGTGGGCACACGGTTCTCAGTCCTGGCCCCTCAGCTCTGGAATAGTCTCCCACTTTCTATTCGCTCGATTCCCATTTATTCCCATTTTCGTAAGGCCCTCAAAACTTTTCTTTTTCTTCAAGCGTTTCCCTCTTAGACCCTCGGAATGCTTTCTGTGAGTTTTGATCAGGACCTCAGCGCCAGGAAGCCGCTTGGCCACAGTGCGCTTTATCAAATATTTTTTTCATTTTTTTCATTTCATTTCATTTCATTTCACCCATGTATGTGTACTACTTTGGCTTCCATGAGCTCTGACCCAACCCTCACCTGTTCGGCCACCTCCTTTTGGCATTCTGACACCTGGCATTGGACTGCGATGTGTGCATAGGTAAAGTGTTGGGAGCCAGCCGTGGGGGCGGGTGCTTCCTGCTGTGTGGTCTGTGCAGGTGCTGGGGTCTCCGCTGTGTAGCTTGGCTGCCCTGCTCCTGGGGGTGGGTTGCCTAAGATGTCCACGGGCTGTTGTAGGGCTTCAGTGTTCAAGGTGTCATGGTCCTCTCCAGCATCACTGATGAGTAGTTTGGTCTGCTCTGCTGGAGGTGTTATTTGTCCCTCTGCAATGTGAAGGGGGATGCATGTTGACATTGTGTTGACATGTACGTTGGCACATTGTTCTGGTTTACATGCAGACTGTATGACAGTGTACATTGTGTCAGTTTGGTAGGTGCTGTATATTTGATGCGGGACAGTGGACATTTGGACTACATGACGGATGTTTGGTTGTACACATACATTTCCATCTCACAGTTTCCTGCTATGTTGGATGTGATTGGCCTGTTTCTGCGCTTGAGCGGATCCAGTTGTGTCCTCTGTTCTGCAGTGTCGTTGTTGCAGTTTGTGCCACGTTGTCGTCAGATGTGCTATTATTGCTATGTGTATGTGCTGCAGTGTGCCACGGGGATCAGGGACATGATCCAGGGTCATTGTGGGTGTGCAGTGTGCTACACATCTTTGTGCATGTATGCCACGGGGGGCCGATTCACAGAACTAACTTAAGACAAAATCCTAAACTTACTACTTTTGGTATTCTCAGAAGTTAGGATTTTGTCTTAAGTTTGTCTTAAGACAAACTTAAGAAAGACTTAAGACAGACTTAAGACAGACTTAAGACAGACTTAAAACAGACTAAAGACAAAATCCTAATTTAAGTCTGTCTTAAGTCTGTCTTAAGTCTGTCTTAAGTTTGTCTTAAGTCTGTCTTAAGTCTGTCTTAAGTTTGTCTTAAGAAAAATTTAAGACAAAATCCTAACTTCTGTGAATACCAAAAGTAGTAAGTTTAGGATTTTGTCTTAAGTTAGTTCTGTGAATCGGGCCCATTGTGCCCATCTCCCCCCATTCCCCAATCCCTGGTCGTTACTCACCCTGTTGATGTTGTGTCAGGTCCTATCGTGCTGTGTCCGGACTCCCGACTCTTTGCGCCGTCTCCACCCTGATGACTGTGGCCTCCGTTTCCTCCAGCTTCTCCTGTGGCACAGGACTTCCACCTCCTGTCGCCGTTGCTGCCTTCCTGTTGGCAGCGGGTTTGTGCTTGGTTTGGCTTTTCACATCATGCAGCGCCTCTTGTCCTCCTCCATAGACCTCCTCGACACTCTGACTGCATTCACGTTTGTCATTTTAACGTTCAGTGGGTGGTAGTGTTCTGTCACCTCCATGCCGCTGATCTGGTTGACCTGCGGACTGCACCCAGTCTTCCTCTTCCTCCTCTCCTTGCCCTTCCCCGACCTTGAAGTGACTTGCTGGTGGTCTGTTGGGCTTGTGGGGTTCGCGTTGGCCTCTGCACTGGGTCCGGGTGCATCCACGTTGCTACGCAGTTTCTTTTGTTTTTGGTGTGTTTTTCTTGTTCTGCTTTTATAGTGCATTTTCCCGCATAACGCGTGGGAATTGCAGGCCTGTGGCTGGTTTTCGCAGATTTTTGTATCGCTATTGGCCTCATCGCAGCTTTTATTGCGTTCGTGTTTCACATTTTTGCGGCGTCACGTTGTCTTTATCGTGGACATTTGACGCGTTATCGTGTGCCTTTCGCATGGTACCGCCAGTTTGTGAATACCACGTTTTTCACGGTGTTAATTTCCTGCGATATACTGCGATGTCAAGAATTGCGTTAAGCTACTTTTGGGATGAATATCACACGTTCTTGAGAATATCCCACCTGGAGTTTTATTCAAAATTAGGTTAGGTTGGTTAAGTGTTGAGGTGGTGCCTGTTTTTTAAAAAGGTTGATGGGGGGATCCATCAAACTACAGGCCTCATTGAGATATTACAGAAGTTGTGCTCAGGGCATCTGGTAGAGAGACTAAAAGTTTGGATCCAAGAAGGGAACAAGCTGTCACCACTTCAAGGTGGGTTTAGATCAAACACAAGTACTATGGATCAAATGATGAATTTATTTTAATTCTTTGGTAGTATGTGACTATGAAGAAAGAAGACATTATGTAGTATTTGGTGATCTGTGCGCAGCCTTTGACTTTTTCCCTGGAGAGAAATTGGGGATGGCCTTAAGGCGAATGGAAGTTCCCAAATACCTATTGCACACCATAATAAGACTCCACACAAATAACTATGCCTAAATAAGATGGAGCTAGAAGGCAAACTGACCAAACGTATTAGGGTGGACAGGGAAGTACATCAAGATTGTGTCTTGTCGCCTTCCCTGTTCACCCTGTATGTAAATGGGTTGAAGGAGTAATTGGATAATTGCATTGGTGACCCCCCCCCCATGATTGCTGGCTAGAAGATATCATCATTATTATTCACTGACAATAACTTTAGTTTCTAAATCCGCTATAGGGTTGTAGAATCTAATGAATCAATTTTCCTTTTCCTGTCGGGAATTTGGGTTGTAAATAAATGTAGTAAAAATAACATTCAGGGTGGCTTTGGAGACGAGAGAGATGGCTGCGTCTCTTGGGAGCTCCGTGTGAGAGTGAGACGCCGGAAGCCTTCGAGCTCCCATTTTTTGGTTGCGCGACCGCCGCAACCACAGCAGCTTCAACCGGAACATGTCCTGCCTTATTTGCAGCACTCGCGAGTACACGGGGTGAGCGAGTGTTATGTTTATTTTGCATTTACTGTCGTCTGCGGCTCGTGGCTGAATCGCAGCCGCCATTATTTATCTCGCTGAATCCCGTGTCTCCCGCTTGACATCCTGACATAGTATATTGTCCTGCTAACATGCTAATTAGCAGATAAATCAACACTTCTTCACAATTTACCTGCCATTAAGTCATTACCTGGAGTTTTGCCTATATTGTTGGACTTTATTTGCTTCTTCAGCCTGCCTCAGAGGTCTCATCATATTTTTTGCCTGCCCTTTTAGGTCCTACTGTTTTTCTCTCAGCACTTTCTTCCTCACAAACCTCCAATGGCTACTCCACGCACTAACCGAAATAACGCTCAACGCATTAACACTAATTGTGCGTCACTGGAGGACAACAACCCTTTTAGTGTGCTACAAGATAATTTGGAATAAGCTACTGATGACCCTGTTGGACCAAAAGGACTTTCGCCCTCTACTACTTTGCGTTCAAGTTCCAAGGTTAACTCCAAAATACCTTCTGCAACTACTCCTACAGCAGGCAAACGAGTAAAGACACACTCTCCTTCTCCTCCCAGCTCTTCCTCAATCTCTATGGAACTTTTGCTTGAGGAAATTCGCTCGCTTAAAACTTATATGGCAGAAACAAATATTCAACATGAAAACCTTGAGGATAATTGGTCCCATACTGAACAGAAAGTTGGAAATCTTGAACGACGAATTGCTTCAGTTCAAATAGTCGCTGACCAAGTTCCTGGAATACACAGAGAAATACAACATCTCAAGCAGCAGATTGAAAATTTGGAAAACCGCATTAGGCGTAATAACCTAAGCATTTATGGCCTTGCGCAAGATCTCGAAGGGTCTAATCCTATATCCTTCTTTCAATCCTTTCTTCCTAATCTTCTTGATCTTCCAGATTCCCCTGCATTGAAATATTCAGTGAGCTCATCGACTGGGTCAGATCTCTTGCTCTTCATCTTCTTCTTCCTCCTCAACGAAACCTAGAGGTGTCATCCAGTACTTTCTAGAATATACCGATCTACTTAAAGTCATCCAAGCTGCCAAACAGAAAAGGAAAATCATTTGGAAGGGCTCTGTCAGGATTCGCCCCTTCCCGACCCCGTGGAACACTCTGGGGACTCACCCTTTGTAAAACCCTCTGCTTGTTTTCAGTTCCTGGACATGAAGGGTACTGTTAGCGATCCAGGAACATCTGATATCCCGGGCTTCTGGCCGAAGCCAGCCTGCAGCAAAACCCCGTTCCTGAAAACGAAGCGGGAAAGGATTCGTCCGCTTTAAAAAAGTGGAGCCTCAACCAGGAAGGCGAGGAGAACCGCGAGGATGCTGCCGCTGAGACGACCCTTAGAGAGGCGGAACTGGAGGAAAGAAGGACGGCTGCTGCGGAACCTACTTCCGACTTCGGACCGAGTACCAAGGAGCCAGGAGGCTTTCCCCGCTCAGCGCCCAGCCGCGGACCAGGAGGTTTGTGGCTACAACAGGTGCGTGATTGGCTCCGGGGGTCAGGGCGACGGGCGGTTGACTCCTCCCTGGGTGGCCACTAAACCGGGCGGGATCCGTGCCCTTACATAGCGGGTCAACCCCGATCCTGGTGCTGGTTTCCCCTTGCCCTCACGGTCCGGCCGCACTGGTGCTCCCTCACTTCCCCATCCTCCAAAAACAAGAAGTAGCCTGATATTAAGGCTGTGTTTTCTTTTCTTTTTCCTTTCTTCCCGCATATCGCTGATCGGAGAGTCCGTAAGAGACAACGCGACCCCAGCAGAAGCGAAGAGCTAATTCCCTGAAAACGTACAAGAGCGCCATCCATTGGATTTTCTTCTTTTTTTTGTGTATACATTCCGGGACTTGCTTAAAAACTTAAATAAACCACCCCTGTAAACAACTCTCTGCCTCAAGCATTCGCTTACCCCACAACAGGCTCTAACCTTTTCTTTGCCCAGGACTACGCTAAAGTTACTGCAGACCGTCGAAAACAATTTCTAGACATGAGACCTGCTCTACGTTCCCTGAATGCTCGATATGGCTTATTCCATCCCTGCCTCTTCAAGGTGACTTATAATAATAAAACAACAACTTATGAAGATCCTGCACTACTTCAACGCTTCTTGAATACCTGCAGAGATGAATCCATGGACGTTTCTCGACCATAATTCTCCTGATCATTCTATTGTTGTCTGCCGTTATTCGTATACAACAGCTTTCCCATCGTTTTTTATTCTGTTGTGAATCCCTCTGTTGATATTTTCTTTTTCCTTTCCTCAGGTGCGGTTCTGTGGTCCCTTGATTTTATGTTCTTTTCGTTTTCTTCCTGGAAGTCGCTCCCTGCTTCGCCTCCTCCTGGAGTCTCCCGTCCGACATGCTAACTCCCTTATGTGGCTTTACCATCCCCACTCTTATTGTCTTTTTGTGGTATGTCTTTTTGAGCATTTTCTTTACCAGCAATTGTTTGAATTATATTGTTTTTATATTCCTCGTTTTCTTCCTTCCTTCTTCCTTTTTTCTCTTTCTTTTTCTTCCTTCCCTTTTCCTACTTCTCTTCCATTTTCATCCTCATACTCTATGATAGCTCTCTCATTACTTTCTCTTTCTTCATTTCAAATCTCAGACTCTATTTTATTCTCTGTTTATATATTTTTTATTTTCTCAGTTTTCAATACTTATTTAGAATTTTTTACTGTTTGCAAAACAACTGTTCATGTTAAAGTTCATTGGTTACTTTCAGGGTTATTACATGGAACGTAAAGGGAGTAAATAATCCTATAAAAAGACAACGGGTATTAACTCACCTAGCCAGATTGAATACCAATATTGCATTGATTCAAGAAACCCATCTATCTGATGTTGAAGCGTCTAAACTGAAACGCTGTTGGGTGGGTAATGTTTTTTCTTCCCCAGCTTTAGGTAAGAAGAATGGAGTATCAATTCTCTGTCATAAGAAATATCAGTCTTCAGTTATTCATCAAGAATCAGACTCAGAGGGTCGTTGGATAGTTGTTAAACTCCTTGTTAGTCAGATACCTTTAGTTCTTTTTAGTGTTTATGCACCAGTTCAGATTGACAATGTATTTTGGACCCATATATCTGATAAACATCTTCAGTTTGATGATGAGTATATTATTTTTGGCGGTGACTGTAATCAAGTTCTGGACCCCATATTAGACAGGCACTCTTCTGTTAAATTCTCAAAAACCAAGATGCACTCACAATTTACGGCCACCATATGCCGTAAAGCTTTAGTTGACATTTGGAGACTTTATAATCCAGATATTCGAGAATATAGTTTTTATTCCCCTCAACATAACTCACAATCCCGAATTGACTACCTCTTTTTAAGTAAATCCCTATCTCAACAGGTTTCCCATTCCGAAATCAGCTCTATTTTAATATCAGATCATGCCCCAGTATCTGTTGATTTTGAGTTACTTCCTTATACTCCTCATGCTGGTAGATGGCGCTTTAATAATACTTTAATATCTGATCCTAATTTTTCAAGCCAATTCACTTCCTTCGCTTCTGAGTTCTTTTTTTTAAACTCTACTCCACACTCTACTCCTGTAATGATCTGGGATTCTTTCAAAGCTGCTGCCAGGGGTTTTATTATAAGTTTTGTCTCACAGAAAAAGAAATCCTCTGAAGCCCAAAATTCCTATTTACTTGCCAAAATTAAACAGCTTGAATATATTTACTATCGCTCAAATTCTGAATCTTCGTTAAAAAATCTTATTGACGCAAAATTTACTTTTAATAAAATATCTATTGAAGCTGCATCCTCCTATCTTTTGAAAAGTAGTACTTGCTCTTATGGGGGCCACAATAAAATGGGAAAATGACTAGCTAATTATTTGAAAATAAGACGTGAACGAATTAAAATAGAAGAGTTTGTTTCCTTCTACAGGAATCTATACACCCCTGAACATCAACCATCCAACCATCCTTAAGTAATATATCTTCTTATTTACAATCTAGTGAACCTCCTCTCTCTCACAATAATGATTTCGCTTCTTTAGAAACCGAAATCACCTTGCCCGAAATTACGCATGCAGTTTCCATATTAAAAAGAGGAAAAGCTCCAGGCCCAGACGGTTTTACTATCGAATTTTATTCGCTCCTTGCTAATCTGCTTCTCCCAAACCTCTTATTACTTTTTAACTCGTTTATTACTACTGGCTCTTCATCTGGAACTTTTCAAGAGGCTATGATATGTCTAATACCCCTCTCTTTGCAAAAATCACCCTCCAATTTCCTTAGTTAACTTTGACTACAAAATCTTTGCAAACATTCTTGCCCTCCGTATTGATCCTATTTTGCCTGACCTCATTATCCCTGAACAGTCAAGATTTGTAAAAGGTCGTCTGTCTTCTGATAATTCCAGAGTCTTTTTTTAACATTCTTAGTAAAGCGTACTCTCTTGATTATCCCACTGCGGCCATAGCATTAGATGCTGAAAAAGCTTTCAATAGGATTGGATGGGACTTTATGTTTCAGGCTCTAAAATGGATAGGGTTTCCTCCAAAATGAATATGCCTTATTTCTGTATTATATTCAGTGCCTAGAGCTTCTATTTTTGTTAATGGAAAAACCTCAGACTATTTTCCTCTTTTTAGAGGGGTACGTTAAGGTTGCCCTTTGTCTCCTCTCTTATTTATAGTAGCACCGGAACCCTTCTTAACCAAAATTAGACAAGATACTCAATTTACTGGTTTTCAACTTGACACCTCTTATGTCAAAATGTCTATTTATGCTGATGACATTCTTTTATATTGCTCTAACCCATCCTCATCCATTCCTTCTTTTCCTTCTCAAGTTGATGGTTTCTCTCAACCTTCCGGTTATCGTCTTAATTCGGATAAATGTGAAATCCTTCCCCTCAAAGTACTTTGTCTCAAACAAGACTTCAATTCTAAAGGATTTTCTTGGCAATCTTCTAAGACAAAATATTTAGGCTTATGGTTTTCCTCAAACATCCCAGATACACTAAAGCTAAATTTTTACTCCATTCTTAAAACTCTAACTGACTCCATTGATCGTTGGCACCCTCTTTTTCTTTCTTGATGGGGTCGTCTGGATTCCATCAAGATGATGCTATCTCCTTTAATTTTATCCATTCTTTCTATGATACCTGTGAATATTCCTGGATCTTATTTTAAGAAAATCGATTCTCTTCTAACGAAATTCCTCTGGAAAAACAAATCTCCCCGGATAGCCTTATCAGCTTTGAAAGCTGACAAAACTTCTGGTGGCCTTAAGTTTCTGGACTGCAAGTCATGTCATTATGCTTTTTCTTTAAAACGATACTCTTGTTGGCTCTCTTCTGATCAATGTATTCATCCTCCTATTTGGTTATCTCTAGAAAAGTCCTTTATCTCTCCTTTTGACTTTAAAGAATTTCTTGCTTTTACCAATAATATCTCCTCTTTTCGTCACCCGATCATTTCTCATACACGTAAAATTCTCTCCTCTCTTTTACCCCCTCATATCCTTCTTCTTCCTCGCTAGATCAACAGCCCATTTGGCATAATAAATTATTAAGAATTAAAAATCGCACATTCTGTTGGAAATCTTGGAGACTCAAGGGATTATTTTGGATTTAGCAACTTTTATTTAATAATGTTCCTTTATCCTTCTCGGATCTTCAAATACAATTTTCTTTACCATCCTCTTGTAAAGCTCAATATGATCTACTATTTTTCTCTCTTTCTCAGGTATCTTCTTTCTTTAACGTCGACCCCCTCTCTTTCCCCCAGATGTTCCACTCTCTTTCCCTTATTATCTACTTCTCCTTCAGGCTCTTCTCTATATAAGTGTTTATCTTTCTCCTCTAATAGGAACAAATCGAAAGCTGAATTGGCTTGGGAAAAAGATTTAACAAATTGCTGGCCAATACCTCTTTGGGATAAGTTGTGGCTCAAAATTCACAAAAGCTCTAGAGCAGCTAATACTTCTCAAACCCAATGTCATTGGTAACAGTATTCCCAAGCGACCAAGTATCACGTACAGGAAGGGGAAGAACATTAGGGACATGTTGGTACGCAGTGATGTGACAAAGTACCCTGACAAACACACACATGGACTTCAGGGATTTTTTCCCTGTGGCCATTGTAAAGCGTGTAAACAGAGCACATTCCTCAAAACGACCACATACAATGGAGTTGATAAGGAGATAGAGCAATTTCTAACATGCAGCACTACATTTGCCATTTATGTGATTGTTTGTCCTTGCAACAAGTGGTATATAGGAAGCACTACCCTCCAAGCCAAAAAACGGGTACTTGAGCACAGTAGAGCCATAACACACAGAGACGAAAAATATCCTGTCGCACGCCACTACAGGGACCACCATTTCTCTGATTCCACCCTACTTAGATACTTCATCTTGGAACAAGTCCTCAGTAATCCAAGGGGAGGAGATAGGGTACTGAGGCTGAGACAAAGGGAATCCAAATACATTGTTGATTTTCAAAGCAAGGACCCTGGCGGTCTCAACCAGGACGAAGAATTAGCCGTACACCTCAGAGAGTGACAATTGGTACACTGTCGCCAGCCTATCTGCATTTGATATGTGTGATGTACTATTAGTTACATTATGTTTTTTTCTGTGTAACCAGTATACATTTCTTCCCTTCCTCCTTTCTTCCAATTTTAGAACATGTACTAGAACTGTTAAGATGCAGATTCTTTTGCATCTGTTTTTAACCATGCTTTTTCATTTGATTTTGTTCATTTCTTTCTAGGAGGAGAGGCAGGGGCCCCAACACTGACACTCACTCTGCACGGGCAGTTTTCTCCCTCTTTCCCCCTTCACTTCACCGAGGTCATCACCAGTTCTGGATATTTGGGCGTGTGAAAGACTTGGTCCTTCTCCTGGTCAATACGGTTAGCCCCACTTGGGGAACACATACTAAATAACCCCCCCCTTTTTGCTGATTGTTGTCCATCAATATACCTGTTGACATATGATATCCCGCACATATGGGTTAGATCTCTGCCTCTGACTACCGTTCAATTGTAGTTACATGGGGTGGTTTGTACAAACATGTCATAGGCACTTGCCAGGTATCTTAACATTATGCCTCATACCAGCCAGTACTTACTTTTCACAAGATTTTGTGGTCAATTTGATTGCCATGGCTCATTTGGACAACATGTATATGAAAACATTCATGTTCGAGATGGTTATTTAACCACTCCAAGATGGCTGCTGCATTGGGCTGGTTTTCTGCTACCATGATTTTTTGGTCCATTGTTTGTATTCACAGCCCTCTAACTTTATTTAGTTTGTTATCACTGTAGCACTGTTATTCACGTGAGCAAGGCTTGTTAGTCGAAACGCGTTGTGAATAAACACCCGTTTGTTCTGCCATCTGTGTTGAACTATTCTGTTCCTGAGAGCGCACGACATCTGAACATTTGGAACATTTAATTTCCGGCGTGCTCCGCCGGCGTGTGCGCCAGCTCTCTCGGGTCCCAGCAATCGGAAGGAGCGTTGTTTTGGAGGTTATATATATATATATATATATATATATATATATATATATATATATATATATATGTATATATATATATATATATATATATATATATATATATTCACTGAAAAAACCATAGGTTTCACACACGTTATAGTTAGGAATTAGCATTTAAAAAACCTTAGAAATTCAGTGAAAAAACCATAGGTTTCACACATGTTATAGTTAGCTGGACATTTTACTCGTAAAAAACCAATGAAATTGCCCCGTTATAGTTAGTTCAGCTAACTATAACTCGCGCGCCCGCAATGCACTGCTGATGACGTCACATATTACATCACTCATGACATGGTCAGTGACATCACTCATGACATCACTGATGACATCTCAAATGACATCACTGATGACATCACTGATGACATCATCCTTGTGATAGAGTGGCAGACCTCCTCTCACCTTAATATAAGCTTTGATACACACATTCAAAAATAGAGACTAAAAATTTCAAAACAATGGACATACCAATACCAGTTACAACAACCTCTTCAGTAATTCTAAGATCCATATACACATCCACTCATTCACCAACAGTCCTATACAGTCACTCATACATGTACTCACTCATCATATGTACTCATACACCTATACATCCTGTTACATAATGCCACTCATCCATAGAGTTACTCACACACATAGTCACTCATGCTAATAAAGAATCAAACATACATTCACCTGCATATACAGTTATACACACACCACCACACTTACTTCTACGGAAACTTACACATACTTAGTCTTTTAAACAATCACTTATAGAAACACATACTTATTCATACAGGAACTCTTTCAATCTCTCCCTCTCACATATACTCACATATATACACCAATAGTCACATATACTAGTTTAAAACATATGTAGTTACTCCTGAAGACACTATTGAGACAGTCTTTCACTCACTAACACACCCATACACACACTCATCCACCCATACAGTCCTGCACACATGCTGTCTTCAACACATACAAACAGTGAGTCACTCATTCATGCACCTATGCACTACGTAATACCCCCCACCGAACCATACAGACACTCAGACTGATACTCAAAAAAACAACTAATAACCTATATAGACACCCATGTAGCTACTCACCAACCCATGCAGCCACTTATACACAAAGTGAGAGATACACTTAATCAGTCAGTTACACAATCAATTTTTCAAAAACAAATCATCCATTTAGACACTTATATACCCATTTATTCTTCCATCGACGTTGAGATATACATATATAAAACATATTTAATTTTCAGAAAAACACACATTCACTGGATGATGTCATCAGTGATGTCATCAGTGATGTCATTTGAGATGTCATCAGTGATGTCATGAGTGATGTCACTGACCATGTCATGAGTGATGTAATATGTGACGTCATCAGCAGTGCATTGCGGGCGCGCGAGTTATAGTTAGCTGAACTAACTATAACGGGGCAATTTCATTGGTTTTTTACGAGTAAAATGTCCAGCTAACTATAACATGTGTGAAACCTATGGTTTTTTCACTGAATTTCTAAGGTTTTTTAAATGCTAATTCCTAACTATAACATGTGTGAAACCTATGGTTTTTTCAGTGAATTTGCAAGGTTTTTTAAATGCTAATTTTTTTTTTTATTCTTCATTTTTTTCAAACATATTTTTAATTTAATTTTCTTACCTTTTATAAAGACTATGCTTAAATTTTTAAAATCCTTAAATATTTTTTTTATATATATTTTTTAAAATAAACATGTAAAATTTATTTCCAGATTTTTTTTTTTTTTTTTTTTTTTTTTTTATAGTACGCGTACCGTAAGCTCACGGTAAGCGTACGGTTTACGCAACGTCCGTAATCTATCTACGCTGCTTGCGTATAGTTACGTACTTTGCGTAGCCGCGCGTACTGCGCGTGGGACGCGTGCGCGCTTACGCCACACGCGCACGTTACGCGGAAGTGCCGGGGAGTGACTGTTATGCGCATGCGCGGAAGCGCGTGTCTTTTTTACGCGCACGCGTACTTTTTGCCGTAAGCGTACCGTAAGCGTACCGTAAGCGTACGGTAGGTCATGTGATCTTGAAACACAACTTTTGATTGGTTGAAACTACTTTCAGTTCTAGAACTCTCCTACACCACACCCATTCCCCTCATTTCTGCTTGTGATCCCTTGGGAGAAGGAGCTGGTTTGTCTTTGGGATACGATGGCAGAACAGCAGAGCTCTTCTGAGAGTGAGGCTAGCACCAGCAGCACTGTCTTGAGGCAGAGATCGAGGAAACAAAAGCCTTCTTATGTTTGGGATTATTTTACTTTTCCAGAAGGCCAGCAAAAGGTGAATGCACCCTTAGTTACTTGCAAGCTGTGTAAGCGTGTACTTTCTAGAGGTAATCCTAACAGGAAGTATTCCTTTGGGAATCACACCATGAAGAGACACCTCCAGGATGTACACAGAAGGACACATGGTCATCTTTTTGGAGGTAACTCTTCAGAAAGACGAGCCAGTACATCCACAGCAGCTCAGCCTGGACCATCACCTGCAGGGCTGACTCCTTCTTCTGCAGGTCAGGTGAGCCCTTCATCTGTGGGGGGAGAATCTCCTTTTGCTGGCCCTCTGGAAATGAACCTTCGATTTCGGAAGGTTGATATTCATTGCACATTTTGTAAAGGTCTAATTTGTCATAGGGAGACCAGTGTTTCCCTAGTGAACAACAAAATAGATCAGCACATTTGTAGCTATGAATGATTTTCCCATGCTTCCTTTCCTCTGTCCCTGCATGAACACAACGGTTCTTTTAAGAGCCAACCTTATCTTTCATCTTTTTTTTACATGTTTTTAAAAACTTTTTTTTTTTTTTTTTTACCGTACGCGTACGGTAAGCGTACCTTTTTTTTTATTTTTTAAAAAAAACACTAAAAATCATTTATCACATTACAAGGTCCTTGAGAGACTACAATTATTATTATTGACTTACCATACTCACTCAAAAAAATATTTATTCATTTGTTTTTTTAAAAAATAGTTTTTAAAATGGTTGTAGTTTCCGAAAATTTTCTATATCGATCTGAAAATAAAGAAAAAAGTATTAATATTTTTAAACCATTTTATAATACAGTACACATATTTACATTTTTTACCAAAAAATATTTTTGCCTTATTTTTGCTGTTTTCAGAATATATTGCATTTCACTATAAATTGTGAAAGCAATTGCATTCATCATTTTACAGCGGGCAAAAAAAATTAACAATCTCAAAGATTGTATTAAAAAAGCCCAGAATCTCTTCTTACTTAAACTTATCATTACAGAAATGCATATTATTCTAAAAAAATATCATCTAAAAACAATACTTTTTTCTTTAAAATACCGTCTGATATGTTTGTTTGAGAAGTATAATCACAATATTATATCTCAAATAACTCCAAAATACATCTGATTTTATTTCCTTTAGGCCAAATAGTATTTTTTTTTTTTTCCTGGAATAAATTTCCAAGGGAAATCCATTAAAATTCTAAAGTTTAATCTGTCCAGATCTCACCGATTCTCTGTAACATTTTGGTTCACGAAAATTTTTTGAATAATTTATTTAGTCCACAATAGAATTGCTTACTTTTCCACATGGCCAAATAGTAATTTTTTAAATCATTTTTGAAAAAATTTCCAATGGCAGTTCAATAGCATTCCAAAATTTAAAATGTGCAGAAGTTACCGATTATCTCTAAATTATTGGTTTTTCAAAATTGCTTTAAAAATTAAAAAAGTCCACATTACAATTGGTTATCTTTCCTTTAGGCCAAATGATAATTTTAAAAATATTTTTTCTACAAAATTGCAATGGTAATCCAGTAAAATGGTAAAATTATTTTGTCCAGATCTTGCCAAGTCTCTCTAAAATTTAGGTTTCAAGAAGATTAGATAGGAATTTGCTAAATCAAAAGGCAAACGTTGTTTGAAAATCAATTGGGAATCATTACACAGTGTCCAGCCTTTTTCACATTTTAGATAAACTGTGTAATGTCCAGAAGTAACAGTAGGTCCATCATGGAAAATTATTGCAACAGTTACAAAAGTTTTTCCTGAAATTGATAATTGCTGTCCTGTAAACTTCTTTATTAAAGTATCCAATTTTGATCCATCAGCTCTACATCGTTGCATCATTAAAATTACATACTGTCCGTATTCCCTTAAAATTAATGTTGATAACATGTCAGAATTACACTCACCACATTTCATGCTATGATTAGCATCTTTAACTAATTTTGCAAAAGTGACTGTTTTACTCTCTGGCAATGTCAAATAAATAAACCTTTCATTATCAACAATAGAGCCACATATATTATAACAATTATCACAACTATGTTCCCATTTATAAGAGAGACCAAAAAAAATGTCAATGGGAACTCCTTCTTCTTCCACTACCTGAAGAAAATACATCAAAAATTCGTGTGCATCTTGCTGTTCATTTTGCGAAAACTGTGTTCGTCCTGAACATACATCTAAAAGTTTTCTAATGTCAGTAGCACTTTCTATTTGAGTTTTATCTTTACTCAGCTTTTGAAAAAGGAGACTCAGCTCTGAACAGAATCTTTTTCCCTGATTTACTATTATCTGCTCTTGCAAACTTTCCAGATAAAATGCAACATTCAGCACTACATTTGCGTAGCAGTTGACACCAGAGCTATTTTCAAAATGACATCCTACAACCTGTTCTTCATTTTCCTTTTTCTTTTTGCTTGCAATTACATCACTCTTCTTTTTTTTCCTCCTCTCTACATCTTCATTACAGATATTCTCATTTCTCCTTTTACGAGAAACTACACGTTTCTCCAACACAGGATACTGACCTAAATGAGGAGCATAGCTTCTTCTTAATCTATTATACTCCTTTACACAGTTTGTATCAGCACTAACTTTTGAGTCATCAAAGTCTATCATGAATAAACCAGATAATGTTTTCACTCGTGACAAAGCTACATATGCCATACCTTCTTTGAACACAGTTGAACCAATGTTCACAAAAGCACAATCTACAGTCAATCCTTGAGACTTGTGAATAGTTACAGCATATGCTAGAGAAAACGGAAACTGCTTTCTACGTACATACAAGTCTTTCACAAGCATGAAACGAACTGAACAACGACAAATATCTTTAACTTCTTCTATCTGATCAAATTTTATTTTTAAACATTCAACTCCTTCTTTTTTCTGATAGTTAATAAAACCCACAACTCTTCCCATCGCTCCATTAACTAAACCTTTTTCAACATCCAAATTTCTTCTTAAAAATACTCTACAGTTCATGCAAACATATAGATTTTTTTCTAATCCAGCTGTTTTGGAGATGTTCTTCTCTAGTGAGTCCAATTTATTTTTCATTTTGCCTGTTACTGTGACAGTAATTCTTCCATCCTCAATTTTGTCCACTGCTTCCAATTTCCTGATCTCTTCCTTTTCCAATTTCAAAAGCTCCTCATTGAATATTGAGCATTCACGTAGAGTTGGCATTAAGCAGATGACACTTTTGTTTTCTGCAATATTCTTGTATATTTTCTCTGCAACTATTTCTTCCTTTGGAAATAAATTATGTAGCAGCCGACTCTGTAATGCTTTTTTCCCAACTTCTGTGAGTATTCCAATCCTGATATCTTTCAGAATACTTCCATATTCTTCATCGTTTGCTTGCCTCATATTAGTTGTAAGTTCCTTGTACTCAAAGAAGGACCAAATATTTGTATTTCCAATGCTTCCCAATGACTTCTTCGTGTCTTCATGTGTCACAGTATTAAACACTGGTTGTCCTTTAACTGGAGTAAGTTGCAAAAGATCCCCAAAAACTATGACGTGTTTTCCACCAAATAACACGTCATAGTCTGTCTTCAAAATTTGCTGCATTCTTAAATGCACAAAGGCAAGCATTAAGTTTGATACCATGCTCACCTCATCAATAATGAGAACTTGCATCTTCTTCAATACTCTTGAAACTTCCAAGGATGCTTCTCCAGTTAGCTTGTTGAATTGTATTTTGTTCTCATGCTCCACTGGTAACATTAGCAAACGATGTAAGGTGATTCCTTTTATGTTATATGCTGCTAACCCAGTTGGAGCAGTAACCACACAACACAAAGTAGAATCCGTTTTTTGCTTTAGGTAGCTTCTGATGACTTTAATTAGGAAACTTTTTCCAGTGCCAGCTTGTCCGCTTACATACATCCTGATTGGATGAAATGATGTGCATGAGCACTCTTTTTTGATATGTAGAAATCCGTGATCAATTTTGTTTTTGATCTCTTCATAAATTTGTTGCTGCTCTTGATTCAGTTGTCTTTCCAAATTTTCTAAGTCTATAAATTCTTCTTGACCTTGATTCATAGCCGTTTCCACTTCATTCATGGCTATTGATGCTTCATTTTCAACGATTGGTTGTCCTAGGGGATCTTGACTGTGTGTTCCTGAACTTTGGCTGTCCTGAGAACTGTCTCTAGCTATTTCTGCTGCAATTGTAGTTTCCTGTTCAATTTCTTCATTTAACATTTGCAGATAAGTTGAGAATGTACTGCATTGTATGCTGTCTTTGCAAGCATTAAAAGAATCTTCATAGCTCTGGAATTCTCCCAGTAGTTCATCCTCTGTACGCCATGGTTTAAACAACTGTAAAAGAGCCAAGTAGTAAAATTCTTTCTTGTCGGTAGTGTCGCAACTCAGCTTCCGGTGATTTATCAAACTTCCTTTGGTTTGCTTCACCAAACATCCTT
The DNA here is from genome assembly GCF_964204655.1 of Triturus cristatus. Taxonomy (NCBI): domain Eukaryota; kingdom Metazoa; phylum Chordata; class Amphibia; order Caudata; family Salamandridae; genus Triturus; species Triturus cristatus. The sequence continues at coordinate 1,040,077,847 of NC_140591.1, read as the reverse complement.
CTTCACCAACAACTTTATATTTTCCACTGTTGATGTCTTCTGCAGCTTTCCGTGAATAAATGTAGTTCTGTAACACTTCATAGAGACACATGTTCTCCAGATGATGACTTCTCTTGGGATAATATGTGTCCAACATGTTTGTTTTCAATATATCTGTACTTTCTGGGTCATTCTCAGCCAAATATTCAATTTCTCCAACAGATTTCAGTACCCGATTTCTCATTGCTGCAAGGCCTAAACTTGCCCAAATTATTCTTCTTGACTTCGAGTAGAGACTTGCAGAAGATAACCTATCTGAACATTCGTAGGATCCAATTTCTCGATGCGATAACATCTTCAAACTGAAACTGTACAGCTTCTTACTGACAGTCTTCTCGTGAGAAATCTCTTCCCACATTTCCTTCAATTCTGTTTTTTCTGATTTCGTAATGTAAGACGTTACATATCGAGCAACAGCAATGGAATTGTCAGCAACATACTGTATATCCATGTTAGCGTTCCACATGGATAAAATGACTGGGTTGTAGTCATTTATATTTTTAGATTCTTCTTTTCTTTTAAGGTTGTAGGTATTCTTAGGTGATTTTCTTGTGATAGTATGTCTCACAGCTGACATAAAACTGTTGACTCTTCCATTTGAAAGAACAGGTCTAGGAAATCCAAATCGACATTTAGTGTAGTATTTTTCTTTGCTCTTGTATTTCCGTCGACAGTATTTTCCACACCGATGACTTTGGAAACGTAGAACTTGCTCCTTTAACTTGTTCTCTTCTGTGCTTTTTGGTATAGCACATGTTGCATATTCTTCAATGTAAGATAACACTGCTTCATCAGTATCTGTTCCAAACTTTGGGGCATCCTTGATCCACAGCAGCATATGAATATGAGGAGCACCTCTTGCCTGGTACTCTTTTCTCCAAAAGAAATCCACTACTTCTCCAAGGGGTGGATTTTTTTTATTGCAGATGAAGGACATCATAGCCTCAAATCTATGATTGAAATATCTGCAAACATTAACCGGATCCAATGAGCACAGTTCTCCTGCTGTCTTGTATTCGATGTTTTTAATGTTTGAATTGGCCTCTCGTAGAAAATCCAGTAAATCATCCCAAGCGTACTCGGCACAGCTTAGGGTAAGGAACCATGTTGGTGTTCCTAAATTGCGTAACATGCATTTTAGTTCACCATGGCGTCGGTACCAATATTCATTTGTCCCACGCTGACAAGCCATCAGATTGATCAGTTGTGTTTCCAAATGATCATCTCGGTGCTGCACTTTCTCCATAAAATCCTTAGCAGACACATTTTGTAAATGTACTCCACTTTTTAAAATGTGATTTACTGCATAAGACAGTGCAGACAAGTCGCTTTCAAATAAAAGATGGAACAAATAAGGAATACTTTGTCGAAATCTGGGATCTTCAGCATATAGTCTTGTAGTTCGATACTCTGAAGCTGGAATCTGTTCTGGACGTTCATCGTATCGTCCTCCTTTTCCTTTAGGAAACAGCTGGGGAAAACATCGAGCTTCCAAGCTCTCCTCCCATACACTCACGGGATTTCCTTTTGCTTTCTTCATCTGAAAGAGATCAATATTGTCTCCCATAACTTCTTTCGAATGGAGAGGATGTATGCTAAAATGTTCATAAATTTCTTCTTCCTTTGACTTGTCCACTTTTTCAATTTGTCCAGTTGGTGTTTCTGTGTCTCCTTGTAAATCTTCTTCTTCTTCTTCTTCTTCTATATAAATTGATTCATACCATTTGTTATTTTTTTTCAAATACAAATTTGCTCTTTGTACTTTCCGCACATCTACCAGCTCCTGCCAAATCTTCTTATTCTTTGTAGGTACACCATTAACCAGAATAATTAATGGTTCAGTTTCCAAAGTATCCGCATCAATAGTTTCCATATTTTTTTTCAAATCCAAGGGCAAATACACCACTCTACCTTTTAAACCTCTCAGTAAATCTGAAGGAGGTAATTTACCAGTTTTGGGCTCCATACGTACTATGGTCTGGAACGGATGAACACATTGAATGAGTATAGACTCATATGTATTTAATTCAGAAAGTTCAGTAGGAATAGCATCCAATTCTAAATTATTATGTACAGCTCTGGTCGGCATTCTATTTTCCTCTAACTTGTTATAACAGTATTTACAAATACGCTGATCTTCACCCAATTCAAAACAATTTTCTAGAAATATATATGTGGCAAATTCCTTCCACTTATAATTATCTTCATTTTCACTCTTTCTGTAGAGATCAACATTCCTAGTTTGTTTTCTATAATGAGTTCTGCGGCAACAAATACAAGTAAAATTTGGTCTTTCATTAGAGACTATTGCAAATTTTGTTATATGATCATTAAATGTGTTACTTACAGAGGGTTCTACATTGTCTTCCACTTCTGCCTCATTTACTGTCTCCTTCTCTGCACTGTTTTGTTCTGGACCAAAGTAACAAAACTGAATTTCATCAACAACCTTCTCTACATCTGATACCGTTCCTCGGAACAGAGCCCTATTCAATTCATTTAACTTTATTGCTGGACTTTTGGCAAAATACAACCGTCTCACAAACTTTCTCATTTCAGTATGATGAACAGCCAGCATCCTAAAATGATGGAAAACACTATTGCACACTTTTCTAGATAGACAAGCAAGAGAATGACCCTGCAAACCAGTATTCTCTCTCACTCTGCATGGATCCAGACTTTGAAGCACCTTAATCTTTTGTTTTACACTTTTTTTACTATATTCTCTTAGAAACTCTCGAAATCTGTCAATAGATTCTTGACGCACAGTGCAAATACTACTACAATTCCAAGTGTACACTGGGGCTTTAGGACGTCTCCCCATTGCCTCATCTGCCATCACTTGTACCTCATCTCTTGGAACCATTATCTCCTTCTCCATTATGCAACCATTTTTTACTTCGTATGAACGACCTCTGGTGTCAACTGCATGCAGTAAACTATTACTTTGAAAATAGCTCTCTTCATTAAAAAAAGGTTCACTACTTGAACTATGCATCCACTTTCCTAAAAACACTTTACAAAAGTTTGTTCTGTTCACTACTCTTTTGCTTTTGCTTTGTGATTTCAGTACATTAACCATTTTATCTAATGTACGCATCCTATTCAAAATTAATATGAATAGTTTCCTTTTTAATTCTAATGCTTTTGCTGCAATGGCTTCAATTTCTTTTTTTCTCTTGTAATATTTAGCCTTTTGCTTATATTTCTTTATATCCTTTATCAAATTGGACATAACTCTTCTCTGAAACATTTTTCTATGTATCTCTTTAAATGCTGTTTTTCTGTTTATGTTAAACTTTTCAATTGCAGAAGGTATATTTGCATTAACTAAATTCTCAATTTTTTGCTGTTCTCTATGTTTTGTTACATTTTTCCGAGAACAGACATTTTGTACATTTTTCTTTGTTTTGAATATTTTGTTTAGAAATTGTTTTTTTTGCTTACCAGAAGATTTTTTCTTTTTCCCAACATCAGCATCTTCTACTAACTTTGGTCCTCCAGTTGTCTTCAAATATAGTTTTTTTTTTAGCGTTTTTTGAACTCGAGATTTTGTAGGCATCTTAAATTTTGTTCACTGTTCTTCAGCAATACCTGAAAAAAACTATAAAAAAAATCTGTTATTGTATTTAAATATATTACTACATTTCTTTTCACAATAGTCACAAAACGAAATTTCTTTGCCAATTTGAATGCACACAAACTGCTCTTTTTTTTGGGCAAGTGAAAATCTCTTTTACAAACTGTCACATTATGAAACCACTTTTCAGATTTTTTAAAAAGCCCATGTCCACAGTGCTACACTCCACCAAGGGCAACCAGCCTTAGTGATGCTGAATGTATTTGCATTACAGACTTAAACCTGAAAACCCCACTGGCTTGTAAATACTGTGCATGACTATACACGGCAAGGACATGGGTGTGTGCTAAGCCTCTGCTTCTTCCGCCAATAATTCGCTCCCCCTTTCCATCTAATGCAACTGTGAAATCACCAGAGCAAGACGCAATAAATCTCTGCCTATAATTCTTCTATGCACACAGAGTCATGTTTTCACATTAGTCCCAAAACGAAATTTCTTTGCCAATTTGAAAGCACACTTACTGCTCTTTTTTTTTTCGGGCCAAGTGAAAATCTCTTTTTACAATTTGAAATCACTTTTACAGACTGACACATTATGAAACCACTATTTTTGATTTATTTAATTGCACGTGTCCAAGCTGTTTTTTTTTCAGACCACCACCATGTGCATTCTCTGTGACTGCCTACACTCCACCAAGGGCAACCAGCCTTAGTGATGCTGAATGTATTTGCATTACAGACTTAAACCTGAAAACCCCACTGGCTTGTAAATACTGTGCATGACTATACACGGCAAGGACATGGGTGTGTGCTAAGCCTCTGCTTCTTCCCCCAATAATTCGCTCCCCCTTTCCATCTAATGCAACTGTGAAATCACCAGAGCAAGACGCAATAAATCTCTGCCTATAATTCTTCTATGCACACAGAGTCATGTTTTCACATTAGTGCCAAAACGAAATTTCTTTGCCAATTTGAAAGCACACTTACTGCTCTTTTTTTTTCGGGCCAAGTGAAAATCTCTTTTTACAATTTGAAATCACTTTTACAGACTGACACATTATGAAACCACTATTTTTGATTTATTTAATTGCACGTGTCCAAGCTGTTTTTTTTTCAGACCACCACCATGTGCATTCTCTGTGACTGCCTACACTCCACCAAGGGCAACCAGCCTTAGTGATGCTGAATGTATTTGCATTACAGACTTAAACCTGAAAACCCCACTGGCTTGTAAATACTGTGCATGACTATACACGGCAAGGACATGGGTGTGTGCTAAGCCTCTGCTTCTTCCCCCAATAATTCGCTCCCCCTTTCCATCTAATGCAACTGTGAAATCACCAGAGCAAGACGCAATAAATCTCTGCCTATAATTCTTCTATGCACACAGAGTCATGTTTTCACATTAGTCCCAAAACGAAATTTCTTTGCCAATTTGAAAGCACACTTACTGCTCTTTTTTTTTTCGGGCCAAGTGAAAATCTCTTTTTACAATTTGAAATCACTTTTACAGACTGACACATTATGAAACCACTATTTTTGATTTATTTAATTGCACGTGTCCAAGCTGTTTTTTTTTCAGACCACCACCATGTGCATTCTCTGTGACTGCCTACACTCCACCAAGGGCAACCAGCCTTAGTGATGCTGAATGTATTTGCATTACAGACTTAAACCTGAAAACCCCACTGGCTTGTAAATACTGTGCATGACTATACACGGCAAGGACATGGGTGTGTGCTAAGCCTCTGCTTCTTCCCCCAATAATTCGCTCCCCCTTTCCACCAAGGGCAACCAGCCTTAGTGATGCTGAATGTATTTGCATTACAGACTTAAACCTGAAAACCCCACTGGCTTGTAAATACTGTGCATGACTATACACGGCAAGGACATGGGTGTGTGCTAAGCCTCTGCTTCTTCCCCCAATAATTCGCTCCCCCTTTCCATCTAATGCAACTGTGAAATCACCAGAGCAAGACGCAATAAATCTCTGCCTATAATTCTTCTATGCACACAGAGTCATGTTTTCACATTAGTGCCAAAACGAAATTTCTTTGCCAATTTCAAAGCACACTTACTGCTCTTTTTTTTTCGGGCCAAGTGAAAATCTCTTTTTACAATTTGAAATCACTTTTACAGACTGACACATTATGAAACCACTATTTTTGATTTATTTAATTGCACGTGTCCAAGCTGTTTTTTTTTCAGACCACCACCATGTGCATTCTCTGTGACTGCCTACACTCCACCAAGGGCAACAAGCCTTAGTGATGCTGAATGTATTTGCATTACAGACTTAAACCTGAAAACCCCACTGGCTTGTAAATACTGTGCATGACTATACACGGCAAGGACATGGGTGTGTGCTAAGCCTCTGCTTCTTTCCCCAATAATTCGCTCCCCCTTTCCATCTAATGCAACTGTGAAATCACCAGAGCAAGACGCAATAAATCTCTGCCTATAATTCTTCTATGCACACAGAGTCATGTTTTCACATTAGTGCCAAAACGAAATTTCTTTGCCAATTTCAAAGCACACTTACTGCTCTTTTTTTTTCGGGCCAAGTGAAAATCTCTTTTTACAATTTGAAATCACTTTTACAGACTGACACATTATGAAACCACTATTTTTGATTTATTTAATTGCACGTGTCCAAGCTGTTTTTTTTTCAGACCACCACCATGTGCATTCTCTGTGACTGCCTACACTCCACCAAGGGCAACCAGCCTTAGTGATGCTGAATGTATTTGCATTACAGACTTAAACCTGAAAACCCCACTGGCTTGTAAATACTGTGCATGACTATACACGGCAAGGACATGGGTGTGTGCTAAGCCTCTGCTTCTTCCCCCAATAATTCGCTCCCCCTTTCCACCAAGGGCAACCAGCCTTAGTGATGCTGAATGTATTTGCATTACAGACTTAAACCTGAAAACCCCACTGGCTTGTAAATACTGTGCATGACTATACACGGCAAGGACATGGGTGTGTGCTAAGCCTCTGCTTCTTCCCCCAATAATTCGCTCCCCCTTTCCATCTAATGCAACTGTGAAATCACCAGAGCAAGACGCAATAAATCTCTGCCTATAATTCTTCTATGCACACAGAGTCATGTTTTCACATTAGTGCCAAAACGAAATTTCTTTGCCAATTTCAAAGCACACTTACTGCTCTTTTTTTTTCGGGCCAAGTGAAAATCTCTTTTTACAATTTGAAATCACTTTTACAGACTGACACATTATGAAACCACTATTTTTGATTTATTTAATTGCACGTGTCCAAGCTGTTTTTTTTTCAGACCACCACCATGTGCATTCTCTGTGACTGCCTACACTCCACCAAGGGCAACCAGCCTTAGTGATGCTGAATGTATTTGCATTACAGACTTAAACCTGAAAACCCCACTGGCTTGTAAATACTGTGCATGACTATACACGGCAAGGACATGGGTGTGTGCTAAGCCTCTGCTTCTTCCCCCAATAATTCGCTCCCCCTTTCCATCTAATGCTACTGTGAAATCACCAGAGCAAGACGCAATAAATCTCTGCCTATAATTCTTCTATGCCCACAGAGTCATGTTTTCACATTAGTCCCAAAACGAAATTTCTTTGCCAATTTGAAAGCACACTTACTGCTCTTTTTTTTTTTCGGGGCAAGTGTAAATCACTTTTACACACTGACACATTATGAAACCACCATGTGTAACTACAACAAAAACAATTCCCATTTCTATTATTCATTTCTTAAGTTACCACATACATCCCCTCTCAAACTGTAAACTCACCTTTAAAATTAGTTAGTTGTGAAAGAAATGTGACACTCAAACAGCAGATTATCAGAGCCAGGATCTCTGTTGTGTTCACCTCTCTCCTCTCAGCAGAACCAGATAATGGCAAACTTTCCCTCTATTTTTCCACACATATACATGTAAGTTTCAAATCTCAGTGCTTCCCCCTTTTTTTCAAATGTAATCACACATTTCTATTGGTTGAAAACCAACCCTTTTCCAAAAGTACCCTGCCCCCAACTTGACTTCTGCCTAGTACCCTTCCCCCTTCTTGACTTCTGCCTGCTACCATAGCAACAGCTCATGGAACACTACTGTGTGCAGTTAGGTCAGAAGTTCGACACACAATGTTTCAATTCCACAGAGCAAGAGTGCTTGACTTTTCAAACCTAACAGCAAATCCATAGTACTGTTCTTTGGTTACACATTTTTTTGTACCAATACAAAACACGCTTCTATTAATTTTCACATACAGCCTAGTTTTTATTCTGGAATGGTATGAAACAGCCAATCAGTTCTTTTTGTTTTAAAAAAATATGTATGCCTCCATTTCCAAACTGTCTTTCTTTTCATATTGCCATTCTACTGAAAGACACCTCCTGAGTGCATCCAGTTCTCCTTTGAAGATGTTCACAGTGTGGATTGTAGGGCACAGCTATGTCTTCTGGAGTGAAAAGTTTGCAGAGAAAACAGATATGGTGAGAGACCTTGCTTTGCCAAATGTAGACATTAAATGGATTGGTCAGAGAGGGTTAAAGTGGCACCAATTGATGCCATTGGTGAAATCCTTCATTCAAATCCAACACCCTGACCTCATAATAGTGCACTGTGGTGGCAATGACCTAGGCACTTTGACTGGGGTAGGTCTGGAAATGCTTATGAAGGACACCTTTGCACAACTGTTTACACTTTTCCCTAAAACTGCCTTTGTGTTTTCCAACATATGCCAAAGGCAAAAATGGAACTGGTCCAATCATTTCTGTCCGCAGATTGACAAAGCAAGAAAGCACGTCAACAAATCTGTTTCTGCTTTCCTCCGTGACTATGGTATGGGTGCCATTTACCACAACAACTTGCGTTATGACATGCAAGACATTTATAGAGGAGATGGTGTGCACTTCAATGATGAAGGGAACAGAGTCTTCCTCTTGAACCTTAGACTCTGCATCGGTACTTACTTGTAGGTACCACTAAAAAAATGACTTCATAAACACAACAGCTCTTTTTAGAGCTCCCTAATTTCTAAACTCTTAAATCTGCTTTTCATTTATTTATTTTTATTTTTTTTAACCGTACGCTTACCGTAAGCTTACCGTACGCGTACCCCGTGATTTTTTTTAAAATCAATAAATGTTTTTTTTGTACTTTTCTGTCCTTCTTTGACCCCCTTACAATTGTTAGGGGGTCTGTAACTCTCCTCATTGCCCCCTTTCCTTGTTTTCACTCTTTTTTTTCAGAGTGAAATACACAAAATGGCGGCCGCCGCTTCCTGGTTTCGGCCGATTCGAATGTTTACTAAGATCTAAGAGCCAATCAGAATCGCGCTCGCGCACGCCACCGTACGCTTACCGTAAGCGTACGGTAAGCGTACCGTAAGCGGGCTCAGATATATATATTGATTTAAAGGCTATTTTCTCAGAATCTACTGAACAGATTTACACCAAACCTACAAAAGGCACTTCCTTGACCTAGGGACTACCTCTCTGCCAAATTTTGAGTAATTCTGTTCAGCCGTTCGGGCTGTAGCTCGTTCTAAAGGTCCTAAGGAAAAATGCATGGGAAAAACGCGTTTTGGGACCCCCCTTTTATCTCAGCCCCCGCTTGAAGGATCCCCCCGAGACTTTCAGGGTAGGAGCGGAGCGTAGCGCCCCACCTATTTTGAGAAATTTGCGAGGATTCGTCGACCGGCGCCAAAGATATTCAAAATAGAATGTTGAGGTTTTCCTATGGAAACGTGGTCCTAACTATAACTACCTACTGGCGACCGCCAGTAGGTAATATATATATATATATATATATATATATATATATATATATATATCATGTTCCTCAAGATATATTCTGGATGTATTGTACTTGTTATAAGCTATTCTTCCTTTTATTCTTCCTTTTATCTTTTGTTATTGCTTAATAAACTTAAACTTAAAAAATCAGGACCTTCAACCCACATATGTACTTTAAAGGTAAGATTTGGTATGGGTGACATATTTGGAGAAGGTGAAACTATTTTATTATCTCATGGTCAGGTTCACTAATACTTTATCATGGTCCCCACAAATAAAAGCCCAGTGACACTACAGCATGTAGGGTGTACCACATTTAAAAGTCATGGAAATCTGCAGGGCAAAAGGCACTGTGGCAGCCTTGTACGGTGATGAATTATGGGGAGTGAATAACATAGGAGGCATTGAAATTATAGAGAACAGTTTTATGAGAACTGTTCTTTCCCTTTCTCATAATGCTCCCTTAACCCTTATTCGTTTAGATCTTGGTCTGAAAAATATATTGCACTGGGCTGCATTCAGGCCCCTGGCTTTTTGGGTCAATCTATGGACCAATGACTCTCTACTGTTTTTATTTGAATCAGTTGCTGAGATCATTGCATTAGACCCCAAAGGGAAAATACCCTGGTTCAAACATGTCACAAAGTGATTATACAGTCTGGGGATGCCTGAGCTATGGACTAACCCTGGAGTGATGTTGAAGAATTCTCTGTCCAGCCTAACGAAAAGGTAATTAGACTACATTAATAACCAGTGGTTATGCTCTGTCTGTGTTGGTGAGTTAACAAGCAGATTTCTGGACTTAAAAGATATAATGATCTGTGAGGATTTTCTCAATTGCATAGAACCACCTGAGACAATATCCCTGTAGCCAAAGCCCAGATATCACATTTTACGACTAAATGGGCTCTGTAGCAGATGGGTGGGAAGTTCTAGTTCCAAAAACTGTCTCTTTTGCTCAGATAATCCTGAATCTTTGGACCAGTGCTTAATTTGTAAAATTTGAAGTCCAGGTGCCCAAATGTCTGTCAGAGGCCACACCCACTTCCTCCGGCTCCACCCACTTCCCCTATTGGCTCCACCCATTCCATCAACTGGCTCTGCTGAAAGTCGGATGTAATACCCGATCTGAATTTCAGCAAGGGAGCCCTCCTCCAAGTAAGGTTTTGATAAAAGGTTCCCCTGTTCTGTAAAAATGTTGAAAAAGAGTAAATCAAAAGTGCATTTAAAACACAAAGCCCCTTACGACCATAAGAAATGACTCCAATAGTCCCACCTTGTGGTACATCAAATAGTGATTCGCAAAGTCAGAGATTTTTGCCCAAGCAATTCTGTACCTCAAATGCCAGAGTTTTTCAACACGTGTGGATGGAACTCTGTATACATAAATCTATTACTCAAGTGTGAATGTGGGAGTGTGAGGAATATTGAGAAAATCTACTTAAAAAGTGGGAGGAATAAATAAAAAAGTAAAACAAGGAGGTGCACTAGGAGGGCAGGTATCAAGAGATGAACAACATTAAAGTAAGCAAAAAAAGATGTATTGTGTTAGGGAGTGCTGTTAAGGTTGCAATGCACATTCAGGTGGGTGTAAACATTGACAAGATGAAATGCTTGAGGATGGGGACTAATCTATGATGTGTTTAAAAGGCAGGGGCTGTTGGGTCAGGATCAGGTTGTGAACAGGGGCAGGTGCGTTGAAAGGGTTAGTAGGTCATGCATGTTGTTGATCATCACAAGTTTTCGGAGGTGTATGACTTAGCACTGCAGCTTACAGTGTGCTCCTTTCAGTAAAGGCCTGTGTCAGCTATATGAACTTGGCATGTTGCCTTGCAGCCTCTTTCCCAGACAAGTGGAATTTTTCAGATGCAGCTCAATGAGGTCTTATTGCCTTTTGTCTATTCTCCAAAACATGATCAGTGCTCCATCGACCTTCTGAGGTTTGGCTGGTACGCGTCACTACTTCCCAAGTAGGTTAGTATTTATGCACATGTTGTCCCTCATTTCGGGGATGTCACACCACACAGAATCATGATGCTCAAAAAAGCACATCCTCCAAGAAAGCACCTCTTGCCAAAGCCAACCCACACATGAGGCCATTTCACTTGCCCATCTTTTTAGACTCCACATTCATGGTTGACCAGAGACAAAGTCAGCAATCATACATTTATTGCAGTTTCTGGGTATAACTCATTGAAATTTTTTAACGACCTCAAGGATCTTGATGGGCATAATGACAAAACGTGTCTGTCGGAAATGGTGGAACATGACTGTAGTGGATATAGTGAATTAGGCAGACAAATTTTAATCTATAAGGACATCTGCAATCAGAATCTAAAGTATGTAATGACTTGAAATGAGTATACTTTATTTGCGAGACATCAACTGTCTGTTTGCCACATTCTGCACCAACTAGATCAGCTGATATTTTGATATAATATATGACAATTGTTTGCGTAGTTAAAATTTTGTAGGACTACCGATTTTATGACTCACATCTTCAAGGGGAATGTTAAGAATCAAGAAATGTGCCCCAATGCTGCAAATTGAAATTAGTAGCTCCCCACTACTGTGTAGACTAAACAAATTCAGAATGAGGAGCACAAACCTATGTGGTGTTTCTTGGAAATATATGGGCACCCAACCTGGCATTTTTTTGTGTTCCAAACATTATACAAAACCTGCCTCAACTTCTGCTAGGATTCCGGAGCCCCATCCCAATTTCTGAATTTTGTGACAGCAGGGCAATGGGAGTTTTTTTTAAAACACACACAAACACTTTGGGGAGGATAATACCCCACAGGCCTTCTTTTCTGAGGCCTTCACTCCACTGCAGGGTAGGAAGCAGGCCCTGGACGAACTCCACCAGACGCAAAACCCTAATTCACAAGAAATGTCAGGATTCATGCAAATAAAATGACCAAGAATGAATGGAGAAATTGCTTTTTAGGTTCACATTACAATTAAAAGACACTCCTTTGTCTTAACATAATGCACTGAGGGAGGGCTGAAGTCCATTTATGAAAGTCAGATTAAATGTGACCACCCCCATAATCTTTATTTTGACAGACAACTTTTAAGTTTGTTATATAAATATACTTGACAGCGAGTGAAAGTCATATTGAAGTTCCTACTTCCTGCTAGTTTGATTCTCGGTAACTCAATATGCTGAAGCGCATGATTTCAACATAATTATACATTCTTAAAATGTAATATTGCAGACCACAATGGAACTCCATAGTCAGAGACATGGGAACAACACGGGTAAAACAGTCAGATGGAGAATCTTTGGCCCTGATGGAGTGGTGAGGGGAAATGATAAAGAATGTACAGCACATGATAAATTACGGATTTCCAGGGGGTAGTACTAATGAAGTGTGGTAAATGTTCTAAACCCCAAGTTTTCCTCTTAAAAATGAGGAGTTATTCACAGAATCATATTTCTTCACTGAATTCGGCATATAACAACATTTACTGCAGATTTCGGTTGGTAAATTTCAGCTGGTTTGATCCTACAAAACGTGCCAAGAGAAAAATTTTCAGGTTACGGTAATTCCTGAATTACATGGAATGCTTCTTGGAATTACCATGCCGGAAGCCGTTTCCACAGAGATCAATATATAACGCCCACCTTGTAAACAGGCAGGTGTGTATTCCCAGTCAACAATAAGGTTCCTTACTCTATTGCTGTAAATAAAATGCGAAACTCACAGGATAACATGAGCATTGAATTGTGCAAGTTGATACCTAAATCATGAAACAATGTCTGAGTTGCATAGCTGTAATGAAAATATCCCTATTTTGTTTTGACCCAAGTTAAGATGTGCCTTTCAACTTGAACGCATACGTTTTCTTCATTGCACATCGGTTTACTTGTATTTATTTTAGATCTATGCTGCTTTATTTTCTCCCTCCTAGTGACTGCCTTCCTTTCTGCAGGTTGTTTCTAAAATCTCACCAGAAAGCTGAGCAGAAAAGCGCTGTGGAACATTTACATCATGCAGTGAAGGCAGAGCGGCTTAGAGAGAGATGGGGGGGCTGGCACAAGTTAGCACAACAGGAACCACCACTGCATGCACAAACAACCTGAACCACGAGGCTTGATGATGTAGGATAGATATATATGGATTCCGAACAATAAGAAATGCACAGAAAAACAGCATTTCATTTCAAAACAGAATTTCATTTCAAAACAGCATTTCGTTCCATTTGAGTCAAGTCAAGTCAAGTCAAGTCAAAACCACTTTATTCGATTAATTAAAATCATAAAAGTATGCTAGACAAGTATATATATAAAATCTTACAAATCACAAATATATAGGTAAAAACATTCCAATTAAAATGTCATGATCGACCATAATCAACTTAATTACTTAGTGCAGGTTCAGTTTCCTAATGTTAGATGGGATCCACATCTTGTAGTAATTTTAATCTAACCCTCCTTTCTCTGACAGCTGCTGCTAAAAAGCTAGCAACACAAAACATAATTAATGGACACTCAAGCAGGCTTAAAAACAATAAAGCTGGCTTATACTGTGTAAAATTCCTACTTTTTAACAAAGGAATAATAAACTTTTTCCTGGCGTATTTAAAAAATGGACAAAAGAGCATAAAGTGCGTAGTGTCTTGTGGAGAAAAGTCATCACACTTGCAAGGGGCAACATCTTCTAATCTATTCCAGCCAACCACATCCCAAAGAACTATATGTAATTGGTTGAACCGCAATTTGGTCAACAGCCATCTATGAAGAGGGTTGGAAACTATTGTAAGGTATAATGACAACCCTGAGGACTGGGATACCAGGACATGTCTCCTGACAGAGGGTTTACGAAGTTCATCTTCTTCACGCTCGGCCTCCCTTAATTTCATAAAATTAGATTTTACCCACTCAAGATCTGCCTTACATAGAGTTTCTGGGTTGAAAAAGATTTCAGGTCTCCCAATGTAGGCAGATAACGACTCTATATTAGGCAACCATTGAATTTTATTCATGTTGTCAAGTCGAGTACAGTCCTTTAGGATTTTATGATTTAAAGTAAGATTCGGGTTTAGCCATATTTTGATCCATAGCAGCAGAGGGGCTAATTTGATCATATCTGCTATGTAACCGATCCCGAGTTCCAAATGGACTGAGTAAGAAGCGGTTGATTGAGGGAGGCCAAGAAGGGAGCGCAAGAATTTATTTTCCTCCGTTTGGATCACGTCGTGTTTAATGTAACCCCAGATTGACGCCCCATACCTTACAATGGAAATAGTTTTAGCTTTATAGATTGTTAATATTGCCTCTATCGGCTTTCCTCCCAGCCTTTTTGCAAAACCAAGTACTGCCGCAGATGAATTTCTCGCGGAGTTTACCTTTATTGAGAGCTGAGGGGTCCATGAACCTTTATCATCAAAGACTACTCCCAAGTAAGTGAATACCTTCACTCTTGAGATTTCAGCTCCCCTACAGAAAAAAGGCTTTACTTTATTTTTTGCTTGTCCTAACGACATAACATGTGATTTGCCGTTGTTAACCACCAAGTCCAGGCTATGCATGAAGTCCCCAAACGAGTCCAACAGTCTTTGCAGAGCCAGGGGGGTCCTGGCCAGCAGGACAGCATCATCCGCGTATAGGAGGACCGGAATCGGGGTACCTCCCATACGCGGAATGTCCTGCGTTACTGCCAGCAGGTTTTGCTCCAAGGCATTTATGTATAGGGTGAACAACATGGGAGCTAATATGCATCCCTGCCGTACCCCTCTGCTAGACTTAAAGCTGGACGTGCACTTCCCATCGGTCGTCATCCTTATCGAGGCATTCAGATCTTTGTGGAGCTCTGAAAGAAAATACACAAGGGGTGGGTCAAGTCCCATCTCCAGGAGCATTGTCCACAGCTTTGACCTGTTTACGAGATCAAAGGCCGTGGACAAATCCGTAAATCCCAGATAAATGGAGCCCCCGGCCGCCCTAGTGTATTTAGCTGTTATTAGAAGGAGGTTCAAACATTGATCCTCCGTGCTCCGGCCGGCTCTAAAGCCATATTGTGCGTCTGACAAGATGTTATTGTCCGAGGCCCACTTCGTTATCCTAGCAAGAATAACCTTCCCCAGGATTTTTATGGAGGAGTCTATCAGGGATATGGGCCTGTAACATCTAGGGTCAGCTCTTTGGCCTTTCTTGAACACCGGTATTATAGTGGAACGAGACCAGGATTTAGGAAAACCCACACTAGCCGAGGTGTTAAATACATTAGTTAGTATGTTGGCCCAAAACACCGGATTGGCCTTGTACAAATCGGTGGGGACTCCGTCAGGGCCAGGAGCCTTCTTTCCTGCTGAGTCTTCAATCGCTTTGGTAACCTCTCCTATGTAAAACCTAACTGGTGTGAGGGTGGAAACCGAGGCTTGCCCAGTAAAGGTTTCTAAATCGAGGTGGCTACCATATATATTTTTAAAATGACTCAACCAGTCCTCCTCTGCTATATTAGTTTCCAACACACCATTTTTAATGTTGGAAAAAAGAGGGGTATTGATAATTGACCAAAATTTCGCACTATCTTTTAAGGTTGCTTTGTCCATGAGATCGACCCAGGCGTTTTGTTTAATTTCTTTTTTCCGGACCAGCGTTGCTTTTTTGTAGTCGCTTCTTAACTGCGATACCAGGATTTTATTCCTCGGGCAGGCCTGAAGTGCTTTTTTGAGATTATTGTGAGCTTTGGTACAATTATGATCAAACCAGCCAGAAACTACATTCTTGGGGGCTGGTCTACTTTTGCTAGTTAAGTCCTTTGCCACTATGGAGCAGATAACTTCAAACGAGGAAATTACTTTCTTCCCCGTGGAGTGTTGGTCACCACAGATTTCCAGGTCCAGGGCCGCCTCTAGCCTAATTTATTTGAAGAACTCCTCCGGAATTACCTTGGACCAGTTTAACCTCCTCCCCTGGTCCTTTGCATTAACTTCAGTGTCTGTCATATGTGGGGTTAAGATATTTAAAAAGGAAAAACCATCTAACAGTTCGATTACCACTGGATTATGATCGCTAAAAATAGACTGTATAGCATTATAAAAGCATACATATTTTAAAAGACCAGAAGAAAGAAATATGTAGTCAATTATTGTGTTACTATCCCTTCCAATAAAGGTGGGAACCCGTGAGTTTTGATCATAGAAGCCTGGATCATACAGCTGGTTTTCGGATAGAAGTTTTTCCAGTGCTTCCCCCTTACTTGAATGCTCAAAATGTTGAGGGGATGTCAAATCTGGCCCATCAATGTCATTTAAGCAGCAATTATGACTACATAAGTGTACATTAAAATCACCTAACAATATATAATGACAGAAAGTGGTTTGCTTCAAAGTATAAGTATTTAAAAAATCCGCCAACCATAACAAGTGTGCATTCGGCGAATCCCCTTGCTGAGAATTATAACAATTTACCAATAATAGTTTTGTGTTATTGGTGAGTTTAAATTCCAGTATAAGAAAATTATTACATGAGCAAGTTATCCTGCTAACTGTTCCTTTTAGTTTCACCGAAAGCAAAACCACTAAACCCCCTATAGCCCTCCCAGATGCTGATTTTAATGCTGGAACAAAATAGGACGTATAACCGTCTAACCAGAAATCACATTCAGTTTCCCAGGTCTCTTGAAATGCCAGAATGTCATAATCTTTCAAAAAACTTAACCAGGATGTATTATCTCTCTTGGAGCGTAAGTCCGCAATATTCCACGTTAACATTTTAATTGATCCCCCCTTACAATTATCAACAGTCAAGTGACTAACATTAATACATACGGGAGATGCGGGAGGTTGATTTTCTACATGAGAAACCTGACGGGGATAACTCGTCCCCCCCACGAATACCAGCCTCCTGTCAATCACACATATCCAGTAGAGAGAGTGCCTCAAAACGATTACACATGGGGATATTAGGCCCACCCATAGACTGGTAATCGGCTCCTACACCCTGATGGGGAAACGGCGTCAGTTCCGTCACTGGAATGTGGTTTCTCCAGTTTGTCAGATGAAAGCGACCTCTGGGGGGGGGTAGGTATAAAAGAAACCAAGGGGACGTGCCTGAATACTATTTACATCTTGTGCCAAGGATGCTGCCCTCAGTAGAACGGTAGCCACATGTTGTGTGTGTCTAAAATTAACTATGACACACTCACCAAGGCCCGATCCAAAGTACTTAAGATGTCATTAGCAAAATTGAAAGGAAACCCACACTTCCTATGTAACCACGAGACTGTTTTTTGCTTGAGGGAGTCATGTGATTCCTTATGCAAGGAAACTGAGTGCCTGTCCTGGGGTGGTACATTAGTTAAAATCACGACATAAGGGGAGCATGCCGGGGGTAAATTTATGGTTCTACTTTTCATTTCCACCTCATCTTTATACGCCGGGACCGATTCCTTTACTGCTGGGATAACTAGATTTGAGGCTAAGGTAGTCGCTGGGAGAGTTGGCGTGATTATA
The DNA here is from genome assembly GCF_964204655.1 of Triturus cristatus. Classification (NCBI taxonomy): domain Eukaryota; kingdom Metazoa; phylum Chordata; class Amphibia; order Caudata; family Salamandridae; genus Triturus; species Triturus cristatus. The sequence continues at coordinate 1,040,059,972 of NC_140591.1, read as the reverse complement.
ACATTAATGTTAGAGGGCTGGGATGGTAACTGTTGATGTTCTACTCTATCTAAGCTCTCTTGCCCAGCTACAAACTGCCCCTTCTTTTTGTTACTGTCTACCCAATTTAAATGTTTTGTTAATAATCCTCCTAGCCTCTTAACCTCATCAGCGACCATATCGAGTTTCTGTACTAGAGGTTGCATGAGTAGTTCTAATTTAGCATCAAGTAAGACCTCAACGGAACTGAGTAATTGGGAGAATTGGTCAGGGAGTAATAGGGTATTTACACCATAGCTGCTGTTTAAAGGCTCGTCTAAGTCGGTCTGTGCTTTTTCCGTAATGTCGACCCTTTTTTTTTCCTTTGTATAAACCCCCCCCTTTTTACTTTGTTGCTTTCTACAGTTCCTAACGGGTCTGGGAACAGAAGTGACCTCGTCTATCGCTTCACTCGCTGTATTTAAGTCCGAGGCTAAAGGATCCATATGAACCTGAACTGTGGCCATAACAGTGGCATTGGCTGGGGGAGGGGGGTCACAAGTACCTTTATCCAATGGACCCATCACAGCAGTTAAAGGGTTATGGATACTATCTTGGGGGCTATCCATCCCCAGAGAGGCCCTTCGGTCACTATTAATTTTGTTGACCTTTTTCACTAGATAATTGTCGAGAGGACCTGTCCCCGATATACATGAATCCCTTTGGCTTATAGGCATTTTAAAGGCAGAACAGGATTACAAATGTCAATAACAGTGGGTTAAGCACTAGCTTGGTAACACTAGTAAGCAGTATACTAGTTAACAAATTTACCAGTGTAGATGTCTTCGCAGTCCTAGTAATCCTAAGCACAATAGTAAAGAGTATGGCCCAGCCCAGCCTCAGACAGTCCCGGACTGTCACAGACTGTCCGCCCTTTGTCCGGGCTTCGTCCGGGGCATCCCGCGAGACGGCAGACAGAACGTTTATGTAGGCGTAGATCAATACACGGGTGGGCGGGCAGCAGCGCACCTGTGGCCACGCACGGACTCCTGGGCAACGGAGTCCCGTGCTGCAGCCTAGCTTTCCTTCCTGCAACCCCCGATTACTTTCGCGGCTCCTCCTGCTGTGTCAGCGTTTTCCTCTGCGTTTCCTCTGCAAAGTTACCCCTCACTGCGATGCGGGACCCGCGCCAGCGGGTTGCGCGAGGTCCTTTCAATGGAGGTGGGCGGGTGGGCGGGCAGCAGCGCACCTGTGGCCACGCACGGACTCCTGGGCAACGGAGTCCCGTGCTGCAGCCTAGCTTTCCTTCCTGCAACCCCCGATTACTTTCGCGGCTCCTCCTGCTGTGTCGGCGTTTTCCTCTGCGTTTCCTCTGCAAAGTTACCCCTCACTGCGATGCGGGACCCGCGCCAGCGGGTTCCGCGAGGTCCTTTCAATGGAGGTGGGCGGGTGGGCGGGCAGCAGCGCACCTGTGGCCACGCACGGACTCCTGGGCAACGGAGTCCCGTGCTGCAGCCTAGCTTTCCTTCCTGCAACCCCCGATTACTTTCGCGGCTCCTCCTGCTGTGTCGGCGTTTTCCTCTGCGATTCCTCTGCAAAGTTACCCCTCACTGCGATGCGGGACCCAAGTAAGTCTAACATTATTAGGCAGAAAGGGGTTAAGGGCAAGGCCCTGCCCTTCCAGCCTCCTGACCTGACTAGTGCTCCTCCACACGGTGCCCTGCCCAGCGCCAGTGGTGTGACTGATCGGGCCTCGGACTCAGTTCATACCTTAACAAGTATGTTTTGCAACTGTCACCGCGCTCAAGAAAAAGCAGCGTTCGTTTGGTTTTTTACTTACTAGTTTACTTTACTGGTGGCTCTCCCTTTATTAAGAGGCCTGCTGCTGCTTGAAATAACAGTGCCCTCCTCGACGTTACGTTGAACTGGCGGGGACTCATGAGGTGCGCATGTGCCGGGCGTGGAATTTAATTTGAAAAAGAGGCTACACAGGCTTCCGTAGTCCCTTCCCCCACAGGATCAAATACAGCCTAATCAGTGTGCCGCCCCCCGACAGCACTGAACCAAAGACAAATTTGCATGGATATGGAGGATTTTTTATCGACTCTCTCAGCACAACAACACTCTTCACCAGGGGACTCGGGACACTGTAACAGTGTTTAAACAACAAAGCAGTGAGTCAGTCAATTATATTTACTTTGAGATTTGGCTACATGTGCAGTGAGTGCAGTCGCGTCGATGATGTCCGGTGGCACTGATAAGTAAGTGCCAGTGCTAAGCACCGGAAAGCACTGGCACAAATTAAGCACTGCTTTGGCCCACTTCTTCTTTTTTTGTTCCAAATACTTAGCCATCAGAAAAGTTTAGTTGTAACCGATTTATTGCTCTTTATTTTTGAGGCACCTAAAGGAGGCTGTTAGAATTTTAAAGAGTGATCCTAAATCATGGCTAGTGCTTGCTGTTTCTAGATATTTGTTGTACGACTGGTGGCTGAGAAGTAAAAACAGTTTTGGTATCTGTGATATAAGCTGGCTTGTGATCCACATAATATAATGCTGACTGTTCCATTGTGCATAAGGAAATTGGTACTCATCAGTGAAGGTAATTGATATATGGTTGTTATTATTTAAAGAACATGCACTTTATAGAATTGGTACTCATCAATGGATATAATGGGTACTCATCGACTGATATAATTGGTACATGGTTGGCATTATTTAAACAAATGCACTTTATTGAATTCAAGTGTCACTAAAGTAGGAAATATGGATGTTACTCCCTAAGCGCAAATATTTTGTTTAAACCAGATCGTTACGAATGTGGGACTTTCCATAATTGTTAATATTTCCACTGCCTGATAAGCTTAAACAATGTATAAGCACTCCCAGGATTATCACTTGTTTTTATAAGTATAATGAAGTATATTGTGTTGTTTATCTCTTTTTATAGTTTGTTGTTTTTAGGGATATTATTCTTTTAAAAAAAACTGTACTTTTAATACACTTTAAAACAAAATCAAAACAGAATAAAGAATTATTATATAAACTGTTATTCTACAACTGACATCCTTAAATATGTTACAAGAATCTTTGACCTCATTTAACACCCACCCCAAATAATTTTAATTAGATCTACTAATCGTTCTTCCTATTACATCATAGAAGTAATTATCATAGTTCTCCAACTCAAGTTAGCCATACATTCAAATGTCCCTTGAGGTTGTAAATCACTGATGCTTGGCTCAACCCAGAGAAGGTTACAGTTTCTATGCTTTTTTGTCCTAATTACAGGCTTAGTGCACTGACCTTACTGATGTTACCAAGCAAAGTTTATTTTATTACTCTTGGAAGCTTAGTAGTTCCTTCTTTCTTTTCTTTTTCAGGTTGCAGCAAAGTTGGGTCAAGATCCGGAGCTGAGGACTCACTGCAAGAGTGGCAGCTGAACCAGAAGTCTGGCGCTGGACCGGCTCAAGGATAGGATACAGATCAGTTCCAGTGGGAGATCGAGAGCAGAGGATAATTTCTCCAGGAAAGCCTTATAGCCAAGAAACAACCTGAGGAAAAGGACATGGTTTTTATAGTTGTAGGAGACTAAGACTGAGATTGAGAGACGTTTGTGAAATAACTGACACTGGAGTCAATAGATTTCTATGCCATGTGCCCCTGCTCCTCCTCTGACCAACAAGAAGTGTTGAAGATGGCACCCCATAACTAGGCTGCTGCTAAGAAAGCTGCCAATGAGGAAAAAAGTCTGTTCCACCCCTAGCATGAAGACATTTTCCTTTTTCAACCAGCGTGCCCAACACTGCATACCTTTTACATCCTCTTGTGAGTAGGAAGATGTTGGACAGATCAACAACATGACCACTACCACCAAAACCAAAGGAGATATTTCTCAGCACAATAGTCACTACAGTCATGGCTTGGACCAGCAAATCCAAAATCAAATTATCCCAGTTAACCTAATCTTCCCCGGAACTCAACAGGAACAAGAGTCTGTACACTTTATCTTCCTGGGGTAGGAGTAGAGCAAGAAGTTGAGTTTTCTGCAGAATATGGTGGTCTGGCTGCTATTTCAATTGACACATTATATTCATGTTCACCATCTCCTTCAAGGAAAGGAAGGGGCACTCCCTCTTCTTCCTTGGGGCTTGAATGTGACATTGAAGGGACATCTGAGTCCTTCCACAAGAGACAAGGCAAAACAAAGGTTCCAGGAGTCCTGGTTGGCAGTGAAGCAGTGATTTGTGCAGATAGTGGCACTGAAGATATGCAGATGAGTTCTGTTCAGCCTGTACCCTTATGACCCTCCTCTGTATTCTTCCTCATACAATCACAGAAAACAGCACTGACAGCGCCCACAATCGTCCCAGCCTTCCAACACTGCCTATCACTTAAGTTTGTCTGGCTTTGCCTGTATAAGGAAGCTCTCCTGCCCAGTTTGGGACTTCTTTGCACTTAACCCGGATGAGGACCACATTGCTGGCTTCACAGTTTGCCTAAGTCCAATGCATCATGGGACACCTGATGAACATTATAGAACTGGGGATCAATTGACCCATAAACAAATGAACATCCAATTCTGTAAGAACATCACTTGAAAACATGGCTGTTGCTTATAGCAAAGAACCCAAACAAATGGAAGGAAGTGTAGCTGATGATGAAGAAAATGTCTGTCATTGTTAGTAGAAGCGCTCGGTTCCTTATATGGTGTACTCATTACCACAGTACTCTCAGCTAAGTATTAGGAAAAGGGAGGTTCCATGGATCCAAAGTATATGATTAGCCTACTTCCACAGAGGTCACCTGAGGTGAAACTATCACAAAAAAGAGAAACACCACCCACTACCAAGGCTATGTTCATCCAGGATGCACCAACATCATAAGCTGGGCCAGTTATGCAACAGACAAATGGCGAGCATGTTAGCTCTTAACCTCCTCCCTTTTTCTTTGGTGAAAGATGATGGGTTTCTGAATTTGTGGAGCCCCTTAGTCTAAACTAAGCCTGGCCTATCTTTCAACTGTCGAAGTGCCACATTTGCACCATCTTGCACTGAAATTGATTGTTGGTAGAATGTAGGATAGTGCTATGTGTGTGTCCATCCATTGAATTACAGACATGTAGAACACTTCTCAAGCTACAAACATGTTTATCAATGCACAAAGGGTCTCTGTCTAGTAGGTTAAGCAAAGGGTAGCCTCTTCTGCAGCCAAACGTGATGCTTTTTGTGGCATTCAGCAGCAAGCACTTACTGTAATGTTCTTAATGAAGAAATCACACACGGCTGCCAACATTCAAAGTCTGCAAGTGGCTTCTACTAAAGGCTCTTAGAACTTGATTTGCTCTTACTGAAATTGGATGTAATATTGTAAAACCATGGCAGATGGAGTGCTATGTTTAATATCGTGCATCAATCAAAAAGTGCCGGATTCCCTCCAAAAAGAAGGGATGCATACCTTATTGGTCACCTGTCAAATGGTGAGTGCAAATTTCAGCAATGCCTTCAAAGTTCAGAGGTACTTTAGGATGATTTAGGGTACTAATAGAGTCCCAATAAAAACCTTCACATGCAGTCTCCCAATCCTTTGGAACTCCACCTTCTACATGCTTCAATATTTGAGCAGTACAGGTCTGTCAATGATTTTGTGCCAGAAATGAAAGGGATAGAATTGCCAAAGGCATGACATCTGATGCAAATTCTAGTGCCTTTTGAGATTTTAAGGAACTCACAATGGAGAATGGTACTATGAGCCAGGCAATCCCATTGTAGCACTTGCTGCAAACCCATTTGTGTAAGGTGGAAGATCATATACCACTATCAATGACGCAGCAGCTTTTTGGGTTAACAACGTAATCTTTCATCTCAATACAAATCTCGGACTGCAGAAAAGGATTGTGTCCTTTGAAGAATACATCTGTTCAGATAAACGTCATCCACTGAACAAACATGGTATATATATATATATATATATTCACTGAAAAAACCATAGGTTTCAGGGGCGTTATAGTTAGCTGGACTTTTCACTCGTACAAAACCATTAAAATTACCCTGTTATAGTTAGTTCAGCTAACCATAACTCTTGCGCCCGCAATGCACTGCTGATGACGTCACATATTACATCACTCATGACATGGTCAGTGACATCACTCATGACATAATTGATGACATCTCCAATGACATCACTGATCGGTGTGTTTTTCTGAAAATTAAAAATGTTTCATATATGTATATCTCAAGGTCGATGGAAGAATAAATGGGTATATAAGTTCCTAAATGGATGATCTTGTTTTGAAAAATTTATTGTATAACTGACTGATTAAGTGTATCTTAGTGAATACATGGCTTAGTGAGTAATGTTTACATATGTAAATATCTGTATCAGTCTCTCACTTTGTGTATAATTGGCTGCATGGGTTGGTGAGTAGCTACATGAGTGTCTATATAGATTATTAGTTGGTTTTGAGTATTAGTATGAGTGTCTGAGTATCTGTATGGCTCGGTGGGGGTATTACGTAGTGCATAGATGCATGAATGAGTGACTCACTGTTTGTATGTGTTGAAGACAGCATGTGTGAAGGACTGTATGGGTGGATGAGTGTGTGTATGGGTGTGTTAGTGAGTGAATGACTGTCTCAATAGTGTCTTTATGAGTAACTACATATGTTTTAAACTAGTATATGTGACTATTGGTGTATATAAGTGAGTATATGTGAGAGTGAGAGATTGGAAGAGTTCCTGTATGAATAAGTATGTGTTTCTATAAGTGATTGTTTAAAAGACTAAGTATGTGTAAGTTTCTGTAGAAGTAAGTGTGGTGGTGTGTGTATAACTGTATATGCAAGTAAATGGATGTTTGATTCTTTATTAGCATGAGTGACTATGCGTGTGAGTAACTCTATGGATGAGTGGAGGTGTGTAACAGGATGTATAGGTGTATGAGTACATATGATGAGTGAGTAGATGTATGAGTGACTGTATAGGACTGTTGGTGAATGAGTGGATGTGTATGTGGATCTTAGAATTACTGAATAGGTTGTTGTAACTGGTATTGGTATGTCCATTGTTTTGAAAATTGTAGTTTCTTTTTTGGAAAATGTGTATCAAAGGTTATATTAGGGTGAGAGGAGGTCTGCCACTCCATCACAAAGATGATGTCATCAGTGATGTCATCAGTGATGTCATTTGAGATGTCATCAGTGATGTCATGAGTGATGTCACTGACCAGGTCATGAGTGATGTAATATGTGACGTCATCAGCAGTGCATTGCGGGCGCGCGAGTTGTAGTTAGCTGAACTAAATAGAACAGGGGAATTTCAATGGTTTTGTACGAGTGAAAAGTCCAGCTAACTATAACGCTCCTGAAACCTATGGTTTTTTCTGTGAATTTCGAAGGTTTTTGAAATGCTAATTCCTAACTATAACGTGCCAGAAACCTATGTTTTTTTCAGTGAATTTCAAAGGTTTTTTAAATGCTAATTTCTAACTATGCCTACAGAGATAGGACATGTGAAGAAAAAAGAAAAAACGCACAGAAAGAAAAAAAAGAAATGCAGAAAGAAGCACCAGAAGTCCTCAAAGACGAAGAAAAGTGCAGGAAGAAGGATAACGTGCAGAAAGAACAAACAGAAGAGCAGAAAGAAGCCTTGTTGCAAAATCATCCTGTACCCTCAGCTTTTTCAGACGGATACTGGTGGTAACTGAGTCTGACTAACCAGTCCTATAGCCAGTGCTATGTTAAAAGACACTTAGAATACAGTGAAAACACCTACATCCACTAGGGAACACTATGCGTTGGGGTCCCCCTGTGATTATTATGACCTCCTCTGTAAGCCCCTAGTATATAATATAGCAGGGGGATTAAATCTACCTCTTAAAACGCGCCACAGGGCATGTTTGCACACGTCACCTCAGGCCCCGTCCCCTCCCTTCCCCACTATGTAAACACGCCCTGTGGGCGTTTTAGTTTGGGAGATTAAGTCCCCTTGAATCCTGAGGGTTCCTAGTGTCCAACTAGCCCACTAGGTACCTCCAGTAAGTGCCACAGAGCTGCGTTGCAGAGAGATGTAAAAATGGGCACGGCATAGACCACCTCTCTGCAACGCAGCGCAGTGGCGCTTACTGGAAGCACCTGGTGGGCTAGTTGGCCCCCAGGGTCCCTCGGGATTGAAGGTGAATTATTTCCCCAACTTAAAACGCGCCACAGGGCGTGTTTGCACACATCACCTCAGGCCCCGTCTCCTCCCTTCACCACTGTGTAAACATGCCCTGTGGCTGTTTTTAGTTGGGAGATTAAGTCCCCTTGAATCCTGAGGGCCCCTAGGGGCAAAATAGCCCACTAGGTGCGTCTAGTAAGTGCCATTGCAGAGAGGTGTAAAAAGGGGCACGGCCTGCACCACCTCTCTGCAACGCAGCGCAGTGGCGCTTACTGGAAGCACCTGGTGGGCTAGTTGGCCCCAGGGTTCCTCAGGATTGAAAGGGAATTATTTCCCCAACTTAAAACGCGCCACAGGGCGTGTTTGCACACGTCACCTCAGGCCCCATCCCCTCCCTTCACCACTGTGTAAACGTGCCCTGTGGCTGTTTAGAGATTAAGTCCCCTTGAATCCTAAGGGTCCCTAGGGTCAAACTAGCCCACTAGGTACCTCCAGTAAGCGCCACAGAGCTGCATTGCAGAGAGGTGCAAAAAGGGGCATGGCCTCAGAACACCTGTCTGCAACGCAGCTCCCTGGCGAATACTGGAGATACCTGTTGGGCTAGTTGGCCCTCAGGGACCCTCAGTATTGAAGGGGAATTATTTCCCCAACTTACAACTCGCCAGGGGGCGCTTATGCAGAGTGCTGCAAGGAGGGGGCATGGCCTCCGGCGCGATGCCGGTCTTTTAGTTTTGTTTTTTTTTTAAGAAGGGGGCTGTGTGGCCCCCCACTTTTTCTAATTCATTGGCCCTGGGGACACCATCCTCCAGGGCCTGTCCCCTAATTTTGTTTTTAGAAAAAAAAAATTTGGAAGGAGCATGGCCTCTTTTTTTTTTTTATTCTTTAGGAGGGGAGCTGCATTGCCCCCCTCCTCAGACCACTTATGGCCCCGGGGACCCCATCCCTCGGGCTGGCCTTTGTTTTTTATAATTTTTTTTATTTATATATTTATAGAAACACCTAGGACATGCTGGACAAACCGCACGTACCTTTCACCATGACGATTTGCGTGATATTCATTAAAAGGCGACTATGCATACAATGAATCCACATGGAATGTATTTACACCGCTAGTAAAGCTCTGACGTGTCTGACGCCCTACCGTGCCTAATCCCGGCGCCCCGCCGGTGGGTACTCTCCAAGTAGACACCCTTGTCATTTATTTATACAAACATGGGTAGCTATTGACGGGCACATTTAATACACACGCACACCTAGCCATTCAAAGGGGATTCGACAAAAATTCGACCAAAACTATACAAGAAACCCCCCTCGCGGTTAATAAAACACACATTCACCGCCGGAGGTGTAATAGTTTTTATTTTGCTCTCTGGAAAGGAGACGAACCTCACTTGAGAGTCATAGCGCGCTCCTGGCTGAGCCCAATGCTGTGTTACACCCACCAGTGCCCGCCGAGTGCCACACACTTCTGTGTTGTATTCCACCAGCTAGTGTGTATGCTATGACACTCTGTAGCCCATGTGCACTGTAACACCACCCCGTGAATATATCAAGCCACACTTGCCTTCGCACGTGTTATATTGCCCCATCTAACATGCCTTCCTTGATGCCTATGTTATAACGCACAGCGCTATGCCATACATATTACAATCTGGGATCCATATCTTTGTCACAGTGCATATGCAACGTTACACTCCCCAGCACATATTTTATATTACAACTTTAGAGACTAGACCCATCCCAAACAAGATGGCTGCCATGGAGGAGCTCGACTGAGGAGCTCCGGGACTCCGGGACTTGGGATTCACCGTTTGGTGGATATCCCTGTGTTTCCCTGTTCATTGCCCTACACCCACCCCTCTTCGGAACACCCTACAATCGGGCGGCGGGTCGCCATCGCAGCAACGACCAGTCTCTCACCTTTTGCTCAGCTCGCCAGCAGGATCCGGCGCGGAGGCTTGGTCCCGAGTTCGCCAACGCTGCGTGAGTCATACGGTACAGTAACTTGGAATTATCGGTGCCGCCTCCGCGATGAGGCGGCTGCCCGGTGGTGGATTGTTGTGACCGGAGTGTTGGAGCCTTTTTCTGGTTCTCGTTTGGATGGTCGCGTGGCTGTGTTGTGGTGAATCCCCGGATCGCTGGTGACGCTGATCCATTTCAGCGCTGAGAGGTGTTGATGCTTGCCTCTCGCTCTTGCCGCTGCTCTGTGCTGCTTCTCCCTGCGGGAGCCCCGTCATGCCTGTGTGTTGCGACTTGACTTCTTGCACAGGCGGGAGATTCCTCCACATATATAGGGTGGGAGCCTGGAGTGTCTGCGCGCTGATAGCGGGCGCGCTCTGCTCATTGGTTTAAGTTGCACTATTGGCTCGTAGGCACTGCCTGAAATCGGCTTTGAATCAATCAGTTTCTTTCTGAACAACAGTTTCTTTTTGCCCCCCTGGCTTCCTGATGCACTCTTTGCCACTCTGTGTTTTGATGTGTGTTCAGATTGCTCCTGTTCATGACGACCAGCTTGTCATGGAAACTGAAAGGAGCCAGCTCAACCGTTACCAGCTTAGTTTGGGTGGCCATCTTGGAATGGGCAGTTAAATTAATAGCCATTCATAGTTTGGTGGCCATCTTGGAATGGGAAGTTGAATCAATAGCCATAAATATTGACTGTGCATATTAAGTGAAAAATTATTTCTTCACCCTCCACTGTTGGTTTGCTTCCGGGAGTGGTCCTGCTGTTCGTTGCCAACACACACTGCTTTTTGGTTAGTGTCTTCCCATTCTACGGTGCCAACTTTCATTCACGCTAACACCATCCTCCACCCACCATTCTATTCATATCCATGGGTCAATAGTCACATTGCTCACAATGGTTCTGATTCCGGATCCCTCTGGTTCCAACGCTTCCATCATCAACTACCCAGCCAACCTATCGAAAAATGCGGCCAAGAAATATAAGCATCACCTTCTCAGGGCCTGGCCCGAAATTCTAATCTCTGATGTATATTTTTCCACTATCAATGGTACCAAAGTCAATGACCTTATTTTCTACACCAGGAAAAGAGCTTGCTGGAGAAAAGTCTTCTACTCTATGCTCCGAATACCAAGCTCTAAGAAAACACCGCATGGTATCAAGCTCACAACAGCCCCCTCGTCCTCACTCAACGCTAATACCACCATCACCCTCTATAACAATGGTATCATCCTATTCTAAGCGTCAAATATCAATCTACTTAAGATAACCAACATCTTCCCGTTTCTCAAAAACGCGGCTTCCTCGAAACCCAATGTCACCCAGACTTACCCTCACATCTCTCAGGACTCGGCGGGTCCACTCCCCGCTACGCTAGGAAGCTCATCTCCCCATCTCCAGCTAAATCACGCCTCACCACCTGTTCACCACAGAGGGGTCCCATCCCAGGTTGCTGCACCCCAACTATCGAGTCCTGACCCATATCTAGCCAGTCCGAGCCTACCTGTCCCCCGACTAGAGATTACCCATGATATTCATCTTGCCTTGCCTCCAATTACTGAGTCATCTTCCCCCAGCCCTCCCCCGGTGTTTCCTAAGAGGCTAGAATCCAAGCAAATGCCCTCCACCGAACATGATCGGTCATCGTCAAGCAATCTGTTGTGTCCTTGTCCTAACCTGCAGCCTAACGATCACTCCCCCCTCACTAAGACTCCTACCTCACTTTCAATAGCTCCTGGATCTCAGTCAGACTCATATGACCATCTTCCTCCTCAAGATCTCCCGCCCACCACCTCGGACCGTATAGGTAGTCTCCGAGACCTCCCCTTTCTGATAGACTCCCTTTCACACTCTCCTCCTCTCGCTCAACACACTGACTGGGCGGCGCACCTAGATGAGATCTATCTTCAGTTGCACCTTCTAACGTATGAGCTACATGGCTTGAAAGCCCTCTCAAATTACCTTTTCCCCATGCTAAGATCTTTCCTCACCGCTGCTAACCTGTCTAATGCTCCATCTTGCGATAGAAATTCATTGGTCAAGCTTTTACCTTCCTCCACCATGAAATCCATTCCCCTACCTAATGACACCTCCCGCCCTAGAAGATATGAGACCTACCTTGCGTCCACAGATCTACAGGACCTGCTCAATTCTTACCCTAATTGTTCCAACCCCAACTTGAGCCCACCGAGACAAATACAATCCATCCTTTCTAACCCAAATAGAGGACCGCCTATCAATACCAGAGGCAGCAATAAGATCAACCTCACTCACGTGAATATCACCCAGACTCCTCCCTCCACAAAGACACTTCGATCTCATACAACATCTGGACTTAGACATTATCATCCTCACTGAAACTTGGTTAAATCCCACTTCCACTCCGATTCTCGACATCCTAGTACCTCCCACTCATGATATTATTAGGTTAGACAGAGCTGGGAAACTGGGCGGGGGCTTAGCCTGTATTCATAGAAACACACTCTCGATCTCTCCCGTTGAGTCCTCTGCACCCTCCTCCTGTGAATATCTCTGTCTCAACATCTCAAGTAAGAACGTACCGGTCTGTAAACTTCACACTTTCTACCACCCCCCCAGGAGACAATCTCCCCTTCATTGAGGAATTATTTGAAATCATTTCTAGCAATGTTGATTCAGCCGTGTCCCAAATCTTCCTTGGTGACTTTAATCTGCACTGGGCTAACTCCATAGACCCGGCAGTTTCAAGCCTTAAAACCTTTCTAAGTGATCAGGATCTGATCCAGCATTGTGATCAACCAACCCATACTAAAGGAAAAATTCTTGACCTCATTATTCGAACGGGCAGACCGTCACCTTGGAGACTATTACCCCATGTGACTGGTTAGACCACCACTGCATTCTTTTTTTTATCAACAAGGAGGTTCAGTTGTGGAAGGCCCAACCAACGAAATCAAAGATATGGAAAAGGGACCTCAGACTAGTAAATCCTGTTGAGCTATCCGCCCACTGTATATCTGCCCTCTCCTCTCAAGCGGACCTGACTGAGGTGCAGTTACTCACTGACTCCTACAATGTGACCATCTCCAATATCATGAATGACATTGCTCCACTCAAACTTAAAAATGCCTCAACTAAAATATCCAAACCGTGGTAAAATGAAAACCTAAACACGGAACATCGCAACCTTAGGGCAGTTGAATGCTCCTGGAGATCGAATCCCTCTTCGCACCAACTTAAACTCCTAAGAGATGCTAGGAGCCTTTACTACAAACAACGCCAAGTCTAACTATTTCAGACACCAATTAGATCAAGCGGCAAACCGCCCCAAGAAACTTTTCGAATTGGTCAACCAGCAATCAGTTGTAGGTCCAAACCTATCGGAACCTGGAAGCAGTCCACCCTCATGTGACGATCTTGCTTCTTTCTTCATTGAGAAATCTAAACTCATATCATCTGACCTCGCTGCTAAGAATGCTGAACTCCTCTTCTCCAGAGCAGCATCTCCACCTGTCCTCTTTGAAAAGCTCAACTCTACCCCCCTGATCCCTTAGAACAATGCGGCCTGGGACACCTTTACCTCCGCTCAGCGAACAAGACATCAAAAAGATTCTCCGCAATATCAACCCGTCCAACTACTTCAGTGACCCGCTACCCCCATCCATTTTCAAGGAAATCAAGAATGCACTCATCCCTACCTGGACAAGGATTGTAAATGCGTCTCTGTCACAAGGCACAATCCCTGACTGCTTAAAAGCAGCTCAAGTATCCCCTATACTAAAAAAACCTAACGCTGATAGGACAGACCTCAATAATTTCCGACCTATCTCCAACATACCCACCCTTGCGAAACTCCTTGAAAAATGCGTTCAGGCCCAACTCTGTGCTCACATTGAGAACTACCAGCTCTTGGACCAACATCAATCCGGCTTTCGGACAGGGCACAGCACTGAATCGCCCTCATTCATGTAATGGATGACATTCTTAAGATTCTCGATCAAAATGAATCCCGCCTCCTGATCCTCCTTGACCTTTCCTCTGCCTTTGATACGGTCAATCATGACAACCTCTTAGCCATTCTGCAAAACAGGATGGGCTTTGGTGATCAGGTGCTACAGTGGTTCTCGTCCTTCACCCATCACAGATCGCAAAGAGTCAAGGCAAATCACTCTCTCTCCAAGCCTTCGCCTGTTCTCATGGGGGTACCCCAAGGATCTGCTTTATCTCCTATCCTCTTCAACCTTTTCTTGGAGCCATTAGCTAACGCACTTAACTCCATGGATATTCATTTCCACATGAATGCCGATGACACGCAACTCTACTTGAAAATCTTATCCCCGGAAAACCTCATATCACTCAACACCATCCTAACATATACTCAAAACTGGTTAACTGAGAACCATCTCCTGCTCAACACCTCAAAAACTGAATTCTTGCTTGTCTCCCATCAGAATTACACCCCCAATCTTGACCTCTGGATGAGCCACCTCACTGCTTTCAACTGCACTCCGCTCATCGTAAACTCAGCCAAATCTCTAGGAGTCACCATTGATAAGAACCTGAATATGAAGAATCATATCAGCAATACATGTAAAGGAGCAAACCACTTGATTAGGACACTCAGAAACATCAAACATTTCCTTCCACTTAAGGATTTCAAGCAGGTGGCTCAAGCGCTTGTCCTACCGAGGATTGATTACGGCAGTGCTACCCTCTGTGGCCTGCCCAAATACACCCTGGCCCCGCTAAGAGCTTCACTGAATGCTGCTGCTAGATTGGTTACAGGCTCCAAATGCAATGAGCGCATATCGCCAGTCCTAAAAACTCTAAATTGGCTCCCCTATGAAGCACGAATCCAGCTAAAAATTGCCACGATGACGCAGAAAGCAATCCACTTCAAGACGCCCAGGTATCTGGCACAAAAACTTGAACTATCTTGTGGTGTAAGAGTCTCTAGAAGCGCTACTACCTTACTCTTGAAACCACCTATCTTTAACAAAAAGAGAACCTCTCACAGAGCCTTCTCTGGCGCGGCTCCAAAGATATGGAACTCTCAGAAATACGCAGAATCACCAGAACAACGGTGTTCAAACTGGAAGTCAAAAGATTCCTGATGAATAAACTCCTTCAGTAATTGGGCTAATCACCCTGGCCCGTTGACACTGTTCCTACTTCCATTGTGTCAACATTTATTACTATACTTTTTCTTTTTTTCTTTTTTTGACATGCTGTGTTCTGATGTCGTTACACTGTACTTTGTTTAACATAACTTCCATGTGAATTTTCGTGCACTTTATGGTTCATTTGTGTTTTTATCCTGTGGTTGTTTCCAGTTCTAGTTTGATTATAAAGCGCTCTGATATCCCTTGGGTTCTTGTTCGTGCTATATAAAACTTTATAAATAAATAAATAAATAGTTAGGTTACACAACACTGCCCTGTGCATATTACACTCCAAGGTGCATATCGCATAGCATGCGCTAGTGCCTGTGCTCTCCAAAGAATCTGTCATTGCGCACAATGTATTGCATATTATATTTCACGCCCCGGTTCTTCTTATATCACACTTTTTGGTGCATAGTTTATACCATACACTATATCTAGTTTTCATTTTCAATCGTGCAACACTGCGTTCACCTACCCTTTTCACGGGCATTACATTTTGAGATGGGGGTGGAGGGTCAGGGGGTGTTTCTGCCAAGTTTGCCCGGAGTCACAGTCACAAACGTCCTCTTCTATCTGAATAAAAGTGAGATTATGCTGCATACTTGTTCATATTTTAAGTAGTTCGCACAGACACACATTTTAAAAACAATAAATTTCCTAATACCTGCCTTCTCTGAACAGTTAGCATGCTGCCCCATCCACATCCTCCCTATCCTCTGTTGTCTGAATCCATGGACTAGCCTCCTCTCTCCTGCCATGCATAGTCTGATGTGCTGCCACTGCCCTCCAGTTAGCATGATGTACCAGTCCACTCCTCCTGCCCTCCATTGCCCAATTCTGTGCCCCATCATTGACCTCCTGCTTAGCCTCTGTGCTTAGCTTGCTGCCCCTATTCTCCTTCCCCCTGCCCTCCGATGTCTTTGTGCATGCCCCTGCTCCATCCTTTTTGCCCACCATGTTCCATGGACCTGCCACTCCTATCTACTCTGAGAGTTCTGTTGAGCTGCCACTCCCCTACCACCTGCCTAGCATTGTCAGATGACTGTAACCTGTCCCTGCCACCTCCACCCTGCCTGTCCACATTCCATGCCCCTATCCCCTTCCTCCTGTCCTCCAGGGTCCATTTGACTGCCACACCCTTCTGCCCTCCCTGGTCTGTTGTGCTGCAACTGCTCCTCCTGCCTGCCCCGCGTGGTCTGATGTGAGGCCCCTTCCCCTGAACTCTCTTGTCTGTGCCCAGGTCCTGACCCTCCCTTCTATCCTCCATAGTCCATTGTGCATGCCCCTGCACCCTCCTTCTTGCCCATCATAGCCATTGTGCTGCCACTAACCATCCCGCTTGCCATGCATGGTCTTCTGTGCTGCCATGGCCCCTCCCACCTTCCCTGTGTGGTCAGCTAGCTGCCCCTGACCTCCTCCCACCTTCCCTCCATGGTCTGTGTGTATGCCATCATAGTCTCACTGTTTCTCTCCATCATGTGTCTTGCTTCTAGTGCCCATCATGCCTGACCTCCATGGTCATCTTGCTGCTCCTGCCCTGCCCCCTTGCCCCCAGCCCTCTGTTTCCATGTGCAGACCCCTATTACCTCCCTCCTGGCTTGTCTGTTCCATTGTAATGCCCCTGATCCGTCCCTCCTGCCCTTTATGGCCTGTTATGCTGCAGCTTTGTCTCCTTTCTGTCCATTATGGTCAGCTAGCTACCATTGCCTCTTTCCCTTTCTGTTCTCTGTTGTCCATGTGCATGGTCCTGTCCCCTCCCTATTGCCTTCTATGGATTGTTGTGCTGCACTCCCATCCTGCATGCCCTGTATGGTGTATTGTGCTGCTGCAAACCCTGATGCCTGCCCTGTAGGGTCAGTTTGGTGCACCTCTCAATGTCCCTCCTGTCCTCTGTTATCCGAGTCCATGTCCCTACCCCAATTCCTCCTGCCTTCCATGATCCAATATACCATACTTGAGAACATTTTGAACTTGGTAAGAGGGAGATTTTGAAAATCAACTGGGGTATTGATATTCCCCTTTGAGTTACATTAAAAAAGAGGAGATTGTAGACAGGAGACAGATCAAATAAAGCCCAATTGAGCATAAAAACTTTGGACGTTTCCTGGCTGAATCGGGTCTGTTGGCATGTATGGTTGTACTACCACTGCCTCTTCCTTCTGCCCACAATGGTCAATTATATTGCCACAGCCTCTCTTGCCAGTCCTGTATTGTTGGTTTGTTGCCCCTGCCCCCCTTTCCACTGCCCTCCATAGTCTGTTGTGCTGCCACTGCCCTTCCTGCCTGCCTAGTGCGGTCAAATTGTTGCCTCTGCACCCTCCTACCTGCCTTCAATTTTCAGAGTCCGTGCCCCTGGCCTCTGCCTCTCAACAGTATCCTAATGAACAACTAGATTGCTAACATTCTATATTTATTACAAAAGTGTGGAACGCCTGACGTCATCTTGATGTAATCAAAACTGTAATACCTAGAGCACTTCCTTTAGAAATTACATATGTGAGAGGGTCGTATTTGCATCACAATTATGGTTAGTGCTCTAAAAAACTAAAATGAGGACATATTTACTGAGTATTCAAATAGCGACAAAGCACTTTTAAATTATTTGTTATCTTTTTGTTTTTTTATCCAGTTGACCACTTGAATAAATATTGCACTTAGGGGAGAGGATGTGGTGTTACTTCCAGAGCTGTAGACTTTGCAACTGGGGAACCAGGTTGGAGTTTATGCTTCAGCTCGACATTCTGTGATTCTGGTCAAATCACTTAATCTCCCCATGTCTACAACCAAAATGAATTTGTTCTTGTGTGTTGTAACCAATACTCATGTAAAGCACTCCAATACCTGACAAGTCTGCACTATATAAAAGTGCAAAATCACAAAAAATAAAAAGTGTTTTGCACACTTCTGTCACTGGGATACATGTGGGTACATCTGGGTGGTATTTGTGCTGCATTTGGGCTCTTTTGTCTCTGGTGGCCATCTTGGGAGATTTATTTGTTATGAAGTTTCCTAATTTCCTCATTTACTGCAGTCTCCTCAGTAGTAAATGCTTTCAGTTTTTTACTTTGATTCCATCGAGAAGGTATTCAGATATGTCACACATTTGCCATAAATTTTGAATATTAGCATTCTAGTTGCTCATTAGATCACTGTAGTAAAGCTACTGCTCACCACGGAAGTCTGTTGCTGGTATTACAAGTGCATGTTTCAGTCTGCATGTCACAATGTTTTAACAAAATAGAAGAGGATTTGAGAAGTCACTCAAAATGTGCCCTAATTTTTCTTTCTTCAGCATTAATCATAATTTCTATGGCAAAGTGAACCCCCTCATTGTGTTCCTTTTCAAATTAAATGTTTTAAGTGTTACCAGTTTATTCCAATCAAGATGGCTTCAGGTGTGCCATACTTTTATCATAAGTAAGACAGTAAGCACTCGAGTTGTCCTTCGAACACTCTAGGTCATTCTGCCATTGGGCTATACTTGGGCTACATCTGGGTGACATTTGTGTTACATTTGGGCTCTTTTGCCTCTGGTGGCCATTTTGGGAGACTAATTTGTTATGAAGTTTCCTAATTTCCTCATTTACTGCAGTCTCCTCAGTAGGAAATACTTTCAGTTTTTTACTTTGGTTCCAACAAGAAAACATTCAGATGTGTCACACATTTGCCATGAATTCAGAATGTTAGCACTCTAGTTGCTCATTAGATCACTGAAGTAAAGCTATTGATCACCAGGGAAGTCTGCTGCTGGTATTCAAAGTGCATGTTTCAGTCTGCATGTCAGAATCTTTTCATGAAATAGAAGAGGATTTGAAAAGTCAAAATGTGCCCTAATTTTTCTTTCTGCAGCACTAATCATAATTTCTATGGCAAAATGAACCCCATTTTGTTCCTTTGCAAATTAAATTTTTTAAGTGTTACCACTTTATTCCAATCAAGATGGCTTCAGGTGTGCCATACTTTTGTCATAAGTAAGACTGTTAGCGCTCTAGTTGTTCTTTAGAACACTCTGGGACATTCTGTCATTGGGCTATACTTGGGCTACATCTGGGTGATATTTGTGCTACATTTGGGCTCTTTTGTCTCTGGTGGCCATCTTGGGAGACTTATTTGTTATGAAGTTTCCTAATTTCCTCATTTACTACAGTCTCCTCAGTAGGAAATACTTTCAGTTTTTTACTTTGATTCCATCAAGAAGGCATTCAGATGTGTCACACATTTGCCATAAATTCAGAATGTTAGCACTCTAGTTGCTCATTAGATTACTGTAGTAAAGCTACTGCTCACCAGGGAAATCTGCTGCTGGTATTGAAAGTGCATGTTTCAGTCTGCATGTCAGAATTTTTTAATGAAATAGAAGAGGATTTGAGAAGTCACTCAAAATGTGCACTAATTTTTCTTTCTGCAGCACTAATCATACTTTCTATGGCAAAATGAACCCCCTCATTTTGTTCCTTTTTAAATTAAATGTGTTAAGAGTTACCACTTTATTCCAATCAAGATGGCTTCAGTTGTGCAATACGTTTGTCATAAGTAGGACTGTTAGCGCTCTAGTTGTTCTTCAGTTATCCCTAACACTCTGGGAAGCTACTGTAGAACACAAAGGAATCAACTGACAGTGTCTGCCCTTGTTGGATGTACATGTTTTACTGAGAATATCAGACTTCATTCTCACATGACTGAGAAAGATAATGTGAATTTACAGAAAATAGGCTCTCAGTTTAGCTTATAGATCACCTTCCAAACCTCTGTGGGAAAAGCATGAGAAAATTGTTTTCTCTCAAACATGATTCATGATATCCCAGCAGAAGGCTTTTTCACATGGTAAAATCACCTTAGAACACAGCACAATTCCTAAAATGAGTATGGTACCATTAACAAATGATTTATAATGTAACTAAAGTCTTTAAAACCTTCTATTAACTGCAATGCTTTTTAATGAGGTGCTATCATGTATATTGGTCCCAAGATGGCTGCCAACACTTCTTGGATGAAGTGCTGACAGCCAATCAGATCTCACGATGAGATGTGTGGTTAGGCTCCGCCCAGATACATATGTGATTTTACTTTTGATTTTCTCAGGAACTACTAAACCAATTTACACCATTTAAACAAAAGGCAGGACATTTGGTGTAATTCCGTTCAGCAGTTCGGGCTGTAGCTGCGACTAAAGGTTCCTATGGAAAATTGCATGGGGAAACACATTTTGGGACCCCCCTTTTTTCTCGGCCCTCACCTGACGAATCACCACGAGACTTTCAGGATAGGAGCGGACCGGAGGTGGCCAAAAGTTTTGAAAATTTTGCGAAGATTCAACAACCGGCGCCAAAGTTATTTCCTATAGAAAATAGGTCCTAACTATAACTACCTACTGGCGACCGCCAGTAGGTAATATATATATATATATATATATATATTATCTACTGGCGGTCGCCAGTAGATAGTTATAGTTAGGACCCTGTTTCCATAGGAAATCCGCAACATTCTATTTGGAATAACTTTGGCGCCGGTCGATGAATCCTCGCGAAAGTTTCAAAATAGGTGGGGCGCTACGCTCCGCTCCTACCCTGAAAGTCTCGGGGGGATTCGTCAAGCGGGGGCTGAGAAAAAAGGGGGGTCCCAAAACGCGTTTTTCCCATGCATTTTTCCATAGGACCTTTAGACACAGCTACAGCCCGAACGGCTGAACAGAGTTACTTGAAATTTGGCAGAGAGGTAGTCCTCAGGTCAAGGAAGTGCCTTTTGTAGGTCTGGTGTAAATCTGTTCAGTAGTTCCTGAGAAAATAGCATTTAAATCAATATATATATGTGGGCGGAGCCTAACCACACATCTCATCCTGAGATCTGATTGGCTGTCAGCACTTCATCCAAGAAGTGTTGGCAGCCATCTTGGGACCAATATACATGATAGCACCTCATTAAAAAGCATTGCAGTTAATAGAAGGTTTTAAGACTTTAGTTACATTATAAATCATTTGTTGATGGTACCATACTCATTTTAGGAATTGTGGTATGTTCTAAGGTGATTTCACCATGTGAAAAACCCTTCTGCTGGGATATCATGATTGAGAGAAAAATATTTTCTCATGCTTTTACCACAGAGGTTTGGAAGGTGATCTATAAGCTAAACTGAGAGCTTATTTTCTGTAAATTCACATTATCTTTCTCAGTCATGTGAGAATGAAGTCTGACATTCTCAGTAAAACATGTACATCCAACAAGGGCAGAGACTGTCAGTTGATTCCTTTGTGTTCTACTGCAGCTTTCCAGAGTGTTCCAAAGAACTACTAGAGCGCTAACCGTCCTACTTATGATAAATGTATGGCACACCTGAAGCCATCTTGCTTGGATTAAAGTGGTAACTCTTAAAACATTTAATTTAAAAAGGAACAAAATGAGGGGGTTCATTTTTCCATAAAAAGTATGATTAGTGCTGCAGAAAGAAAAATTAGGGCACATTTTGAGTGACTTCTCAAATCCTCTTCTATTTCATTAAAAAATTCTGACATGCAGACTGAAACATGCACTTTCAATACCAGCAGCAGTTTTCCCTGGTGAGAAGTAGCTTTACTACAGTGATCTAATGAGCAAAAAGAGTGCTAACATTCTGATTTTATGGCAAATGTGTGACACATTTGAATGCCTTCTTGATGGAATCAAAGTAAAAAACTGAAAGTATTTCCTACTGAGGAGACTGCAGTAAATGAGGAAATTAGGAAACTTCATAACAAATAAGTCTCCCAAGATGGCCACCAGAGACAAAAGAGCCCAAATGTAGCCCAAATATCACCCAGATGTAGCCCAAGTATAGCCCAATGACAGAATGTCCAAGAATGTTCTTAAAAACAACTAGAGCACTTACTGTCTTCATTATGACAAAAGTATGGCACACCTGAAGCCATCTTGATTGGAATAAACTGGTAACACTTAAAACATTTAATTTAAAAAGGAACACAATGAGGGGGTTTATTTTGCCATAGAAATTATGATTAATGCTGAAGAAAGAAAATGAGGGCACATTTTGAGTGACTTCTCAAATCCTCTTCTATTTCATTAAAAAAATTCTGACATGCAGACTGAAACATGCACTTTTAATACCAGGAGCAGACTTCCATGGTGAACAGTAGTTTTACTACAGTGATCTAATGAGCAACTAGAGTGCTAACATTCAGAATTTATGGCAAATGTGTGACATATCTGAATACATTCATGATGGAATCAAAGTAAAAAACTGAAAGCATTTCCGACTGAGGAGACTGCAGTACATGAGGAAATTAGGAAACTTCATAACAAATAAATCTCCCAAGATGGCCACCGGAGACAAAAGAGCCCAAATGTAGCCCAAAATCACCCAGATATAGCCCAAATATAGCCCAATGACAGAAGTGTGCAAAACACTTATTATTTTGTGTTTTTGCAGTGTTATATAGTGCAGACTTGGCAGGTATTGGAGTGCTTTACATGAGCATTGGTTACATCACACAAGAACAAATTCATTTTGGTTGTAGACATGGGGAGACTAAGTGATTTGACCAGAATCACAGAATGTCGAGCTGAAGCAGAAACTTCAACCTGGTTCCCCAGTTGCAAAGTCTGCAGTTCTGGAAGTAACACCACATCCTCTCCCCTAAGTGCAACATTTAATCAAGTTGTCAACTAGATAAAAAAACATAAAGATAGCAAATAATTTAAAAGTGCTTTGTCGCTATTTGAAAACTCAGAAAATATGTCCTTATTTTAGTCTTTTAGAGCACTAACCATAATTTTGATGCCAATAAGACCCTCTCATATATGTAATTTCTAAAGGAATGCTCTAGGTATTACAGTTTTGATTACATCAAGATGATGTCAGGCGTTCCACACTTTTGTAATAAATATAGAATGTTAGCAATCTAGTTGTTCATTAGGATACTGTTGAGAGGCAGAGGCCAGGGGCACGGACTCTGAAAATTGAAGGCAGGTAGGAGGGTGCAAAGGCAACAATTTAACCACACTGAGCAGGCAGGAAGGGCCGTGGAAGCACAACAGACTATGGAGGGCAGTGGAAAGGGGGGCAGGGGCAACAAACCAACAATACAGGACTTGCAAGAGAGGCTGTTGGAGGGAAGATCTATTACGGGTCAAGGAAGCTAGGGGCGGTCCCCAGAGCCCCGGGAGCCACCACAGAACTGAGCTGGAGAGTGAGTCAGGGACAAAAGGGGCACCTTAATTTGAGCCGGGGTGCCTAGGAACGCTTGCTCCAAAAATGAAGAAAACAGACATATGAGACATGGAATTGGAGGCAGAATACAATGGCAGTTTAATGAGAAGATGCAACTTCAAAGAAACCGCAGAATAGAGACATAAAGTACAAAATACAGAATCCAGATAATCATACAGCTGTCATGATATTCTCTGTATCTCAATTAATGGACTGACAGAGAGAGAGAGAAAACACATCTATAAATGCATCATGAGAAACAAGTTACACCAAGGAAAATGTTACCTAGGGACACTCACATTTACTCTTAGAGCAAGCATTCCTGCAATTACAATACAACATCTTTTATAAGCAAAAGTAAAGAGAACAATGGTTAAACATAACATGACATTTCATATAGGTAAAATAGAATAAGATACTTCAAGCAAAGCAGAGCAAGACATTTTAAGCAAAGGAAGACAAGAGCTCCCAGTTCTTGGGGAAAACCTGCACAGCCTGTTAACCTACATACAGACGGCGAGGTTGTCCGTCGATATCTGTGGGTGCTCCCTTTTTATATCATTTTGTGGGCTCCTTTGCACGCTACATCTACCTACGTATGCTACCCAAAAGCTTCGTCTGCAGATTTTACCAGACATTTCGTCATTTACCCACTTAATGCTGACAATGGACTGGGTGAAAAGGTCAGTCTCTCAGGCCAATCGCTTATCGTAAGTTCCATAGAGCAAGCAGAAAATAATGGGTATTGTACAGGAATTCAATATATTCATGTATAAAATCTCCTCAGTTCTCCTAACTTGACGCTCTGCGGTTGCCACTTCCTTAAAAGCGGGAAACCTGCCCAGGAAGCAAGTACCAGTCCAGGATGCAGCCTACTGTATGTCGACAGCTTCAGGGGTATGTTGAACTTTGATACCGAGCACGGAGCACTCGGGTAGGGTGGGGGCTACTAGTTTGGAGCAGAAGGCCTCGCAGACCTGCCTTCAGACTGCTATACACTAAAATTGCAGAGCTATGGTCAATTTAACAAAGAGGCCTACATATTGAACAGAAGGGCCTACACAGGGGTTTTATGCTGGCTGAGTGGTAAGGATGTCTCAGGATAATTATATAGCAACACAGGACCCGCTGGTCAATTTAATACGGCCTACAAATGCGGCTGGCAGGGCAAGGACAAGGGTCTCATACTTTAGGTGTGGACAGAACGGGCCAGGGGCCCCCTGTGATACAAAATCTACCCTCCTTCAAGGCTGTGGCAATGTAATAGACCATTGTGGGCAGAAGGAAGAGGCAATGGTAGTACAACCATACATGCCAACAGACCCGATTCAGCCAGGAAACGTCCAATGTTTTTAAGCTCAAATGGGCTTTATTTGATCTGTCTCCTGTCTACAATATCCTCTTTTTCAATGTAACTCAAAGGGGAAAATCAATACCCCAGTTTTTTTTCAAAATCTCCCTCTTGCCAAGTTCAAAATGTTCGCAAGTATGGTACATTGGATCATGGAAGGAAATGGGATAGGGACATGGACTTGGATAACAGAGGACAGGAGAGACATGGAGAGGTGCACCAAACTGACCCTGCAGGGCAGGCATCAGGGTTTGCAGCAGCACAATACACCACACAGGGCATGCAGGACGGGAGTGCAGCACAACAATCCATAGAAAGCAAGAGGGAGGGGACAGGACCATGCACATGGACAACAGAGAACAGAGGGGCAAGAGGCAATGGTAGCTAGCTGACCATAATGGACAGACAGGAGAGAAGGCTGCAGCATAACAGACCATAAAGGGCAGGAGGGACGGATCAGGGGCATTACAATGGAACAGACAAGCCAGGAGGGAGGGAGTAGGGGTCTGCACATGTAAACAGAGGGCTGGGGGCAAGGGGGCAGGGCAGGAGCAGCAAGATAGCCATGGAGGTCAGGCAGGATGGGCACTAGAAGCAAGACACAACATGAAGAGCAACAGTGAGACTGTGATGGCATACACACAGACCATGGAGGGAAGGTGGGAGGGGGTCAGGGGCAGCTAACTGACCACACAGGGAAGGTGGGAGGGGCCATGGCAGCACTGAAGACCATGCATGGCAAGTGGGAGGGTTAGTGGCAGCACAATGGCTATGATGGGCAAGAAGGAGGGTGCAGGGGCATGCACAAAGGACGATGGAGGATAGAAGGGAGGGTCAGGACCTGTGCACAGACAAGAAAGTTCAGGGGAAGGGGCCTCACAACAGACCACACGGGGCAGGCAGGAGGAGCAGTTGCAGCACAACAGACCAGGGAGGGCAGAAGGGTGTGGCAGTACAATGGACCATGTAGGACAGGAGCAAGAGGATAGAGGCATGGCATGTGGACAGGCAGGGTGGAGGTGGCAGGGACAGGTTACAGTCATCTGACAATGCTAGGCAGGTGGGAGGGGAGTGGCAGCTCAACAGAACACTCAGAGTAGATAGGAGTGGCAGGTCCATGGGACATGGTGGGCAAAAAGGATGGAGCAGGGGCATGCACAAAGACATCGGAGGGCAGGGGGAAGGAGAATAGGGGCAGCAAGCTAAGCACAGAGTTTAAGCAGGAGGTCAATGATGGGGCATAGAATTGGGCAATGGAGGGCAGGAGGAGTGGACTGGTACATCATACTAAATTGAGGGCAGTGGCAGCACATCAGACCATGCATGGCAGGAGGGAGGAGGCTAGTCCATGGATTCACACAACAGAGGATAGGGAGGAGGGGGATGGGGCAGCAAGCTAACTGTTCAGAGAAGGCGGGTATTAGAAACTTTATTGTTTTTAAAACATTTTGTCTGTACAAACTACTTAAAATATGAACAAGTATGCAGCATAATCTCACTTTTATTCAGGAAGAAGAAGACGTTAGTGACTGTGACTCCGGGCTCACTTGGCAAAAACACCCCCTGACCCTCCACCCCCTATCGCAAAATGTAATGCCCGTGAAAAGGGTAGGTGAACACAGTGTTATATAGAACATAGTCCTGAGAGCACGATTGAAAATGAAAACTAGATATAGTGTATGGTATAAACTATGCACCAAAAAGTGTGATATAAGATGAACCAGGCGTGAAATATAATATGCAATACATTGTGCGCAATGACAGATTCATTGGAGAGCGCGAGATAGCACAGGCACTAGCGCGTGCTATGCGATATGCGCCTTGGAGTGTAATATGCACAGGGCAGTGTTGTGTAACCTAACTAGTCTCTAAAGTTGTAAAATATGTGCTGGGGAGTGTAACGTTGCATATGCACTGTGACAAAGATATGGATCCCAAATTGTAATATGTATGGCATAGCACTGTGCGTTATAACATAGGCATCGAGGAAGGCACGTTAGATGGGGCAATATAACCCGTGCGAAGACAAGTGTGGCATGACATTTTCACGGGGTGGTGTTACAGTGCACATGGGCTAGAGAGTGTCATAGCATATGCACTAGCTAGTGGAATACAATACAGAGGTGTGTGGCACTCGGCAGGCAATGGTGGGTGTAACACAGCATTGGGCTCTGTCAGGAGCGCGCTGTGACTCGCAAGTGATGTTCGTCCCCTTTCCAGAGAGTAAAATAAAAAGTATTACACATCCGGCAGTGGATGTGTGTTTTATTAACTGTGAGGGGGGTTTCTTGCATAGTTTTGGTCGAATTTTTGTCGAATCCCCTTTGAATGGCTTGGTGTGCATGTGTATTAAATGTGCCCATCAATAGCTACCCATGTTTGTATAAATAAACGACAAGGGTGTCTACCGGGATTAGGCACGGTAGAGCATCAGACATGTCAGAGCTTCACTAGTGGTGTAAATACATTCCACGTGGATTAATTGCATGCATAGTCGCCTTTTAATGAATATCACGCAAATCGTCATGGTGATAGGTACGTATGGTTTGTCCAGCATGTCCTAGGTGTGTCTATAAATATATATTTTTAAAAAATAATAAAAAACAGTGGCCGGCCCTGGGGATTGGGGTCAAAAAAATATAATTAGGAGACAGGCCCTGGGGGATGGGGTCATCAGGGCCAATAAATTAGAATAAGAAGGGGAACCACACAGCCCCCCTTCTTAAAAAAATAAAATAAATAAAAGACTGGCATCTTGCCGGAGGCCATGCCCCCTCCATGCAGCACTCTGCAAACGCGCCCCCAACAGGCATCTCCAGTATGCGCCAGGGAGCTGCGCTGCAGACAGGTGTTCTGAGGCCAAGCCCCTTTTTACACCTCTCTGCAACGCAGCTCTGTGGCGCTTACTGGAGGTACCTAGTGGTCTAGTGTGACCCTAGGGACCCTTAGGATTCAAGGGGACTTAATCTCTCAACTTAGAACAGCCACAGGGCGCGTTTACACAGTGGTGAATGGAGGGGACGGGGCCTGAGGTGACGTGTGCAAACACGCACCATGGCACGTTTTAAATTGGGGATATAATTTCCCTTCAATACTGAGGGCCCCTGGGGGCTAACTAGCCCACCAAGTGCTTCCAGTAAGCGCCACTGAGCTGCATTGCAGAGAGGTGGTCCAGGCCGTGCCACTTTTTACACCTCTCTGCAACGCAGCTCTGTGGCACTTACTGGAGGTACCTAGTGGGCTAGTTGGACCCTAGGGACCCTCAGGACTCAAATGAACTTAATCTCCCAACTAAAAACGGACACAGGGCGTGTTTACACAATGGTGAAAGGAGGGGACGGGGCCTGAGTTAACGTGTGCAAAAACGCCCTGTGGCCTGTTTTAAGAGGTAGTTTTAATCCCCATGCCCTATTATATACTAGGGGCTTATAGAGGAGGTAAGGCTAATCACAGGGGGACCCCAACGCATAATGTTCCCTAGTGTATGTAGGTGTTTTCACTGTATTCTAAGTGTCTTTTAACATAGCACTGGCTCTAGGACTGGTTAGTCAGACTCAGTTACCACCAGTATCCGTCTGAAAAAGTTGAGGGTACAGGATGATTTTGCAACAAGGCTTCTTTCTGCTCTTCTTTTTGTTCTTTCTGCACGTTATCCTTCTTCCTGCACTTATCTTCGTATTTGAGGACTTCTGTTGCATCTTTCTGCACTTCTTTTATTTCTTTCTGTGCATTTTTTCTTCTTTCTTCACATGTCCTATCTCTGTAGGCATAGTTAGAAATTAGCATTTAAAAAACCTTTGAAATTAACAGAAAAAACCATAGGTTTCAGGCACGTTATAGTTAGGAATTAGCATTTAAAAAACCTCAGAAATTCACTGAAAAAAACATAGGTTTCAGGGGTGTTATAGTTAGCTGGACTTTTCACTTGTACAAAACCATTGAAATTGCCCCGTTATAGTTAGTTCAGCTAACTATAACTCGCGCGCCCGCAATGCACTGCTGATGACGTCACATATTACATCACTCATGACATGGTCAGTGACATCACTCATGACATCACTGATGACATCTCAAATGACATCACTGATGACATCACTGATGACATCATCCTTGTGATAGAGTGGCAGACCTCCTCTCACCCTAATATAACCTTTGATACACACATTCAAAAATAGAGACTAAAATTTTCAAAACAATGGACATACCAATACCAGTTACAACAACCTCTTCAGTAATTCTAAGATCCACATACACATCCACTCATTCACCAACAGTCCAATACAGTCACTCATACATGTACTCACTCATCATATGTACTCATACACCTATACATCCTGTTACACAATGCCACTCATCCATAGAGTTACTCACACACATAGTCACTCATGCTAATAAAGAATCAAACATACATTTACTTGCATATACAGTTATACACACACCACCACACTTACTTCTACAGAAACTTACACATACTTAGTCTTTTAAACAATCACTTATAGAAACACATACTTATTCATACAGGAACTCTTTCAATCTCTCACTCTCACATATACTCACATATATACACCAATAGTCACATATACTAGTTTAAAACATATGTAGTTACTCATAAAGACACTATTGAGACAGTCATTCACTCACTAACACACCCATACACACACTCATCCACCCATACAGTCCTGCACACATACTGTGTTCAACACATACAAACAGTGAGTCACTCATTCATGCACCTATGCACTACGTAATACCCCCCACCGAACCATGCAGACACTCAGACTGATACTCAAAAAACCAACTAATAACCTATAGACACCCATGTAGCTACTCACCAACCCATGCAGCCACTTATACACAAAGTGAGAGACTGATACAGATATTTACATATTTAAACATTACTCACTAAGCCATGTATTCACTATGATACACTTAATCAGTCAGTTACACAATCAATTTTTCAAAAACAAATCATCCATTTAGACACTTATATACCCATTTATTCTTCCATCGACCTTGAGATATACATATATAAAACATATTTAATTTTCAGAATAACACACATTCACTGGATGATGTCATCAGTGATGTCATCAGTGATGTCATTTGAGATGTCATCAGTGATGTCATGAGTGATGTCACTGACCATGTCATGAGTGATGTAATATGTGACGTCATCAGCAGTGCATTGCGGGCGCGCGAGTTATAGTTAGCTGAACTAACTATAACGGGGCAATCTCAATGGTTTTGTACAAGTGAAAAGTCCAGCTAACTATAACACCCCTGAAACCTATGGTTTTTTCAGTGAATATATATATATATATATATATATATATATATATATATATATATATATATATATATATACACATACACATATATATATATATATATATATATATATATATATATATATATATATATATATATATATATATATATATATATATATATATATATATATTACCTACTGGCGGTCGCCAGTAGGTAGTTATAGTTAGGACCGTGTTTCCATAGGAAATCTCAAAATTCTATTTTGAATAACTTTGGCGCCGGTTGACGAATCCTCGCGAAAATTTCAAAACTAATGGGGCGCTACGCTCCGCTCCTACCCTGAAAGTCTCGGGGTGATTCGTCAAGCGGGGGCTGAGAAAAAAGGGGGGTCCCAAAACGCGTTTTCCCCATGCATTTTTCCATAGGACCTTTAGTCCGAGCTACAGCCCGAACGGCTGAACAGAATTACTTGTAATTTGGCAGAGAGGTAGTCCGCAGGTCAAGGATGTGCCTTTTGTAGGTCTGGTGTAAATCTGTTCAGTAGTTCCTGAGAAAATAGCATTTAAATCAATATATATATCTGTAAGCGCTTACGGTAAGCTTACCGTACGCGTACGGTGCCGTGCGCGAGCTCAAATCTGATTGGTTGTCACATTACTGTAAACATTCGAATCGGACGAAATCAGGAAGTGTCGGCCGCCATTTCGTGTGTTTCACACCGAAAAAAAAGGGAGATAACGTGAAAAGGGGGCAAGGAAGAGAGTTACAGACCACCTAACATTTGAAAGGGGGTCAAAGAAGGACACAAAAGTACGAAAAAAACATTTATTAATTTTAAAAAAAAATCGCGAGGTACGCGTACGGTAAGCTTACCGTACGCGTACGGTAGAAAAAAAATTTTAAAAAAGAAATAAAATTCAGATTTAAGTGTTTAGATATTAGGGGGCTCTAAAAAGAGCCGTTGTGTTTATGAAGTGATTTTTTAGTGGTACCTACAAGTAAGTACCGATGCAGAGTCTAAGGTTCAAGAGGAAGACTCTGTTCCCTTCATCAGTGAAGTGTACACCATATCCTCTATAAATGTCTTGCATGTTGTAACGCAAGTTGTTGTGGTAAATGGAACCCATACCATAGTCTCGGAGGAAAGCAGAAACAGATTTGTTGACGTGCTTTCTTGCTTTGTCAATCTGTGGACAAAAATGATTGGACCAGTTCCATTTTTGCCTTTGGCATATGTTAGAAAACGCAAAGGCAGTTTTAGGGAAAAGTGAAAACAGTTGTGCAAAGGTCTCCTTCATAAGCATTTCCAGACCTACCCCAGTCAAAGTGCCTAGGTCATTGCCACCACAGTGCACTATTATGAGGTCAAGGTGTTGGATCTGCATGAAGGATTTCACCAATGGCATCAATTGGTGCCACTTTAACCCTCTCTGACCAATCCATTTAATGTATACATTTGGCAAAGCAAGGTCTCTCACCATACCTGTTTTCTCTGCATACTTTTCACTTCAGAAGACATAGCTTTGCCCTACAATCCACACTGTGAACATCTTCAAAGGAGATCTGGATGCACTCAGGAGGTGTATTTCAGTAGAATGGGAAAAAGAAATGAAAGACAGTTTGGAAATGGAGGCATACATATTTTTTTAAAATAAAAATAACTCATTGGCTGTTTCATACCATTCTACACTAAAAACTAGGCTGTATGTGTCAATTTATAGAAGCATGTTTTGTATTGGTACAGAAAAATGTGTTACCAAAGAACATTACTATGGATTTGCTGTTAGGTTTGAAAAGTCAAGCACTCTTGCTCTTTGAAAATGAAACATTGTGTGGTGAACTTCTGACCTGAGTCCACACAGCAGTGTTCCATGAGCTGTTGCTATGGTAGCAGGCAGAAGTCAAGTTGGGGGAAGGGTACTTTTGGAAAAGGGTTGGTTTTCAACCAATAGAAATGTGTGATTACATTTGAAAAAAAGGGGGAAGCACTGAGATTTGAAATTAACATGTATATGTGTGGAAAAAGAGAGGGAAACATTGCCATTATCTGGTTCTGCTGAGAGGAGAGAGGTGCACAGAACAGAGATCCTGGCTCTGATAATCTGCTGTTTGAGTGCCACATTTCTTTCACAACTAACTAATTTTAAAGGTGAGTTAAGAGTTTGAGAGGGGATGTATGTGGTAAATTAAGAAATGAATAATAGAATTGGAATTCCTTTTGTTGAAGTTGTGTTTATCATTTTGTGTTTTGGGAGAAATTTAAATGTAAGGAACATGTAAAATATTATGGACTATGTTTTCACCATAAATTAAGGTGTACTGGTATAAATGAGGAATACTGTTTTCTGCATAGAATCAGAAGATGACTCTGTGTGCAAAGAGGAATTGTTGACAGAGATTTATTGCGTATTACTCTGGTAATTTTAGATTTGCATTAGTAGGAAAGGGGCAGCTATTTTTCTGCAGAAGCAGACTCTTAGCACACAACAAGCTGCTTACCCTGTAGAATCATGCATAGTATTCACAACCGAGTGGGGTTTGAGGTTGCAGTGAGTAATGCAAATACATTCAGCATCACTAAGGCTGGTTGCCCTTGCTGGAGTGTAGTCATTCACCCAGGTTACATATGTTCCTGGTCTCAAAAAGCTGTTTGGACATGTGCTGTTTTCAGAATCTGAAAAGTGGATTGAAAATGTGTCAGACTGTAAAAGTACTTATCACTTGCCAAAAAAAGAGTAGTAAGTGTGCTTTCAAATTGGCAAAGAAATTTCGTTTTCTGCAAAATATCAAACCATGACTCTGTGTGCAAAGAGGAATTGTTGACAGAGATTTATTGCGTATTACTCTGGTAATTTTATATTTGCATTAGTAGGAAAGGGGCAGCTATTTTTCTGCAGAAACAGACTCTTAGCACACACCCAGCTGCTTATCCTGTAGAATCATGCATAGTATTCACAACCAGGTGGGGTTTGAGGTTGCAGTGAGTAATGCAAATACATTCAACATCACTAAGGCTGGTTGCCTTTGCTGGAGTGTAGTCATTCACCCAGGTTACACATGTTCCTGGTCTCAAAAAGCTGTTTGGACATGTGCTGTTTTCAGAATCTGAAAAGTGGATTGAAAATGTGTCAGACTGTAAAAGTACTTATCACTTGCCAAAAAAAGAGTAGTAAGTGTGCTTTCAAATTGGCAAAGAAATTTCGTTTTCTGCCTAATATCAAACCATGACTCTGTGTGCAAAGAGGAATTGTTGACAGAGATTTATTGCGTATTACTCTGGTAATTTTACATTTGCATTAGTAGGAAAGGGGCAGCTATTTTTCTGCAGAAGCAGACTCTTAGCACACACCCAGCTGCTTATCCTGTAGAATCATGCATAGTATTCACAACCGAGTGGGGTTTGAGGTTGAAGTGAGTAATGCAAATACATTCAACATCACTAAGGCTGGTTGCCCTTGCTGGAGTGTAGTCATTCACCCAGGTTACATATGTTCCTGGTCTCAAAAAGCTGTGTGGACATGTGCTGTTTTCAGAATCAGAAAAGTGGATTGAAAATGTGTCAGACTGTAAAAGTACTTATCACTTGCCAAAAAAAGAGTAGTAAGTGTGCTTTCAAATTGGCAAAGAAATTTCGTTTTCTGCCTAATATCAAACCATGACTCTGTGTGCAAAGAGGAATTGTTGACAGAGATTTATTGCGTATTACTCTGGTAATTTTAGATTTGCATTAGTAGGAAAGGGGCAGCTATTTTTCTGCAGAAGCAGACTCTTTGCACACACCCAGCTGCTTATCCTGTAGAATCATGCATAGTATTCACAACCGAGTGGGGTTTGAGGTTGCAGTGAGTAATGCAAATACATTCAGCATCACTAAGGCTGGTTGCCCTTGCTGGAGTGTAGTCATTCACCCAGGTTACACATGTTCCTGGACTCAAAAAGCTGTTTGGACATGTGCTGTATTCAGAATCTGAAAAGTGGATTGAAAATATGTCAGACTGTAAAAGTACTTATCACTTGCCAAAAAAAGAGTAGTAAGTGTGCTTTCAAATTGGCAAAGAAATTTCGTTTTCTGCTTTATATCAAACCATGAGTCTGTGTGCACACAGGAATTGTTTTTAGATATTTAATTTGTGATGGTTTTATTGTGATTTTCACTTGTAGGAAAGGGGTACATAGTATTTTAAGATTTGAAAAGATCATAAAAAATATAGTAATATATTTAAATAAAATAAAGGATTTTTTTTTTAGTTTTTTTCAGGTATTGCTGAAGAGCAGTGAACAAAATTTAAGATGCCTACAAAATCCAGACTAAGGAAAAACCAGAAAAAAAATCTATATTTCAAGACAACTGGAGGACCTAAGTTAGTTGGAGATGCTCATGTTGGGAAAAAAAGAAAGCCTTCTGGTAAGCAGACAAAAGATTTTTTTAAAAATATCTTCAAAAAAAGGAAAAATGTACAAAATGTCTGTACTGGAAATAATGTTTTAAATAGAAAACAACAGGAAAAAATTGAGCATTTAGTTAATGCAAATATACCTTCAGAAACAATAAAGATTAACTTAAAAAGAAAAACAGCGTTTAAAGAGATTCGTAGAAAAATGTTTCAGAGAAGAGTTATGTCCAATTTGATAAAGGATGTGAAGAACTATAAGAAAAAAGCAAAATTATATAAGAGAAAAAAAGAAATTGAAGCCATTGTAGCAAAGGCTTTAGAATTAAAAAGGAAACTATTCATTTTAATTTTGAACAGGATGCGTACATTAGATAAAATGGTCAATGTACTGAAATCACAAAGCAAAAGGAAAAGACTAGTGAAAAGAACAAACTTTTGTAAAGTGTTTTTAGGAGAATGGATGCATAGTTCAAGTAGTGAACCTTTTTTTAATGAAGAGAGTTATCTTCAAAGTAATAGTTTGCTGCATGCAGTTGACACCAGAGGTCGTGCTTATGAAGTGAAAAAAGGTTGTATAATGGAGAAGGAGAAAATGGTTCCAAGAGATGAGGAACAAGTGATGGCGGATGAGGTTATGGGGAGACGTCCTAAAGCCCCAGTGTATACTTGGAATTGTAGTAGTATTTGCACTGTGCGTCAGGAATCTATTAATAAATTTCGTGAGTTTCTAAGAGAATATAGTAAAAAAAAGTGTTAAACAGAAGATTAAGGTGCTTCAAAGTCTAGATCCATGCAGAGTGAGAGAGAATACTGGTTTGCAGGGACATTCTCTGGCTTGTCTATCTAGAAAAGTGTGTAAAAGTGTTTTTCATCATTTTAGTATGCTGGCTGTTCATCATACTGAAATGAGAAAGTTTGTGAGACGATTGTATTTTGCTAAAAGTCCAGCAATAAAGTTAGATGAATTGAATAGGGCTCTGTTCCGTGGATCGGTATCAGATGTAGAGAAGGTTACTGATGAAATTCAGTTTAGTTACTTTGGTCCAGAACAAGACAGTGCAGGTAATGACACAGTTATTGAGGAAGATGTGGAAGAGAATGTAGAACCCTCTGTAAGTAATAATTTGATGATCAAATGACAAAATTTGCAATAATCTCTAATGAAAGACCAAATATTACTTGTATTTGTTGCCGCAGAACTCATTATA
The DNA here is from genome assembly GCF_964204655.1 of Triturus cristatus. Classification (NCBI taxonomy): domain Eukaryota; kingdom Metazoa; phylum Chordata; class Amphibia; order Caudata; family Salamandridae; genus Triturus; species Triturus cristatus. The sequence continues at coordinate 1,040,024,328 of NC_140591.1, read as the reverse complement.
GAAATCAAACCAGGAATGTTGATCTCTACAGAAAAAGTGAAAATGAAGATAATTATAAGTGGAAGGATTTTGCAACATATATATTTCTTGAAAATTGTTTTGAATTGGGTGAAGATCAGCGTATTTGTAAATACTGTTATAATAAGTTAGAAGAAAATAGAATGCCAACCAGAGCTGTACATAATATTTTAGAATTGGATGCTATTCCTGCCGAACTTTCTGAATTAAATACATATGAGTCTATACTCATTCAATGTGTTCATCCGTTCCAGACCATAGTACGTATGGAGCCCAAAACTGGTAAATTACCTCCTTCAGATTTACTGAGAGGTTTAAAAGGTAGAGTGGTGTATTTGCCCTTGGATTTGAAAAAAAATATGGAAACTATTGATGCAGATACTTTGGAAACTGAACCATTAGTTATTCTGGTTAATGGTGTACCTACAAAGAATAAGAAGATTTGGCAGGAGCTGGTAGATGTACGGAAAGTACAAAGAGCAAATTTGTATTTGAAAAGGAATAACAAATGGTATGAATCAATTTATATAGAAGAAGAAGAAGAAGATTTACAAGAAGACACAGAAACACCAACTGGACAAATTGAAAAAGTGGACAAGTCAAAGGAAGAAGAAATTTATGAACATTTTAGCATACATCCTCTTCATTCAAAAGAAGTTATGGGAGATACTATTGATCTGTTTCAGATGAAGAAAGCAAAAGGAACTCCCGTGAGTGTATGGGAGGAGAGCTTGGAAGCTCGATGTTTTCCCCAGCTGTTTCCTACAGGAAAAGGAGGACGATACGATGAACGTCCAGAACAGATTCCAGCTTCTGAGTATCGGACTACAAGACTATATGCAGAAGATCCAAGATTTCGACAAAGTATTCCTTATTTGTTCCATCTTTTATTTGAAAGCGACTTGTCTGCATTATCTTATGCAGTAAATCACATTTTAAAAAGTGGAGTATATTTACAAAATGTGTCTGCTAAGGATTTTATGGAGAAAGTGCAGCACCGAGATGATCATTTGGAAACACAACTGATCAATCTGATGGCTTGTCAGCGTGGGACAAATGAATATTGGTACCGACGCCATGGTGAATTAAAATGCATGTTACGGAATTTCGGAACTCCAACATGGTTCCTTACCCTAAGCTGTGCCGAGTACGCTTGGGATGATTTACTGGATTTTCTACGAGAGGCAAATTCAAACATTAAAAACATTGAATACAAGACAGCAGGAGAACTGTGCTCATTGGATCCGGTTAATGTTTGCAGATATTTCAATCATAGATTTGAGGCCATGATGTGCTTCATCTCGAATAAAAAAAATCCACCTCTTGGAGAAGTTGTGGATTTCTTTTGGAGAAAAGAGTACCAAGCAAGAGGTGCTCCTCATATTCATATGCTGTTGTGGATCAAAGATGCCCCAAAGTTTGGAACAGATGCTGATGATGCAGTTTTATCTTTCATTGAAGAATATGCAACATGTGCTATACCAAAAAGCACAGAAGAGAAAAAGTTAAAAGAGCAAGTTTTACGTTTCCAAAGTCATCGGTGTGGAAAATACTGTCGACGGAAATACAAGAGCAAAGATAAATTCTACACTAAATGTCGATTTGGATTTCCTAGACCTGTTCTTTCAAAAGGAAGAGTAAACAGTTTTATGTCAGCTGTGAGACATACTATTACAAGAAAATCACCTAAGAATACCTACAACCTAAAAAGAAAAGAAGAATCAAAAAATATAAATGACTACAACCCAGTCATTTTATCCATGTGGAATGCTAACATGGATATACAGTATGTAGCTGGCAATTCCATTGCTGTTGCTCGATATGTAACGTCTTACATTACTAAATCAGAAAAAACTGAATTGAAAGAAATGTGGGAAGAGATTTCTCACGAGAAGACTGTCAGTAAGAAGCTATACAGTTTCAGTTTAAAGATGTTATCGCATCGAGAAATTGGATCCTACGAATGTTCAGATAGGTTATCTTCTGCAAGTCTCTACTCGAAATCAAGAAGAATAATTTGGGCAAGTTTAGGCCTTGCAGCAATGAGAAATCGGGTACTGAAATCTGTTGGAGAAATTGAATATTTGGCCGAGAACAAACCAGAAAGTACAGACATTTTTAAAACAAACATGTTGGACACATATTACCCAAAAAGAAGTCATCACCTTGAAAACATGTGTCTCTATGAAGTGCTGCAGAACTTCATTTTTAAACGGAATGCCACAGAAGATATCAACAATGGAAAATATAAAGTCAGTGGTGAGGAAGGATGTTTGGTGAAGCAAACAAAAGGAAGTTTGATAAATCACCGGAAGCTGACTTGCGACACTACTGAGAAAAAGGAATTTTACTACTTGGCACTTTTACAGCTGTTCAAACCATGGCGTTCAGAGGATGAACTACTTGGAGATTCCAGAGCTATGAGGACTCATTTAATGCATGTAAAGATATGATTGAATGCAGTACTTTCACACATTATGTCCAAATGTTAAATGAAGAAATTGAACAGGAAACTACAATTGCAGCTGAAGTAGCTAGAGACAGTTCTCACGACAGCCAAAGTTCTGGAACGCTCAGTCAAGATCCCCTAGGACAACCAATCGTAGAAAATGAAGCTGCAATAGCTATGACTGAAGTGGAAACGGCTATGAATCAAGCTCAAGAAGAATTAATAGACTTACCAAATTTGGAAGAACAACTGAATGAAGAGCAGCAACAAATTTATGAAGAGATCAGAAACAAAATTGATCACGGATTACTACATGAAAAAAAAGAGTGCTCATGCACATCATTTCAACCAATCAGGATGTATGTAAGCAGACAAGCTGGAACTGGAAAAAGTTTCTTAATAAAAGTCATCAGAAGCTACCTACAGCAAAAAACGGATTCAACTTTGTCTTGTGTGGTTACTGCTCCAACTGGGTTAGCAGCATATAACAGAAAAGGAATCACCTTACATCATTTGCTAATGTTACCAGTGGAGCATGAGAACAAAATACAATGCCACAAGCTAACTGGAGAAGCATGCTTGGAAGTTTCAAGAGTATTGAAGAAGATGCAAGTTCTCATTATTGATGAGGTGAGCATGGTATCAAACTTAATGCTTGCCTTTGTGCATTTAAGAATGCAGCAAATTCTAAGGAGAGACTATGACGTGTTATTTGGTGGAAAACATGTCATAGTTTTTGGGGATCTTCTACAGCTTACTCCAGTTAAAGGACAACCAGTGTTTAATACTGTGACACATGAAGACACAAAGAAGTCATTGGGAAGCATTGGTAATGCAAATATTTGGTCCTTCTTTGAGTACAAGGAACTTACTACTAATATGAGGCAAGCAAATGATGAAGAATATGGAAGTATTCTGAAAGATATCAGAATTGGACTACTCACTGAAGCTGGCACGAAAGCATTACAGAGTCGGTTGCTACATAATTTATTCCCAAAGGAAGAAATAGTTGCAGAGAAAATATACAAGAACATTGCAGAAAAGAAAAGTGTAATCTGCTTATGCCAACTCTACGTGAATGCTCAATATTCAATGAGGAACTTTTGAAATTGGAAAAGGAAGAGATTAGGAAATTGGAAGCAGTGGACAAAATTCAGCATGAAAGAATTACTATTACATTAACAGGCAAACTGAAAAATAAATTGGATTCACTAGAGAAGAACATTTCCAAAACTGCTGGATTAGAAAAAAATCTATATGTTTGCATGAACTGTAGCGTATTTTTAAGGAGAAATTTGGATGTTGAAAAAGGTTTAGTGAATGGAGCTATGGGAAGAGTTGTGGGTTTTATTAATTACCAGAAAAAAGATGGAATTGAATGTTTAAAAATAAAATTTGATCAGATAGAAGAAGTTATAGACATTTGTCGTTGTACAGTTCGTTTCATGCTTGTGAAAGACTTATATGTACAAAGAAAGCAGTTTCCGTTTTCTCTAGCATATGCTGTAACTATTCACAAGTCTCAAGGATTGACTGTAGATTGTGCTTTTGTGAACATTGGTTCAACTGTGTTCAAAGAAGGTATGGCTTATGTTGCTTTGTCACGAGTGAAAACATTATCTGGTTTATTTATGATAGACTTTGATGACTCAAAAGTTAGTGCTGATGCAAATTGTGTAAAGGAGTATAATAGATTAAGAAGAACCTATGCTCCTCATTTAGGTCAGTATCCTGTGTTGGAAAAACGTGTTGTTTCTCGAAAAAGGAGAATTGAGAATATCTGTAATGAGGATATAGAGAGGAGAAAAAAAAAGAAGAGTGATGTAATTGCAAGCAAAAAGAAAAAGGAAAATGTTGAAGAGGTTGTTGGTTGTCATTTTGAAAATAGCTCTGGTGTCAACTGCTACGCTAATGTAGTGCTGAATGTTGTATTTTATCTTGAAAGTTTGCAAGAGCAGATAATAGTAAATCAGAGAAAAAGATTCTGTTCTGAGTTAGTCTCCTTTTTGAAAAGCTGAATAATGATAAAACTAAAATAGAAAGTGCTACTGAAATTAGAAAACTTTTAGATGTATGTTCAGGATGTACACAGTTTTCTCAAAATTTACAGCAAGACGCACAGGAATTCTTGATGTATTTTCTTCAGGTACTGGAAGAAGAAGGGGTACACATTGAAAATATGTTTGGTCTCTCTTATAAATGGGAACATAGTTGTGAAAACTGTTTCAATACATGTGGCTCTAATGTTGATTCTGAAAGGTTTATTTATTTAACATTGCCAGAGAGTAAAACAGTCACTTTTGCTAAATTAGTTAAAGATGCTAATCATAGCATGGAATGCGGTGAGTGTAAATCTGACATGTTTTCAACGTTAATTTTAAAGGAATACGGACAGTATGTAATTTTAATGATGCAACGATGTAGAGCTGATGGTTCAAAATTGGATACTTTAATAAAGAAGTTTACAGGACAGCAATTATCAATTTCAGTAAAAACTTTTGTAACAGTTGCAATCATTTTCCATGATGGACCTACTGTAACTTCTGGTCATTACACAGTTTATCTAAAATGTAAAAAAGGCTGGACAATGTGTAATGATTGTCAATTGGTTTTTAAGCAACGTTTGCCTTTTGATTTAGCAAATTCCTATCTAATCTTTCTGAAACCTAAATTTTAGAGAGAATTGGCAACATCTGTACAAAACAATTTAACCATTTTATTGGATTACCATTGGAATTTTCAAATAAAAAGATTTTTAAAATTACCATTTGGCCTAAAGGAAAGGTAACCAATTGTATTGTTGACTTATTTAATTCCTAATTAATCTTTCGGAAACCAAAATTTTAGAGAGAATCGGTAACATCTGTACAATTTAAATTTTGGAATTTTATTGGATTACCATTGGAAATTTAATCAAAAAAGATTTTTAAAATTACCATTTGGCCTAAAGGAAAGGTAACCAATTGTATTGTGGACTTATTTAATTCCTAATTAATCTTTCGGAAACCAAAATTTTAGAGAGAATCGGTAACATCTGTACAATTTAAATTTTGGAATTTTATTGGATTACCATTGGAAATTTAATCAAAAAAGAATTTTAAAATTACCATTTGGCCTAAAGGAAAGGTAACCAGATGTATTGTGGAGTTATTTGAGATATATTATTTTTGTGATTATGCTTCTGTTACAAAATTGTCAGACGGTATTTTTTAGAAATAGTTATTGTTATTAGATGATATTTTTTTTGAATATTTTGCATTTCTATAATGTTATGTTTAAGTGAGAAGAGATTCTGGGCTTTTTTAAAACAATCTTTGAGATTGTTATTTTTTTTTTGCCCGCTGTTAAGTGATGAATGCAATTGCTTTCACGATTTATAGTGAAATGCAATATATTCTGAAAACAGCAAAAAAATGGCAAAATTTTTTTTGGGGAAAATATGTAAATACGTGTACTGTATTATAAAATGTTTTATTAAATATTAATACTTTTTTCTTTTTTTTTCAGATTGAGAAAGAAAATTTTCGAAAAATAAAACAATTTTTTCAAGCAATTTCAATAAAATTTAAATTGATAATTAAATTTTTGGATGGGTCAGGTAAGTCAGAAATTTGATGGTCCCTTTTTTCCACTTCTCCTCAAACATATTTTCAGTATTTCGTTATTAATCCCTCAAGGACCTTGTAATGTGGTAATTGTTTTTTAGTGTTTTAGTGTTTTTTTAAAAAAATACGCTTACCATACGCGTACGGTAAAAAAAAAAAAAGTTTTTAAGAAAAAATTCAAAAAAGTTGAGAGGTAAGGTTGGCTCTTAAAAGAGCCGTTGTGTTCATGCAGGGACAGAGGAAAGAAAGAATGGGAATATTAGCTGGTAGGACAAATGTGCTGGTCTATTCTGTTGTTAATTAGGGGAACACTGGTCTCCCCACGAACAATTAGACCATGGCAATTTGAACACCGCATTGTGACCCTCGCAAATCGATGGTTAGTTTCCAGAGGACCAGAAAAAGGTGAATCTCCCCCCACAGATGAAGGGCTCAGCTGAGCTGCCGAAGATGGACTCGGCTGAGCTGCTGTGGATGTGCTCGGTCGACTTACTGAAGGGTTTCCTCCAGTATGTCGAGCATGTGTCCTAGGGTGTACATCCTCAAGGTGTCTTAACATAGTGTGATTCCCGAAGGAATACTTCTTGTTAGGATTACCTCTAGAAAGTACACGCTGGCAAAGCTTGCAAGTCACTAAAGCAGCATTTACTTTTTTCTGGCCCTCAGGAAACGTAAAATACTCCCATATAAAAGAGCTCTTTTGTTTCCTCCTTCTCTGCCTGATGGTGGTGCTGCTAGCCTCACTCTCAGAAGAGGAGTGCTGGTCTGCCATCATATCCCAAAGACAACTCAGCTCCTTCTCCTAAGGGATCACAAGCAGAAATGAGGGGAATGGGTGTGGTGTAGGAGAGTTCTAGAACTGAAAGTACTTTAAACCAATCAAAAGTGTTGTTTCTTGATCACATGACCCACCGTGCGCGTACGTTACGCTTACGGAGCGCTTACGGTGCGCTTACGGTAAAAGTACGCATGCGCGTATAAAAGACACGCGCACGTGCGCATGCGCATAACAGGCACGCCCCAACACTTCCGCGTAACGCGCGCGTGTAACGTACGCGCGTACGCGCCGCGTACGCAGTACGCATGTCTACGTAAATTGCGTAACCATACGCAAAAAGAGTAGAAATATTACGGACATTACGCAAAACGTACGCTTACCGTAAGCTTACCGTACGCGCACGTAAAAAAAAAAAAAAATTGGAAAAAAAGAATCACTATGTTATACTAATATATCTTACCTGTATGATAAAAAAAAAATGTGAAAAAATAATATATTGCAGAATTTTTAAATTTAAGCATAGTGTTTAAAGAGAATATAAAGTAAAAATAAAAAGATGTAAAAAACCTTGCAAAAAAAAAAATCACACGTTTAATATAAGAATTTGTATTTAAAAAACCATACAAAATCACTGAAAAAACCATGGGTTTCACACACGTTATAGGTAAGAATTAGCATTTTAAAAACCATACAAATTCACTGAAAAAACCATGGGTTTCACACACGTTATAGTTAGGAATTAGCATTTAAAAAACCTTGCAAATTCAGTGAAAAAACCATGGGTTTCACACACGTTATAGTTAGGAATTAGCATTTAAAAAACCTTGCAAATTCAGTGAAAAAACCATAGGTTTCACACACGTTATAGTTAGCTGGACATTTCACTCGTAAAACACCAATGAAATTCCCCCGTTATAGTTAGTTAAGCTAACTATAACTCGCGCACCCGCAATCCACTGCTGATGACGTCACATATTACATCACTCATGACATGGTCAGTGACATCACTCATGACATCACTGATGACATCTCAAATGACATCACTGATGACATCATCCAGTGAATGTGTATTTTTCTGAAAATTAAATATGTTTTATATATGTATATCTCACGGACGATGGAAGAATAAATGGGTATATAAGTGTCTAAATGGATGATTTGTTTTTGAAAAATTGATTGTATAACTGAGTGATTAAGTGTATCTTAGTGAATACATGGCTTACTGAGTAATGTTTAAATATGTAAATATCTTTATCAGTCTCTCACTTTGTGTATAAGTGGCTGCATGGGTTGGTGAGTAGCTACATGGGTGTTTATATAGGATATTAGGTGGTTTTTTGAGTATCAGTCTGAGTGTCTGCATGGTTCGGTGGGGGGTAGTACGTGGTGCATAGGTGCATGAATGAGTGACTCACTGTTTGTATGTGTTGAAGACAGCATGTGTGCAGGACTGTATGGGTGGATGAGTGTGTGTATGGGTGTGTTAGTAAGTGAATGACTGTCTCAATAGTGTCTTTATGAGTAACTACATATGTTTTAAACTAGTATATGTGACTATTGGTGTATATAAGTGAGTATATGTGAGAGTGAGAGATTGAAAGAGTTCCTGTATGAATAAGTATGTGTTTCTATAAGTGATTGTTTAAAAGACTAAGTATGTGTAAGTTTCCGTAGAAGTAAGTGTGGTGGTGTGTGTATAACTGTATATGCAAATAAATCTATGTTTGATTCTTTATTTTCATGAGTGAGTATGTGTGTCAGTAACTCTGTGGATGAGTGGCATTGTGTGGCAGGATGTATAGGTGTATGAGTACATATGATGAGTGAGTACATGTATGAGTGACTGTACAGGACTGTTGGTGAATGAGTGGATGTGTATGTGGATCTTAGAATTACTCATGAGGTTGTTGTAACTGGTATTGGTATGTCAATTTTTTTGAAAATTTTAGTCTCTATTTTTGAATGTGTGTTTCAAAGGTTATATTAGGGTGAGAGGAGGTCTGCCACTCTGTCACAAGGATGATGTCATCAGTGATGTCATTTGAGATGTCATCAGTGATGTCATGAGTGATGTCACTGACCATGTCATGAGTGATGTAATATGTGACGTCATCAGCAGTGGATTGCGGGTGCGCGAGTTATAGTTAGCTTAACTAACTATAACAGGGGAATTTCATTGGTTTTTTATGAGTGAAATGTCCAGCTAACTATAACGTGTGTGAAACCTATGGTTTTTTCACTGAATATATATATATATATATATTTTTTTTCCATTCTTTTTTCAGTAATGTTTACCTCCATTTATAAGAACTGTATTGCCAACTGAGTGATTGACCTGCAAGATGAAAGACTGCAACCTCAAGGGCAATGAAGAACTGAAGTGCTATCTTGTCCACTTGTCCAGTCTTCAGTCCAGGAGTCCAGAAGCATGTCACAACTACAACAGCCCACACTACTGGCAAAACAATCACTATTCACTACATAAGCAACACCAACATCATAATTTCAACCAAGCTCTGGCCCGAGTTGGTGTTTGGCAGTTTCAGGCCTTAATTCAAGTACACTGGTGCAAGAAACTTGGAAAAAGAAAACATCAACATCCATAACAATATTAAAGCTGTTTCAAGGCTACCTAAATGATAAAACAAAATTATACGTGGGTCAAGGACTATTGAAACAGGAAAAAGGAGCAATGGCCAGAACACAACAAGCTGGCAATAAACTATCTAGCAAGTCATGTATCCAGTGTGTCATTTGAGGGGGGGGGGTTATTGTAGCATGTGCAATTGTACCAATCAGGAGGCTGAGCATCTAACTGCAACATTTGGGAGACTGAGCATAAGCATGATAAATGAATATTTTATCCCCCAGATTTATCAGGCTCGGAGGACACAAGACTGGATGAGGGTGGTTTCTCTAACATCTGAAGTGTGAGAAGTGAACATCTTCTAGAAAAGGTCCCTTGAATGTGAAGAAGAACTCTATATTCTGGACTAAAACATAATACACTAATGACTCAACAGAAATGTCTTGTAACAAAAGGAAAAAAGAAGAAAAAAAGAACGAAACTCATTTTCATTTTTATATTTAGTGAGACAAGGAACATAAATACATTTGAATGGACCGGTATACAAGGCACATAAAGATAATCAGTGAGGATACAGACATTTTGGTCTGGTGACCTACTGGTGACAGAGAAAGACAACTAATTCAACATTCTTGTCAACCATAGACTGTGAGGAGGACGTGGCAGAGCTGGTGATGAATATGGCTTCACGGCACTGAAGTTGTTACAGTCTTGCCCTGATTAGCATTGAAATGAGCTCCTATCATTAATCCTACTCCATTTCAGCCACAAGATCGATTGAGATGATCCAGGGACATGTTCTGGTTATCCTAGTGGTGCAAATATCAGCCACGCGGAATGGCGGAAACCCAGTGAGGCAGGTGGACTGGTCTTCCCTCGAAGGCCCTGCAGTGACAGATATGTGGGTGAGCTTGAGGTGTAGATGCCATTGGCCTCGCTTGGTCGCCCGATTTCAACATTTACTTGAATTCTGCTGTTGTACATCGAGACTGCTGGTCCAGAGTGTCAACAGCTTACTAAAATGACCCCGCCTGCTACATTTTCATGCACACATCTGTGGCCTGTGCCCGCATGGATTACCATAGGTGCACATCCATACCTGCGGCCCGAGACACTGAACTGTGCCTGACTATGGCCAGTGCCTTTGCCATATCAACACCTCCTTGAGAGACTGTAACTATCTTGGTGGCTTCCGGCCTTCTTAAGTCTGTGTCAGAGTGGGCTGCATCGTCACATGGAGGATGGCGGGGGAAGGTACCAGAGAGATTCCGCTGAACATACTCAGGTAAATGACAGCCTCACTTTTCCCCAGAGGCCCTGAGTTGACAGGGGATAAAGGAAGTCCTGGGGAGCAGCAGTTGCCGGGCCGTGAAAAACTGCTGCTCTGGTGGCTAGATGCCTCTGATTGCTTGGTCCGCTCTGGCCCCCGTGATCTTCCTGCTTGCTGTGTCAGCTACCACCTACCTGAGCGTCTTATTCTACTTCCAGCACTGCTCAGGCCTTCACCTCTTTCATTCACCGCTAAGCTGCATTTCTCCCTCAGTTTGGACCTTCACCCTGGCCCACTCTGTCTTGCCTGTTTCTCCATCCTGACGCCACAGCTTTTATCTGCACTGATCTGCCCCTCACTGGGGCCTGCGGCAACACCTGCAACTCGAGGACTGCCACCAATAACTTCTGCGCTGCACCGCAACCTGCACCTGAATGGCGGGTGGGGATATGACTCTCACTCCCAGCCCCGGCAGCCACACAGACATATGACTGGCACACACCTCCTCCCTGGTCAAACACTGATTACACACCACCAGACTACTTGCAGGGTGCATTCTATCATCCTGGGCCTTATTGGATATTGTTCACCGGTCTCCCATGGCCCATTTTGAAGTCCCTTTCTCTGCTTCACTCCTCGACTGGCCATATGGCCTTTGCCTCCCCTGCATCTCATTCTGCGGCCCCTCACGGGGACACCTGCAGTCCCATTGCAGAGGCTGTCTTCAGAGTGCCCCCCCTTTTCATGGACACGGTCTCCACTCCTACTGGTCATTGTAGGCCCCATTACCCTAGAGCTACCTGGCAGCCCCAGCCAACCCACCAACCCTTATATACTCACCCAGGCGGCCTCATATTTTCAAAAGTCTGCCTTAACATTTCAATTTTACTGCTCCATTTACAATAGCTTACAGACCTATAAACAATGGGGGGGGCATTCTCCACGCATCACTGATCATCTGGAAACAAACAAACTGATGCACTCATCCCAATCAGGTTTCAACGCCAACCACATCACTGAGACAGTTCTGATCGCAGCAAAAGATGACATCCAAGCCCTCCATGACAGAGGAGAATCAATCGCACTCATCCTCATGGACCCTTTCTGCACCTTTTGACGCCGTCTCCCACCGCAGACTCATCGATCGACTTTGTCAGATTGGAATCATAGACGACGTGCTTCAAATGGATGGTATCCATTCTCACGAGACTCACCTAGAGAGTTTGCAACTGCAATGGAAGCGCACTATCTGTGAAGTACCCCAAGGCTCGTCCCTCAGCCCTACCCTCTCCAATATCTACATGACAATACTTTCAGACATTGGCAGATCACACAACATCAACATCACCTCCTATCCTGATGACACTCAGTTCATCCTCTCACTCTCAGCGAACCCCACCCTGATGAAGACCAACTTCCACAACTGCAGAAAGAACGTCGCAGCATGGGTGAGAGACAACTGCCTTAAACTCAACACAGACATAATAGAAGTCCTGATTTTCGGCAGGCACACCGCCCTTTGAAATGAGTGTTGAACCTAGAGGATGGGACTGTGCAGACCATGAAAAGATTGGAGAGAATAGAAAAACTGCTAAAACCTGCGGCCATAAAGAACGAGGACTTGGAGGAGAGAGGTAGGGGTAGGTGCAACAACCTGCACATCCTGGGGATTGCAGACTCTACCAACACAGGGCATTTCAATCTGTTTGTTGAGAGACTACTAACGGACATGTTAAGCAGGGAGCACTTCACCACAAATCTTTTAGCGGAACAAGCCTACTGATCAATGGGCCCATGCCCCAATCCAGGTTGCCCCCCCCAAGACCAATAATAGTAAAACTGCTAAACTTCCGAAATGTTTTATTGCTGCTGGCTGAGAATGGTTTGTTGCACTGGCAGTGCTCCACCATTTCCCTGTTTCCTAATTTCAACATGGAGCTGCGTTGAAAATTCACAGACGCGATGGCTTCACTAAGGAATATAATGGGGTTGCAATACGTCATGGTACATCAGGCACGCCTCGGAGTGATGTAAATGGTAAAACCCCCTTTTTTTGACAGCCCAGCGGCAGTGCAGGCCTTCTGCAACCAACACTCTGGAGAATGTTTGTCATCATGTCATTCTACTCCTGACAGATCCCCCCTGGGACCTACATTTTAGCACCACAGCTGATCTATTCCCGACAGGCTGGTACCTCCTCGCCTTGCCTGCCTCCATTTCACACCATATAGAGGTCTCGCGACCCATGCTAATTAGGTTCATATGGATGTGACCACTCTATTTCTCGGACCAAGTCCTGCATTGATTGTGGAACTCATTTCATACTTTTCCACAATAACGAAACTGAAACTGGGTTATCTTCGTAATGTTGCCATTCCCCGGTGGTATGAACACATATGGCTACTGTTTTTTCATTATGTATGAATTGAGTTGTTTATTCTGGACTTCACTGGGTGAGTGGTTGCCTGGTGTGGGTAGGGGCAGGGGGGGTTACTTCAAATGTTTGCTGTGATGTCTACTGTTTTCCTCGATACTCTGTTGCTCAACCTAGTCATATGCCCTACTCGCATCCTAGCTCCCATAGAATACTGTCATGGCTCACACCTGCCTGTGCCAGGGTCTCTTCACCTCATGCTCCTGTCTTAGAATATCAGAGGCTTAAATGACCATCGTGAAAGCAAACAAGTTTTGCAATATTTGACATGCCACGGAGCGCTAATCGCTTTTCTGCATGAAACACACCTCCCTCCTGGGAGATCCCACACATTTGCATCTACCTAGGGTCCACACTGCTATTTTTCTTGCTACAGAACCTATTCCAGAGGGATCTGTACACTAATTCATAAAATTGTGCTCTTTCACCACACAAACTCCATCATAGATGATGGTGACAGATATGCACTAGTTGTGGGTCCGCTATGCCCCTAATGTAGATTCCCTAGAGTTTTCTTAGACACTACATTCCCAGACTGCAGTGAATTTGACAGCATAGGAACTCAGTACTGACAGTTACTCTGAGAAACTGAGTAACTGAGCAGAATAGCTGATGATGGGCATTCTGCAGAGGTCTACTGGCAATATTATTTTTCACATCATTCTATCTCAATTTGGGCCCAGCCATTTGCAAATCATTCCTAACCCTGCTTCCAATAGCAACAGTCCATCCTGAACTGTCAAGCCAGGTCATCTCTGAATTGGAACACAAGCACACCAAGACCACATTTTTCCTGATTGGGGCTCTTTAGATGAATGTAGATTGGTTCCTGTGGCACCAGACCCATGAATGGGCTTATTCATCACAGTGAAGTATACAAAAAAATGATGGGTGAAATGCTTGAATTATTCTCAGCCACAGGTAATTACTCAGACCTGCATCCCAGTCAGTTGTTATTTTACACACCAAGACCCCTCTTTTTGGACCCACTCATATGCAAATCAGTCTTGTCCCTGCTCCAGTAGGAACATTCCAGTCCGAACTGCCAGGCAAGGTACTCTCTGAACCAGAACACAAGTAACCAGAGACTGGTTTTAGCCTGATTGGGGCTCTACAGTTGAGTGTAGCTTGTTTCAGTGTTACAGTGACCACAGGTCGCACATCTTGGCCTTTCGTCTATCATTTTCTTTCTTCATATTAAGACATGTCTAGTGGTCTGATTTAGCTGTTTTTGGCATGAGATAGTACTTTTGGTGGTGTGGAAGGGGATAGAATGTGAAGGGCAGATCTATGACAGGCTGAAGCTGGAGTAGAAACACACTCTTTTACTGCATTTATTGTCAAGGGGTGAAGTAAAATCTATTTCATTTGCCATATTTTCCATGGAAGTGGGTGATTTAGAGACAGATTTTCTTTGATCAATTTGTTTTTCAAAAATTAGTGGTGATGGATGAGGATACCCTGGAGATCAGAGTTTTCAATGAGGACAATTGTGGGCGGTTGAAGACATTTTTTATAGGGGAAGCCATCTATGTTGATTATTTAGGGTATAGATGTTATATGGTATTCAGCAATAAATTATGCTCTTTGTTTGCTGAATATATGAGGAAGTTATTGATCTTTTAGGAAAGTTGTGCTTATGATTTTCATCCAACCGATAAAAATATATTGTAAACATCTTGTCAACAAATGACACACTAAACAGGGACTATAAGATTCTAGTGAAGACGTGTGTGAGCACCCTTTGTTATAATCAGGCCCTGTTGAATGAAGTAGAGACACATAATGGGCTGAAGAAAGGGTGCCCGTTAGCCCCTCTCCTCCTTTTCTCTCTTTACATCAATGACTTGCTGAGTAGGGTGTGGCTGTGTAAAGGGGACCCCCCAAAATTAGGTACAATGAAGTTGAGTTGTTTGCTTTACGTGGATAGCGCCAGCCTGATTGATCCAACCCCGATAGGACTTCAAAGGTGCCTTACTGAGCTGGTACGCTATGCTGATGATCATTTTTTGAAAATAAACATAGCAAAAAGTAAGATCCTGATTTTCAGACATTGGGGGTGTAGAGTCAGGAAAAATATGCATTGGTTCCTAGGGAAAGGCAAAATTGATGTTGTGAAATTGTACACGTATCTGGGAATTCTTTTTACAAGTAGATGTTCGACTAGTGACAATATTGGCCAATGACCAATGTGAAAGTAAGGCAATATCTCAGGCATGCGCTATTGGTAGATTCTACAAATGTTGCGGACAAAGACACTTTGCATATGTTTTATTGGTTTATAAAGTTAAAAACCCACCAGCACTGAGTTACGCTTGCAAACTAGTGGAGGAAAAGCAGTGGGTTTATTTTGATAAGTTTGAGGTACGTATTTGGTGCCATATCAATGATGTGAATAGATTAGCCCCCACAGCGGCGACCAGGCTTGAATTTGCACTCATCTCGACCAATGTGTTTGCAATGGCTGCATGTTTGAGATGGGGTAATGCCTTAATGAACAGCGCTGAAAACCCATTACGGGCAGCGCTAAGGCAGGAATTGTTTGTAAGCCTGAAGGGGAAGCGTTATTTTTAGGAACCATGTGAAAGCTTCACTTTTATTTGATATTGGGCATAGCAGCATTCACTTTTATATGATATTGGGCATAGCAGCATAGGCTCTTCACCAAAACAAGCTTTGAAAACGATAATTAAGAAGACCATTCACGAATGTCTTGGTCAATTCGGTAATGATGTAATAGCTGGGAGTAGTATTTATAAACAACCACAACCGTCTGCTTTATGGAATCTCCTGCAGAACTACCCTTTTGTCACGGATGAATCAGCTGCCCTTACGAATTATAACAAGAGCATGGGAGGGATTAGCCAGGCAGGACAGACTTTGCAATCTTTGCCGAAGCTAGGTAAAGGATTTAAATCATGTGTTATTTGTTTGTCCCCTATTTCAACCATTATGACGTCGCTTCTTGAAGCCATTATATTTAAAATATGACATCGCCACAGCCAAGGAGGTTCGGAATTTTTTTTGCCCCCCCCCCCCCCCCGAACAAGTGTGTTTTAAAATGTATATCTTTTTAAAACAATTTGTAAATATATTTTAGACAAGAACTAATGGGAAGAAGTAGGCTGTGTTAAATTGAAGTCCTCAATCGTCTCCACTTGTTCAGGATGAGTCACTAAAATTCCCAATCCACATTTTTAAACAAAGAAGTAAATAACCAAGTTGTCTTCAACAATTAAAGCATCTAATCTGCCAGTGAAACCATGCCCTGCATTTGGCATGAAACAACCCTTCTACTTCCCGGCTACTGATGTGTAAGCTATGATTAACTCCTCTCCGATGGATGGAAATTGCGACTCGCCAATTTGCGCCAAATTGCGAGTCACAATTCGCGAGTCACAATTTCCAATGTACAACAGTGTCTGAGACACTGTTTGCGATTTCCAATGGGGCCGCAAAGTTCATGCCTCATGAATGTGAATGAGGCAGTCGCAATTTGCGACCCCATTGGGAATGTCTGGCCCTCCCAACCTGGTGGCCTGCTGAGCTCAGCAGACCTCCATGTCTGGGACTGCTTTTAAATAAAGCAGTTATTTATTTTTAAATGCAGCCTGTGTTCCTCTCCCTGGGACCACTGCCTGCCCCTAAAAAATATTTTCACATGCATTCACAAAGGGAAAGGGGTCCCCTGGAGACCCCTTCCCATTTTTTGAGTGGTTTACGACCCTTCTGTGAAGGATGGGAGACTGTGGCTGTTTTGCAACCGCAATTGCAGTTGCAAAACAGTCATACATAGATTCACAAGTTGCTATTAGGAAGGGATGCCCTTGGAACCCCCCTACCTAATAGCAAGTCGCAAAACCTATGTTGCGAGTCGCAAATCAATTTGCGACTCGCAAAACAGGTTTTGTACATGGGCCATAGGCTTTTTGCGTGCACAAACGGATCTAAAACCCATTTGTGCATGCAAAATTCCACAGTACATCTGGCCCTTTGTTCATTAATTAACATGGATGAAATACTGTAAACTCTACATCTCTCTGAATTTCGTGATAGCATTGTAAGTACATAAACATGCATCAATGTGTGTGTGAAGATCCCAGTGATATCCTCTGAATCATAGTATTAGCCACTATTGGCAGTGCAAGAATATGCTGCATTTTATCAAGAGAAAAGCTTGCAAAATTGGTTGCTTGGATATTACTGATAACATGCTTCGGCCAAATCAAATGTTTTGATGAGTTTTCGTAGCTTATTTCTGATTTGTGCACTTGCACCTGGCCTGATTTGCAAAGGAGGTATAGGCCTATCAATTGTGGGTATGAATCTAATATTGATCTCTTCTCCTCACAACAGTAATTACCCCAAACCTCTTAGTCCCTTTTGTCCCTGAGAACACCTCCTTGATACTGTGACTGCTGGGTCATGGCTTTCTCCAATCCTATGACCACTCTCTCCACTGTGCTTGAAAGATAAAGTATTCCAAAAAAACAGGTGTACATCAAAGTAATGCAACCTTTGACAACTGTGAGAGCACTTCAGCAGAGTGTTCAATGTTGTGTATCAGACAAGGAAAGAAGAGCATATGATTAAAAAGGTATATAGCAATGGAATCCTCATCATATTCCTCATCATATTAAATTTTATTTTTATTTCAAATGTATTAACTTAGTTTCCTTCTGAGTATATCAGTTCAGAATAAGTTACCCTCACACACCCTAGTGGTGTCATGCTTCATCATCGGGTCACCCAGACCCCTAGAAGTCCGGGTGGGCTCGACCACAGTGTTGGGAGTGCTTTTAATATGTTCTACGACAGAGGGAGTTAACTAAATAAAATACCTAAGACAGATCCCCAGTATCCCTTTATTCTTGGGTCTGTCCGGGTAATTAAAATACTTAAAAAATTGGGTCTTTTAGGAGTGTTATGGTCCTAAGACCCTAGCGCCGACATGTTTCAGTCCGAAAAGGGGCCAAAAAATGGTCCAGGACTTTCTTCAGGGCAAAAAAAGTAACTCCCCTATGTGAGTGTAATTACACGTAATGGGGTGTCCCTATCCTGTCAGTATAGTGAGGGCAGAGTAGCTGCTCCACGTGGTTTAATTAACAGTGGATGTGTGTAAACTGCCAGGCTCCATCTGTAAGGGAAGAAGTAGAGACAAACAACATATAAAAATACCAGCGGTCAGGTTGCCGCTTATTTCATTTCTCTTAGAGCGGTACGGTGTTTACCGCCCGTGAACATGCGTGGGTCCTTGTGCGCATGCTCACGTGAGGAGGAGTGTCCTCCTATCATGCCACTCATAATGACTGCAACATATCGTAGAAGTTGTGACAGACATACTGTGAGCGTGGCGAGATGATTCGCATTCTAGCGATAACAGAGTGATGTCTGTTTTTTTTTTAAAATAGCGTGCACACAGTGTCTCCAGGTACTAGTGCACATTAAAAACCATGTGTGTTCCTGGCGATACCAAGAACTATGCTACGGGTGGGCAGATAAATAAGTGACTGAAAAATAACATACTACACATGCATACAACACATTCATACGTGATATATCTACAGTTATACTTTACCCAAATCGGGAAGGTAGACTGAATCTCTCAGGACCAGGGGCCAGATAGGGCTGTCTTGGGGGAACCGTGAATGAAAAGGGTGTCACGCGGTAAATGGGAAAAAATGAAGAAATGACAGCAGGTCGTTCCGTATAGGTGGGGTCATGGAACGGAGGATGACACACAGTGAGTGGGACATCGTGCGGGTAAAAGTACTTACTTCGTGAAGATCAACCGCCCTGCCCGCTACCTGTTTGGTTCTGGTCCTCGGCTTTCGCATGGTAGTAAAGCCTGGGACGGGTATATATAACGGGGAAAGCGCGCCGGAATCATTTGATTGAAAAACACGCCCCTTAGTTACAGGAAGTGACGTCAGACGTCACGGCGTGTGGGGTAGATGGGAGTTGTGGTTCATAATAGAATGGATGGCTAAACTGAAGGTGTGCGATCTACGTTGGGTATTATAACCATGTGCCCCAGAGAGGGTCAAAAAAGATTCAAAAAAGAAGGACACGAGTGCAAGTCTGGGCGCTCAAAAGATGGAAGTGGATCTTAACTGGTTGTGTAACCCAGAGGGAATTAAAAGGGGGGGGGGGGGGTTTATGAGTGCCAGACTGGGCGCTCGTGTGTGGCGAGCAGCGGATGGGACATAAGTTAAATAGAACAAGATATTAAAAAACGCCGCTGGTAGAACGTAAATAGCCAGCGATGCCCAGACGTGAAGACTAAAAATTGGTATTAGTCATTAGTTCATTTATCGATAGAAGTCTACGTATGGTTCGACATTGATGCATAATTAGAATACAGAGGTTGAGAGGCGGGGGTTGAATGGTTGGTTCAATAATGACCATTGTGTTGTCGTACTGGTAACAAACAAAACCCGTCCAGCATCTAAGTGGTTTAGAAGCGGGGATGTGCAATGTCAGTAGTGTTAATTAATAGTTCAGACAGGGTGTCTGTAGCTCAATGTCAACAGGTGGAGTATCCAAGGGGTTGATTTATTTATTAAGTTGACTCCACGGTATAGAGTCATTTAATCCTGTTTGATGTGTTCGCAAACGATACACCCAACGTTGTTCTCTCTCTATGAGTCTTTTCTGTAGGTTCCGGGTGCCCTTGATCTTCTCAATGACTGTCCATCGTATATCAGTGTCTTTATGATGTTTCTCGACAAAGTGTGTGGTGAGTCTGGTAGCTGTGACCATGCGTCTGATGGTACTTCTATGCTCGCTTATCCGAATTTTTATTTTGCGGCTGGTCATGCCTATGTAGGTCAAGTCACATGGACATTTTATGAGGTAGATGACTCCTTCAGAATTGCAGTTGGTATGAGATCGTTGCTCCCAGGGGGTGTTGAGGCCGAGTTCAAGTGTTTTGCTAGCTCTAGTGAATTCACAAGCTACACAGGACCCGCAAGGGTAATGTCCAGTCACTGGGGGCGTATCCCATAGTGTTGTTTGAACGTGACCCACACTTCCATAAGAGTCTGTATGGATCAGGGTATCTCTCAGACTACGGTTCTTTTTAAAGGAGAACATGGGTTTGTTCAATGAAAGTTTGTTGGAGGTGAGAATGGACCACCTTTTATTTATGATCTTTTTAACATCGTTGGAGGACGAGTTGAAAGTGGTAACACAGATCATATTTTGAGGTTGTTGTCTTTCATGAGTCTCGAGCAGGGCCTCTCTAGGAGTATTCCGTGCTCTTTTATTGGCCTGTTCGATTATTTTAGTTGGATAGTTTCTTTGTTTCAGTTTGTTAGTGAGTGTCTTTGCCTCTTTCTTGTAGTCTCGAATTTCAGAACAATTTCTACGTATACGTAGGAATTGTCCTACCGGGAGATTTTCCCTGAGAGATCGCGGATGGGCACTGTCGAATCTCAACAGGCTGTTCCTGTCAGTCGGTTTCGTGTATAGTGAGCTACTCAGTGTGCCATCTTTAGCAATGATGTTGATGTCCAAAAACGGGATGGTTTCTCTGTCTTTGTTAACAGTGAATCGTAAATGAGGGTTAAGATCATTGATCCACAGAGTGAAGTTAGAAAGGCTCTGGGTATCGCCTCGCCATACCATAAGAATGTCATCGATATAGCGATACCACTTACAGATGTTAATAGTGTATGGGTTAGCATTCCAAATATGTTGGTTTTCAAAATGGCTCATGTATAGACATGCTATACTAGGAGCAAAGGTGCTCCCCATAGAAGTTCCATGGATTTGCCAGTACAACTGAGATTCGAACTTGAAGAAATTTTCCGTTAATGCTAATCTCATTAATGTAATGATCCATTCTTTTGGTGCAGTCCATTGCCATTCCTCATTCTCCAGAAGTTGTTCAATGACTCCAATGCTTTCGGTCTGGTGTATACTTGTATAAAGTGCTTCCACATCTAGACTTACTAGGAAGCAATTTGTTGGGTCATATTCGATGTTGGTCAGAAGATTCAAGAGATGTTTAGTGTCCTGTACATATGATGTTATCTGTTTGACCAGGGGGCGTAGGAACCAGTCGGTATATTGGGATAGAGGTTCCAAAATCGAGCCAATACCTGATACTATGGGTCTCCCTGGGGGAGGTACCTTACCCTTGTGGATCTTAGGAATGGTGTAAAATAGCGGAATTCTGGGTTCCTCTTGGTTCAAAAATGCGTGTTCTTTTTTAGTGATCCATCCCTTCCCAAGTGCATCTGATGTCAGAGCCGATATAGTTGTCTTTAATCTGTTTGTGGGATCTCTGTTGATTTTCTTGTAGAATTTAGTGTCAGCCAGCAAGGTGAGGCATGCGGTCTTGTATGCCATTGAACTTTGGATGACTGTGGCACCCCCTTTGTCTGCGGGTTTTATTATTATTTCTGTGCGATTTTGCAATTTAGACAAAGCCAAACGTTCTTTGTTGCTCAGGTTATTGAAAGAATCAGCTCTGGGTTGTAGTTCCTCTATTTCTTTGACAACTGCTTCTTCAAAGGCCAGTACTTCTGGTGGCATCATGTTTGAAGGTGGGTAAAAGGTTGATTTGGGTCTTAGATCAGTGTATTCGCCATCGCTAATGACTTCTTCCTTGTCTTGGAAGAAGACCTTGAGTCTAATCTTCCTAAAAAATTCCCCAAGTTCACAGCGTAACTGGAATTTGTCTAGGTGGGTAGTTGGAACAAATCCGAGGCCTTTTTCCAAGACTGACATCTCATCTGCGGTGAGGGTTATGTCTGTTAAGTTAACTACTAATCCCTCATTGTGCTTGTCCCCGGTTGTGGTTGGTCTCTGGAGTTGCTCCTTGTGTTCGGTCCTGGCCTGTCCTCCTCCCACTGTACTCTCCTGTTGCCACGTCTTCCTCGTTTCCCTCTTCTTCCACCCTGTCCTAAAAAATGCTGGTTAAATTCGGGCTGAAAGTAAGGACCCATTGGAAACTGAGGCGGTCCTTGAAATGGGACTGGACCAAATGGGCCAGACCAGGGGTACACTTGTGGGTGTCCAAATCTTTGATTGAAGTTCCCGCGTCGCGGTCTTCTCGGTTTGTTCTGCCAATTTTTGTATGAGCCATCACTAGACCAACTGTCCTGTTCGGAATCAGAAGATCCCGACCGGTCATTGCGTGAAGAACCTGAGTCTGAATTATCCTCTCCTTTGTAATCATCCTTTATGTAAGGGTATACCTTCTCATGACTAAATTTTTTTAGATCTTTTTGTAATTTGGAAATCTTTTTTTGCATGAGATATTCCTTGTGTTCAATGATCTCTTTGTTCACTTCTTCAAGCTTCTTTTTATACAGTGATAGTTTAATTTCTGTAATGAGGTGATCTTCGCTGGTTTTGATCTTAATTAGTATTGCATCCGATATGCGCTTGGCAGTGTTAATTATCAGGATAAGCCAATCCCTCGAACAGCGCCATGCAATGAGTGACCACTCTTTTTTAAAAAGGGGGTCATCCAGAAAGATTCTGGGTGCATTCGTGACCAACAAGCCTGTTGGCGCTATATTCCCACGGAGATATTCTGTCATGATCGCTCCGTGCAGGAGGGTCCTCATTTGACAGCGTTTTAGTTCTTTTAATTCGTCCCAATTCTGTGCTTGGGAGAGACTCTGACCAATGTTGGTATCTGGAAGTAATGATGGTCCTGCTAAAATGGCAGACGCCATCTCGTCTGTATAACCAATCCCTAGTTGTTCAGCCATGGCAGGGGTGAGGTGTATGTATGTTGATTCACAGTGTGAGTATTGGGGTGGTGGTATAAAAACTAGTGAAGGAGACGGAGGTGCTGTGCTATTTCCTATTCAAATCACTGAGAAAACCGGTTGTGATCTCAGGAGAATGGATATTAAACCCACAGCTGTGCGCTGCTCAATGACCTATAACACATCAGAAGTATTGGGAAGTCCCAATGACTGGGGGGGTAAGAGAGGCAGGATTGTGTAGAGTAAAGACAACTATATCGGCTCTGACATCAGATGCACTTGGGAAGGGATGGATCACTAAAAAAGAACACGCATTTTTGAACCAAGAGGAACACAGAATTCCGCTATTTTACACCATTCCTAAGATCCACAAGGGTAAGGTACCTCCCCCAGGGAGACCCATAGTATCAGGTATTGGCTCGATTTTGGAACCTCTATCCCAATATACCGACTGGTTCCTACGCCCCCTGGTCAAACAGATAACATCATATGTACAGGACACTAAACATCTCTTGAATCTTCTGACCAACATCGAATATGACCCAACAAATTGCTTCCTAGTAAGTCTAGATGTGGAAGCACTTTATACAAGTATACCCCAGACCGAAAGCATTGGAGTCATTGAACAACTTCTGGAGAATGAGGAATGGCAATGGACTGCACCAAAAGAATGGATCATTACATTAATGAGATTAGCATTAACGGAAAATTTCTTCAAGTTCGAATCTCAGTTGTACTGGCAAATCCATGGAACTTCTATGGGGAGCACCTTTGCTCCTAGTATAGCATGTCTATACATGAGCCATTTTGAAAACCAACATATTTGGAATGCTAACCCATACACTATTAACATCTGTAAGTGGTATCGCTATATCGATGACATTCTTATGGTATGGCGAGGCGATACCCAGAGCCTTTCTAACTTCACTCTGTGGATCAATGATCTTAACCCTCATTTACGATTCACTGTTAACAAAGACAGAGAAACCATCCCGTTTTTGGACATCAACATCATTGCTAAAGATGGCACACTGAGTAGCTCACTATACACGAAACCGACTGACAGGAACAACCTGTTGAGATCCGACAGTGCCCATCCGCGATCTCTCAGGGAAAATCTCCCGGTAGGACAATTCCTACGTATACGTAGAAATTGTTCTGAAATTCGAGACTACAAGAAAGAGGCAAAGACACTCACTAACAAACTGAAACAAAGAAACTATCCAACTAAAATAATCGAACAGGCTAATAAAAGAGCACGGAATACTCCTAGAGAGGCCCTGCTCGAGACTCATGAAAGACAACAACCTCAAAATATGATCTGTGTTACCACTTTCAACTCGTCCTCCAACGATGTTAAAAAGATCATAAATAAAAGGTGGTCCATTCTCACCTCCAACAAACTTTCATTGAACAAACCCATGTTCTCCTTTAAAAAGAACCGTAGTCTGAGAGATACCCTGATCCATACAGACTCTTATGGAAGTGTGGGTCACGTTCAAACAACACTATGGGATACGCCCCCAGTGACTGGACATTACCCTTGCGGGTCCTGTGTAGCTTGTGAATTCACTAGAGCTAGCAAAACACTTGAACTCGGCCTCAACACCCCCTGGGAGCAACGATCTCATACCAACTGCAATTCTGAAGGAGTCATCTACCTCATAAAATGTCCATGTGACTTGACCTACATAGGCATGACCAGCCGCAAAATAAAAATTCGGATAAGCGAGCATAGAAGTACCATCAGACGCATGGTCACAGCTACCAGACTCACCACACACTTTGTCGAGAAACATCATAAAGACACTGATATACGATGGACAGTCATTGAGAAGATCAAGGGCACCAGGAACCTACAGAAAAGACTCCTAGAGAGAGAACAACGTTGGGTGTATCGTTTGGGAACACATGAAACAGGATTAAATGACTCTATACCGTGGAGTCAACTTAATAAATAAATCTACCCCTTGGATACTCCACCTGTTGACATTGAGCTACAGACACCCTGTCTGAACTATTAATTAACACTACTGACATTGCACATCCCCGCTTCTAAACCACTTAGATGCTGGACGGGTTTTGTTTGTTACCAGTACGACAACACAATGGTCATTATTGAACCAACCATTCAACCCCCGCCTCTCAACCTCTGTATTCTAATTATGCATCAATGTCGAACCATACGTAGACTTCTATCGATAAATGAACTAATGACTAATACCAATTTTTAGTCTTCACGTCTGGGCATCGCTGGCTATTTACGTTCTACCAGCGGCGTTTTTTAATATCTTGTTCTATTTAACTTATGTCCCATCCGCTGCTCGCCACACACGAGCGCCCAGTCTGGCACTCATAAACCCCCCCTCCCCCCCCCCCCCTTTTTAATTCCCTCTGGGTTACACAACCAGTTAAGATCCACTTCCATCTTTTGAGCGCCTAGACTTGCACTCGTGTCCTTCTTTTTTGAATCTTTTTTGACCCTCTCTGGGGCACATGGTTATAATACCCAACGTAGATCGCACACCTTCAGTTTAGCCATCCATTCTATTATGAACCACAACTCCCATCTACCCCACACGCCGTGACGTTTGACGTCACTTCCTGTAACTAAGGGGCGTGTTTTTCAATCAAATGATTCCGGCGCGCTTTCCCCGTTATATATACCCGTCCCAGGCTTTACTACCATGCGAAAGCCGAGGACCAGAACCAAACAGGTAGCGGGCAGGGCGGTTGATCTTCACGAAGTAAGTACTTTTACCCGCACGATGTCCCACTCACTGTGTGTCATCCTCCGTTCCATGACCCCACCTATACGGAACGACCTGCTGTCATTTCTTCATTTTTTCCTATTTACCGCGTGACACCCTTTTCATTCACGGTTCCCCCAGGACAGCCCTATCTGGCCCCTGGTCCTGAGAGATTCAGTCTACCTTCCCGATTTGGGTAAAGTATAACTGTAGATATATCACGTATGAATGTGTTGTATGCATGTGTAGTATGTTATTTTTCAGTCACTTATTTATCTGCCCACCCGTAGCATAGTTCTTGGTATCGCCAGGAACACACATGGTTTTTAATGTGCACTAGTACCTGGAGACACTGTGTGCACGCTATTTTAAAAAAAAACAGACATCACTCTGTTATCGCTAGAATGCGAATCATCTCGCCACGCTCACAGTATGTCTGTCACAACTTCTACGATATGTTGCAGTCATTATGAGTGGCATGATAGGAGGACACTCCTCCTCACGTGAGCATGCGCACAAGGACCCACGCATGTTCACGGGCGGTAAACACCGTACCGCTCTAAGAGAAATGAAATAAGCGGCAACCTGACCGCTGGTATTTTTATATGTTGTTTGTCTCTACTTCTTCCCTTACAGATGGAGCCTGGCAGTTTACACACATCCACTGTTAATTAAACCACGTGGAGCAGCTACTCTGCCCTCACTATACTGACAGGATAGGGACACCCCATTACGTGTAATTACACTCACATAGGGGAGTTACTTTTTTTGCCCTGAAGAAAGTCCTGGACCATTTTTTGGCCCCTTTTCGGACTGAAACATGTCGGCACTAGGGTCTTAGGACCATAACACTCCTAAAAGACCCAATTTTTTAAGTATTTTAATTACCCGGACAGACCCAAGAATAAAGGGATACTGGGGATCTGTCTTAGGTATTTTATTTAGTTAACTCCCTCTGTCGTAGAACATATTAAAAGCACTCCCAACACTGTGGTCGAGCCCACCCGGACTTCTAGGGGTCTGGGTGACCCGATGATGAAGCATGACAAGACTAGGGTGTGTGAGGGTAACTTAAAGAAACACTTAGTTTCCCCACGACCACGGTTGTATTAGGCACAACCTTGAATTCTCATTTCTCTTCCCCTATTCCTTTATTTTACTAGATCTCCATAGATCTGCTAGAGTATTTTTTGTGCATATAGTTTGTATGGGAGGATATACTCTACACAATCCTGCCTCTCTTACCCCCCCAGTCATTGGGACTTCCCAATACTTCTGATGTGTTATAGATCATTGAGCAGCGCACAGCTGTGGGTTTAATATCCATTCTCCTGAGATCACAACCGGTTTTCTCAGTGATTTGAATAGGAAATAGCACAGCACCTCCGTCTCCTTCACTAGTTTTTATACCACCACCCTAATACTCACACTGTGAATCAACATACATACACCTCACCCCTGCCATGGCTGAACAACTAGGGATTGGTTATACAGACGAGATGGCGTCTGCCATTTTAGCAGGACCATCATTACTTCCAGATACCAACATTGGTCAGAGTCTCTCCCAAGCACAGAATTGGGACGAATTAAAAGAACTAAAACGCTGTCAAATGAGGACCCTCCTGCACGGAGCGATCATGACAGAATATCTCCGTGGGAATATAGCGCCAACTGGCTTGTTGGTCACGAATGCACCCAGAATCTTTCTGGATGACCCCCTTTTTAAAAAAGAGTGGTCACTCATTGCATGGCGCTGTTCGAGGGATTGGCTTATCCTGATAATTAACACTGCCAAGCGCATATCGGATGCAATACTAATTAAGATCAAAACCAGCGAAGATCACCTCATTACAGAAATTAAACTATCACTGTATAAAAAGAAGCTTGAAGAAGTGAACAAAGAGATCATTGAACACAAGGAATATCTCATGCAAAAAAAGATTTCCAAATTAGAAAAAGATCTAAAAAAATTTAGTCATGAGAAGGTATACCCTTACATAAAGGATGATTACAAAGGAGAGGATAATTCAGACTCAGGTTCTTCACGCAATGACCGGTCGGGATCTTCTGATTCCGAACAGGACAGTTGGTCTAGTGATGGCTCATACAAAAATTGGCAGAACAAACCGAGAAGACCGCGAGGCGGGAACTTCAATCAAAGATTTGGACACCCACAAGTGTACCCCTGGTCTGGCCCATTTGGTCCAGTCCCATTTCAAGGACCGCCTCAGTTTCCAATGGGTCCTTACTTTCAGCCCGAATTTAACCAGCATTTTTTAGGACAGGGTGGAAGAAGAGGGAAACGAGGAAGACGTGGCAACAGGAGAGTGCAGTGGGAGGAGGACAGGCCAGGACCGAACACAAGGAGCAACTCCAGAGACCAACCACAACCGGGGACAAGCACAATGAGGGATTAGTAGTTAACTTAACAGACATAACCC
The DNA here is from genome assembly GCF_964204655.1 of Triturus cristatus. NCBI lineage: Eukaryota > Metazoa > Chordata > Amphibia > Caudata > Salamandridae > Triturus > Triturus cristatus. The sequence continues at coordinate 1,039,996,268 of NC_140591.1, read as the reverse complement.
TCACCGCAGATGAGATGTCAGTCTTGGAAAAAGGCCTCGGATTTGTTCCAACTACCCACCTAGACAAATTCCAGTTACGCTGTGAACTTGGGGAATTTTTTAGGAAGATTAGACTCAAGGTCTTCTTCCAAGACAAGGAAGAAGTCATTAGCGATGGCGAATACACTGATCTAAGACCCAAATCAACCTTTTACCCACCTTCAAACATGATGCCACCAGAAGTACTGGCCTTTGAAGAAGCAGTTGTCAAAGAAATAGAGGAACTACAACCCAGAGCTGATTCTTTCAATAACCTGAGCAACAAAGAACGTTTGGCTTTGTCTAAATTGCAAAATCGCACAGAAATAATAATAAAACCCGCAGACAAAGGGGGTGCCACAGTCATCCAAAGTTCAATGGCATACAAGACCGCATGCCTCACCTTGCTGGCTGACACTAAATTCTACAAGAAAATCAACAGAGATCCCACAAACAGATTAAAGACAACTATATCGGCTCTGACATCAGATGCACTTGGGAAGGGATGGATCACTAAAAAAGAACACGCATTTTTGAACCAAGAGGAACCCAGAATTCCGCTATTTTACACCATTCCTAAGATCCACAAGGGTAAGGTACCTCCCCCAGGGAGACCCATAGTATCAGGTATTGGCTCGATTTTGGAACCTCTATCCCAATATACCGACTGGTTCCTACGCCCCCTGGTCAAACAGATAACATCATATGTACAGGACACTAAACATCTCTTGAATCTTCTGACCAACATCGAATATGACCCAACAAATTGCTTCCTAGTAAGTCTAGATGTGGAAGCACTTTATACAAGTATACACCAGACCGAAAGCATTGGAGTCATTGAACAACTTCTGGAGAATGAGGAATGGCAATGGACTGCACCAAAAGAATGGATCATTACATTAATGAGATTAGCATTAACGGAAAATTTCTTCAAGTTCGAATCTCAGTTGTACTGGCAAATCCATGGAACTTCTATGGGGAGCACCTTTGCTCCTAGTATAGCATGTCTATACATGAGCCATTTTGAAAACCAACATATTTGGAATGCTAACCCATACACTATTAACATCTGTAAGGGGTATCGCTATATCGATGACATTCTTATGGTATGGCGAGGCGATACCCAGAGCCTTTCTAACTTCACTCTGTGGATCAATGATCTTAACCCTCATTTACGATTCACTGTTAACAAAGACAGAGAAACCATCCCGTTTTTGGACATCAACATCATTGCTAAAGATGGCACACTGAGTAGCTCACTATACACGAAACCGACTGACAGGAACAGCCTGTTGAGATTCGACAGTGCCCATCCGCGATCTCTCAGGGAAAATCTCCCGGTAGGACAATTCCTACGTATACGTAGAAATTGTTCTGAAATTCGAGACTACAAGAAAGAGGCAAAGACACTCACTAACAAACCGAAACAAAGAAACTATCCAACTAAAATAATCGAACAGGCTAATAAAAGAGCACGGAATACTCCTAGAGAGGCCCTGCTCGAGACTCATGAAAGACAACAACCTCAAAATATGATCTGTGTTACCACTTTCAACTCGTCCTCCAACGATGTTAAAAAGATCATAAATAAAAGGTGGTCCATTCTCACCTCCAACAAACTTTCATTGAACAAACCCATGTTCTCCTTTAAAAAGAACCGTAGTCTGAGAGATACCCTGATCCATACAGACTCTTATGGAAGTGTGGGTCACGTTCAAACAACACTATGGGATACGCCCCCAGTGACTGGACATTACCCTTGCGGGTCCTGTGTAGCTTGTGAATTCACTAGAGCTAGCAAAACACTTGAACTCGGCCTTAACACCCCCTGGGAGCAACGATCTCATACCAACTGCAATTCTGAAGGAGTCATCTACCTCATAAAATGTCCATGTGACTTGACCTACATAGGCATGACCAGCCGCAAAATAAAAATTCGGATAAGCGAGCATAGAAGTACCATCAGACGCATGGTCACAGCTACCAGACTCACCACACACTTTGTCGAGAAACATCATAAAGACACTGATATACGATGGACAGTCATTGAGAAGATCAAGGGCACCAGGAACCTACAGAAAAGACTCCTAGAGAGAGAACAACGTTGGGTGTATCGTTTGGGAACACATGAAACAGGATTAAATGACTCTATACCGTGGAGTCAACTTAATAAATAAATCAACCCCTTGGATACTCCACCTGTTGACATTGAGCTACAGACACCCTGTCTGAACTATTAATTAACACTACTGACATTGCACATCCCCGCTTCTAAACCACTTAGATGCTGGACGGGTTTTGTTTGTTACCAGTACGACAACACAATGGTCATTATTGAACCAACCATTCAACCCCCGCCTCTCAACCTCTGTATTCTAATTATGCATCAATGTCGAACCATACGTAGACTTCTATCGATAAATGAACTAATGACTAATACCAATTTTTAGTCTTCACGTCTGGGCATCGCTGGCTATTTACGTTCTACCAGCGGCGTTTTTTAATATCTTGTTCTATTTAACTTATGTCCCATCCGCTGCTCGCCACACACGAGCGCCCAGTCTGGCACTCATAAACCCCCCCCCACCTTTTTAATTCCCTCTGGGTTACACAACCAGTTAAGATCCACTTCCATCTTTTGAGCGCCCAGACTTGCACTCGTGTCCTTCTTTTTTGAATCTTTTTTGACCCTCTCTGGGGCACATGGTTATAATACCCAACGTAGATCGCACACCTTCAGTTTAGCCATCCATTCTATTATGAACCACAACTCCCATCTACCCCACACGCCGTGACGTCTGACGTCACTTCCTGTAACTAAGGGGCGTGTTTTTCAATCAAATGATTCCGGCGCGCTTTCCCCGTTATATATACCCGTCCCAGGCTTTACTACCATGCGAAAGCCGAGGACCAGAACCAAACAGGTAGCGGGCAGGGCGGTTGATCTTCACGAAGTAAGTACTTTTACCCGCACGATGTCCCACTCACTGTGTGTCATCCTCCGTTCCATGACCCCACCTATACGGAACGACCTGCTGTCATTTCTTCATTTTTTCCTATTTACCGCGTGACACCCTTTTCATTCACGGTTCCCCCAAGACAGCCCTATCTGGCCCCTGGTCCTGAGAGATTCAGTCTACCTTCCCGATTTGGGTAAAGTATAACTGTAGATATATCACGTATGAATGTGTTGTATGCATGTGTAGTATGTTATTTTTCAGTCACTTATTTATCTGCCCACCCGTAGCATAGTTCTTGGTATCGCCAGGAACACACATGGTTTTTAATGTGCACTAGTACCTGGAGACACTGTGTGCACGCTATTTTAAAAAAAAACAGACATCACTCTGTTATTGCTAGAATGCGAATCATCTCGCCACGCTCACAGTATGTCTGTCACAACTTCTACGATATGTTGCAGTCATTATGAGTGGCATGATAGGAGGACACTCCTCCTCACGTGAGCATGCGCACAAGGACCCACGCATGTTCACGGGCGGTAAACACCGTACCGCTCTAAGAGAAATGAAATAAGCGGCAACCTGACCGCTGGTATTTTTATATGTTGTTTGTCTCTACTTCTTCCCTTACAGATGGAGCCTGGCAGTTTACACACATCCACTGTTAATTAAACCACGTGGAGCAGCTACTCTGCCCTCACTATACTGACAGGATAGGGACACCCCATTACGTGTAATTACACTCACATAGGGGAGTTACTTTTTTTGCCCTGAAGAAAGTCCTGGACCATTTTTTGGCCCCTTTTCGGACTGAAACATGTCGGCACTAGGGTCTTAGGACCATAACACTCCTAAAAGACCCAATTTTTTAAGTATTTTAATTACCCGGACAGACCCAAGAATAAAGGGATACTGGGGATCTGTCTTAGGTATTTTATTTAGTTAACTCCCTCTGTCGTAGAACATATTAAAAGCACTCCCAACACTGTGGTCGAGCCCACCCGGACTTCTAGGGGTCTGGGTGACCCGATGATGAAGCATGACAAGACTAGGGTGTGTGAGGGTAACTTAAAGAAACACTTAGTTTCCCCACGACCACGGTTGTATTAGGCACAACCTTGAATTCTCATTTCTCTTCCCCTATTCCTTTATTTTACTAGATCTCCATAGATCTGCTAGAGTATTTTTTGTGCATATAGTTTGTATGGGAGGATATACTCTACACAATCCTGCCTCTCTTACCCCCCCAGTCATTGGGACTTCCCAATACTTCTGATGTGTTATATATCAGTTCAGAATCCCATTACCCCCTTTTTGTCACCTAATTTACTACTTTCTTGTTAATATATATTTACATCCTATGGACTCAGGGACGAATTGCTGGACCGCCAGACTCACTGGGGTGTGGTGGTGTACGTCTTCTGACCGCCCCATTAAAACTAAGGTGGTTGGGCCACCCTGGGACTGCCCCAACCACCAGGGATCAGAGCTCCCTGGCGGTGGCCCGAAATATGCTTGGCAGGACGGCTGTTGTCCCGCCAAGCATATTATGAGTTTCCTCTCTGCCGCAGACCTCATGGTGGTTCTGCTGGAGCAGAGTTTTCTGTTGAAAATGTATTGAGTTTTAAGCTCCAGTTTTGTTTATATGTTATGATTAAAATTACTGATTTGTAATCACTTAATATTAGTTTTGTTAAGAGCCGGATTAACCAACATTACTAATGAGAGAAACTACACGTGGGATGCATATATGTTGCTTAATAATAATGTGCAATTATATTAAATGAGTGTCGCAAAGTGCTATTTGTTTCGTGTTTGTGCTTTAAAAATAACGTGTGCTAATGCCTTTCTGTGTTGCAAACGGCTAGGTAATTACATACACATAAGGGTATTAGTGGGGATTAACACTGTATAATCATTATGATGTGGTAACGTTGTTTTGTGTTTCTTTTAATTAAGATAGTCCGTTTTGGCCTAAACAAAGATGGCTGCGATTTACAGCCTGCGCTCGAGTGATTGAATTTTGATGAGAGGCCTTGCTGAACATGGTTGAAAGTCACCTGACCACAGCCTCTGCCTGAATTAAAAGTTTCCGTGAGGACAGCAGCTCTGGGCATGAATCCAATTGTCCTTGGAGAAGGATTAAGCCACAATGAACAATGATAGATCTGCGGTGGCTCTGCTATGGTACCGAGGAAGAGCAATCATAAAAGTATCACTTGCAAACTCGAGTTTCCTTCTTCCGTGTTTTTTTTTTATTTTTGTGATTTTTCCTGAGCGGAGGTTTTCTAAATGTTACCAAGTGACATCCTTTCCTGCTCGCTCTGCTCAGCGGCTCAACGGATATTCAGAATTTATTTGTAACTTTTATTTTGTCATTTTTGTTATAAATATGCTAGACTAGAGAGGGTCCGTGTTCATTGCGTTCATCGTGTTCATTGCATTCTTTGCGGTCATTGCATTCGGGATTTTGAGGCCACATCTTCCTGAACCTATGCTGAGGACGGCAGCTCGAGAGACTTTACTGAGAGACCTGTCCTGACCCATTTAGCTAGAATAGGTAACTATGAGAATAATGATTTTGCTTTTGATTGACTTTCATTTGAATTAACTTAGATAAACAACCATTTGTTTGAATTCCAGTGTCGGGTGGTTATTTCTTTGTCATTTATTGAGTTTTTAATGTTGTATTTCCTATGTTTAAAAATCATGACTCAGGACAATGTCTTTATGGTCGCATTGACCTCGTTTAGATGCAGATTGGTTTAGGGTTTTCTCTCCTATATTCAGTGTGGATAGAGTAATAGTATGAATTTTAGTATGATGGGCCCTAGCGTATGATGAGTGTATGTGCGTGCGACTGTAGATTTACTCTGTCCGTGGAAGTAGGGAGAATTTATATGCGCCGATCTGCAGCAGTTTCCTGGTAGCAGTATGATGGTTTTAGATTATTGTCTTGATATGATATTTGCTTGTACATAGGCTTTTGATTCATTGATTTATTGGTTGATGTTGGTATATGTACTAATACTATATGTCGAAGTCGTCGTGTTGAGTTCTATGTAGTGTGTACGGCTTCTGGAACTTGGGAGCTGGTGACGGTTCCGTAGTAGGGCAGAGGGAAGTGAGTGCTGCTCTCGGGAAAGACGGGATTGTTGGAATTACCTGTATGTATGCAGGAAAAACGTGTGACAATTGAAGTTGCGCGTCACATTGTCTGGGTTCGGAATCAGTGACATCGTCGTGTGTTACTATTAGGGAAATATTTACGGTACAAAAGGAGTGCGTATGGTAGCGAAGGTTATCTGTGAAACTCTGGTCTTAAGTCCCAGGGATCCGTAAGGTTCGCCGTTAAAGCTTATCGCTGGAGAAGTAATAGGTATTCACTGAGCTTGTCTGAAGGACTGGGCAGAGGTAAGCGCTGCTTGGATAACGTGTGTTATAATTCTGTAGTGGGACAGACTGTTCGCTGTTCTCGGGAAAGGCAGGTTTCTGTGTGCATGTGCTACATTTTCTGGTGTGAAAGTGCGTGAATGTATGAGCATTTAGTTGATTGTGAGACTCTTTGGAGCAGTCCTAGAGGAAACAGTTAATGGATGCATGTTAGAAGGGCAGAGTAGAGGGATGTGCTACTGTGTCAACGAAAGTAATTAATTCCGTAGTAGAGCAGAGGTGAGCGCTGTTCTAGAGAGAAGCGGGATTCTTGTGAGAAAGAATTTTCTTTACTATTCTGTGGTTAGCGAAGCAGACAATGGAGATGTTTATATGTTGTAACTAATAGATTTTGTAGAACTGAAACGAAGTCTACTGAGAAGGCTTTGTAAAGGAGGGGTAGACGAGTGACAAGAGACAGAGCAGAAGCAACTGCAGCGACCACTGACGTCATACAGACCGCGCTGTGATTGGGTAGTGGATCAGAACAGTGCTCGCGCTGGGATTGGTGCGTTAGTGTGAGCCGCGTAGGGATTGGAAGGAGTACAGGGTGACGTAGACGCTCCAGGATTGGTGCGTTGGTGTGAGTCGCGCTGTTATTGGAAAAAGGATTGTACAGTTGCGGAAGAGACTAGAGAATATTGGTAAACGTTAAAATGTATTACCAACCCGAGGAAAAGAAGAAGAAATCCTTGTTCGGTAAAATTAAAAGATGGTTCGACAAGGATAAAAACATAATAACTAGAGAAGGTGAATTGCTACCTCCAACGAGAACTCCTGCATCCTTCATGGTTGCGAAATATGGGTATCATACCTGCATTTGGTTAGATAACTGGGCTAAGTATACTAAAGAAGATGGTGTCTTAGCGTTCCCGGAACATGGTTCATTTAATTTGGCCGTGTTGAGAAATTTACGGGAGAAAATGATGTGTCTAGAGCCTAGACCAAGGCCGACACAGTTCGAGGCGTTGGTGGAATGGGAAGATGAGGTGCATGAGCGAGAAAAGCAGAGGAGTGGAGGCAACTATAGGTATATGTTCGGGAGGAAATATGATCGTGAAACTCATCATGATCGGATGAGGAGATGGCGAGATGCTAGTATGTCAGAGGGATTATATCCTATGAGGACAGTTGACGAGAAGGAAGAGAGGAAGGGTAAAGAAAGGGTGCCTGATGCAGAAGTGAGAAGGTATGGAGTTAATGATTATGAGGATGAGGTTTTAGATGACATGATTTACAAGAGACCACCTCCGTATAGACCGGAACCAGAAGAGAGCACGCCAGTTGCTACTCCTGTAAGAGATACTTTGCGGATTATAACAAAACAGAGGTTGTAACACCTGATCTGAAAAGTGGTAGCTCTTTCACGGAAAGGGAAAGAGGGAGAGAGCGAGAGAGAGAGAATCGAGACAGTGACGAAAAAACAAGGGAATTAGCCAGAACGACATCTGAGCTCACTAAGAAAATTAGAGAGCTGACGAAAAATCTAGAAGCTGTTACAGTGCCTGTAACCATAGGTCCGGTTGTGCCTATTTTTGATAAGCAAAGAATGGGTGAAAATGGTTTGACAGTTCCTTATGTTGGAAATGGTTTGGTTGGTACTTGCACTTTGGAGGAATCTGGAATGAGAACAGGAGAAAATAATTTGAGACAGTCGAGACATGACACATGTAGTGGAGGATCAGATGTACAGCCTAATTCAGGATTGAATACTGGTTGTTTGGGAGGAACGATTTTGGAACCACAGAGGATGGCAGAACAAGTGGGTGCAGTGAAGAAGTCTACTAAAATAACAGCTGAGGATTTGAATGATTGGTTGAAAGTTCTTCAAAAGAAGGATAAAGATTCACAGGGAATTGATGTAGCCAGGTTGCGCATAGAATTGGAGGAGCTTATTGCGGGAACAATTCCTACAGATATACTGAAAAACCGTCATGATGGGGAGTTGTTATTTATGTGCAAGAGTATCACCTGGAGGGCTAAGAGTACACATGACAGGTTAAGAGCAATAGCGAGTGAACAAGGAGTTGACATGGATAAGGTGAAAGCTTTGCAGAAGTCTTACAGGATGGATTTTACGGATAAGGATATTGAAAATCTGAATGGTGCTGGTAGAACAGGACAGATTAAGGAAATGATTGCCTTATTGCGAAAATGGGGTGATGTGGAAAAGTGGAAGGATAGATGGTACAAGAAAAGGGAAGATTCAGTGGACAGGACTTACTCAGCTTTTCCCATGAGAGAAAAAGAAAAAACAGTGGATGCTTATCCTATGAGAGAGATTCCTGGAGGAGGATATGTACATGTCCCATGGACTAGACAGGATATTTTGTAATTTACGAATGATTTTCCTCGACTGAGAGAAAAGCCCGTCGAGTGGTATAGGCAGGTAGACAGGTTTGTGAAATTGTCAAAAGTGCTGTGGATTGACCTGAATAGTCTGTTTGATATAATTGTTCCAGCAGACTTGTGGGCAGAGTGTAAAATAGTTGTAGATTGGCCTGCAAAGGAGTATCCTAGAGATCCGAAAACAGGAGCACCAGATCCAGAGGTTATGAAGAAATACGATCAGGTTATTGTGTTTCTGAAAAATAAAGTACCCCCGAAAGAGACAGACTGGGTTAAGATAGATCGAACACATCAGGAAGCGAAAGAATCAGTTCATGCTTTTTACGAAAGGCTGATACTGGCTTTTAAACAGTTCAGTGGAGATGAACACCTGGGTGATAAGGATTTGAGTCATTTTGTATACAGATTTGTATATGGCTTGAGACCTGAAATCAGTGAAAGAATACGTGAGCATACAGTTGATTGGCAGAGTAAAAAGATTGATGAAATCTTGAGACATGCAAAGTACTTCAGTGATGAGATTGAAGCAAAACAGAGAAAGCTGAAAGAAAAGGCGATGTGGGCACAGGTGAAAGTTGCAGAAAGACAAGAAGCACAGCTGGTGGAACAAGCAAACAATCCAGGAAATAGGCCCAGATATGGCACAGGAAAGGAAAGGGGAATCTTGAGGAGGCAAAGAAAAAGTTCCCTTGTCACAACTGTGGACAAATGGGGCATTGGAGATCCGAGTGTACCAATCCACCATTAGTGAGTAATGAAAATAAACCCTTAAATCAACAGGTGCAGAACGAGGGGTGTAATCAACAGCAGCAACAGCAGAAGGTTGTCAGACAGCAGAGTCAAGAGCCAAGACCGCCCTTGCCGCAGAATAGAGGGTCCCAAAAGTATAACCAGGACTCAGGATTCTACAATGATGAGCAGGTAAACAAACCGAGACGTTCTAACCCGGTACAACAGTACTGGTTAAAGAATGAGGGGAGTGAGTCTGAAGGGGACTATTGACGGTGCCGAAGAGAGGAGGAAGAGTGCATTCTTGGTGCAACTCTAGAAATAGACCAGGCAGGACCATTTGTAGATGGGAAAATAAATGGGGAGAGTGTTACTTTTTTGGTAGACACAGGAGCGACGAGATCAACTGTCAGGTCAGCAGATATTAGAAATCTTCCTCTCTCGGATGAAGCAATCCAAGTGGTTGGTGTAGCCAATACACAGATTAAGACTCGTCTTACCGAACCAGTAAGGGTAAGAATAGGGAAATTCTCAGACATGCACAGATTTGTAGTCTGTGACACTAGTCCAGTGAACTTGTTAGGTAGGGACCTATTGTGCAAGATGAATTGTACAATTTTTTGTACTCCGGATGGAATAGCTTTTGAGACACCAGATGAGGATGTTTTGTACCGGATGACTCTAGATAATAGAGAGGGTGAGATTGTTGGTACATATGCAGTGTTTAACCCAGACGATTTGCCTCAGGAGTTGAGACACACAGTGAAAACAGCAGTTTGGGATTTTACTGGAGAAGATGTGGGATTGATGAATAATGTAGATCCAGTGAAGATTTCAGTGAAAGAAGGGATTGTTTATCCTAATATTCCTCAGTACAGATTGACACCAGAAATAATTGAGGGAATAACTCCTATAATTGACAAGATGATTCAACAGGGTGTTTTGAGAGAGTTATTGAGTAGCCCGTGTAATTCACCGATAATGGGCCTAAAGAAACCTAATGGAAAGTTCAGGATTGTACAAGATTTGAGAAAAGTTAACAAATTGTGGTGGCATGTTGTCCCATTTTGCCAAATCCGTCAGTGATTTTGTATCAGATTCCTCATGATGCTGAGTGGTACACAGTGATTGATTTGTGTCATGCTTTTTTTTCAATTCCATTGCATCATGACAGCCAGCCGATTTTTGCATTTCGGTTTGGCCAGCGTATTTTAGCATGGTGTCGTATCCCACAGGGGTATACAGAGAGTCCTTCGATATTCAATCAATTGTTGAAAAAATCATTGGAGAGTTTGATCATGCCTGAAAGCTCAGTACTAGTGCAGTATATTGATGACCTACTTGTGGCATCGAAGACACGTGAAGCTTGTGAAGTAGATACCATAGCTTTACTGAATCATCTGGCAGATGGAGGGTTAAAGGTATCTCCAGCCAAATTGCAAATTTGCAAGAAAGAGGTGCATTATCTTGGACACAATATTGAAAAAGGTCTGAGAAAGGTGACCGATGATAGGATTAAAATTATCAGAGGAATGAGAGCCCCGATGACCCAGAGAGAAGTGAGGATGTTTCTGGGGATGGTGGGTTATTGTCGTCAGTAGATAAGTAATTTCTCCCTGATAGCAAAGCCACTGATTAAGTTGACTAAAAGTGAGGTGAGAGACCCATTGGAACTGGATGGAGAACAAATGGCAGCATTTGAGGAGTTGAAGAGCAGAATGTGTGAAGCCCCTGCTTTGGGAATGCCAGACTATGAGAAAGAGTTTGAGTTGTATTGCAGTGAGAGAAATGGGTGTGCACTTTCAGTGTTAATTCAGAAGCATGGACAACTGAGAAGGCCGATTGCGTACTTCTCATCGACACTTGATCCCGTAGCTGTGGATTTGCCAGGTTGTCTGAAAGCAGTAGCTGCTACATGCAGAAGTTTGGAACAGAGTGAGGGCATAATAATGGGATATCCTGTAAGGGTATTCGTACCTCATGATGTGGCTATTCTTTTGACAAGAAGCAGGACTCAGTACATGTCACATAGTCGGCTGACTAAATATGAGAAAATCATTTTGGGAGCATCAAATGTGATTCTTGAGAGATGTGTGAATGTGAATCCAGCAACGTTGTTACCAGATGCTGAAAATGTGAATGTGGGAGATGATGTTGATCATGATTGTTTGGATGTGCTTGACTACTGCACAAAACCAAGACCAGACATAAGAGATTTGCCATTGCCTGAGAGTGATCATGTGCTATTTGTGGATGGATCATGTCTGAGGACTGATGATGGTGTGCTAAGTGCAGCATATGCAGTGTGCAAGGTTTCAGAAGTTATGGAAGCTTCGCCTTTGAAAGGAGTAAGATCTGCTCAAGTGGCTGAATTGGTGGCATTGACGAAAGCTTGCAAGATTGGGAAGAATCTGAGAGTGACTGTGATGACTGATAGTCAGTACGGATTTGGAGTCGTTCATGATTTTGGCCAGCTTTGGCTACAAAGAGGTTTCTTGACGTCGAGTGGGACTCCAATAAAGAATGCTGAAGTGATTGGAAAGTTGCTTGAGGCGATACAGCTGCCTAAAGAGCTAGCAGTTGTGAAGTGTGCTGCTCATGGACAAGGTGATGATTTTGTTACTCTTGGTAATCGTTTTGCCAATGACATAGCACAGAATTGTGCAAAGAACAATCGTTCAATTAATAGGGCACGAGAAAGGGAAATGTCTTTTTGTTCTGTGATGTTTACTAATGTCCTAGAAACGTGGGATGAAGTGAAACAGTTGCAGGATGAGGCAGGAGATGAGGAAATGAGAGATTGGATTAAGGCAGGTTGTGCCCCAAGAGAGACAGATCATGTTTGGATCTATAGAGATGGTAGACCAGTCATGCCCAATTCCATGCTGTCGACAATGGCAAGAATGTATCATGGCCAGGGACATCTGGGGAGGGATGCGATGATTAGGTCCTTCAAACAAGCCTGGTACAATGCAAAGTTCAGGCTGATTGCAGAGAGCATCTGTCAGAGATGTTTGATTTGTCAGCAGTTCAATACTGGGAAAAAGACAGTGGTGAGCCTAGGAACAATAGGCAGAGAAGGAGGTCCTTTTACCAGAATGCAAATTGATTTCATTGAAATGCCCCAAGTGAACAAATTGAGGTATGTTCTAGTGGTAGTCTGTTTGTTCTCAAGATGGGTAGAGGCCTATCCGACTAGGAGAAATGATGGAATAACAGTTGCAAAGTTACTGTTAAGAGAGTTGATTCCTAGGTACGGGTTCCCAGTGACAATTGAGTCTGACAGAGGTGGGCACTTCTACAATGAGCTCATGGGTTTAATTTGTGAAGCATTAAGCATACAGCAGAAGCTACATTGTGCATACAGACCAGAGGCTTCTGGTGTCGTTGAACAGATGAATGGCACAATAAAAAACCAAATTGGTAAGATGTGTTTAGCCACTGGAATGAAATGGCCTGATGTCTTGCCTCTAGTGTTGATGACTATTAGGTCTACTCCAGATAGAACCACAGGTTTGAGTCCGCACGAAATCTTAATGGGACGTGCGATGAGACATGCTTTCATGCCTGTCAACAAGTTGATGACAATAACTGATGACATGATTTTGGATTACTGTAAAGGCCTGGCTGACGCAGTTCATTCTGTGTTTCACCAGGTTGGAGAAGACGCTACCACACTTGAGAAGAAGCAAGCCCATGATCTGAGTCCAGGGGACTGGGTGAGGATTAAAGTAGACAGAAGAAGAAATTGCTTGGTTCCAAGGTGGGGAAGGCCAAGACAAGTCATTCTGACTACGACGACTGCAGTAAAGTGTGCTGGTGTGAAAAATTGGGTGCATGCAAGTCATACTCTGAGAGTTCCAAATCCAAAAGATGGGACTGGTAAGGAGTATTTTGAAGAGTCAGATTCCAGTGATGACGCAGAAACTGAACCAGTGAGAAGGTGAAAGAATTCTGAAAGGGGTGAAGGAGAAAGAGAGTCAGGTGATTCTTTTTTCTTTCCAAGAGAGGCTTCAAGAGAAACATTGAGAGTCTCAGAGGAGAGATCGGATTCTGTAAGAGTGCCTGAAGTTCCAACAAGCAGTAGAGAAGAAAGAAGAGAAAGGAGCAATTCCACAGAGGCTACTCCTGAATCAGATGATGAGGTTGAAAATCCACTTGAGATTACACCTGAAGAAGCAGGGTCAGAAGAAGTTAGAGAGGGACAGATTGCGGAAGACCCCCGAGGAGGTGTAGGGAACATTCCTGATAAGCCAGGTGAAGGGACAAGTAGACAGCAAGAAGATTGCGTGTCGGAGACCCGAGGAGGGACAGAAATAGGGAAATCTCAATCAGTGGTGGAAAAGACTGTGGAGCGAAAGAAAATTGTTGAAGAACAAGAGGCAAATGAAACAGAATCAGATGAGAGTGAGAATGAGAAATCAGAGGGTCGAGTTCTGAGAAAGAGAACTTGGATCGGAGAAAGAAATAATAAAGAAGTGAGACCGAAGAGGGTTGTAAGAGGAGATCTTTGGCCTAACAGGATAAAGAGATTGAGGTACAGACTGACACGAGCAAATTCATTGAAAGCTGAACAGGTGAACGAGATGTCGAGTCAGAATCAAGCAAAGAGTGATAAACAAAAGGTCACAAAAGAACCAGAGGAGATCAAGAGAATCAGAAAACCTAACCAGAAGTATAGGTCACCGGAATGGACGTATGTGGCACTGTCTGAAGGTGAAGAGACAGAAAGTCAAGGAAATCCAGAGGGGACCGTACGTGAAGTGGTTGAGGAGAAAACTGGAATCCTGAAAGTTATCTTGACTGACATTGGAGAAGAGTCGGATGCTCAGGATGTTGTTGAAGATCTAATACAATTTGATGTTGCTGAAGAAGAAGTGAAAAGTGATGAAAATCCAAATTGAGTGAACTAAAGGAGTCACTTGGAGAAGAGTGAAAAGAATAAAATCTGAAATTAGCTGTTTGAAATAATCTAGTGTTCTAGTGTTTCGGTAGTGGAGTAGAAGAGGTTAAGTCAAAAGACACTGCCAAAGTAGTAAAATGGCTAACACAGAAAATAATCAAAGTAGATGTGCCTTCTTGAAAAGATGGTGTAGAATGTGCTGCTGCTGTACTGGATTATTAATGCTATTATGGGGTGTACTAGCCTTACTAGTTACTTTTAGAGTTACAATAGACACTTTTGGAATACATACCGAAAATGTGACTAATATAGAGAAGAGTTCACAGAAAGTAGTTCCAACTAGAAGTAGTAACATTTACATACATAAAGATAGGTCAATTAATGATTTCTCTAGCAATGTTTTTTCAAAGTTGTTGTATGAATACGTAAAGACAATGGAAGTTAGGGATTGCTACGTCTGTATGCAATTACCTGCATCCGTTTCAGAAGGTGTTACTTATCATCATTTACCAGCTACGTATGGAATTTCATGTAGTGTGCTAAGTAGTGTTTTTTATTTGTTAGGAAAAATAGATTATGAGATGTCTAACAAAGATAATATTTTTGGGCAATTGCCTATGAATAAAAAGCTGAATCCAGCTAAAGAAGCTAACATTTTTGGTGAGATTTTTATTGAGAAAGAAGAATTAACATTAGATTACATTTTTAGAAACAATTTACCATTTGTAAACTTTATTTCGATCAGAAGATCATAAAAGTTGCATAAAATACATTTTAAGAAACACATTTAGAGGCAGATAAAAACATTAAAAAATGGTTTTAAAATAGACCGGGGCAAAATATACATAGCAGCATAAGATTATTTAAAACTAAGACGCTTAATCCACATTGCATGTAAAAAACGTGAAACAGCAAACACTACAACAGTACTAGTATCAGTGGCTAAAATGCGATAGGCTTCAGTACATCTTGTAAATCCTAAACTCCTACATAGAGGGATGAGCCAATATTTCCTGGGAGCTCTATATGCAACGCAGAGAAACAATACGTGGATTAGTGTCTCGGTCGACCTTCCACAGGCTGGGCAAATTGTTTCTATTCGTTTGGACCAATTTTTAGTAAAGTCCCTAAGTGGTAAGGTGCCCAACCTAAATTGAATGTAAAGTTTCCTTGCCAGAGGTGGGTGCAATTCATTCAGGGATGGCTCAAAGATATACTGGTCTTTATTTAATAAAAACTGTCTTGAAAGACTACCAAGAGTTTCATTTCGTTGTAATACACTTAGCCTATACTGCCTATATGCCTGGACCAGTTTTGCGCGAGGAAGCATCAAAGAAAATGCCCCGGGATTAGTCCAAAGTTCAGGCAAACCAATCCTGAAGGACATTTCCTTGATGTAAACAAGCCAGGGAAACTTCTTAGAAGTGCTAAGTGCAATTATTGAGCTAAGGTCACGACAATAAGATCCTAGCTCATCTGTGAGCCAAAGTCTTCGCCAATATAATATGTTAAGGGATGTAGGCCTGCTTCTTCATCTATGGGTCGTATTGCCAGATCAAGACGTAATGGGATTAAAGGAGTGCTTTGCGGTAGGCCCAATAAAAGTCTAATGAACTTATTCTCTATTAGAGACAGACTTTTCAGCTGGGAATGGCCCCACAACTCTGCCCCATATAGAGCTGCATTTCTTGCTTGCACTTTGTAAATTTCTGCGGCAGGGCCAGGAGCCCTATATGTGGAAACAATTTAACTTGCAGTTTGAAAGAAGAGGAGAAGGCTTTCCTAAACATGGTAGAGGAAAGGAGAATGAGCATGCATGAAAAGGCAGGGAAATATAAAGTGAGTGAGACAATTTGGGATATTGAGATGGGAAAGGAATTGAGGAATGGGGCTAGTCCAACTTTGGCTTTAGATGCACCACAGAAGGGTAAACTATGCATTACCAGAAAGAAATCCCAATATGATAGGTATTTTGTTGGGACTAGTGAGTGTCATGATACATACTTCATTGCAACAGGATGGGGTTTTAAAGGTGGAGAAGATCCAGTTTTCTCAGGAGTGTATTATGTTTGTGGGAACAAGGCTTATTACAAGTTGCCTGACCATTGGTATGGCACGTGTTATGTGGGCCTGGTCTTTCCAAAGATTTTTCATAAAGATAGGATAGAAGATGTAGAACATATTAATTTACTAACACGTTTTAAGAGAGAAACTTGGTCAGAAATCGTAGGTGATATTTTTGGAGCTTTAATTCCAGCAGTGGGAATTTCTTTAAATGCATATGGAATTCGGAAACTGTCAACAGTGGTGGATCGCTTATCGACAAGTACCGCTGGAGGGTTTCTTTTGGTAAATAAGGAGATGATTGCCGTACGTGCCATGTCTATGCAAAATCGACTTGCCCTTGAAATTCTATTGGCCAAGGAGGGTGGAGTCTGCGGAATGCTGAAAGTTCAACATTGTTGCACTTACATTCCTGACGAAAGCAAAGATCTGAAGATCTATATCAAAAATATTACTGATTTGCATGGAGAATTAGTACCACTGGAAGCTGAAAGTATCTGGACTAAAATAGCTAATAAGATAGTTGCTGTTAAGAGTTTTATTGCTAAGATAGGTAGTACCATTATTGGTAGAGTATTATTTCCATTGACATGTGTAATTGTTGCTTTATTGATATTAAGATTGGGGTGTTTGTGTTGTAAAAACAGGGGAGGGAAAAAGAGAATAATTAGAGGAAATGCTGAAAAGAAACAAAAGAGGTCAAGGAGAGACCCACAAGAAATAGAATTAGAAGAATTGAGGGAGAGTGTTTACTTGGAGTCAAAGAGGGATGATGTGAGAGAGTCTGGTGTTTAATGTTGTGTCATAAAAGACATTTTCAATTTCTCCTAAAATTGGGACACATTTTTTTTTTTGGGTTGGTTTTTGTGGTGATAATATATCACCAAAGGGGGGATTGCTGGAGCAGAGTTTTCTGTTGAAAATTTATTGAGTTTTAAGCTCCAGTTTTGTTTATATGTTATGATTAAAATTACTAATTTGTAATCACTTAATATTAGTTTTGTTAAGAGTCGGATTAACCAACATTACTAATGAGAGAAACTACACGTGGGATGCATATATGTTGCTTAATAATAATGTGCAATTATATTAAATGAGTGTCGCAAAGTGCTATTTGTTTCGTGTTTGCGCTTTAAAAATAACGTGTGCTAATGCCTTTCTGTGTTGCAAACGGCTAGGTAATTACATACACATAAGGGTATTAGTGGGGATTAACACTGTATAATCATTATGATGTGGTAACGTTGTTTTGTGTTTCTTTTAATTAAGATGGTCCGTTTTGGCCTAAACAAAGATGGCTGCTATTTACAGCCTGCGCTCGAGTGATTGAATTTTGACGAGAGGCCTTGCTGAACATGGTTGAAAGTCACCTGACCACAGCCTCTGCCTGAATTAAAAGTTTCCGTGAGGACAGCATCTCTGGGCATGAATCCAATTGTCCTTGGAGAAGGATTAAGCCACAATGAACAATGATATATCTGCGGTGGCTCTGCTATGGTACCAAGGAAGAGCAATCATAAAAGTATCACTTGCAAACTCGAGTTTCCTTCTTCCGTGTTTTTTTTTTATTTTTGTGATTTTTCCTGAGCGGAGGTTTTCTAAATGTTACCAAGTGACATCCTTTCCTGCTCGCTCTGCTCAGCGGCTCAAAGGATATTCAGAATTTATTTGTAACTTTTATTTTGTCATTTTTGTTATAAATATGCTAGACTAGAGAGGGTCCGTGTTCATTGCGTTCATCGTGTTCATTGCATTCTTTGCGGTCATTGCATTCGGGATTTTGAGGCCACATCTTCCTGAACCTATGCTGAGGACGGCAGCTCGAGAGACTTTACTGAGAGACCTGTCCTGACCCATTTAGCTAGAATAGGTAACTATGAGAATAATGATTTTGCTTTTAATTGACTTTCATTTGAATTAATTTAGATAAACAACCATTTGTTTGAATTCCAGTGTCGGGTGGTTATTTCTTTGTCATTTATTGAGTTTTTAATGTTGTATTTCCTATGTTTAAAAATCATGACTCAGGACAATGTCTTTATGGTCGCATTGACCTCGTTTAGATGCAGATTGGTTTAGGGTTTTCTCTCCTATATTCAGTGTGGATAGAGTAATAGTATGAATTTTAGTATGATGGGCCCTAGCGTATGATGAGTGTATGTGCGTGCGACTGTAGATTTACTCTGTCCGTGGAAGTAGGGAGAATTTATATGCGCCGATCTGCAGCAGTTCCACCACCATGAAAACCGCGGTCGGAGAGGAAAAAAAGGAGGGGCCCCTTTGTGCCTCTGGGCCTGGGTATGCATGCCTGTGTGCATGAACCTAAGGACATGCACGGCTTGGACTGCAGCAGTCCATGCCATGCAGTTACTGATTTTGACGTTCCCACTGTGGTGTCTATTTCCTAGGCACCGCCGTGGGAATGCCAAAGAACCGCCCACCCGACCAGGAAAAACATCCTAATCTGGCTAGCGGTTCAACCACAGGTTTGGCATTGTGGGAGTGGGGGAGTCCTGCTCCAGCACCGTCAGACTTGTAATCCGGCCCTAAGTCTTTAAATTTTGCTGGAGTCAATGGCATCAGTATTAATAGCGTCTTGTTAAGGAACGTTTTTTGACTTGGCCAATTGCTGACAAAAAATGTTGACATAAGATTTGAAATAGTTTGTGTAAAAGGACGTTAGCTTTGACCTTTTGTAGAGTCCAAATAGAATTTTCGAACAATTATATATTTCAACTATCTCTCGACTAAAGTCAGCTGAAAGAACAAGGACATCCCATCATAGTATGGAGTTTTATCAGTCTAAAAAACTGATGCCAGCCTAACGCAAAAGTTTGCTTAGAAGGGCCGTGCGTGTGGAATAATGTTTATGAAAATCCATAGCCATGGTTTTGTGGGCGGTCCCAATTTCAGAAATCAAAATTCCCATGAAACTCACATTGAAGCACCCATTTCCCAGCCAAAATTCAGCAATGTTGTAGGTTTTTGCGCATTTTCTTAATCTTTAACCTTAAAAATCCACTGATTCTATGACTCTGGATTTGTGGTTTGACTAAGATGAGCTAAAATGGTTGAGCATCAGTCTTCTATTTACTAACTCTGCCGTACTAAAGACATAACTGTATGTTTAAAAGACAACATAATTGTCCTCTGGTTAGTAAATTTAAAGTATCCTGCCTTTGTGAATGCAATTGCCTTTACGTGAAACTATCTGCAACATTTTTAAAAAGGATGACCTTACTTCAAAATAGAGAAGCAAGCATAATAACTCAAACTGAAAAAGGTACCACATAATCACAATTATCCTCCACTGCAAATGTTGACTGTAAAATGGCTTGACCTTTTAAATCGTGTGCTCTCGTTAGCAAATCCATCCTACCTTCAAAAGACAATTCAAAGCAATCAACAATTAAGAGCTCTTCACTCTGCCAAATATTGTGTCTTGTTACTGAAGCAGAAAACAATCAGGTTACACCTCTGAGTCGCAAAGCACAGTTTCTGACAGCAAAAGAGAATCAGAATATATTGTGCACAGTGGCGGCTGCTATAATTGCTTAGTGGAGAGGCGAAGGGAATACAATCAAACCTAAAGGCACAATTAAAAATAATTAAAATTACACTTACCTGCCGCTTTGGCGGGCACCGCCTTGCTTCTCTACTCCGATCCTGGACTCTGCACAGGCTCCTAGATGCAAAATATGAGAGAAGTGCTTTGATTGGTCTGAGAGGCTTCGTTTGTCGCTCAGGCAGTGCATTGGAGCCTGGAGTGTTTTTCCAACTCAGCTGTGCAACACACCTGGGTTGGAGAAACTTAAGTGTGCATGTCTGTTTGGCTGGCCTTAAACGGCCCAAACAGACATGCGCACTTCAAAGTGCTCACCACTCCTCCCCCTGCCATGCCTGTCAAACAGGATTGCCTGGCCCGGCCCCACCTCGCTGAATGCTCGTGTTGTCAGCTGTTAGACAGGCAAAAAAAAAATGATAACAAAATGTTTTTATTATCATTTTGTTTTTCCTATTTTAGCCGGGGGTAATGCACCTCCGACATTACAGAGGAGCCGCCCCAATTGTGAAGTACCATACCAATGTCTGAATGATGTCTGACCCTAAAAATACAGATGCACAATATGCACCTGACTCCCAAGTTGACATGTCTGTATAAATATTTACATGCAAATTGTTCTCTAAGAATCACCTTCAGAAAGTTATTCCCAAAACTATCATGCGGACACCATCTTTATATTGGGATTTCTGTGTCCTCTCATGCTTCAGAGCAGCTGCAGGGTGGTATAAAGTGGGTAACCAAGACTAGGCACACAAATACTTCCTTAAAGTGCTGATGACTCTGCAGGGCCTGAAAGCAGGAATCATTCAGATCACTTTCATCTAGGCAAATACAATGAATGTTTGCCACTTTGTGCTCTCTGCTTAAGACACAAACGTTTGTCAGTCTCACACACATGACTACCAAATTAGTGATGCCTTCATTTGATCTATCAACAGGGTTGGACTGGGGAGAGACATCAACCCTGGCTAAAATTCTCAAACCAGCCCTACTCCGTCCATCTCCTCAAGCAATCTCTCTCTTCTCATCCACCCTGTCTCTATCCTTCTCTCCTCTCTCTCTTCTCCCTCTCTGATCGCTTTTTCTCCACCTTCTCCCTCTCTTTCTCTCTCTCTTGAAGCCTCCCCATGCCTGTGGCAAAACGTAAAGGAGCTGGGGCAAGTGACAGTGGCACCAGAAGGGGCCCTGGACTTTCAAAACCTGTCTTCAAGGGGTCCAGCCCACTGGGGAAATGCTTAGTATGATGCATGGTGTAATAAAAAGCCTGTCCGGCACGGTCTAGTAGCAGCTGCTTTGCTGAACACAGCAGCTCCTGCTTCAGCCTCACCACCACTATCACAGCCCCTCACCTCCAGCAGTACCTGCCCAAAACATTTTTACCAAATTTTGTACATTTAGAATGGCAAATTGCAGCACAGGATTGGGATATTAATGATGATTACCATCATCCTATATATGTGTGTTTTCAGTCATGCCTTATGCTGTCAATTGCACTGTATTCTTCTTCAGTGAGGGAATCTGAGAGTTTCTGTACTTTCTAGTATTAAATACTTTCTTTGCATTATGTGATTGATCAACAAATTCCTGTAGGTTGCTATTGTTCCATTTTTCATTGCATAGCAATACTACTCTCTAACGTGTTTCTATGTTTGGTCAAATTAGGGGTTCATCAGAACATGCAGTAGTGAAACTCTGGCATTGTTCAACCAGGTGTATATAGATGTCTGGTTTGCAACTGTTCTTCGAAAGCTTTGTCAGCTGTTATGAGTTTTGATATTACTTCGTTGTTCACAATGGGTTATATGTGGCATGGTTGTGCCACATGTCCCTGGACAATAAGCAGTGTAGGAATAATACAAACATATTTTCAGTGATGGCAAAAGTTAGAAAAGGGGGTCTCTAGTTGGCAATGGTTTGCAACTTTGTCCAAGTACGGACCATTCTTCCTAGTCAAGGTGAGGGGGTACACTCCAAAAATAACCCCTGCTCACCGCCTTGGTAGCTTGGCATGAGCAGTCAGGCTTATCTCAGAGGCAGTGTGTGAAGCATTTGCACATAACAAACAGTAATACAGTGAAAACACTACAAAAGGACACCACACCAGTTTAGAAAAATATCCAATATTTTTATATATCCAAACAAGACCAAAAATGATAACAATCAACCACACAGTGAACAACAAATCCAAACAGTTCTGGCTGACTGTGGTATCGCGGGCCAGCTACGGTTTCGGGAAGACCTGCAAAACAGTACCTTTAGAAATGCAGGGCGTTGGCGACCTCTCAATGAGCCCCGAAGAGCCGGCGTGGTAGTCGTTTCTCACAGCTTCTCCAGCTCTTCTTCTTGGCAGTCTTCTTGGTTCCAAAAGAGTTCTAAAGTTCTGGGCCCTAATATTTATACTCCAAATGGCTTTGTTCTCTAAGCCAGAGAGTATCTGTGATTAGTTCAAACCAGTTTGGTCCTCTCTGGCCTAGCTTCCCAGCAGGAGGCAGAGACAGCATCGTCTACAGCAGACTAGGCCCATTCAGGTGCAAGGAAATCTCCTTCCACTACTCTAAATGCAGCCCAGGTCTATTCAGCCCAGCCCTGACTCATCCAGGAAAGGCAGGACATACCTCGACCCCCCCTCCAGTGGCTGCCTGAACAGAATGCACATCCTCAGCCCCTGTCACTCCAAAGCCAGACAGTCAATCTACAAACCGAGCAGAGGCACACGGGATGGCTAAGCAAGAGAATACCTACTTTCTAAAAGTGGTATTTTCAAACACACTATAAAAAAATCATCTTTTCTAAAAGATGCATCTTTATATTCTGAGTTCAGGCATACTAAACTTTACTTTCCTACCTGTCCCAATGGAAAGTTATATGTGTAAGATGTTATAAATAAACTCCATTCTACCCTATGGGACAGATAGCCTTTCCATATTGAAAAACGAAATGCACTGTAATTCACTAGCAGGACATGTCACACACATCAGTACATGCCCCACCTTCAACATACACAGCACCCTGCCCACAGGGGTACCTTGGACCTACCCTAGGGGTGACTTATATGTAAGAAAAGGGATGTTTAGTGCCTCACAAGAGGGTGCACCTACCAGGTCGACATGGCAGTTACAAACTGCGCACAGACTCTGCAGTGGCAGGTCTGAATTACTTTTACAGGGCTACTTCTGTGGGTGGCACAATCAGTGCTGCAGGCCTACTAGAACCATTTGATTTACAGGCACTGGCACTTTGAGTGCATGGTACTAGGGACTTACAAGTAAATCAAATATGCCAATAATGGAATCACCCATTCATAACACAATTTACAACAGGAGCGCTTGCATTTTAACACTGAACAGCAGTGAGATAGTGAGCAGAGACACTAAACCAGCAAAAACAGAGTCAAAACCGGGTGGTGAGAAAGCAAAAAGACAAGGGAAACACGCCAAAAGATGCCAAGTCCAACAGTAAATGTCCGAATGTCTGCAGCAGTGCTACAAAGGGGTGCATTTTGTATAGATTTGTTGAAGGAATGAAAATGTGTTTAGACTAGAACAGCACTTGCCTCTTAAAATGTCCATGAAGACCGGTATCCTGACCTTTCAGCTGGTCATCTAACTCACTAATCTAGTGTGTGCTCTTACTTGGGGGTGCCCATGGAATGCCAAAGTACTGAACTAGCTTTGTGACCTGGAGTAGTATACCATCCCTCTTTTGCCCTGTTATGTATATATGGGAATATTGTCCATGTCCTGGGTTGTTGACTTGAAGCGATAGTGACAAATCCTAATAATTGAGGATTATAGTCATGAACAGACCATTTTTATGGGTCAGAGAGAAATGTGGCCTAACCAAACCTCTCACATAAAATGTTCAATTAATTGTGGGAGCCAGACCTTAGCACTTACATGTTATGTGCATATCGAGGGAGTGTATACATTGTGTATGTGTGGCACATATATGAAATTGAGACTGCATGCAATGTGGATGTGTTTGCAGCATCCAGTGGAATTGATTTTTGATGGTTCCAGTTTAGCATGTCACAAGATGATGAAGATGATGTATGAACAAAGCTTCCTCAGACACTGGAAGCTTTTTTCTTGTATTTGTGTGGCTGGAGGGTGGAATTCCAGACATTGCAGTAAGGAAAGGATGGAGAAAGGAACACACTTAGAAATTCTACAAGGATTTTTTAGCATGTTCTCTCATTTGGTGCATGGTAGGAAAGAGGGAGGTGAGTCAGCAGATTCTATTTTGAAGGTGATACAGTTTCTAGACTTGGCCTTTCCAGGTGACCCAGGTGTATAGTGTTCAAATGTCATTGATATATGTTTTGAATACTCCTGTTTGGAGTCGCTACCTGCTGTGAGATCCATTGACTTAGTTAAAGGCTGTGCCTCCACTACGGCCCAAATATTATATTTAAATAAACAAACACCCCAAACCATTTGCAGGACATTAGACAGTGGATCCACACGCCCTGTGTGTGAAATTAGCATAACAGTGGGACCCAAACTACCCCACGTTGTTTCTGTTTCAAATTCCTCTTGACCAAAGCTCCATAGAGTACTCAAAGAACTGCTGTGTGACAAATGCATTACATCCCATCTTCCAGAAGTGAAGGGAAATCAACAGAAGTCTCCATAGCTTGCAGCAGAAGATGAGATTCTGCCTTGCACCCGGGAGCCTACCTGCATGTCAGAGGTGGAAGGAGATTACCTGCCCAAGTAGGAGGAGAGACTTTCCAAGAAGTGAAGCCCATCCATGTTTCTAGCCTGTGAAGCACCCGAAGAAATAAACTGCCATTGAAAGCAAAGCCGATGCAAACACATGTCAAGAGAGGCCTCCCAGTCTCCCAGTTCAGATCTCATAGTAAAATGGGATTAGAGGCTATCATCCATATCAACATTGCACTGTCTAGCACCCCTGCAGCATGCAAGAAAGACTGGTGCCGCTGCTGCCGACATGTTGTGCCCCTCATGAGGTGCTGTCATCTCTGTCAAAGCAGAATTCCTGACCTTGGCCCAGAGACTGCAACTGCAAAAGACAAGTACCCATCTTGACCTGGCATGGAGACTGCAACCTCCAAAATGAGCACACATCTGAACCTGTCCTGCTGTGCTGTTTAACCGTGTTGGCAAAGTGAAGAGCAAGATCGAATCCATGGTCATGCGTCACCATAACTGATACTGAGGGTTTGAGATTGACGACTCACCACCCAGCGCAGCCCAAAACTCATTTCCATTGAGAAGGTAACAAAAGACCACAACTCAAGGAGAATGAAAGACAGAGTCTTAGTCACAAAAAGGTTTATCTGCCATTAGAAAGCTAACCTCTGCTAGTGAAAACACTTTTTATAGAAACAACTATGAACTCACCTATGAACTATCGAGTGAGATAATTGCCAAGCTCCTGTGGGTGCACCTTTGCATAAGGTATTGGAGTAATTTGGAAACATCCTAGAGCCAGGTGAGAGCCATTAGAAGGGTGTAGTGCTTCACCAAAACAAGTTAAGGAGGTTGCCACCCAGTAACTGTTACCCCATTAAAGGGTGTAATGTTTTGTTTTGCTGTGAGATTAAAGTACCTTTATTTTTAACAAAAGCAAACACTGGGCTGGACAATAAGGTATTGTGTCTGTTGATTGACTGTTGAGTTCTGAGCTCTTGTTTCCCACACTACGTCCCTGAAAAGCCTTAGCCTGTTCACCCTCGCTACATTGAAAGCTAAGTGCAGAATGGGTGTGCTAGGCCTAATTTGCATTGCTATAGTAAGACGGAGTCTAAGACATCAGTGGTAAACGGCCCAAACCACCCCTGTAGCCACAGAGTGGCTCTGTCACCCATCTCTGCCAAGTACCCCTCTGAACACGGTCTGACAGCACACTAATTTTGACGTTTAATATATGCAAGGCACAAGGAGCCTTTTTGCACAACACCCACATAATGTTATACGTCTCTGACTACGTACTTCAGTTTACACACCATTTGTAATTTAATTTTATAAAAATTATACTTTGAAAGAAGGAACTTGCCACTGTAAGTTCACATGCTGACCCATAACAAAATGAATCTTTTAAGCAATTTTTACCTTGTAATAAATGCCTGGTTCTCTAAAGCTTAAACCATTTGAAGAATGTTGTGCATTGCTCTAGTTCATAGTCTCGGTGTAGGCTATGCCATATAATTCTGTAGTGATTTCCAATGCTATCTTTGGTTCATAGTCTGTACTTTAGCCATCTGAAAGCATTAAGGGCCATATCAGCAACGGCCAGCGATAATTATCGCTGGCCGTGCTTAGCGATAATTTTCTTATCGCTGGCTATCTCTGCTTTTTATCGCCCTGGTAGCGCGTTATCATCAACCAGCTGCTCCAGGGCATTAAAAGATTCCAGAGATAGCGATGTTATCGCCCTTTTGCAGGGAACATCGCTGGGATGATGTTATCGCCGTTTTGCAGGGAAAATCGCTGGTTTCCCACCGATGTTCCCTGCAAAAGGGCGATAACCTTGCTGATACGACCCTGTGGTCGTATCAGCATAATCCACCCCCAATGTTAGGGGTGGCTTAGTCAGGATTTTAGCAGACGTTAGTTTTTGGAGAAAACAGCAGTTTTCTCCAAAAACTAACGTCTGCTAAAATGCAAGGGCATCCTTGCTGATGGCGCAAAGACGCGTTATTGCTCTCCTGACATGTCAGGAACGCCCACTTTGCATCTCATTAGAGATACAAAGGTAGGCGTAGTGTAAAAGTGTGCTAACATGCGAATACGCATGTTAGCTCCCTCTTGCTGATAGGGCGTTGGTTTTATCTCCGCTTTTCTGGCTTTTTAAGCCAGAAAAGCGGAGTTAAAGCCCTTGATGATATGCCCCCAACGTTGATGTGTAAGTGCTTATCGAACATATGGCCATGTAGGACTGATGCAGTTGTTTGGACTTGTGGGAAGAATCCACCCTATTCATGTGCAGCTTGCCTGATGTCCTTTACATGTATATGGATGCCCGCATTAGTGTGCACGAGGCATAGATTAACTGGTGGTGCACTGTTTTACTGTTGCAGAAGATCTTTAGAATTCTGCATCTGGTCTCATTGTTTAATACATCAAGTGGTGGTTGAGTTGATGTGCAGTGAATGTTTTCCCTTTGTATAGAATCGTTCTGAAGAGGTGCAAGTAAGGCTTCCAAGGGACATATTTATATTATTATTTATATTATTGCATGTACTCAGTGGATATGTGGTTTCTGTACATAACACGCTTTTCAGTTCTTCGTTTGATTCCATATTTTACTCCTGCCTGTAAATGTGGCCATCACCTCACAAGGAATGCAACCAGCATAACATATGTGTGGGTACTGTGTGCCACTATTTAACATCGTTTGTGTCCTTTTATTAAAAAAACTCCATTTGTACTTCATAGTTTGTCTTGCCCAATCTCTGGTGGAATTTTAGCGCCATTCTATGGTTCTCAAGTGTTAGAGATAACTGTTTTTGCTTGCTGAAAAGCTTTGAGGAGCTAACTGTAACTGCCTTACACAGGGAACAGTTTCTTTCACTTTCCGAAAAATGTAACCTGGTGTATTTCTGTGCTCTATATGTTTATGCACATGTTGTGACTGTTCCTCTATGCGTCATGTGAACTCAGCATATTATTTTCATAGTTCTTTAGTAGTTTTCATGTAAAAATTATCTCACAGAATACAGTTTACAGTGCAGGTTGCCTTATATTGACATTTGTGTAGAGAGAGCTGAGTATTTTTCTGCAATACTGTTCGAACATCAACAATGCTAACAAGGCAGACAGATATTTATTCGATTATTAAAAAATATTTATACAAGTATAAAAATGATACAACAGCTCTGATACATAACAAGCAAATAAATTAAACAATTGCAAGACATTTGATCAACAAAGTACAATCCAAAAATGTATTAAAAAGTAGCAAACCCAGATTAAAAAAGCAAGGAGTTATCATGTTTTATGGAGGGTTTTACAAAATTCCCTACAGCTTTACAAATACTCAGTTAATCTAGTGCCTTTAAGTAAAACGGAGCTGGTTTACATAAAAAATCTCTTGCATTTAAGTACAGATACTAAGTATTATCTGCTAAAATGGTTATGAATGTACAAAAAAATACAAAAAAGGCAAAATGCAAGAGTGCTTGGGGAGAGGATTATGCACTATTTCTTAAAACATTGAATCAATCAAAGGTTAATTTCATGAAAGACAAATTCTCATAAGCAACACACATAGAGACCAAAAGAGGGGGTATATGAAAAGTTTTATAAATTACTTCATTTATAAATCCCCACATTCAATTTGTATGGCTGTCACTATAAAAAGTAAACTGTAATTTGTGACAAAGTGAAGAGTGGTGCTCAGTGCTATAGTGAGGTGCGTAATATATGCAAAGTGACTTTCGTGATAACGACGTTTTAAAAGGCCAGAATACAACGGCTGTTTGAATAGGTCTGTAGACTGAATAAATGAGTCTTTATACAGAGTCTTTCAGCTGGTCCAGGGGATATGTCGACGTTTCAACCCAGGGGGGCATTACTGTCTTAGTCAATGCGGGTCTTCATCAGGACAAGGAAATGGGGGACAGCCTACTGGGGCCCGTGGTGATTCAGAGGGCTGGTGTGTATGCAGTAGCAAAGGGGTACTGCAGGTGTTCTTCCAAAGTGGGTATCCCAGTGAAGGGAATCGACCACTGTCTTCCGAATTCTAAAGACCTCGATGTGGTGGAAGGTTACAGGCAATCGTCCTGTAACCTTCGACACCTTGTAACCTGCTCGAGCTCCGACGGAGTCGGAGCTCGAGCAGATAGGACGTTAGCCTGCACCCACGGACCGGAATTAATTCTTTTTTTCCTGGCACCATTTTCATTGAGAATCATAGAGTGATCACAAGAGACAGGACGATTGCCTGTAACCTTCCACCACATCGAGGTCTTTAGAATTCGGAAGACAGTGGTCGATTCCCTTCACTGGGATACCCACTTTAGAAGAAGAACACCTGCAGTACCCCTTTGCTACTGCATACACACCAGCCCTCTGAATCACCACGGGCCCCAGTAGGCTGTCCCCCATTTCCTTGTCCTGATGAAGACCCGCATTGACTAAGACAGTAATGCCCCCCTGGGTTGAAACGTCGACATATCCCCTGGACCAGCTGAAAGACTCTGTATAAAGACTCATTTATTCAGTCTACAGACCTATTCAAACAGCCGTTGTATTCTGGCCTTTTAAAACGTCGTTATCACGAAAGTCACTTTGTATATATTACGCACCTCACTATAGCACTGAGCACCACTCTTCACTTTGTCACAAATTACAGTTTACTTTTTATAGTGACAGCCATACAAATTGAATGTGGGGATTTATAAATGAAGTAATTTATAAAACTTTTCATATACCCCCTCTTTTGGTCTCTATGTGTGTTGCTTATGAGAATTTGTCTTTCATGATATTAACCTTTGATTGATTCAATGTTTTAAGAAATAGTGCATACCCGACAGAACCATTGTTTGCTTGATATATGATCGCCCAGGTTCTGAGGGATACTGGGTTACCCCATTGTTACTATAATTTGGGGAGAGGATTAAGCATATGGGCAGAACGTCCAAGTTCTTTCCTTTAATGGATATACTTCTAACATTGCTTTCAGTTCTGCCACAGACCATGTAGTGAGTTTCACTAAAGTTAGTTTCCAGGTCTAAATGTATACGAATTACACAAAAGAATTGATGAAGGCTTTAACGTCATTCGGTGTTCTGGAAATTAAGACAGAGTCATTAGCATACTGCAAAACAGGGAGGGGTCTAGATTTTACCATAGGCATATCCTATGAAAAATTGAAAAAACATTAAGCTTGTTAATGTACAATAAATAATGTATTGATCCCGAACTATACTATCTCAGCGCTCAGGCACACTTCGCAGCGTACTGGCTCGAACCTCCACCCTTTATGACACACCTGGCGGTCGAACAGGGGCTCATGGCACCTATACCACTCAAAGGGTTCCTCGGCGCTGACAATATCATATCTGGGGGAAAATCGTCCACAGTGGCTTGCACTAATAACGCTTGGAAAGCCAGAAGGCATATGAAAACCTATGCTCCTCAACCTTGGCATAAACACTTGGGGGGATATGTACCACCTGGACAATTCAAAGGGGCAACAGAGTTCTTTGGCGACACCACCCCCACCACCATGGACCGATTCCTATACATCCGCCTGAGACAGGCCATTAAAGCCGCAACCCCTGCGTTCCTGGAGGAGCCACCCACACTACTCCCACTGCACCAAACGCTACACGCTGGGGCACCTCACGCTGTTTCCCGCATATATAAAGCCACTGTAGGGGCGGGGACACACAACACCCTGCTCGCAAAACAGGGATGGGAGGCAAAATTGAGCCATCCTATTACAGAGGAGGCCTGGGCATATAGCTGCCAACAAACCGAATGCATCACTGCTAACAGCAGGTTTAGAATCATCCATTTTGAATTCCTCCACAGAATGTATTATACATCCCCAAAACTGCACAAACTGCAATTACAAGACAGCGACAGATGTGACCGCTGCCGGCAGGAGGGTGCGGGGTTTTCATGTTGCGTGGGAATGCAGGCCCATTGCATGCTACTGGACTGCAGTGGGGATCCCTTTGGGCGATATGGTGGGAGGGTAGCTTGCTCTCACACCAGAAATGGGTCTCCTGGGATACCTCAAAAACCAAAGGATTCAAGCAAGCCTGGCTGAAGACGGCTGAAATGCCAGAAACCGGTCCTAGGAAGCTTGTTTCCGGTCCAGGGGAGGCATGGCTTGGCCGTTCGGGCTGGACTGTTCCCATGAGGCACAGGGTCAGACTGATTTGCATATGGCCATGTCTGAACTGGGGTGGCAGAGTGGGCTAAAGAACGGTGATAGATCAAACCCAGATCTGTTGACTGGGTGTGAGTGTTTGATTGGTTCTGATGCTCCGTCCATCACCACCCCCTTTTGTACCGCTTTGTTCGCCATAAGTTGGCAGGGTATGCTCAGACGTGAGTCCCTTGCTCACTTTGCCACTGGATTCAAGCAAGCCTGGCTGAAGACGGCTGAAATGCCAGAAACCGGTCCTAGGAAGCTTGTTTCTGGTCCAGGGAAGGCATGGCTTGGCAGTTCGGGCTGGACTGTTCCCATGAGGCACAGGGTCAGACTGATTTGCATATGGCCATGTCTGAACTGGGGTGGCAGAGTGGGCTAAAGAACGGTGATGGATCAAACCCAGATCTGTTGACTGGGTGTGAGTGTTTGATTGGTTCTGATGCACCGTCCATCACCACCCCCTTTCGTACCTTCTCCTGGGATACCTCCCAAGGTATAAAGGTCGCATTAAGCGCTTCCTGGCGATGGGCCTCCTCGTGGCCAAACGCAAAATTACATGCAGATGGGGAAGGGGAAGGGGAAGGGGCTGGGCCTCCAAATTTAAGGACTGGTTAGCCAACCTCACGTATTGTCAGGAGCAAAATAACATATACGCTGAGTTGCTCCCCATCCGCTCGTGGACCTGCAACATATGGGAGCCCCTTACTAGTCACCTGCTGAGAGAGGTTGTGGGGGATACGGAGGACAGTTCTGCACCGGCGCAGACTGATTGTCATGCTGGGACAGATGGGCCACAGATTAGCGGGGCTGACCCTTAGCAAGACTACTGTGAAAAGGTCTTTTTTTTCTGTTGTCTCCACTCCAAGCCTATGCTTAATACATGTACCGGGTCTAGCCTGACCCACATTCTGCGTTGTACTGCTGTATCCACAATGTAACAATGTAATGCCTATCATACGCTGTCACTGTTGTGTTGATGTATCTAAGAAAGCCAATAAACAAAGTTGAAAAAACCCAATAAATAATGTATTGGGACAAGGAAATACCACTGGGGAATCCCACTCTTGAGTGCAAATGAATCAGAAGAGGCCTTATTTCACTAATGCTGTAACACTCTTACTTAACGTCGAGAAAATTGCTTAGTGCCTTGCCCATCCCCATATCCGATAGCATGACCCAGAGTTTTATTCCATTCTCATGATCAAAGACATTGCTGAGGTCCATACAAGATAAAAACAACTGGTCTGCTTTACAATGGTATATTTGCTAACTACAAGATGTAGGTTGAGAAATTGTTTTATTGTTCCCAGGTTGGATCTAAATCTGTATTGGGCCTTAAATAGGGCATTGTGTCCTCTGCCCAGCTCTGGACCCTGTGAAGAATGACCCAGTCGACCACTTTGGCCATTTACTTAAACAAAGGAATGGCTCTTTAGGAATGTGGTACATGCTTACCACCTTTTTTAGAAACTGACACAAATACAGCCGTGTGCCACGAGAATGGAGTGATCGAGTTACAAGCAGAAATAATAGTGGTGGTCGTAGCAGGTTCCCAGAAGACTGGGTTGTGTTTATAAAGGTCCACTGGGACACCGTCTGGGCTAGGGGACTTGCTTAGTGGAATCACAGAGGTAACCTCCTGTAGCTCAAACTTGATAACTAGACGATAGGTTGGTGTTGGTCTAATGCTGTTTAGAACTAAATGAGCCTCCAGCGGGTAAATTGACTAAATCAGCATTAATATGAGTAGTGGGACTAATATTGATCCTTGCATTCAGAGACTGTGAATTATCAGTATTCTAAAACATGTCTGTGTCTCTAGGGGAATATGAGGAAGCCAACATCTGCCATGCTCACTCTTTTTCCACCAGCCTACTATTTTTTAAGGCAGTTTTATAGGTTGCCCCATAGAGCTGCACACAATATTGGTCCTTAGGGTTGCTATTTAGGGCTAGATGCACACATCTGATGGTGTCAAGCAGTCGTTGTCCAGGTAACTGGGTAGGTCAGGATTATAGTTTTTCACTGGGTTAAGCAAGGCATTTTTAAACTAAAGCCAATATCAGTAAAAGCTTGGATGATGGATTGGTTATATTTATTGTCATAGACCAAGCATGTATTTACTAAAGGAATATTTGCCCTAATGACATTGTTAAAACGTTTTGCGATGTCTTCAGTTTTCCTGTGTAACCTGGGCCCCGTGAGGCTCAGTGATAAACTATTGGGGCCTGTCTTGTGGCTCCTTGTTGTATTCAATGAAAGAGTCACTGATAAGAAATTAGGGTTGTGGTTACTGAATCCACTGGCCAGTGTTCATCCTGACAGACATTAAAAAGCAATTATGCTAGTGAAATAGATGAAGTCAATTATGATTCCATGACCAAACACAGTGTAAGTTGATACTGGATTGCCAGCTTGTTCGAAAAAAATTCAGCTAGATTTCATGGATTGTAATTGGTCTGATATGTATGTATTTTTATACTCCTGGGGTCCGAAGGAGAATAGGATGCTTGATGTCTTAAGGAACTCTACTGAAGACTCAAAGATTGTAGCTCTAGAGCCACGTTTCGCATTAACAACCCCCTCGATAAGCAGGTCAAGACTGGCCAATGCCCTGAGTACCCTGACAGCATTAAATAACATATCAATCAAAGATATGTTTATTTGGACCAATGGCCTTTAAACAGTAAAGCATTAAAATGTGGTAACAATTACATATATAATAATCATTTCAATCTAATAAAACCATAAATACATTATTCAGATAAAATGTATATTTCAGTAAAATCTACAAACAATTCTGTAAAATACATTCATCTTACTTCTTTTTTCCAATTAACTCTGCACTAACTGCCCTCATGAATCTACCAATAGTGCATGCTATATCTAAAAAAGGCATCTCAGTTAAGAATTCTGCAGCATGCCCTCGAGTCATAATTTCATATTTCAAAAATATTGGGTGTAACCATTGACTCCACTGTTATCTGAGTTTAAGCAATCCAACAGAATATGCAGCATATCCCATTTGGTGTTCAACCCACAAACACAATTCCCTCCTATACCAATCATTTTTGCTTTTACCGTATTACTTGTCTTACAAGGGTTGTGACCAATTCTTACTCTCAGCATTTTGTTTCTTAATATCGCGCTTGGTAGGGTGTCCACATATGGATAGCTCACTTTATTCTGCCACGCATTTAACATAAAATGTACAGATGTTTTTTCTCTTAGGTATTGGTAATCATTTTCATTGGACAGTTCTTTACCTAGTGCTTTTAGTTCACACTTGGAGATATCAATTTGTAAAGACTGTGGAAGCTGCTGTCCTTTCATAGCAGTGCAAATTAGGGTTGTGGTCACTGAATCCACTGGCCAGTGTGCCACCTGACAGTGCATAAGAAGTGTGTAACCTGGGCCCATGAGGCTCAGTGATAAGCTATTGGGGCCTGTCTTGTGGCTCCTTGTTGTATTAAATGGAAGAGTCACCGATAAGAAATTAGGGTTGTGGTTACTGAATCCACTGGCCAGTGTTCCAACTGACAGACATTAAAAAGCAATTAAGCTAGTGAAAGAGATGTAGTTGATTATGGTTCCATGACCAAACACAGTGTAAGTTGATACTGGATTGCCAGCTTGTTCGAAACAAAATCTGGACCAATTACAATCCATGGAATCCAGCTGAATTTTTTTCGAACAAGCTGGCCCAGGTTACACAGGAAACCTGAAGACATCGCAAAACGTTTTAACAATGTCATTATGGCAAATATTCCTTTAGTAAATACATGCTTGGTCTATGACAATAAATATAACCAATCTATCATCCAAGCTTTTACTGATATTGGCTTTAGTTTAAAAAATGCCTTGCTTAACCCAGTGAAAAACTATAATCCTGACCTATCCAGTTACTTGGACAAGGACTGCTTGACACCATCAGATGTGTGCATCTAGCCCTAAATAGCAACCCTAAGGACCAATATTGTGTGCGGCTCTATGGGGCAACCTATAAAACTGCCTTAAAAAATAGGAGGCTGGTGGAAAAAGAGTGAGCATGGCAGATGTTGGCTTCCTCGTATTCCCCTAGAGACACAGACATGTAGCAGGTAGGCAGTAATTGAGATACCTGTCCCATGTAGTGTGGTCCTGAATCTGGGCTACTTGCAGTAAAATATGTTGTACTCAATAGTGAATATTAGCCAATCACCATTCCTCATTTTTAAAGGCTACTCTGGCTATATTCTAGGAGAGCAGATTTGCTGCGGATAGCTTGGTAACATTGGAAGATAGCATAGACCCCCCTTATTTAATATTGCTGCAGCGAGCTAGGTTTGCGCAGTAAACTTTTGAGTGTATCGGGATAGATTTAATGTAAGGCTTGGCTAGTTTGCCTCCCTCATTTGATTCAGATCAGATAGGAGGGTGAATAATTGGAGGTGTAGGGCAGAATCAAATAGAAATAGCTATGGGGTTAGCACCTGAAGCCGAGGCTACGTTGGGTTTTTGGAGGTGGCTGTAAATGAAACCTAAGGGTATTATATTATCCTCAGCTCCTGTTAACTCACAGGAACGAGCATAGGACAGGATTTTTGGGACAGCCTGGGGGACCTAGAGGTAATAACTATACAGTCTATTTTTACTTTTTCGAGGAAGGTCCAACCCAAGCCACTCTGCAGGCAAATAAGATGCTGTCATAGTCAGAGAAATTAAAATTGACGTTCCTCATATGGCAATGACACACTATAATATTTAGCTGAGATGTTGATTTATTTTGATAGGAAGAAAGGGCAGGCACATTGGCAAGTATCACCAAATAGTGGCAGCTGTTTAGGGAGAAATATAAATAAGACAAGGAGAAAGGTCCGCGTTAACCCTGAATGTCCTGGTAGCCCCTGACCACCACCCCCATGCCTGGTTTCCTATGTAGCCCATCCAAGGATATAGGTATACATTCTTTGAGTTTCTGTTTTACTTCGTATATGGTTAACACTTACATTTATAATTGTTCCCTCAAATCAACTAAGTGATCTACTAAAGGGCCAAGCAAGACTCAATTACACATTCTAGTTTCATAAATATGGCGTCCCCACAAAATACCTTCCCTCCATCCCACATCCATCCTAGGCAGAGCCACACTGATGTTCTCCCCTCTGTGGAGTTGTTTGGTTTGTCATTACAGTTAGTTATTAAGCACAGCAGAGGACTTCTGGTCATTTCCCCTTCTTTTCTTGAAGCCACTCCTGGAGGGGTGAATCTAGATCCAGTCACACTGTTAGGGTCAGGATACGGGTTCATCAGGTTCTGCCACCTAATAAGGCTTGCTCTGGACTTCCTCAATATGGTTGACGTAGTTACCAACTGCCCATTATTATTCAAATACAAGTGTTTCTGTGCCATATCTGTTTCAAATAACACCAACCACTGTAGCCAGAAAAGTGCCCAAAGTTGAGCCCCTATGTTCCGTATGGATTGAGAGCATTCAATTTTCTACTTTCCTATGCTTATTTGTTTTGCCTAACAGGAGGATGAGGAAAAAAGATCCAGTAGGAAATGTGTCTGGGGGGCTGTTAGACCTATCATCCTTAGGGTGGTCTTCCCCAAACTCTTTGCCTGCTTACCTTCTCTTTTTCCTGTATCTTTTTGTTTGCCGTAGAACTCTGAGCACTTTACCAGTCCTGACCAGTGCTAAAGTGCATGAGATTCTCCCCTAAGCATGGTGACCTTTGTATATACCCAAATGACTGTAGGAGAGAAGGATCTGCTTCACATGTTTAACCCCACTTTTTGCTGGTGTTTCACTGTTTTTTGACTTTAGTCTGGCTGGGACCCTGCTATTCAGGGCCCCAGCCTAGCTGCTTCCTTTATAAATTGATTGCATGTACTTTAGGTACACCACAGATTGAATCCTGAGGTGCCCTTGTGAGTCCCTAGTATATGGTATACAGTGTACCCAGAGGCCTACCAGGGGCTGAAGCATGTATTGTGCCACCCCTGGAAAGCCATGCAAAATGACACCACAGGTCCGCTACTGCAGCCTGGATAAGGTGATGCATGCACCCCTTACTGAGGTATAGGTTCACTATACCTCACCTATCACTGCACATAGTAACCTATCAGTCACCCCTATGGCAGGCCTTATCAATCCTGAAGGCAGGGTGCTTGGTTATATGTGAGAGGGTGCCCAGGCATGAGCTGAGCCCTTCTGCAGCCTTCAGAATCTTTTCTCTGGGGTTGTCAGCGGTGCAGCCTTACCATATACTCTTAAGTGCATTATATCTTAAACGGTTAATGCTAACTTTGGACTGGCTGCACGGAAACATGTCGTGTTTGGTGTCAAACACCTTGGAATCATACCCCCACATCAGTTCTTGATGTGAGGATATGATCCCACCCTTCTAGAGGCAGAGACATGGCAGTACTGGTATACCCGGTAGAAATCTAATAGAGCCCTGGCATCACAAAATGAATGCTGCAGCCACAGACACGGGTCTGGCCTCCTGCTGCTGACTGAAACTCCGTCAGGGGAGGCATGGACAATAGGTTTCCTGTCACAGGGAGGTGTAACCACCTCCCAGACAGGCTTATGTGTATTGGGGCTGGGTGGGAGCACTCTCTGAGTGCTTTGAAGTCCTGCGCTGGTGGCACATTTGGTGTCCCTGTGCATAGCCCAGCTCAAACCGGTTCAGGGGCTTCCAGCCCCTGCTCTGGCGTGAAAGGAATAGGGTGTAGCCACTCCTCTTTCCCAACCCTCCCATAGGTGGGTCCCTAGAACTAGTCCTACCCCTTCCTTAGGTATAAGTAAGGAACTTCTATAACCAGAACTTTAGATATCCCTGGACAAAACTCTGAAGCTGAATCCTGGAACTTCGATGCTCTACTAAAGACTAGAGGACTGAAGAAATCTCCTTTGGGGGCAAGGAGTGACTCCCCTGCTTGGCAGGCACCAACAAAGCATTTTGTCAGTCTGCATTTCCGAAGCTCCCGCCGGACTCCAAAGTATTTGCAGCCCAAGAAGAGGATTTCCAGACATCTCAGAGGCCAACCCGAGTCCCCAGCAAAGCTGAGACCCGCAGCCCTTGTGAGTAGCGTGGAACCGGAACTCCTGGTCCCCATGCACTTTTGCAAGTGCATTGACTTCTCGACGTCTCTTGAAGTTGTGCTTGGGGTTACTTGTAGCCCCCACCTCGAGCAGAAGATCCACCGAAGATTGTCAGCCTAGTCACCCCGAGTGACCCGTGGGCCGCCATTTTGTGTTTCCTCTCGAGGTCCCTTTGCGATCCCTGGTCCATCGATTGGTGGGTCGCTGAGGGGGTAACTTTGATTTTCTTTGGGCTTCCCTGGTTGCTCCAGAAGTGCCCTGACTTCCAACTAAGTGGTGAGTCCCTCAGACCTTGCTGGTCTGCACCGAAGCATCTTTCTCCTTTCTGCGTGGGTTGCTGTTGTCAAGGCTTGTTGTGTCCAATCCTAGCACCAACACTGCAGCACTCGACATCCTTCATGGGACAGCTTGAATCCAGCTCCTGGTCACCCTCAATGCCTCCTGGTCCTCGTGGCTGAAGAGTCAAGCTTCAGCTTCTTCACCTGAAATCACCCGACATCGCTGTGCATCCGGCTATCGCCTTCTTGGTCACTGGCAAGTGACCCAGACTCTGTCCCCTCTGCTTTCAGGCTCTTCTTGACTTCGTTCTAGGCTTGGATCTCTTTGGACACTTCGCATCTTCCCAGCAGCTCCCATTGAAATCGACAACGCAACCCGACACCATTTGACACCTATGCACCCGGCTTCCTTGGGTCAGGTAACTCGAGCACTCCAGTGCTCCCATGGATGCTGGTCCTAGAACTTCCTAAGTCCCAAAGGGTTTGGTCCTGACTCGTTTCTAAGTGTCCCTAATCTTTAAAAATCTAACCGCGACTTTCCCCATAGAAGCTAACGAGAGCTTGCGGCTGTGTTCACACACTGCACACGGCCCCCGTGGGTCTCCTGTGTCACTACCTTGGATGGTTCCTTGGGGTCCAAGCAATTCTACAGGCTCTAGGCCTTGTGTCTAATTAAGTTGTGGTTCTTATACCACTATTTTAGTATATGGTTTGTCTCGCCCCTTGGGCCTGACGTGTATTTGTGCTATTTTACTGTGATATTTGAAGTGTAACTTTTGTGTTTTGACATCTAGCCTCATAAAGAGTTTAGGAGGGTGTGTTTAGAAATAAATACATAGGGACCGATTCACAGAACTAACTTAAGACAAAATCCTAAACTTACTACTTTTGGTATTCACAGAAGGCATTTAGTAGTAGTAAAGTTAGGATTTTGTCTTAAGTCTGTCGTAAGTCTGTCTTAAGTCTGTCCTAAGTTTGTCTTAGGTCTGTCTTAAGTTTGTCTTAAGTGTGTCTTAAGTTTGTCTTAAGTCTGTCCTACTACTTTCGGTATTCACAGAAGGCATTTAGTAGTAGTAAAGTTAGGATTTTGTCTTAAGTTTGACTTAAGACAGACTTAAGACAGACTTAAGACAGACTTAAGTTAAGATGGTCTTAAGACAAACTTAAGACAAACTTAGGACAGACTTAAGACAGACTAAAGACAGACTTAATACAGACTTAAGACAAACTTAGGACAGACTTAAGACAGACTTAAGACAGACTTAAGACATACTTAAGACAAAATCCTAACGTTACTACTACTAAATGCCTTCTGTGAATACCAAAAGTAGTAAGTTTAGGATTTTGTCTTAAGTTAGTTCTGTGATTCGGGCCCATATATTTTATATATATACCTGGTGTGGTTGTCTTTCATTTAGGCACTCAAGAGATTATAGACTGGTAAAACAAGCTGCTTTACATTTCTTCAAGACTTTGCCTGAAGGCTGCTCTCCATAGCTACCACTAGGATAGCTTTCAATAAAGGTTGTCTTTAACCTATAACCAATAAGTGGTTGTTTGGACTGGTACAGGGTGTCCACTATAACTAGTGGACCGCATATGTTAGGCCAACTTCTCACAATGACATATTCAGTTTATTTCTAAGTCCCTTGAAATGTGGTATACCCTATATCCAAGGTTTTAAACTAAATGTTACTAGTGGCCCTGCAGCACTGATTGTGCCACCCACACAAGTAGCCTTTTAAAACTGTCATAGACCTGCCATTGGACGACCTGTGTGTGCAGTTTAGTGCCACTTTGATTTGGCATTAAAAACCACTTTCCAAGCCTTAAACTCTTTGTTTATTAGGGCAGGGTGCTGAGTAAGTAAAAGATATGACACACTTTTAAGTTTTACATGTCCTGCTAGCTAAATTAGTTTTTCCCTACTGTGAGGCCAACTCATCTGTAATGTTAAAGTTGGATTTAACATTTTAGAATAGTAATTTTAGAAAGTGGGCAATTTCTTGCTCTTACTGATCAATGCTCCTTGCAGCCTGTCTCCAATACACGTCTGGGGTGGGTGGCAGGTATAGCTTTTTCATTCCCTCAAGACAGCTACAACACAGGAAGGGTGGGTATGACAGAGAACTATCTGCATTTATCTAGATTCTGATAGATCTTCCTGGGCAGGTCAAGAGGGGAGAAGCTGACACTTACAAATGAATAGGTTGTATCCTGTTTCCCACACAAAGGGCTGATTACCCCCTACTGATAATCTGGACCCAGGGATCAGAAGAAAGGGGGATTTGTGCACTACAAAGGCCTGCTCTGCTTTGAAGTCACCCCCACTTCAAAGGCACAACTGGGTGTAATTACAGTACTGGATCTGGGAAGATCTCTGCCAGGGGTAAATATTGCTGTGCTACAAAGATTGACACTCTGCTTGACTGCTGCTCTGAAATAACTACTTTTATGCTTTCCTGTACTGCCCTGCTGATCTCTGCACTGCTGAAGACAAGAACTGGACCCATCTCACACAACCCCAGAGTGACTCCAAGGGCTTCCTGGCAACCCCCCCTGTTCTTTTACCCCCTGTTCTGAAGTTTCACGACCATCAAAGACTTCCTTCAACACTGCTGCAGCACCTGGACTTTGCCATCTGTGAGTCCTGCCCTGCCAAGTGGTGCCAATCCAGTCATGGTCCTTGCAAGATAATTTCTTCTGTACAGAACCATCAAAGTTGGTGCAGTGCCAACATTGCGCCAATCGGAACAGATGCATTACCCTTCTACAAACGACACAGGAGCTGATCAACAACATCACTTCAAATGACTGCATGGCTCAATGATGTTGAACAGCATTGCTCGACAATGACGCATCACCTTTATCATTAAGTGATTCTTCAACAAAGCCTTCATTGTCGACAAAGCCTTCATCGCCTGCACGGATGGAAACTGATTCATTGAGTCTTCAACTTTGATGCTTTCTCTATCCAAGGTACTTTTACAGTGAGACCAGCCTTAGTCTGTTAGCCAGCCTGCCCTCCATCACAGTTGATCTGAACTCTGGATCTACCCCAGTCCAGTGCAACCTTAACCCCTTCCATGCTCATGACGGAACGATTCCGTCATGAGCATCGGTTGAGCTGTGCTCATGACGGAACCGTTCTGTCATGGCCCTGCCCGCGCTCGAACCCTTCAGCACCGCGGGGGAATCCGCGCAGCGCTGAAGGGGTTAAGTAATCTCTAAGCGCTATTTTCTTCTAAGCACTCCTTTTTGATTTGTTCTTTTAAAATTCTAAACTTCGGAACTACTTACTGGATTTTTGCCACATTGGTCTTGTTTTACTCATATAAATATAATCTATTTTTCTACCCTTGTGTGAAGCATTTTTGTGGTGTTTTCATTGTGTTACCGTGTGTGTGTGTGTGTGGAGCACAAATACTTTACACA
Organism: Triturus cristatus; assembly: GCF_964204655.1. Lineage (NCBI taxonomy): Eukaryota > Metazoa > Chordata > Amphibia > Caudata > Salamandridae > Triturus > Triturus cristatus. The sequence goes on along the minus strand of NC_140591.1, from coordinate 1,039,954,588 downwards.
TTGCCTCTTTAGATAAGCCTGACTGCTCTGTGCCGAGCAACCAGAGGGTGAGCACAGGTTATCTTTCAGTGTATATCTAGCTTACCCTGGCTAGATTGGTGTTTCCTGCTTGTACACAGTGCATACTCTGAGAACTAGAAACCCCATTTCTGACAGGGAGCACATTTGTATTTGACTTGAATGGTACTTCTATGTAAGATGGAACATTGACACATGCCTGGCTCAAACTCAATTCATGTGTCAGAAGTTGGGTTATTGGTTAAGGGGGTTGGTAGTCTGATTGAGGCAACAACCACAATCCCTGTCAGGGCAAACCACACAAATCTCTAAATTAACCTGTATTAACCCTCTGGTGGCTTGGCACAAAACAGTCAGGCTTAAGTAAAGTATTTATGCAGCACATAACCTGTAATAAAGCAAAAACAAAACTCAAAGAAAATACCAAACTAATTTAGAAAACTAGAGTGCATTCCAATAAATAAAATGATACCAGAAAGACAAAAATCGGATCAGTAGAACCGGAAATATTCAATTCTGAAGTTTCAAGTAAATCTAGTGCCTAAAAGCTCTAAGAGCCACTCCCTGATATCTGGTCATGCTAGACTGGGGAAATGTCAGAAGTTGAGGCAGACCGCAAAGTTCAGGTCTGATACTGGGATCAGGTTAGTCTTACTGAAAGAGTTACTTTCTCAAATTCGGACTCAAAGAGTTTCATTCGCGATGGAAGAGGCAGCAAGGAGCAGAGAGAATGTTGCAGATGGTTGTTGCTGTACTGCCATGAGCAGGTTGGGTGGCACAAGCTGTGGTATCTGTATTGCAAATAGGTGGCCAGGCACTTGAGATGGTTATTACTGGAGTTTTGTGCTGGCGGTCACCACGGGCTGTCACTGCTGTAATGCGAAGAGCAGAGCTCTGGTTGCCGGTCATCACTGGTGGTCACTGTAATGCAAAGACCAGTTCTTCACCAAAGTTTTGCATTGGCTGTCATCATGGGAAGCAGGTTCGCAGCGCGAAGGGGCAAGTTCATGCTCTTGAAGAGCCCAAGCTTTAGAATTTCACCTTTTTTTCCTTCGAAGGAGCTTAGACTGATGCCAACTAAGGGCCCAGGACCTGGGGGCACTTCTTCAGGGTCAGGACCTTACTCCAGCAGAGGCCAGCAGGGCTCAACAGGGCTCAGACAGGTCTAGTTGCATGTCCAGGCAGGTCCAGTTGCAGCAGATCAGCAGGGTAGTTGCAGAAAGGCCTCTGGAGTTTGTCATGTCCCTCAAGCTCAAACAGGAGGTCAGCCAACTGACCCTTAGAGTGACTGAGGTTAGCCTGTGATGAAGGTAAGCAGGTCCAGTTTTCCTTTTCAGCCAGCAAGTTAGTCTACTCAAGCAGCAGGGCTGTCCTTCTTCTGTTACATCCACAGGCTCAGAAGTGTTTCCATGAGTTGGCCTGAGGGACAATATTTATTCATGGTGTCAGCCTTTGTGTGTCGGTGGACACCTTGTACTACCTCCAGATCAGGTTCCAGAAAGTTCTTACCCTTCTCATGTCAAGACTCCAAGAAGTTTGGGATAAGAAAAATCTGGTGTTTGTGTGTTCCGGAGGCAAGCCCTTTGAAGTGCATGGGGGACATGGCACAGCTTTTGCCTTTTGAGTATTTTCTTTATCTATATGACACAGGGTCAGTTTTGTGGCACTTGATTCAGATTAACTTTTCAGCACAATTTTACACACCTGCATGCTCAAATGGAACACTCATTAATGGATTGACAAGTAGCGGTCTTACCTGCAGCAGGTAATTTGTGCCCTGTAGTTTAAGACAGATTTTGTTATTAGTTTTACTGTTCACTACGGGGCTCAATGAGCAGGCTTTGAGCGCATTGTTGTTTTGGGGTTTGTAGCACACTAGTATGTTTTGGGGTCACTTGGTATATTTTGTTTTTGTTACAAACATTGGGTATGATTCTTTCAGCACCACTTTGAATTATTGATCCATGTACACATTTGTTTTATTAGTAAGTATGTTACTTGTCAGATATGCAAAGGATTTGTTGTTGTAAACAACATGATATGGGCATGGCCAGGTTGGCGACTGGGTCGGGCGTGTGTAGAGCGTCTCCCCACTCCCATCCGCCCGCCGCAATACCGGCCGACGCTCAATATAGCTGAAAGTCCCCACGAGGTGAAGGGACGGTAGTGAGACGGCAGTGCTGGCTGTTTCGGAACAAGAACGGCACAGGGAAGCCATAAAGACAGGCATAGAGGTTCTCGCAAATATCGGACCTAAATGGCGGCACGACTACCAGACTGAAAGTCACAAGATTGTTTTCGGAGGCGCCGCGACTTACAGGAGAAGGACGAATGGGGTACCGGAGAGCGGCCATGGAGCTGAGCAGGCAGAAAGGAAAGGACCTACCAGCAGCAAAACACGAGCTTCATTGCCAAGTGCTGGAGAGAGACCACACCAGTGAAGCAGTACTCGGAAGATGAGCGGCACAGGAACGAAAGACACTGGCCCACTCTGCAATGAAAAGCAAGCAGCTTGGAGCGCAGGGGGGCGAGTGAAACACCATAACTATGTGACCAGTGCCAGGGAGGCACCAACGGAAATGCCCTTGGGGGAAAGTGAACCCAGACGGGGCCCATCGCAACCAACCTGAGTAGGGTGTGGCTCGAGCAGAAGTGACGAGAGAGATACGGCCTGAGGTGCCCTGGAGTAAGAGGAGCTAGCCACAGGGTAACAGCGCAAGTCGCGGCCTCGGCCATAAATAAGGAGTGTTCGCCTGCAGCAGAGCACACGGCCCCGGTGGAAAAGAAAGTGGTCCCCGAGGTACGAATTAGGGGTATTCACCACATTGGGCTTGAGAGGAACTATAAGGCCCATGCTGCCCGTAAGTCGGGGAAAGGAAAGAACCAGGTAGAAGACAAGAGGGAGAGGAGGGGGTCCCTTCAGAACATGGGGACAATATATGATACTAAGCACCCCTATAAGGGAAAATAATTCTTGGCAACATATCTACGCTAAGGGTTGGCAAAAACATAATCTGACAAGGGAGAGTCAAAGAGTGGGGCAGACCCAGGGGACGTCGGAGACAAGCAGCAAGGTGGCAAAAGGAGCAATAGGAGACAGTCCCACAATTGAAATCCCTGAGCTGGCCCCAGTATCAAAGCACTAAGATCTAGGATAGGCGACTGGAACAGAGATGTCTATGGCGCAGGGGAAAAAAGACAGATCTGTGAAGGACATGTTAAGTAAGATGACTGGGGTGAGCGGAAGTGATGAAAGAGCTTCGTCAACAGCGGTTGGGGGCAAAACACGGAGAATGCTGAGGAACCGGTCACACGCTCATTCCTGGAGCAGCTAGTCACCACTCTCAGGGAGGACCTTCAGGCCCTTAGAGGAGACTTTTCAAGGGAGATAAAGGAGGTCCGCCAAGAGATCGAAGCGGTAGAGGAGAGAGTGGCTAGCATAGAAGAACACAAAATGGCCTGTGACAAAGAACTGGAACAGGTGCAACAGGAGGTCATAAGCCTTCGTTCCCAGGAGATGGATACACAGGCCAACGCGGAGGATCTGGAAAATCGGTCCCGACGAAACAATATACGGGTCAATGGCGGGCCCTCTAAAGAGGAACGAACAGACGTAACGCACTACCTGAAAGGCCTCTTTAGAAGTATTTTAAAGGTGCCCCAGGACTTTGAAATTAGGATCGGTAGGGCACATAGGGTGGGCCTACAAAGACGAGCACCAGACCCTCCCCCAGACATCTTGGCATAATTACCGGACTTTCAGTTGAAAGAACAAATATTGCGTAAGGCACATGATGTTCAGCCTCTGACGTGCCAAGGTCATGCAAGCACTCTGTACCAGGACTTGGCTACAATAACGCTGCAGAAACGACAGGATTTTAGACCAGTCATGACACACCTGTGGAACCAGGGCATCGCATGCTCATGGGGTCACCCCTTCAGAATCATCTTCAGATGGGAAGACAAGCTACATCAAATCAGGTCACAACAAGATACATGTCGGATCCTGGGCATCAAGAATCCCCAACAGGAGGGGTCGGACCATGGGGACAAAGCATCAGAACGCGAGCGATGGCGACGGGTCAGAGGAGGCAGATTATGGGAGAAGGCGATGAAACCAGATCCGGAGACGATAGCACAGGAGAGACAGGCCATATTGAACACACTATCAAATGAGTACCGATCTAAGGACAGTCTTTGAGATATTCTGGGGACAGAAATGTGACTAAAGATATGTTGGGCGGGTGGAACTCATGGGAGCAGGGGAGGGCTTCTTGGTCACATTATGCACCCTTCAATCTGGTTCACCAAGGCCACGCGGACTAGTTCTATGGGTTTTGAACTATTTGGGGATGTGTTTAATCTTGTTTCAGTTAGGGTAAGGGGGGGACCAGTATCTAAAGAATGTGGGGCCCGAAGGGGTTATGATCGTCAAGACAGAGCAGGAGGGAAGCTGGAGAGAGCAGAGCGAATGGGGAAACAGGGGACGAGACTGGGCCCGATTTAGCACTACGCTGAGTCAACTGTAAAGTTAAAAGACGTATTGAAAGTCCTTACACTAAATGGGAAAGGGCCTAATAACCCCGTTAAAAAACGTGCTATCCTCTCCTACTTGGAAAATTCGGAGGCGGATATATGTCTTCTACAGGAGACACACCTTCTGACCAAGGACTGGCACCGCATGCGTTCAAGAGCATTCCCCCTAACAGTTCATTTCCTCCACTGCAGAAAAGAAAGCAGGAGTTGCCATCCTGAACGCTAAACATTGTAAAGGGGAGGTGAAAGACAAGGTGGCAGAAATAAAAGGGAGGCTGCTGGCCTACACGATTCAGTTTGGGGACCACTCTATGGTGATTGGATAGGTGTATGCCCCTAATAGAGGCCAAAAAGGCTTCCTGAAGGGGCTGTGGCGGATGTCATGGTCTTGCAAAAAATGCATGTCACTCGTAGGGGGGGGACTTAAACATGGTCCTGGATATAGAGACAGGTCAGGTAGTTGCTTCAATCAGAAGGGGGAAATATCACAAGAAGGGAAGTTATGGCTACAAGAAATGGGCTTGGTAGATTTATGGAGGGAAGCTCATCCTCAAACACCACAATACTCATTCTTTTCACACGCCCATAGGTCCTATGCTCGACTTGATTCTGTTTTAGGCACGAAAGAAATTAGTAGGGTAATGAAAGAAGCAGACATACAACCCGCGGCTCTCTCTGACCACGACGCAGTGACTATTAGCCTACAGCTGCCACCACAACAGAGGAGGGCAGGATGTTGGAGATTGAAGAAATATATGCTCCACAAAACAGCGGTGACACAACAGCTCACCAATTGTATCCAGGACTACCTGGAAATTAATGATTCCCCTGAAGTATCCATAGCTACAGCGTGGGAGACTCTAAAGACAGTAGTAGGAGGAGAACTAATAGCTATCTCTGCAGCAGTCAACAAGGAACTCAAAGAGAAACGTACGCGGCTATCCTCATAGGTTCAGGAACTGGAGAGAGTGCATAGCCGGACGGGGGCACCTAGGGGCCGATTCACAGAACTAACTTAAGACAAAATCCTAAACTTACTACTTTTGGTATTCACAGAAGTTAGGATTTTGTCTTAAGTTTGACTTAAGATAAACTTAAGACAGACTTAAGACAGACTTAAGACAAACTTAAGACAAACTTAAGACAAACTTAAGACAAACTTAAGACAGACTTAAGACAAACTTAAGACAGACTTAAGACAGACTTAAGACAGACTTAAGACAAACTTAAGACAAAATCCTAACTTAAGTCTGTCTTAAGTTTGTCTTAAGTCTGTCTTAAGTCTGTCTTAAGTTTGTCTTAAGTCAGTCTTAAGTCAGTCTTAAGTCAGTCTTAAGTCTGTCTTAAGTTTGTCTTAAGTTTGTCTTAAGACAAACTTAAGACAAAATCCTAACTTCTGTGAATACCAAAAGTAGTAAGTTTAGGATTTTGTCTTAAGTTAGTTCTGTGAATCGGGCCCCTAGAGTGTTGAGGCAGCTAAAAGAGTCAAGGTCGCAACTGGCAGGGAAAGACCTAGATAGTTCAAAGTACTCAGCGATAAGATTAAAACACTCTTATTACGTTGGGGGATAGGACAGGGTGCTTACTAGCGAGCAAGCTTAGTACCCAAAGGCAACAAACAAAGATACACTCGCTTAGGGGCGGGGAAGGGAGGAAGTTACTACTGATGAGGAGATAGCCCAAACCTATTGCGATTTTTATGCGAATCTATATAACAGAGAAACCCCACTCAAAAATGACACAACCTCCTATCTACAGAGTGTTCATATGTCCAAGATAACTCCGGCAGAAAACCTGGATGCCCCCATAAGAATTGAGGAAGTGGTTATGGCGATCTCTAGACTTAAACTTCTCAAATCACCAGACCTGGATGGATTCTCTACCCTTTTTAACAAGAACTTTTGCCATATCCTAGCCCCGATATTGATGAAATTGTATAGTTTCTTTGGGGGTCCAGGAACGATCCCGCCAAAGATGCTAGCGGCAGCAATAATAGTGCTACCGCAGCCGGGGAAAGATAAGCAGGACTGCGGCTCTTACAGGCCGGTTTCCCTTCTGAATGTAGATCTGAAATTGTTCACTGGGCATACTGACCACGAGATTAAGCCCGCTGATGCCAAATATAATAGAACCTGATCAGTCAGGGTTTATTCAAAACCAGCAAAGTGGAGATAATACCAAGAGGATCCTCCATTTAATCGATAAGGTACATCAAACGAATATGGACGCGCTCTTAATCATGGTCGACGCCGAAAAGGCATTCAACCGGATTGTTTGGAGCTTCCTGGAACATACCCTGTCACATTTTGGTTTGAGGAATAGGTTTCGAGCGTGGGTAGGATGCTGCTACAGTGCCCCCACTGCCTCAATCAGGGTAAATGGCATCTCCTTCCGTCCTTTCTCCATCCGACGAGGCATTAGGCAGGAGTGCCCTCTGTCGCCCCTCCTGTTTGCACTTTACATTGAACCGTTAGCACAGAGGATCCATGACAACCCGGAGATTAAGGGGATCCCCTTTGGGAGCAGGCCCAACCCATTAGCCTATACGCGGCTGACATACTCGCAGCATTGGAGAATTAAAAGGATACACTTCCTGTTTTTTTATAGGAACTAGAGATTTTTGGGCCGGCTTCTTGATTCCGGCTTAATATTGGCTAATCACTGATACTTAATCTGCAACAAACTAAGTGGACTCCGAGGAGCGAGGGAGATCAGATTTGGGGGATTCGAGTGGTGGAGTCGGTTCCTTACTTAGGGATTCAACTGGTGGCCACTATTCGGCAAACGGTCAAGCTGAACAATGCTAGACTGGCAGGGTAGATCAGAAAGTAACTGAGTGGGTAGAGACGCCACCACCTATTACTCTTGGGTCGGGTAGCTGCGATCAAAATGTCCATACTACCAAAAGCACTGTACTTGTTTCAGACATTGCAGGCTTCCCCGCCCGAAGGCACCCTCACCTCAATGCAAAGAGATTTCCTTCGATTTTTCTGGGTGGGGGCTCGACCGCGTATACAACAAGATTTAGGATACATGTGTCCTGAATGCGGAGAGTGGGGGATCCTAAATTTATTAGACTATTTCAAGGTGGCTCAATTGAGATACCTTGTAGAATGGAGTAGACACGAGTCCGAAAAAAGATGGCTATTTCAGGACAAAGCATTAGCGGGGCTCCCTCTGTGGAAGGTCCCATTTTTAAAGAAATCAAACAGACCCCAAAGCATACAGAGGTCACCAATCACAAAATCCGTGATGAAAGTATGGGAAGGGGTGGCCACTAAACAGTGGCTCACAACGTTTCCCTCACCCTTGACACCGCTTTTTGAGAATGAAGAGTTCATTTCAGGAATGGAGGACAAGGCATTCACAGCATGGCACAACACGCCATGCCGATCAGCAGGGCATTTGTTTAATGTGGAGGGCATTATACCATTCCCGCAGCTAGGACAAAACTACAGGATACCGGAGACAGAGAGGTTGCGATACTTGCAGCTTTGGCACTGGGTGCTCCAGTCCGGCATGCCCCCACAGGTTAGCCGCAAACTAACGCAATATGAAAAATGGTTAATTATGAAATAGAATGATAAGATACTGATCTCTGAACTATATTCTATGCTTAGGCAGTTGGCTCCAGAGCAACCTACGCCTAGCCAGAAAAGATGGGTGAAGGAACTTGGAAGAGATTTATCGAAGAAAGAGTGGGGAGGAATCTATTACAGGGCTAAGCATACGGCACACAATGTTGCCAGTGTTGAGACGGCCAGTAAAATAGCTACATATTGATATCTTACACCAGTTCCTCTCAATGGGGCAACCCAGATCAGAGCTCTACATGCTGGAGGGGATGCGGGGAGGAGGGATCCCTTCTACACCTGTTGTGGGGTTGTCAAGCTCTGACGTTATATTGGACTAGAATTTTGGATGACATAGATCAACAATTTGATACACAGATCCCAAGGTTGCCAGTGTATGTGGTGTTGAGCTTGCCTAACCCTGAAACATATCCACTTAAAAGTCTCAGGGGAAGACAGATAGTGCTAGCTTTGGGGGCAGCTCTCCAAAATATTTTGACACACTGAAGAACACAAACAACACCCGCATATACAGGCTGGCTACATAGGATATGGTATATTCTAGGAATGGAGCGTATTACTGCCACCTTGACAAACTCTGAAACCACATTTAAAGAAGTGTGGAAACCATTTCTATCTCTTTTGTCGACAGAGTTTAATTAACTCACATGCCCGAGATACCTCAGAGTGTTGCGCCTAACTGAGCCAGACCTAGTGGGCCAAAATACGCCTGGAACTCAAACTGGGAAGCCCTTGGGCCCCTAAAGAAACCAGGAAGGAAAGAAAAGAGATTACTGGGGGAGGGGTTGGGGGGCAGTTTGAATGGTTTGTAGTTTGTAAATTTGTTTTAAAGTAATTGGATTAGCAGCACAAGCCAGATCGTACAATTTGTGAGACTGAACATGAACAGGAATTGCTTCTCAAAGACTTATGATATATTTAAAGCAGATGTTAGTATGTTGAATAACTAATGTGTGGTACTTGCATTAATAATAAAAAAGATTTAAACATGAACAACATCATATTGTTACAGTGTTAATGGCTTGTTGCACTATGCATTGGATCAACTGGTTTGATGTAATTTTTTGTATTCCTGTTACCCCGAGGAAGGGCAGGTATGCCCAAAATGCATTGGGTTATATGACTAATGTTGATTCATGGGTAATGGTGAATTGCCAGTTGCTGGGGAGAAAAGTCTGGATTGGCATCTGTTCAAACTTGGTGAAATTAAATGGAGTTTGAAATTATGAGGCTTAAACAAGGAAGATGCAATTTAAACCAGATTGAGACTGTTTACTGCATTCATTCACATTTTTTTCATGGCTGTGCATCCTGGGTTTGGGGATGTGACAAGGCTCCAACTTGTGAACAGCTCTGCCCACATCCATCCAGGCAGAATGGCCAGCCCTCGCCACATCTAAGCCCCTTTGTGTTACTCTCTGAAGCAACCCAACAGCAGAGCCATTCACAGTTATGTGACCCCAGGACACTGGCAAAAGACACAAAGAGGAAAAAAATGCCAACTTTCTAAAGTGGTATTTTCATACTTTTGAGTTAAAATCGACTCTTCCATTAAAGAGGATTTTTAAGTTACAAATCATTTGCGAGCCAACAGAATATCTCTATCTGCTTCCAATCCATAGTTAGCACTTACTAAATGTAATAAGGTAGTCCTATGTTAGTCAGTGGGAGAGATGGACCTTACACTAGTGAAAACCACCTTTAGAACATGTACAATTTAAGTATGCAAGTCCTACTTTTTTTAATGCACTGCCCTTTCCCCTATGAGCCTTTAGGGCCTACCTTAGGGGTGACCTACAACTATTAAAAAGGAATGTTTGGGCATGGTAAATGGTTTATTTTGTCATGTCCAAATGGCAGATTAAAACTGCACTACAGACTGCAGACATGTTTAAAAACCTACGTTAGTGGGTTCCCCAAAGTGTGCTGCGGGCCAACTAAAAGCATTTAATTTACAGGCCCTGGTACATACGGTACCATTTAGAAGGGACTTACAAGTAAACAAGATATGCCAATCAGATGTAGGCCAATATTAGCATGTTTTAGGGAGGGAGCACAAGCACCTTAGCACTGGTTATCAGTGGTAAAGTGCAGAGTCCTAAAGCCAACAAAATTGGGTTCAGCAAAGTAACTGTCATGTGTCTCGGTTAGGCCTATTGAGAAACACTGCCATTTTACATGCACACGTTTTTCTAAGTTGCCTTCTCCTGACACACATTTGATTGCATAACAGGGAGGATTAATTTCCATGAAACTAAACTTGCTTACAAATTCATCTTCTTAAGAACACTATCACAAAACCTTGAACCTTCTGTATAAGGTCTGAATATGCATTGTGAAAATGCGGTTGTTTGTTCTTCATCCATGTGGAAACATAGCTATTTGTAGAATATAAACAATGACAGTCTGACTAAAATCTCATCTCAGGGCAAGGATGATTCCCAATATAAATAAACAAGCATTACCAGCTTGGGTCAGAGGAGCACTTGCTGTCATGTGCGAGGTCACTACACGCTGAACCCTCAGCCCAAATGCTTGCTGATCACTCTGCAAAGAGGGATGACCAATTTGTGACCATGATGGGGACCTACAGACTATCCCTACAGGTAAAGGGTCTGGATCATCCGATGGGGGATTCTTGGGAGAACACATACACTCTAGAGACTCAGGTTCTGGAGCGCATTGTGGGAGCACGCCATCTGAAGATTGGTTTATATGCTTGTATAGATACATTTTTGGCAAGATGTTTGTCTGTTCACTGTCCTGATATTGCTATTCACTTTCATCTGCTTCTGTCTATTGATAACTGCTGCACATATATTTTATACAAGAATCACTTTGGTTCAATAAATATTGAAAATGACCCACTGTGTATTCCTTGTACATTTATCAGAGCAAAAGCGATCACAAGTGCCTGAGTCGTAGAAGACAGAGGTCCTTTTCCCCGGACCCTCCCCCTCTGCATAGGAAAACACCTGGTGGCTCACCACCCTCGGCAGCCCTCCACCCCCCTAGACCATGCCCGGTACCTCGGCATTGTACTCGACTCCTCCCTCTCCATTACCTGACAGAACAACGCTGTTGTCTCCACCTGTTTCAACACCCTCCATATCCTCCGGAAGACCTTCAAATGGATCCCCCCCGTATTAAGAAAGAACGTCACCCACGCACTCATAACTAGCAGACTGGACTACGGAAATGCCTTCTACGCCGGGATCAACAAGTCTCTGTTCCGAAAACTCCAGACCATACAGAAAACCACAGCCAGACTTGTCCTCAGCATCCCTTGACATGAACACTTCACACAACACCTGTGAAACCTCCACTGGCTCCCCGTCGAGAAGAGAGTAATTTTCAAGATACTCACCCACACCTACAAATGCCTCCAGAACACCAGACCCCAATATCTCAATGAAAGAATCTCCTTCCACGCACCCAAGTGAAAGCTCCGATCTGCCGACCTCGCCCTCGCTGAACCCCCATGCAACCGCAGAGCAATAACGGGTTTAAGAACCTTTTCTTACATCGCGGCTAAGACCTGGGACGATCTCCTGATTGACATCAGACGCGCCCCCACTCTGCACATCTTCAGGAAGACCCTTAAGACCTGGCTCTTTGACTGACTGGAGCTGCTCCCTCCCCCCCGAGTGCCTTGAGACCCTCACAGGTGAGTAGCATGTTCATAATTCCCTGATTGAGTGATTGATTGATTGATTGATTGATTGATTGATTGATTGATTGATTGATTGATTGATTGATTGAGTGAAAGGGCTCTATATATGTTACCACAATCCCTGGGAAAGATCAGGGTTGTTATGTTCTGTGTTGCCAAAACTATTTGTCGCCCATCCAGGTTTAGGAGGGTTTATGGTGGCGCTGTAGGCTAGTTGGTCCTTAGGACAAAATATCCTGCGGGGGTGCATTGACTCAGTCAGGCACCATCCCTACGTTTATGTTGCTAAACAAATGCACAGGTCCTACTTGGAAGTGAGGAACTGCGTAACAGAAGGAAGTGAAGACAAGAAGTTTGAGATGGCCCTGCAGAGATGGCCGGTCCAACACAATGTCTTGGCACAGTCGAGTACCACCACAAAGCTGTATCAGACAGGGCTTCAAAAGTGCATCAGACACACCAGACATGTGAAGCTTCAACCAGTAGTCATGTACAGAAAATCACACCATGGAACATGGGAAGTCACTTACCTCCTCTTTCCACCTGAGATGAAGGATCCGCCACCACCTCATTCATAATAATATGATATATACTGTTGCTACTCTTACTGCTTTTTCACACCGTAGATCAATACAAACTTGACTCTTCAATCTGCACAATGCACTCTGAGGCATATTCTCAAGGATCTATCGCCGAGTTAACAGCACTTTATCGCAGCCAAAATCACGATAAATGCATCACCTCATTCACAAGCCGGTGCTAACAGCCCATAGCACCAGTTTACCTGTGATAGCATCCGCAAAAAACATCGCCACAGATGACCCCGGCAACTATCGCTAATGAGATGCAGAGTAGGTGTTACCGAGCAAAAATCAGCGACAACATCACTCCGTAACGTTCTCAACGACCAGCCAAATCTGCCATAAGATCACAAAACATGCGATAAGGCGTGTTAGCAGCAGAAAAATAACACCTGCTCTGACCTGGTGGAAAGTCGGACCACAGCCTGCACCACAAAAGAGAGCACAGCCCACAGCCACATCAGAAGGGCAACGGATGCCATGGAGCCACTGGTCATGCGGCCCGGAAACCCAAGAGGGCCACAACACCCACCGCCACTACCCCAGGACCCAACCCCCACCCGGAACACGCCCCGGACAACCATAGAGGCAGCGCAGACAAAGACAGCAGACCCCCAGGAAACACACAACAACCAGAATTCCCAGGATGGCACCAAGGGAAATGCACAGCCCATTGGCAAGTTCCAAATGAACACCCCACTCACTTCAGTTCCACAACCATGCAACTCACAACTCTGGCAATGCACACGTCACAAAATCTAAACCAACAGGCAAAACAACATGCCCACACACCAGACACGACAGAACAACTCACAATGGTAACCTGGGCAAGCACTGCACCTGAGCCATCAATGGCAAGGCACCTCAGCCACACACTAGCCGAATGTGGGGAGAGGTGGCAACCAGGCATGTGTGAAGGAGGCAGGAGAACCATTATTGGGAAAAGTACACAATGCCAAGAGCGGCAGAGATGTGCTGGACAGACTGCAGTATGAAGAACACACCCATATCCAAGGAGACATACACCTCTGGTGTATGGAGTGCAGTGGACAGTGGTTGCAACCATGTAATCCCGGCCAGTGGGGGATTTTGTGGAATGTTGCCTGTGACGTCCCCCCGTTACCGTGAGCGGAGTGGGATGGCCGGGCGTACGCCAGGCCAGCATAGGGGTGTGCACAAAAAGCACGTAGCCCTGGGCATGGTCCTCTTCTGGAAAGGCCAATGTCTCTGCCAGGGTGGCGCCGCTCACCACGCCACAAGGCCGACGCCGTCCTCCTGAGCGGAGTTGCTTGCGATCCTGTGCACCTGCCGTACCCTGGCAAACTGGACCTCAAACCCATCAAGGCCCTCCCCTGCGCAGCCAGGCCACACTGATCACCTGCTGACAACGGCGTGTGTCAAGGAGGGCACATCACGTGGCAGCGCAAGCTCCAAGCCTGAGGACCACGACCTTGGCAGCCTCCTCAGACCATCATGACCTTCACAACACAGGCCCACCTTAGTCCTTTCTCTTTGACGTACTCTACTGCCTCCTCCGGCATACACCACGGTCAAGTAGGTCACACATTTGGAACCACGTCTTGATTACATGATGGCAGTGAGCATTATTTAAGGCAGAGTGCATGTCACTACACTCCCTTTGATGTGGTGCCATCAGGTCTGTGCATAGCATGAACAACCACACATGTCTGTGGGCCTACGCGGACTACTGCCCTCGGCCTACGCTGCACACGAGTAGGTCACAGAATTTCGAACTGAACATCGATTATTCAAAGGCCGAATACATATCATCGCACGCAAGGAGTGGCGTAAGAGGATGACGCGTTACAGTCCGGTGGGAACAGGATCATGGTTATGGAGGTGATCGAACACTACCGACATCTGCCCTGGTGTCACTAACTCTGTGCATTGTGAGCCACGACAGGTGGGTGTGGGCCATGGCTGACCACTGCTTCCGGCCTACACTGCAGTCCAGTAGGTCACAGAGTCTTGATTTAGCAATATCGGAGTTCATATCAGTGTACCGGCATCATTGCAGACTGCATTCCCTCTCAGCACCGGTGCCACTAAGTCTGTTACCCGACATTCATAGACACTCTCGTACATTGGTGGCATCTGAGTCTATTGACTAGGGGCTAGTTTTCATCCTCATGTAGATGATACCGAATTGGTTGTGAAAACGAGGCTGGTGCTTTCCACTCCTTCATTTGCTGCTGCCTCATAACATCAGACCATCTGCATCATGCCCTGGAGGACAACTTCCTCTGTCCCCTGAAAGCCTACGCCACATTCACCTTGGGCATCGATGAGGACCCGCTCACTGTGCGTGGACCAACCTCAGTGCACCGCAAATCACCGTTCCGTGGCAGGGTGGCTGTGCCGGCTGCTGTGTATCCGGAGCCACTAACTCTGTGCTGGTCAGGTCCGGGACCCCTTCTTCTGAGATATTGGATGGCCTCTGAGGCGATGGCCTTAGGGTCATCAACGCCATGTGTCTGTGGCCCTGTTCTGTCTGCTGTCTCCGGCCTCAACTGCTGTCCACCAGGGCTCACACATAAAATCGAGGCCTGACCGGCCTGGATGTCGCATCACCGCAAGAGGCACACGCCACCACCGCCAGGACCAGCTCCAACCACAATCTGCCAGAATCAAAACAGTGGTCCTGAAAGACTTACGGAGTTGCTCACACCTGTCGTGGATGCCATCATCAGTTGGATATCCTGCTCGGCACTCCAGGTGCCACTGCACTGCAAGCCATCGTCCGTTACTGATTGAGATTTGTGTTGTTGAGAGGTTGCGCAGCAATGTCACCTCAAGCAGTGTGGGAGACCTGGGACACTGATGAGGAAGATGATGCAGGTCTAACACAGCCCACTGCATCTGCATCAGGAATGTCTCGAAGGGACACAATCCGAGACTTTTTCCTCACATGGGCGCGCTCAGCTGTAGTGTGCCTACCTCAGTGCACTGCAACTCACGGACACTTCTGTTTGCATGTTGTGCTCCTCTGGACTTTCTCTGGCTCCCCCCATGTTGCTCAGTAGTTGACTCTGTCATGCAGGTGTTTTCAGTTTCCGTTGCACTGTTGTCCACTGTTCAAGTGGTTGCCAGCACCACTCACTCCATGCAGGCTGGCTTGCACTCACCCCACACACATCCAGCACAGGCGTCACTGTACATGACTTCCCTCCTTTGGACCCCGAAGCTTTGGCCTTTCTAATCAATAAGACCAAATCTGGTTCACCGGCCGATCCCGGTCCTCCGAAGATCTTCCAGATGGCCCTTCCAGCCTTGGATGGTCAGATCCTCTCACTTCTAAATAATTCCCTGGCCATAGGCCAGGTACCATCTAATCTGAAAGAAGCTAGAGTTATTCCCCTACTGAAAAAGCCTGGTGCAGATAAGGCTGAGTTGAAAAATTACCGGCCTATTTCGCAACTTCCTTTTTTAGCTAAGGTTATGGAGCAGCATGTTCTGAAAACTTTATCCAGCTTCCTCGAAAACTCAGAGCTTCTCCATCCCCGCCAGGCTGGCTTCAGAGCCCACCATAGCACGGAGCTTGTTATGTTATCTGTTCTCGACGATCTCAGGCTAAAGGCTGACAACAAAGCCCCGAGCGCCCTGATACTTTTAGATCTCTCTGCGGCCTTCGACACGGTTAACCATTCCATTCTACTGACTCGATTGGCGGATCTGGGTTTCAGGGGTGCTGTCTATAGCTGGCTACAGTCCTTTTTGTCGGGACGGTCGCAAAGGGTTCAACTCGGCAGCTACACCTCGATCAGGGGAGATATCCCCTGTGGCGTGCCCCAGGGCTCGGCTTTGTCCCCTCTGCTCTTCAATATATATCTGCAGCCCTTAGTAACTGCACTATCCAAATTGGACTGCCGAGTGTTCAACTATGCAGATGACACTCAATTCATCCTGAGCATTGACAACTCGGCCCAAGCTCAAGAAACTGTTCAAAATATCCTACGATTTACCACGAACTGGATGACTGTTAATTCTCTGAAAATTAACCCCGACAAGACAGAGGTCCTTGTCATTCCAGCTAAAACAACTTCATGAGTGGCCTGTTTTGGCCCAAAGAACTTGGGGCTCCCCCATGTCCGTCACCATTCGTGAAAAGTCTGGGAATTAAAATCGATTCGGAACTTTCCTTGAGTCATCAGGTCCACTCAGTAGTGGGCACCTGTACCGGCGTCCTGAGACAACTGAGGAAACTGGTCCCTCTCTTATCAGTTTCCTCTTTAAATTCAATAGTCTCAGCCACTGTGTTATCGCGCCTCGATTATGGTAATGCACTCTATTTAGGACTCCCTTTGAAATTGATGAACCGCCTACAGGTTGTGCAGAATGACGCCGCCAGGCTGATTTTTAACCTTCCGAGGAGGACCCATGCCTCCCCTTTGCTGCATAAACTACATTGGCTACCTGTCAGACAGCGGGTAAAATTCAAGGGCCTGTGCATCGCCCATAAAACTCTTTATGGCCATGCCCCTGGCTACATTCGGGATCGCCTAGCTAAATACGTGCCAGGGCGCGTACTTCGCTCTACAGAGGCCTTCCAGCTAGCCTGCCCTCGGAGTAATCTGGCCACCAAGGGTGGCCGAGCTTTTTCAGTTGTTCTGCCACGTCTCTGGAACCAATTACCTGACTCTTTGCGTAAAGAAACGGGTCTGTTTCCGTTCCGAAAGCTGTTAAAAACCCTGCTATTTGAAGATACTCTTTAGCTGTGCTCGCTACAAGGATTGTCTGTACCCTCTGATGCAATCTCCTTCTGTCAAGCGCTAAGAGACCTGCCGGTATATATGCGCTATATAAATAAACAAACATAACATAACATAACATGTGGCCCTGCCAATAAAGGGGCTGGGCGCATGTGCCCGTAGCCAGTACAACATAATGTCTACGTGTGTCCCTGTGGTCTTGTTGTATGCATGAGAGCCCTGGGCCCTATGACATTACATTGTGCGGTGTACATCGGATGCAGACATGTGACCGCAGGCAGCGGGTTGGAGCTTGGACATGTAGCTTAGTCGTCACCCACTCAATTCGTAAGGGGAGTAGCCAGGGCTGTCGTACGCCGAGCCAACGTGGGTGCGTGACTGCTATTTGCGCGCCCCTGGGCGTGGTTCTGTACTGTGAATGTGCATCTGCATGTGTCTCTATGGCAGTGTGGGTCTCCTTTGTGGGGTGTGGGTGGTCCCTGAGGGTGATAGACACCAACGTCTGTGTTCTAGTTCACCTTCCATGGGTTCGGCACCCACCCACACCTGTTGACCCACTTCTTTGGCGTGCTGACACATGGCATTGGGGTGCCATGTGTGGGTGGATGAAGTGTTGTGAGCCAGCTATGCTTGCGGGTGCTTCCTGCTGTGTGGTCTGTTGCAGGGGCTGTGTTCTCCTCTGAGTAGCTTGTCTGCCCTGGTCCTGGTGGTGGGTTGCGTGGGATATCCATGGGCTGTTGTAGGGCGTTGGTGTCGACGGTGTGGTGGTCCTCTCCGGCATCACAGATGTGTTGTCTTCTGTGCTCTGCTGGAGGTGTTGTGTGCCCCTCTGCAATGTGAAGGGGAGATGCATATTGACATTGTGTTGACATGTATGTTGGCGCATTGTTCTGGTTTACATGCAGACTGTATGGCAATGTACATTGTGACTGTTTGTGAGGTGCTGGATTCTTCTGCGGGACAGTGTACATATGGACTACATGACGGATGTGAGGTCGTACGCGTACATTTCCATTTCACAGTTTCCAGCTCTGTCAGATGTAGTAGGCATGTTTCTGTGCATGTGCGGAGCCAGTTTTGTCCTCTATTCTGCAGGGTTGGCTATGCGCATTGTACCACGTTGTCGTCGATGTGGTTGTGCTGTTCTTGCTATGTGTGTGTGCTGCAGTGTGCCAAGGGTATGAGGGACATGATCCTGGGTAATTGTGGGTGTGCAGTGTGCTACACCTCGTTGTGCATATGTGCCATTGTGCCCATCTCCCCCGTCCATCCAGCCCCTGTCCGTTACTTTCCCTGTTGATGTTGTCAGGTCCTCTCGAGCTGTGTCCATACTCCCTACTCCTTGCACCGTCTCCACACTGATGACTGTGGCCTCGGTTTCCTCCAGGTCCTCCTGTGTTGCTGGACTGCCACCTCCTGTCGCCGTTGCTGCCTTCCTGTTGGCAGCTGGTTTGTGCCTGGTTTAGGTTGTCACGTCATGCCGGCGCCTCTTGGCCTCCTCGATTGACCTCCTTGGCACTCCGACTGCATTCCAGGTGGTTTGCTTGTGGGTCCATTGCTGGTAGTATTCTGTCACCTCCGTGTCACTGGTCTTGTTTTCCTGCGGTCTGCACCCCGTCTTCCTCTCCCTTTTCTCCTTGGCCTTCCCCGACCCCGTAGTTCCTTGCTGGATGTTTGTGGGGGATGTGGGGGTTGTGGGGTTCGCGTGGTCCTCTGCGCTGGGTCAGGGTGCATCCATGTTGCTACGTGCTTTGGCTTGTTTCCGGTGTGTTGTTTCTGTGGTTTTTATGGTGCATTTTCCCGCAAGAAGCGTGGGATTTGCAGGCCTGCGGCTGGTTTTCGCAACTTTTTGTGCCGCGATTGGTCTCATCGCAATATTTTTTCCATTCACGTTGCGCATTTTTGCGGCATGACGTTGATTTTTGCGCGGCCATTTGACGCCTTATCTGGTGACTATCGCATGCTACTGCCGCGTTGTGAATACTTGGGTGGCACGGCGTTCTCTTCCCACGATGGGCTGTGATGTTAAGAGTTGCGTTAGGCTACTCTTGCAGTAGTTATCACACGTTCTTGTGAATATACCCCTTTGAGCTGGCTGAAGGATCTCCATGGTCCAAAGTTAATCCAAAGATAGTCCAGCTTTTAAGTGTTAGAGAGCCTCAGGTTTGGCAGAATAGTAAATTATCAGGTGCTGGCAGATTATGGCAGGCAAACTGATAAGTAGATAGACCAGTAGATAAACAATAGTAGGCAAATAGATAATCTGTTGGACAAGGAACAGGGCTGGCAACAAAGGTCTGCCACGCATCTTCCCCTGTCTGGCTCCACACTGAGAGGTGACTCAGTGGTGCATTAAAACAAGGACCGAGGCAGCTGCCTCTACTTATTGGACCATCAATGCAAAAGGGCCTTTATATGAAGGGGCGTCTTGACTGTTTTTTGTCCACCAAGTCTTCAGGTTAGGCAGGAGGGAAGCTAGGCGGGGGGAAGCAATCATAAAATGAAAGCGAGGCAGTCGGCAGGGATTCCCACCTGCCAGTGCCTCTCTCCCTAGTCTCACACCAGAACTCATCACACTGCGGCCTCTGATCCCCCATCTATCCCACCTACTCTGCGCTGGGAAAAAAGCGCCAGGTGCTCATAGCACTCATGATCGCTTCTCACTAGTTACACCAAACTGGGTCCGCTCTGAGTCACAGGCTCACAGACTGGCAGGTGAGCACTGCCGGCAAAGATGGGCGTGGCATGCTGTATAAACCACTGGAAATGCAGGGCAGGCACGAGCAAAGCTAGCATGGGGTGAAGGTAGGGAGCAGATCAGGACCCAGCACAGCTAGCATGAGGTGAAGCTAGGGAGGAGGAGTCCACAGGGTTGTATAACACTAACAAGAAGAGATCAGGCAATATTTAAACTTGATGATTGATGACTCTGTTGTAATCAGAGCTGGCCCTTGCTCAGATAGCGCCCTGGACTATCCGATTTGCGGCTGTTGGTAAACAAAATGAGGCAGTAGCATACATGCCAATATACCCCAGATTTTTCAGTTTTTCAGTTTACAGCTGAAATTGCCTGTACTTCAATAAAAGTTAATGTCGGAAATAGCCTCCTAATTAAGGGGCATATTTACAAGGGTTTATCTCTGCTTTTTTGGCTTAAAAAGCCAAAAAAGCGGAGATAAAACTAACACCCTATTTACAAGAGGGTGCTAACATGCCTAATCGCATGTTAGCACCCTTTTTCCCAACGCCTCCCTTTGCATCTCTAATGAGATGCAAAGTGGGCATCACTGGGCGTACCCCGGATGGACTACCTTTCAAATATCGCTGATGTTCACATCCCGATATTTAGAAGGCAGCCCACAGAATTTTAGCACATGTTAGTTTTTGGAGAAAACCTCTGTTTTCTCCATAAACTAACGTCTGCTAAAATGCATACTTACCTATCCCTGACATTGGGGTGGATTATGCTGATACGACCCTGTGGGTTTTATCAGCAAGGTTATCACCGTTTTGCAGGGAACATCGCTGGAAAACCATCGATGTTCCCTGTAAAACGGCGATTTCTGCGCTACCTCTGGAATTTTTATGGCCCTGGGGTAACGCATTGTTAATAACGCGATACCTGGGCGAGAAATTTCAGAGATAGACGGCGATAAATAACAAAGCGCTAAGCGCGCTTTGCGTTTATTTATCGCCGTCCTTGTTGATATGCCCCTATGTTTTTTAAATCTGCCTAATCCCTCTTCTAAAATGTTGGCATGTATGCAATAGGGAGTCTTTTTCACAGGTCAGTCCCTGGCTGGTTATATCACTGCAGTGCTTGAAATGGAACAATAGAAGTGCAGGTACTCTGTGCCAGAGTACCTGCTTGTTTCTGAGAGGTGCCGGTACTCTCCAATTAAAAGTATTACATTTCTCTTGAGAAGTGTCGGAACTCTCCCCCACAAAATAAAAAAGTGCCAGTACTCCGTACCGGACAGTACCGGCCCATTTAAAGCACTGTATCACTGATTTGCCTCTGAACACAAACATCTCCTCTCTCAGCCACTTTAACTGAAGCACCCGTAGCTTAGCTTTAACAGGCTGGTGCCAAGTTGTTTGTTGGGGTGGGGTGGGGTGGGGGTATTGGTGTGTGGCCGAAGGGGGTCACAGGTAGAACGGAAACTTTTCAGCCAAGCTAGAGGGACTGCTGTTGGCAGGACCTCAGGGCAGAGATTTCCGTGAGCCCCGCTGACTGGGCTAAGCTCGCCCATGTCTACATCTGGCCCCGGCTGTAATTGTGTCGCCAATTGGTGTGTCATATGAGATTTGATTTAAAGGAAGTTCATACTTTTCGCCCGCATGGCTCAATATATAACCAACCTCCAAATGCATTCGTTTCACTGCAGCGTTATTACAGATTTGCCCCAATGTGTATTAACTGCCTTAAACGTGGGCTTCGTGTTTTTCTTCTATCCCCGCAGTACGCATCGTGAGCAAGAAAATAACACATTTTATAATCTACACTTTCCTTGAAATGCGCCACTTTGTGCGGTAATTGAAGCAGATGGAAACTGTCCGTCCGTTTTACACATTATCCATCAGGCACTTTCCACTTACTGGTTATCGTTCAGACTTTCCAGGCAGCACTAAAAACAATGCATACCCATTACTAGACACCACTGAGGTGGCCATACACTTTAATTAACACCTATTAGATTGTGAACTCTAATAGCCACTTCTAAGAATAGCTCTCAGCTCTAAGGGCTGCGCGTTCTCGAAAATTGTTGAACTCGCGGTAGGTGCACTTTTCTGATAACTACCAACACCTGGAAGCACGGCCATTAAAGAAAAGTGGCAATATTCAAAACTCTGGGATGGAAAGGGCTTTTCCATATGTACTTGGGATTGGAATACGTTGTTTGTGTTTGGAATGCCGTCACTTAAAATAAATGGAATGCTTCTATTCATACATCTAATGCACATTTTAAACAGTGAGAGGCACATAGAAACACAAAATTAATCAATAAGGTAGGAACAAACCGAACGAGACAAATAGAAGGCAGTAAATGAGAGAGAGAGGCAGAGAGAAGAAGGAGAGAGAGTGAAGCAAAGAAAGAAATAGAGTAGAAATAAGAAGAGAGGAATGAGGAGTGGCAGATACAGCGAAAGAGAAGGAAAGCAACAGACAAAAAGGCAAAGAGCGAAAGATAAAGAGAGATTGTTGTAAAGTGAACAATAACAATATGGCTCCACGTTTTCTAAATATGGTAACTTCCGCTAACATGAATAGGACTACTTATTTTCTAATGCGTGGTGATAGGGACTTGAGTTATTTAAATCATTTGGAGGATAAAAAAGAAGAATTGAGTCTTCAAAAACACGAACTGCTTTTTAAAATTTTAAGTAAACTTATATTTATGTACTGCATAATAAATAAGAAATTGAAAGGCACACCAATTCTTAGAAAAAGTCAGTTCTTGTAATACCTCAAATAAAAAAACCCTAGGTTTTCTTAAAAAAAAAAAAATGGAATCAACAAAGAATTAGCGAACCGATATTTGAAAAATGCCATAACTTGCTTTCTTTTCATTCAGAACATTTGTCTCATATTTAATCTGAGTCACAATTTGCCACGAGAGGATAGGATAAACCATATATATTCATCGTACAAAATGCAACATACATTTCTGCATGAACCCTCAGAAAAAGAAACTACAACAGAGAACAATAAATATGCTAGGGGCATTTTCTTTAATTTAACAAGCACTAGGATCTATGGACTAGATGATCTTACATAAACAGTTGCCCACACAAATGTCAAATATGAATTCCACTCTTAGGCAATTGTCTTCAATATATAGTAGATCTAGACTCTAGAGTAAGAGTAGTTAAACAGATTTTAACTTACCTGCTTAGCTCAATTAGTTGTTTACACTTTGGAGATACTTTTGTAGAGCTAAGGTTTTTACAGTCTATCTTTTAGATTCTGTAATTTTTCAAAATATGTTTTTGTAGTCTATACAAACATAGAACTTTCTGTGATACCAGCGCCTTTCTTGCCATTCAATGGATCAATTAAAGGCACACACATAGAAATCAATCAGCCCTACAGCCACCTCTCTATCTATCTAACCACAAAAGATATTGAAAACACTTCTCGGGTTCATGCCAACATTGCAGCCATCTTGAATGCTATCATGACACTTTGCTCCTCCTCCTCTTAATTCTAGATCATTTTTCACAGATTTCGCTGGTATGAGTCCACCCTTCTCCTTATGCATGTCTCCGTGGGCCACACATTGCAGACAGCAGGGCTCTTCCTCTCGGCTACTGGGCAATTCTCTTCGACTTGTGCTGCAGCTCAGTTCTTCCCACCTCTTGCCCACTATCTTCATTCCCCACAGAGTGTTCCTCTTTGCACACTCCAAAGTTCTATTGTGCTTTCTGAGCTATGGGAAACCGGCGGTTTGGACAAAATCCAGAGGGTGTGCTAATGTGGTGGATGTGGCTGTACAAAAGGAGTAACTGGCGCAAGGAACCAAATAAGCACAAGCATTGCATTGGCGAAGGGCGCTCTGGTGCAGCTTGAGGTCAGTTGAATTTTACCTCACACTTTAGGAAAACTTGGAAATTTGGGGAAATTGTATTGCCCGTTCGTTTAATTAAAATCTTTACAGTCTCGTGAGCATAAATTGATATTTATCACCTCCTCCCCACCCTACCTACTCCCAGTCACGGCCGACATGACTCGCGGGTGAGGGTGGCGAGGGGGTCTGGTTGGGCATCATGGGGGGTGTGGGTGGTCGGGGGGTGTGGATCATGCGGGAAGATGGAGGAGGTTTAATAAAAGAAAAAAGTTTACCTTACCTTCGCTGGCCCAATCCCGCGTCGCGTCTGCTTCTCTTCTCCTCCTCGCAGGAAAGCAGGCAGCCTCCCTCCCCTCTCCTAAGCCAATCACAACACTGCAATGTCAGTGTTGTGATTGGCTGGGACACTGACCACACAGATGTCTAATGGGAGGCCATTTTCTCCATGCAGGCTACAGGTAGACTACATGGAGAAAAGGGATAGTGCGTATGACTAGTTTGGTTGGCCCCAACTGTCAGCGCCCTAAGAGTGGGCAAGCCACTCCTCCCCTGCCATAGAGAAGAACCGCCCACCCGCCCGCCTCCAACCAAATTGTTCTGCTTTTTCCCAGTGCGAGAAGCAGACACAAAAAATCGTATTCATAATACCATTTTATGTTTCTGCTTCTTGCACTGCGAGAAAGCAGTGGGGTGACGCTCCGCCAAGCACATGGAGGAGCTGCCCCTGCCTACTCCCCAATTTTCAAAGCAACTTGGCTCTTTAGTGCATTTGTCTTCTAAAGCCCTTGTTGTTTTCCTTTGCAGATGAAACATACATCGATTGATAAGGGAAGGGAAGTGACTACTGTCTGTTTCATACACGAAGGCACTGTTTTATATTGCCAATTTGAGAACTATCACTCATTGGTTGTACGAAGGCCGTGACGAAGAATCATCAAGTGTATTAAGCAGTGGAATAAAGAGCTAGAGTTCTGCTCCTCGTTTTGCTAGCTCTTATTTGAGAAGTCCACCCAAACATTTCCGTTTATATCTTTTCTTTATATCTTCTTGGCAGTACATGTGTTTGTGCATTTTTTGTGGATCGTTTTCAACAAACCTGATTCCTTTAATTTGTGCTTCACTGAGTGTAAATGCCATGACATCTTTTCATTTAGTTCTGGAGGTCTCTAGTACAGTGGCAGTATCTGCTGCTTCACCTAGTGTACACAATAGATTCACAATTCATCTGTCTTGTGCATGGACATGGAATCCTATCTCTGTGTCATCCTTTGTGGGTTTATAAAGGGCTCTCAGTTTGTTTAGACATTTTAGAGTAGCTTATTTCTATGGGCGAGTGTTGCAGTACATGTGGTTTACCATGTGCAGTGCTGGACTTACTATTGTTTTTTAAGTAGTGAAGTACACTCTGAGCATGTGAATACAAAAAAGGAGTAAACATACTAAAAAATGTAAACTTGCTCAAAAGCGTACGTTACCTTTGTGAATCAGGCACTTTATGTGTATGTTGCACTGCACAAGTTGCAGTATATCAATGTTATTGCATCTTTAGCATAGTAGTGGCTGGGACACAAAACCACTGTATACATTTGGGGGCCTGTTTAGGAAACTATTTGCATCTCTCTTGCACCACTCAATGTGGTGCAAGAGCGATGCAAACCTTAAGACAGATTTTTGAAACCACGCAAAACCACTTTGTGTGGCTCTGAGTGTCTCCAAAAATCTGTAGTAACACAACGCAGCACAAAGAACTGTGTTGCGTTACTCTGCCCTGGGTAGGTGTTCCATGGGCTTTGCGTGGGTGTTCCCATGCAACTGACTCATGCCCAGGTTTAGAAGAACTTCTAAACCTGGGGATGCACTAAATACTTACACCTTCCCAGTGGAGGCATACCGAGGATAAATATCTCTATTTCTTCTTGTTTCTTCCTCTTTTTATGCATGCTGCATTCTGAAGCACACATAGAAAGAGGAGAATGCTCATAGGATTGGTTTTGTGCAGGAAGGTGGCCCTTCCTGCACAAAACAAATCCTGCATGCTACACAAGGGTTCCTGTGTTGGCGCTAGGCTGCCAAAAGGGCGTCAGCACTCCATTTAGTGCAGTGCAGCAAGTCACATTGCTGCGCTACACTGCATGAGAGGGAAGTTAAAGGAAAGGAATGCGCCATGTTGCCTTACCTTCGGCGCATTCCTGCCCTTTCCCTGTCATGCAGTGCTGCACTGCATGACTTCCTCATAAATTAAGTCCTTTGTTTCTTTACTATGTTTATAACCGCTGTATTGTGTAGTGCTTGTTAACATGCATGTATGTTTATTTGTGCATCTATGTACATGTTTGTGTGTGTGGGAACGTTTATGCATGTGTGTTGGAAAGGAACCCTGGTGTATGTTTTATGCTTTGAGGAAACTATGCTTCTGACATCAATGTTGCTATCAATCAATCAAGGGTTGGTAAAGTGCAACTACTCACCTGTGAGGGTCTCAAGGCGCTGTGGGGAGGTGAGGAGGTGGGGAGCAGATTCATCTAAGTGGTGTGGACATTCAAAAAGCCAGGTCTTAAGGTCCTTCCTGAACTGGGGTAGCGTGGGAGATAGTCTGAGGTGGAGGGGATGGGTGTTCCAGCTCTTGGCAGTGAGAAAGACTTTCCTCCGAGTCTGGTCTTGTGGATCCATGAGACGTTGGCCAATGCAAGCTGGGTGGATCGGAGGTGTCTTATGGGTGAATGGAACGAGAGGCGGTTGTTCAGGTATGCTGGTCCGGCATTGCGGAGAGCCTTAGAAGTGTGAGTGAGGAGTTTGAAGGTCATTCTTCTGTCTGTTAGGAGCCAGTGGAGTTTCTGGAGGTGTTGAGTGATGTGGCTGTGCCGGGGGAGGTCGAGGACCAGTCTGGCTGTGGCATTCTGGACATTTTGGAGCTTGCCAAGGCTTTTCTGGGTAATGCCAGTGTAGAGTGTGTTGTTGTAGTCAAGCCTGCTGTTGGTGAGCGTGTGAGTTACGATCTTTCTGGATTCGGTGGGGATCCACTGAGGATCTTTCGCAGCAGGCGGAGGGTATTGAAATATTGCTTTTGTTCATGTATTATGACTCGTGTTTATGGTTGAATTGTCTGTCCTTAACACTGTGATGATGCAATATTTCTGACATAGTCAGTTGTACTTCAATTGAAATTTATCATAAGTATTTCTGCTAACAGACGGGAGCGGTGTGGAGCAGTGGCCAGAGCGGCTGATTCCGGAGTACGGGGCTCATGGTTCGATCCCGGTGCCTGTGGCAGTTCAGCTCAGGATTATGTGACTCTGGGCAATAGCTCACTTAATCTCCCCAACGGCCCCCGCGCCTTGAAACTTTAAGGGGTGATATGTTCGCACTTTAAAATATGGATTATTATTATTTGCTCATGTGATACGGGTTACCATTTGCCCTAAAGTTAATCTTTGATAATATTAATTGCTGTGAGTTACCTTTAAATTTGCTCACTTGGATCCAATGAGCCCAACTGACATTGTTGTTTTCAACCAAGAAGATATTTTTATGACCAAAAATAGCCGTATTCATGCCACAGAAAGAGGATAAATGGGATAATTCCTGTGATTACTCTAATATGAAGTGCAGAGAAATGTACAGTAGTAAACCCCAAGCAAAGGGCAAGTAGTGGGCAGATGATGGAGCTTTTTGCCTTGATAGTTTGTGAATGGCTACACATTCCTGTTATTGTTAATATTTACAACCTCAATTCCAACTCTTTTCCACACTGTGAAAGATGAGAGTTGGAGTCCAGCAAAAGGTTAAATTAATTGTCCTTCCAGGGTGAGGAGGGAAAAAGATCCCCACCAGACGTGAAGGGCATATGGGGGAAAGGGTTCCCCTGTGGGAAAAATGTTTTTCCATTTAAGAAAGAAATGGCAGGAAAATGTTTTGCAATTTCATATCAGGCCCTATCACCCCACAGCATATGTGTGGGCCATGAACAATTCTGCACTATGAAAAGGGAGGCTCAGAAACATATCACTTTACATTCCCTGTAGAATGTCTGGAATCCTGCTTTTGGTGCAGCTGTCAAACATATTACTGTGAATTTGTGAATGTGCATCTGCTTGTATGAGTGCTGCTAAGGGTGATGACTTACTACTCTTTTTTAAGAATAAGCCTCAATGAGTTTGCATGCTTGCTTCCTGAGCATTGATAATCCAGCCCTAATTTTCCAAGTTTTACTAGTTCAGAGTGAAATTTTGATCACACTGATAATTAACCAAAGCGTGCTTGGATCTACGTTCACTCCACCATCCTTTTCTTAAGGCCCACCAGATATGCCGCTAAAATCGGTGTTGGGCACCATCTTAGTTAGGTCAACCTGACCTTACATAATGGTCTCCTAGCTTCAGCAAACAGGAAATTAAAAAGTAATCGCCTTTTAGATTTCTCCCATGGAGCAAACATGAGGCAGAGGAAGAGTGTAGTCTACTTCCCATTAGCTAGATTTCCAACACTTACAACTGCTATTTTAAGCATGTGTGAAATCTCTTGGAACCTGATTGCCACTATGCTCTGAGTATTGACTCAGTCAACAAGCTGAATGTGGAACACTGTTTTTCAGTTGAACTATTGTGAAATTAACTGATTGTAGAAAGTTTTCTGTTTCAGGCCTTAAAACTTAGAATGCTTAGGGTACCGCTATGTTTTGCGATTTTAATTTATTTTAATTGAATTGTAAATCCCTGTCTAAAGATCATTACGATTTTTACAAGATATTCCTGGCCTGCTTAGCACAATGTTGAATATATGGCCATTACTGTGAGGGCATCTGACTCCTTTGCATTTAAATGCATTTTATTATACAGACCTCAAGGCCAGAGAGAGACTTTATAAATTTTCAGATCAAAGCTGCTGTGGCTTGTTTACTAAATACGGTCCATATATATCTTTTATGTGACTTTTACTTGCACTTTGATAATTGTCTATGTAACAAGGGGCAGGTGATCTGTGATGCGTTGACTTCCCTTAATTTGTCATTCTCTCATAATGAGGCAACTGATAAAGCTAGGCACTCATTTATAAGATGTTTGCCACCCCGATCAACATGGAAGTAATTTCAGTAGTCTGGTCTGCCATAAAATGATCATTATATTTTCACTCTTTTAAAGTGTGTTCACAAGATGAATATTAATAGGAGGGCGTCATATACAGTATATAGGCCGTGGAACAAACACGGTGAGAGAAATGGAAAAACTGTCTGGAAGAAACTAGGCCATTTTTTCTGGGGTAGGTCCCAAGGCATAGCTCACGGGTAATGAACTAGTGGATTAAATCTTCCTTATATCAAATGATTCTATTCAATTTCCAAAGATACATGAGGTATAAACCCTCTGCTCCTTGGGATTAGCAATATCATAGGTCTACTAAGAAAGTGTGAAAAAGACAAGAAATAATTTGGCTCAAGGCAGACGCTGAGACAACAAAAAATAATTAAAAACAGCAATTTAAAAAAGTTCAAAACTTTGCTACAAACGTCATAACAGCTTCCTATCACAAGATAATTTCCTCAGCTTTAAACCCTACATAGGAGATGTTTAACATTTATAAAATAACACAACAAAATGGGGTTTAAAAGTGCATAAAGGTCCAGCATACATGCTCCAAGTGATACTGGTGGGTATGCAGTTCCTATAAGGGGGTTGTGAGAAGTTGGCGTGGTATATGCTGTCCACTAATTAAATTAGACACCATGCACCAGTCCACACAACACTTATGGTGATTTTGGAGGTCATAGATAACCTTAGAAAGCAATCCAAGTAGTAGCTGTGGAGAGCAGCCTTCAGGCTAAGTCTTGTAGGAATGTTAAGCAACTTGTTTTACCAGAATGCAAACTTATAGTATTGGTTAAATTAAAGGAGAACCACAAAGTAGTTATAAAAATATGTATTTCTTAATATGACACTCTCTAGTATGACATAGTATCTTCTACACAAAAAAATCATAAAGCACACAATATAGTAGCACAGAAACTTTAGTAAATAGCACTAATACACGAGGGCCCCGTGGGGTACCAAACCATATACTAAAATAGTGGTATAAGAATCACGACTCGAATAAAGACAATGTCTAGAGGATGTAGAATCACTGGGACCCCAAGAAACCACCCAAGGTGAGGAAGTAGGGACCCCATGGAGGACGGGTGCAGTGTGGGAACACAACTGTGTGCTCCGTACAATTTTATGGGGAAGTCGCGGATGAAGTTTTAAGGTTTAAGGACCCTTCCCAGTGGACTTTGAAGAAACCCCATGGAAGTTAGGAGGTTGCAGAGCCACTCCATTTGTGGATACCGTAGTACCAGAGTTACCTATCCCAGGGGAGCCGGGTGCACAGGTCTGAAGTGGCATTGGAAACCGTTGTCGATCTCAATGGAGGACTTCGAAGAAGAGCCCTGCTGGAATGAAGAAAAGTGTCAGCTGGAATCCAAAGGTGGATTCTTGTTGAAGAGTATCTAAAAGCAGAGGGGAGAGAGTCTGGGTCACTCAGGAATGACCCAGGGCTCTGTAGACAAATGCCCACCGATGTTGGGTGCTTCAGGTGCATTGATGGAGTTTTTGATTCTTCAGCTACTGGGACCAGGAGATGTCAAGGATGACCAGGAGCAGCATACGAGCTCTCCTAGGAAGGATGTCGAGTGCTGAGGGGTCGGTGTCCGGCTGCAGCACCAAAAAGCCTTGGCAACAGCAACCAACACAGAAGGTCAAATAAGGTTATTGGTCGGACCAGTAAGATCCAGGAGACTCACCAAACACAGGGGATCAGGGCAAACCTGGAGCAACCAGGGAAGCCCAAGAAAAACAAAGTTGACCCACAAATGGAGCTAATGGCCCGAGGCAATGGAGTCGCGAAAAGACCTCGAGCGATTTCACCAAACAGCAGTCCATGAAGCACTCGTTGTGAGGAGGCCAGAGTTCTTGGTAGGTCATGGTGCCATAGGTTGGGGCTACTCAGAGCCCAGTGCACTTGGTCAGGAAACACCAACAAGTATATGCACTTGCAAATTAATGTGGTGCACAGGGATATGGTATTGCAGCCACCAAGAAGGATTCTGGTCTCAAACTTGGTAAGAGGGCAGCTTGGACCTCATGGGACATAGAAACTCACCTCCTGTGTTGCTGGAGCCTTTGGAGTCCATAGGAGCTCAGGAGCAGCAGACCAGTCAGTCATGATGTGGTGCCTTCGAATGCAGGGGAGTGACTCCTTCACTCCAAGGGAGATAACTTCAGATGTACTTGATGCTCCACAGGTCCTGCATAGAGCCTGCATGGTGCGCAGGCACAGATGATGCTTCAGACTGAGAGGGAGACGAAGTCGGGACCAAACAAAGTCCAGCGAAGTCCAGAGTGTCCAAACTGTCAAAGTTCAGTGGTTTCTGGTTCAGAATGTTGTCCAAGTCAAAGCTAGGGTCCTACAGCCAGGTAAGCCCTTTTGTACCCATGGGAGAGGGTTGGACAGATTCAGAGGACCCTCCCGGGGAAGGGTCTGGACAGTGGGGAGGTTACTCCCATGTCCTTTGTCCAATTTGGTGCCAGAGCTGGAGCCAATGGTTCCCAGGACTAGTTTGAACTGGTCTATGCACAGGGACACCAAATGTGCCTCTCATGTAGACTTTGGGTCGCTGTCAAGCGCACCCACCCAGCCCTAATACACTAAATCCTGTCTGAGAGGTGGTCACACTCCCCTGTGACAGAATGCCTAATTTTCCATCTTCCTCTGCTCGAGCTTGGCTCAGCAGCAGGAGGGCAGAAATGTGTCGATGGTAGGCAGCAACCATTTTGCGCTACCCGGGACTAGAAGGCTGGTACAGGGAACACCAGGGACCCAACAAAGCTTGGTTCTGAAGGGTGGAATCATACCTTCCACATCGTTTACCGATGTGGGGCTATGATTCCACAATGTTTGACACCAAACACAATAGAGTTACTTTCAGCCATTTTAGAGTTGGTCTTCACTCGGTGGCATAATGCCACTCTATATGTCGTAAATTGCTGCTGCACTAAAGAAATTGGAGAATGGACTCCATAGGCTGCAGGGGTGTCCTGCTCATGCAGTGGCACCCTCTCACTTAGAACCACGCACCCTGCCTTCAGGACTGTCAAGGCCTGCTATAGGGGTGACTTATAGGTTTTAAGTGTAGTGACCCTTAGATATAATAAACCTATATCTTAAGTAAGTGGTGCATGCACCAACTTACACAGGCTGCAATGGCAGGCCTGTATGTTCCATTTTGCATGGCCTTTCATGGGTGGCACAATACATGCTTCAGCCCAGGGGAGGCCTCTGGGGTACCTATGCCCTGGGTACATGGGTACTATCTACTAGGGACTGACAAGGGTACCCCAGTATCCAATCTGGGGTGTACCTAAGTACATGACATAACAGTTTAGGGAGGAAGCAAATAGACTGGAGTCATGATTAGCAGCATCCCAGTCAGACTAGTCAAAAACAGTATAACATTTAGCAAAAAAGTGGGGGTAACCATAAGAAGCAGATCCTACATTCCTACAGGGGTGTTCAGATTTCTACTAGGTCAGTAAGGGTGGAGTCCAAGGGGTAGTTCCCTTTTTGGAATGGGAGTCCTCGCACACTCAAAAGAGTGTCATGCTTCATCGTAGGGCTTTTGCTACTCATCGAGCAGGCGCTCAATGCTCGACGGGCACCCTCGATTGGGCTCTTTAGCAGAGCTCTTTTTCTAAAAAGCCATATGAGAAGTGCCTCTGTGGGCCCTAAGTGTAGATGTGGGAATAGTGAGTGTAGGAGTAGAGTGTGACTAAAAGGGATCAGGTAAATCTCGGGACTAAAGACTATTTATTCGGTGAGTCCACCTGTCCTGATTAAAAACAATGTGTGCCTTATTAGAGGAAATGATCTCAGGTGGCTAAACAATCAAGGGGTCAACATGTTTCGTGACTCAAATTGTCAATGAATGATCTAGGCAATGATCTAGGGGGGTGAAATTCTATCTACACAAGGCATGGAACCATTAATATGCAGCACGTGATACAGGCAGTTGGGTGTTGTACGAATTGCACAGTAGAAAACCTTGATAGGGCTGGCCTTTTTGGATCTAACAAGGTAGACCCTTTAGAGTGGAGGGAGAGCAAGGGGATAAATATAATAAAACGATTAAGGTTGAACAGCAATCGCATGAATAATACATTTTCAGAAATACGTGACGCATGAACACTCGCCATGCATTTCACCTTTGAAAACACTAGGCCCGATTCACAGAACTAACTTAAGACAAAATCCTAAACTTACTACTTTTGGTATTCACAGAATGCATTTAGTAGTAGTAGAGTTAGGATTTTGTCTTAAGTCTGTCTTAAATCTGTCTTAAGTCTGTCCTAAGTTTGTCTTAAGTCTGTCTTAAGTCTGTCATAAGTCTATCTTAAGTCTGGCCTAAGTCTTAAGTCTGTCTTAAGTCTGTCTTAAGTCTGTCCTATGTTTGTCTTAAGTTTGTCTTAAGTCTGTCTTAAGTCTGTCTTAAGTCTGTCTTAAGTCAAACTTAAGACAAAATCCTAACTTTACTACTACTAAATGCCTTCTGTGAATACCAAAAGTAGTAGGACAGACTTAAGACAGACTTAAGTGGAGACACAGACAAAGTGGAGTATGCATAGTAAGCTTCCTTTCCCAACCCAAGTATCTTGTGGCCTGCTTCAAGATTCATGCTGTGGTTAGAGTGTGTATCTGTAAACTTATTTGGGGCCATTTTTTATAGAGGATACCCCCTGCTTCCCAAGGCAGTTCTGTCTACTCTCATGCTCGTTTCTCCAAAGGAGCAAAGACCCACTCATTTGTCGTTACTAATTGCGACAGTAGAATTTCGTAATACCTGGCCAAGCTATCCCTCCATCGTACATCGCCCC
Source organism: Triturus cristatus (assembly GCF_964204655.1). Classification (NCBI taxonomy): domain Eukaryota; kingdom Metazoa; phylum Chordata; class Amphibia; order Caudata; family Salamandridae; genus Triturus; species Triturus cristatus. Next base: position 1,039,920,989 of record NC_140591.1, on the reverse strand, counting down.
AGCCAGTTTTGCCAAAGCTATTCACTGCATTTTCCCATTCCACAGTAAAAGCCTCTCTTCCTTGTGCCAGGTACCCGATATGGGGTGTTTTGCAGTTTTGTTAGTGAGATCATTTGATACATAACTGCACGGCCCAACAGTGACAAAAAATATGCCTTCCAGTGCTGCACATCGTTCCTGAACCTATCTAACAGTGTGTATAGGTGTTCCCTCAATACCTCTCCTCATTTGTTGTGACATGATTTCGTAAATAATGAAAGCCTCCTCTGAGGTTTGTATTCACCGATCTCATGGAACAGTCACAGCGGAGACAAGATAGGCAAAATCCTTGCATACAAAGTTGCTGACGATAAGTCTAGAACACTTATAAAAGAAATTAAGGGTCAAAATAACACGGTATTTACTCAACCAGAGCAGATCCTCGAGCAATTTGTGGCATTCTATAGGGCATTATATACTCCAGAAGAATATCCGCCCATGAATAAGAATTAAGAATATTTAGATACTAACTTAACTAAGGAAACGCAGATTGAAGGAATTGCGCTGCTTTCTGAAAATATTACTGAGTTAGAGATCAGACTGGCTGTTGCTACACTTCCCACAGGTAAAGTTGCTGGGGAGGATACCATCCCATTAGAAATGTATAGACTATGTTCAGAGGAACTATTACCATTATTATCAACTGTGATAGGTAATATAGGAAATACTGGGAAGGCACCCGAATCTTGGAATACAACTAGAATTGTTTTTGTTTAAAAAAAAAAAGGAGATCAATGTGGGTCATATAGACCCATCTCGCTTATTAATACAGATGCCAAAATCTTTGCCAAGGTATTGGCTACACGATTAGCTCCACTTATACCTCATTTGGCGACCCCTCAACAACATGGCTTTGTCATGGGGAGAGATACTACCGCCCATATCAATATGGCCATTACTGCATTTGATGTGGCCGGGATTGGTCACACCCCACTCGGTATGATACTTTTGGACGCTGAAAAGGCGCTTGATCGAGTGGGGTGGGACTATCTTTGGTCAACATTGACTACTATGGGTTTCAATGGTCAATATCTTAAATGGCTACAGGCTCTGTATGATCACCCAATGGCTAAGCTTAGCTACGCTGGGATAACTTCGACCAGCTTTTCAATCTCCCGAGGCACACGGCAAGGGTGTCCACTATCGCCCTTGCTATTCGCGCTTTCTCTGGAACCTTTTCTAGCTGCCCTACAAGCTCATCCCAATATCATTCCTTTTGAACATGGCCAGAATTCTTTTAAAATTACGGCTTATGCCGACGATATAGCAATTTATTCAACTAATGTGTCGGAAGCTATATTGGGTATTATCGAGGAGGCTAAAACATGTGGGTCCGTTTCCGGTTATAAACTTAACTCACATAAAACACAAGTTATTATGAATTATAAGTCGCCGGCTCCGGTCATAAGTTGTTGCAGAACAGCTACTTATCTTGGTATTATAATCTCTTCTAATATTAACGAAATAACCACTCTTAATTACGAGGCTCTCTTTAAAGAAACAGTTACAACTTTAAAAAAGTGGCATAAGGTCTCCCTCAGTATTACTGGTCGGATTAACTTAATTAAAATGAGTATATTACCCAAATTCTTATATTTATTTAGATCCATACCACTTTTCGTTAACAATACGTACTTTAAACGACTAGATGGGATTTTTAGCAGCTATATATGGGGATACAAGAAGGCCCGTAGATCATTTACTCTGCTTAAATTACCGCTTAACGAAGGAGGACTCAACTTCCCTGATCTCAGATTATACTTTTTTTCAACTTTTCTCAGTCGTCTCCGTACTTTGTTCATCCGGAATAAACATTCGTATTATTGCAACCAATTTTCGTTGGGTGAGGATTCTAACATGTTTTTAGCAAAAGTGAATGACCCAAACTACTTTAAGCGAGTAAAATTTAAGACCATTAGAGACAGTGTTAAAATCTGGCAACTTATCCTGACTAAGTGCAATACGACTTTTTTTCATCCTCAACTATCTTTATGGGCGAATCCTGGTCTTCCAGGAATATTCCATGATGGGACATTTAAAGTGTGGAAAACCGCTGGAATAGAAACACTTGGCGATCTATACGGGAACGACGGCTTTCTGGCTTTTGAGACACTAAAAATACTCTATCAATTACCTGAAACTTCACGTTTCAAATATATTCAAATTTATGATTATTTTATACGCAAAATGAAGATGTTAAATATCTTTGATTCTGATTTTTGGAAGTGTTTCTATTCCAGTAAGGTTGGATCACTTATTAGTCTCGGATACAGGGTTCTAACCTCTTTCAAACTAGATGATTGTGGGAAAATCGCGGAGAAATGGAGCTCTCGACTAGGCTTAAATATTACTTCTAATCAGATCTCTTCTGCTCTCTGTAGTTTAAACTGCTCTATTCATTCTTCTAGCTTGAGATTACAGCAATATAAAACTATCTGCCAGCTATACTATACCCCAGAAAGAATCTCAAAGTGGTCCAGCAATAGTTCTAGTAATGAGCGGACAAGCTGTCCTAAATGCGATCTTACAGCTGCAAGTCTAGAACATATGTTGTTCACGTGCTCTGGACTTACGGAATTCTGGCTTAAAATTAGGCAGGGAATGGCTCAGATTTTGCTTCGACCAATTACACTTAGTACAACTAATGTACTGCTTGGTATTCAGACCTCAAATAATCCACAAGCAGGCCTACAAGCAGACCTTATTAATATTCTAATAGGATGGGGCAGATTGATTATAGCCCGAACTTGGATCTCAAGAAATCCACCACACGTGATGGAGTGGTGGATTCTTGTTAAAGAAATTTACATTATGGAATCCCCTCTCGTTAAGTTTAGAGGTGTTAAATCCTTACAGAAGATAGGTAGAATCTGGGGGTCCTCATTTAGGGGGGGGAGAATGAGGAAGTGACTGTTTGGAGAGGTGGGAGTTGAGGGAAGGAGTGAAGCTGAAGAAAGAAAGGGAAACGATTCCTCTTTTACCCCCCCCCCTTTTCCTTTTTTTTTTTCTCTCACTCTCTAATTTGGATTAACTTGTATTTTTATTGTGATCTGTACCTGCTCCTGAACAAGTATTATATTTCTGATTTCTAATTTTGATTTTTATACCCCTGCATGATTTATCTGATACGTTAATGTATAATCTGTTATGTAATCTCAAATGTTTTGTCGATATGACCTTTTGTCCTGATTTCAATAAAAAGATTTAAAAAAATAAAAAAAATAAAAAAGGAACAGTCACAGTTCCTCCTGCCAGTGGGTACAAGTGAAACTTTTCCCAGTTTATAGTATATCCTGAGTAAGTCCTAAATATTTGGAAGATATGTAGGAGTCTTGGTATTGTGTCTCTGGCTTTGGCCTAGTATAGCAGTACATTCCCTTCATAGAGAGATATCCTTTCATCCCAGTGCATTGTCTTCATAGAATGATATCCTTTCATCGCACACTGTGTCCCATCTCAGCCTCCTGGCTAGGCCATCTATTTTTAAGCAAAGCCACCAAGGGTTCTATAACAATGGCAAAGAGGAAACCTGGCTCCTTTGCCTAGTTCCCTTCAAGAATTGAAAGACTTTTGACTGCACTCCATCCACCTTGTTTTCTGCCATGGTTTTTGGTAAAGAAGGATCACCCCTTGTCTGTATTTAGGACCTATCCCATCTTAGAATAAAATACAATTTTTGCATCAAAGAAAGCACAATTGTTGGTTCAGATACTTTTTCTGTTTAGCTAATACATCCATCTTGCCTGTCGTTAAGCATGCTTCGTCTATGTGGCGAGGGAGAATTGTTTTTGTGCAGCAAGGGATACCTTCCAGCACCAAAACAATCCCTTGAGACATTTTCCTCTTTCTACATGTACTGCAAATAGGAGGAGGCCATAACAAGTAGACAAAAGGTTTTTCCCCTTTTTACATCATTATCTGGGAAACGTATTGAATTTTTACAATCCTAGACTTGAAAACCTTTGCAAATTTGGAATTATGTGACTTCCATGGTTGTAATCAAGGTTATGTCCCTGCTCCACCCAATCGGCCCTTGTGTGGTTTTGTATACATCTACTAGCATTTAGCATCGTGGCTATGCTACAAAAGTGGCACAACCACAGCGCAAAATGTTAGTAAATCTGACCCTTAGAGTTTATTGCGTTCCCCCTAGAGTGTAATTGAACGGTTACTGTCGGCATCTAGCATTGCTCCATCCTTAGTGGGCTTTCCTGACTTCTGGGTGAGCCATTGCCTTTCTTTTCTTCATGCAGGACAGCACTGAGATTCTGTAGGTCCGTCTAATGCTCCTCCAGTCTATGTGTGAATCAACATTCTCTCTGCCATATTCTCTAATTTTTAATGTCTCCGGGCACTCTTGTTCATACACCATTTTCATTTCCACGCCACATCTGGTGTGTTGAAATGCCATGATTTTCTTTCCTCCACTAGTCCCAGCTTGACCAGGAATAGCATCATGTACTTCACTTCTCTGTCTCGTAGTTATCGCTTTACCACATCACAGCCACGTCTTTGCACTCTTAGCAGGAAATCAGGAAATATTTTGTATTGTAGATGATCTCTTAGAATGAAGGCCTGCAATATGGCATCTATATCTCTGTGGTGAACAGTGCCTGCAGTAATTGTTCCCGGCAGTGCTCCCAGATGTGGTGGAGGTAGGTGGGCCCTATTGGCCTGTTCTAAAAAGAAGAACTTTGAGATGGCTGTTGGTTTTAACAAATTCAGAATTAAGTACTATAAGGACAGCTCAATATTTTAGCCTTCTGCTCTTTCTGGTAGCCCTAATACTCTAAGACTGTTCTTTCAAAAGTGTCCTTCATAGGCGTCCCCTTTTGACTGGGCCAAGTCATTGTTTTTTTACAGGCGTCTAACCTACTCCTTCAGGGTCTTAATGCCATCTTTCAGTAGAGTCATGACTTTGTCCATCCATTGGGTCTTATCACTGTTTTTTCAGAGGTCCATCCTGAATAGGTTTGCCTCAGTTGTTACAATTTTTGGATCCAACAGTTTTCTGACTCCCAATACTGCAGGAATAATCTCCTTGAGCATGGGTTCACTGTCAAGAACATTATTGTTATCTTCTCCCCTCCGTTTGCCTCTATCCAGCAATGTCAATGTGTTTTTGTCCATCTTGCTTTGTTAGCTAGTCTGCCCCCTTGTCCCAGACCATTTTGCCTCCCTTCTGCTGAATGTCTGGTGTTCCCAGTTGTTGATGGTCAGGGTATTCCACTTAAGCATTCCGGGTAGTGGGTGGGGGCCTGGGGTGGGCTTTTTTTTGGAGGGAGAGCAGCGTATTCACTGCTGCCTGCCAAAGAGACGTCACTTCTAAGAGAAGGCGTAACTCTATGTGCAATCTTGGCTCGCCTGATTGCAGCCTTTTGACTTTCCTTCTACCGCTTTTCTCCCCTCTGAGCTGTTACATTATTTTACGGCCTAACTCTATGCCCCCACTTAACCAGTTTTCATCAGCCCCCATAAATGGATGATGTATCGGTCAAAAGATAAACTTTTCCATTCGCACCCCATACACTACCTGTGGACGGTAATGTTTCACAGCCCTGCATTGTATTACTGATTGGTAGGCCCTCTGCCTGCCCTTACCGGCTCAAGCGGAAGTCGTCTGATTTCAGACTTGTTTCTGGATCTGCAGTTCAAGCCTCTGCTTGGTCTGTTTGCCAGTACTTGTTCCTGCTTACTGCAGTCAGCTACCTGGGTCATTCCTTTCAGGTAGGCTGGTGCCGTCTTCTGCCTCCACAGGTCAATTCCGTCTCTCTGGTTGAGCCATTCGCCGGCTCTGCCACCAATTGAGGTTGCGGATCAACCCGCATGCATAGGCCTATCTTGGCTGCATGTTCCTCTCAGATCCTGACTATCGTAGAGAGCGGCATTCTATTTCTGTGCTGGGTTCCCTCCAGTTTTTGTAGACTCAATGTTTTTCTGCCCGTCTGATCAGCGGGGTTCTGTAAATGCTGGGGGAGCAGAATTTTGGTGTTGTAGCACCTTTACATTGTGATCATCTTTGTCATCACTCATCCACACTACGCATGTTATACTTTAATTGGTCCTCTGCCTACTTATGTGAGTTTCAGATTAGGCTGCTCCTTGTGACCAAAATAAGTCTTTACTTTTGGGTCTGCTTTTTGATCGAGCATATCCTTTCAGTGATTGTCTCTTTATCTTCAGACAAAAGTAGAAGTGTCAGACATCTGATGGGCCCTAGATGCTTTGCCTTCTCAGATTCAAGATTTTCCTGACCTGCCCTTGTGAACTTCTCAGTAGTTTTAATATTTCTAACCCTTGAAAGAGGGTTGTCCTCCTAAGAATCCATCACCTTAGAATAACTTGAAGTCAGACAAATGATTTGCTACAGTTCACCCAAAGGTCGTCTCATGGGAAACACTACCTTCTTGAGAATTGTGACTTTATTCTAGGGTCACCTCTTTTGTACCCTACCTCTCATCTGGGCACCTAAAAGTAAGAGAGTTATTGTCTCAAGGTTACATCATATCCAATCATCTAAGATGATCTAGTAACTTAATTCCTTAATATGGTGTCCCACATAAATTTTGAAATATATTGAGTGAGTCTTTTTGTGGTTTAGAGAGCCCAAAGTCTTCCCTATCAGATTCCTACATTATTACTCCAAGGAGAAACAAGAGCAAACACCAGCCAACGTTTTTTTGTAATATTTTATGTAATATTTTTTACATAATGCCATATCATGTCACATCGTGTAAGGTAAAGTAATGTTGGTAGTTTAAAGAGCACAACAGTAGTAATCATTTGGGGCCGGATCACTGAAAAAATGTCAGAAACAGAAATATCATTTGGAATGAATATTGTGCCAAAAATATCGAGGACCAAAATATTGAGAAGGTAAGTGCAAATAGGTGAAAATAGATTTACTATTCTTAACACCACATCTACTTACCTTGAAGATATATGTATCGTCAAGGTACTTAAATGTGGAGTTATATATTTTAAGCTTTGTTTACCTATAGAAACTTACCTTCATAATATTATATTTGTCCTTGATACTCTTGACGATATTTTGTCTTCATGATATTTTTTTGCAGATATTTTGCTAAACACCTTTGTGGCCATATCACAAAAAGCTTTCAGCAGAAGTGCTAATTTAAGACAGGTCTTTGGCACACTTTAGAGCTGACGTGTTTCAAATAGTTGACTGAAAGTTTAAAGAAATGTGCTGCTTTTGGTTGGAAATTAGCATTATTTATTGGCATCTTTAAATTAAATACATAACTCAATGCCATAGCATATCACAAAAGCAACACAACCAAAACACAACAGGGCAGAATACAAGACAACAGTCAAAACTGTATAAAACACAAACACATAGGTCAACCAAATAACCACACAATGCAAAATACGGAACAGAAACATGACAGAACAAAAACACAGCACATCACCACCACTATAAAATGCGATACAACTACTTACACAATTGTTTTTCAATGATACAATTTTAAAATGAGTTTGCATCAAGCTCTATCTTACTTACCACAAAGGGAATGTAATAGCACGAGTCAAAAATATTTTGGGATGTAGCCTTTGGCCTGTTGTCACAGCCTAATGTGACTGGAAGGCAGATTTCAAAACAAGTACTTACTCAAGCATTCTCTAGTGTTGTGCCTTCCTGATTATTATATAATACTTGTGTTTCGTGCTTTCACAGTAAGATGTGAAAAAACCCTGCCATGAGCATTGTCTTTCTGCTAATTAGGCTTTGGGTTCTACCACATAGTTGGAATTTAAAGAGGCAGCCTACCTTGTTGGAGCCTTTTTTAAGTCATGGCTACTGCTTTATATGACTGTCAGACCTATCATTTCCAGTACATAACAGTCACTTAAGGAATGCTTTGGGACAGTGCTTTTGGTCATGATGGGATGGATTTGTTGTCTGTTTCAGTCGTCTGATCTTGATTCAGTGGCTGTTCTCATATTCTTGTGTTTGTACCACCCAGGAACAATTTGAGGGAATTCTTTTATTTTGTTTCATGATATCACTTCTTTAGGTATATGGGCAATGTAGTTGAACAGCATCTTAGAAGCATTTAGGTCTATGTAGAAGCACTTCAGAGGCCCACTTAGAAGAAGCTGCAATAGGCTGTTCTGGGTAAAAATGTTGCAGGCATAGATTGAACTGTCTATTGCAAAAATTGGTGAAAGATTTTCATTGAAATCCATTCCTTCTTAGCTTTGACACCTGAGATACCCATACATCTATAATACCTGTAATGACACCAGGATTCTTTACTGGTTTCAATGAGTCTGGAATCATTTCCAAGACAGCTGATTAATTGATTGAATAATTGAATGAGGAGTTTTGTAGAGTGCTCTGTTAACCTGAATGGCTTCCTGGCGCCAAGCGAAACAATAAAATGTCATAGACTGTAAAGGAAAATCTGCTTTGCTTGTTTGCTTTCATATTTTAGAAGGGAGATTTATTCATAATTTTGGTCCAAGACATGAAAAGGCATGGCCCTCTGCTCTGGTCTTGCGAATCTTGAGAATGAATAGAAGATTCTCAGTAAAAGAGTGTAATGTGCACACACAAGCATATATCTTAAGTTTAGCTTGGATGTAGCACAGACCAAAGCCATAAAAGGCTCAGAGACAGAATTGGAGTGTTTTGAATAGAAATTTACTGCTGCACTGTAAGCTAATTCTAACAATTCTAACAAGAAAGTGCTGATACTGAAGAAAAAGGGGGAAGCTTAAAGAGCAAGGGGCAGATTTATGTTAGACTTGCGCCACTTTTACGCCGCCGTTGCGTCACTTTTGTGACGCAGTGACGGCGTAAACCCTGCATAAACCCATGTTGCGCTCTATTTACATCGTGACGCATCTATGGAGATGCGTCACGGTGTAAAGCCCTGCACCACATTAAACCTGCGTCAGGTTTAACCCCTTGCATGCCCGCCCCTTTCCCCGCCCAGTGCCGCGCCTTCCATTTGCGGGCGGAGTTCATGACGAGCTGGACTCGTCATGGGCACAGCGCCACCGCAGCCCATGACGAGTCCAGCTCGTCATGGGCACTGAAGGGGTTAATGTATGCAGGGTGGGCGTTCCAGCGGAAAAAGCCTCGGAAAAGTGACGCAATGAAATCTACAAGATTTCACTCGGTCACTTTTCCGACGCTGCTGCGTCAAAACCTTGCGCCTGCTTGAATCAGGCGTAAGGCATGACGCAGCATGTAAGGTATGGGCAGCCCCTAAACATTGCTGGAGTTGCGTCTTGCTTGCGACACGACTCCAGCAATGCGCCGCCCTTACGCCATCAGATGCGTCACGCATCTGTTTATCCTTGCGCCACGATGCGCTGCATTGTAAATGCGGCGCATCTGTGGTGGCGCAAGGGTAAACTTGCGTGACGCATCTTTCCTGGCGCATCCCTGCTGATTTGCAGGGATGCGCCAGGAAACATAAATCTGCCCCTATGTGTTTTTTTTTCAGAACAACCTGAAGCTGTTTCACAGGACGAGAGTGTGTATATCCAAATAATGAGGGTTACAATAGTTCAAGAAAATCTAAGAGCTTGACCACAGTTTTTAATATGCTGAAGGAAGAACATTTAGGATTGTTTTTTAGAACTCTTTGAAAATGAACAGAAAAAGAGAGGACAGAGTGAAAGAAATCACCCAAGCTCTTGAAAAAATCACAGGGGCTGGAGTGGGAACCACACTGTATGGTCACCAAGCAGATGACCACATAGAGGATGGGACGTACACAATTAGTATGCCTGATTTATCAGAGTTAAGTTTCCGCTATTTGAAACTCATCAAACTGGCTATTTCAGATAAGCATGTACAAAGATTAGGCAGAGAAGCAGATGTATTCTGTATCCCCATTAAGACACAGAACAAGCAGTCTATGGTCCGCAAATTATATTATCAGAGATAAACCATAGTGCGAATAAGATGAGCAAGAGAAATAATGTAGATGTCCAAGAAAGTGGGGCTCAAAGAAGGGTCCTTTGAAATCTCACAAGCTAGGGGGAGAAACTCAGACCTATAGGGAAAGTCCACAGCTTCAAAAGTAAGCTTCAGAAAGGAAGAAAGCCATGCCACAGTGTTTCCCTGTATGCCACAAGCACCAAGATGAAAAATCAAAACTGGATAAGAAACAGTTAAAATTAAGGGTGGGCGTAGTTCGCGAAGTAGCACTTCGCGAAGCTACGCAAAGTGAAGTTCGCACTACGCGAGCTACGCGTAGCACTTCGCGAACTGCGAAGTAACATGTTCGCACTGTGCAAGATGTTGTTTTCAATGATTGCACAGTGCGGACAAGCAACCGGCACTGTGCAATCATTGAAAATGGCATCTTGCACAGTGCGAGCTGTAGTTTTCTGCTGCTCGAGTAGATTTTTACTCGAGCTGCAGCTTTCTCAACGCGAACTGGTAGTTTCTCATCGCGAGCGGTCGCGAGCATACGCGACCCCTCGCAATGAGAAACCTGACCTTCTCGCGTTGGGAATCTCGCCGGGAGGTTTATTTTCCATGCTCGCGATCGCGAACAAGGAAAAAGTCTCGCCAGGATGTCATTTTGCTTGCTCGCGGTCGCGAGCAAGCAAAAAATGACCGCAGCACTACGCAACACTACGCTACGCGTGTTCGCACTGTGCTACGTGCAGTTCGCGTAGTGCGAAGTAGCGCGAACTTCGCAAACTACGCGAGCGTAGCGTAGTGCTTCGCCCAGGCCTAGTTAAAATGCTGTCGACAGATTGAGCAGGATCAGCTCAGCACATCCAGGACCATCCTAAGCTCACCAGCCACAGTAAGTAAGTCAGACTCTCTACAGTGGAGAAGACTAAATCCTTACTGATAAAAGTCCAAAACAGACAGAGAGTTAATTGCTAATTTGTTCGAGCTGGGTGTTAATAGGTTTCTCCAATATTTTCGCTAGTCGATGTAAAAGAGATATAGTGCAATAATTGCTCAAAACAGATTAATCTGCCAATGTGCGTCTCAAATGTGGTACCACCAAGGCCTTCATCAATTCAGCTGAAACAGTTGCTTCTGTCATGGACAGATTGTACAGGTGCAGCAAGGAAGAATTGGTAATTTTAAAAAAATGCAACCCCCCTTGCGGCATAGGAGACCAATGAGAGGACTGGTCATATGGGTAAAAGTTACCCCAGATACAACTACACATGACCACAATATCTACTCTCAGGATATACTTGGAATTAGTATACCTAAGAACGAGGGAAAACCCTTACATCTTTTTAAAACTTACTTTAGACCGAAGAAAGCTAATATTGAATCGGAGATTGGTATATCCCTGGATAATATTCTAAAAACCATAGACCCCGGTGCCACAAAAGTTGTAGGTGGAGATTTTGATTGTACCTACGAACCCTGTATGGGGCTGGATGCAATCACTGAGGAAGAGGATCTAGCGAAGGGAATCCCTCTAATAGAGGCAGATAACCATGTACAACTGCAACCATGCAATTAGCACATTTTACAGTAGAACATAGGCTTCGAGCATTTATCGGCAGGTTCAAGGATAGTAATCCTGATAGAACTCCTTTATATACATTTAAAAGTGGAACAACCCACTCAAGAATTGATTACATCTTTCACGGTATATTGGCATGGCAAAAAATGGACAGTTTTAAAATAGATAGTGAAAGAGTAGACAATGACCACTACCCCTTGTGTCTGGACCGGAAAGGAAACAAGAATGGTGTACAAGTGGCCGGCATTGACTCCCTGATCAACCAACCAACAATAGAGAATAACTGTAGATCACTAAAATGGCCTTGTGTTGTGAATGATACAGATACTAAGACTAATATCTAAAAATATTTTCTGAGGTTCTTGGGGAACACTTCAAAAATTGCCCTACACCAGCCTCTGTCATCACTACCCACCAAACTCTTATCACAAAGCTAAAACCATTTCTTACCAAAGGTCTCATTGTAAAAAGACATCCAGAACTGAAGAGAATTGATCCATCTAATCCATGGTACTCGGATAAATGTAAAGAAGCCAAGAAATTTCTCCTTTATAGTCTAAAGAGTGGGAAGGCTTTCTTGGTAAGAGAAGGAAAGGGCTGATTATAAAAAAAGTATTTCTGACTGCACAAAAAACCTGGAAGGACCTAAACTGGTCTGGCCTATTACAAGCAGCTAAATTGAGGGATTTTGCTTTATTCTGGAAAATAGTAGCTCCTGAAAATAAATACCTTGTCTCCCACACAGAGCACTACTTGGACCCAGCCACCTGGACCAGCCACTTCACTAATCTTTATGCAGCCCCCACTCTCCTGTAGCAAGATGAACAGTCACTAGAGGACTCCACAATTGATAGCAATGATAGACAGGTGCTCCATTTTAGTTTAGCAGATACAGAACGAGCAATATAGGCCATAACACCAGGAAAAGCACCCAAGCTGGACAAGATTCCGGGGGATCTGTTGAAGCATGAAAAGGAAGTATGGGTCCCCTATGTAAATATGCTATGTAATGCAGTTGCATCTGGGGCACTCGTCCCTCCATCGTGTAATGGGGCCGAAATAGTACCAATCCACAAAAAAGGCAATAATTGTGACCCTGGAAATTATAGTTTGACCAATAAGCTTCATAGATGTAATGCAAAAAATCTATGGCCACCAAATACTGGACAGATTGAATGATAGAATCCATGAACACAGCATACTTTCACCGTTCCAAGCAGGATTCAGGTCTCGCATTAGTACCATCGACCAGGCGTTTAGATTAATGTGCTTGCTATGAAGGTATATAAAACTTATGAAGGGACACATTTACATAGCATCCATAGACCTAAAGGCGGCATTTGACTACACCCCAAGAGAATTACCGAGGATAACATTAAAGATCCAGGGTGTCCCAGAAGAAATTCTAATCCAAATAACCAGGTTACACCAGAATAACTTTGCCAGGGTGTACTCAGGCCAACAAGGAAATCTTACAGAACAGATTCCAATCAATAAAAAAGAGGAGTAAGGCAGGGTTGTGTGATGGCACCCATTCTGTTCTCACTCTATATGAACAATGTTGTGGATCATGTGAAACAACGTGTCCATGATTCACCTAAGGTCTGTGGAAATCCAGTTTCTGATTTACTTTTTGCAGATGATACCATTCTGATTTCCCAGACACCAAAACGACTTCAAAATCTACTTGATAGTTTCCACATTTATTGCAAGAAAATGCATTTGGAAATCAAAAACAAGTAAGACAAGATACATGACTGTGAAACCACACAGGTCTTTTGAGAAAAATGTTACAGTGGCGGAAAACACTGGAGCATGTCAATAATTTTAAATATCTGGTCATAACGTTTAATTCCAGATTATCATGGGAACCCCAGATAAACCAGGCTAAGATGGCCCTCATACAAAATGCTAGACCAATATTGAATAAGTATAACAGATCTGTTACCAAGGCAGTAACACCAGCTTTGGAAATCTACAGGCACAAGGCTCAGGCTGCCGCATTATATGGAGCTGAATTTTGGGTTATAGATAAAGTGCAATCCCTTGCTATAACAGAAAATATGTTTATTAAAAGTATCCTAGGGTTGCCAGCTGGAGCACCACTGATCCCAATGTACCTAGATCTGAATATCAAACAGATAGAACATATTGCACCACTAATTTCTATCCTCTATTGGGTTAGAATGTGGACCACGGGAGAGCTGGGCAATTATCAAGACTGTCTAAAGGAAATATTGGAACTAGCTGGGAATCAAACTCTCCCATGGTTGAAATATGTAAAAGCATAGTTTATAAAACTTGCTCGACCTTCATACTGTACTGAGTCTCAAACACTACACATTAGCTCAAAGAAACATCTTAAATCAGTGCACTGAGACTATGTTAAAAACTCCCAACATCACAACCCAAATGTAGGTCAATTTACAACTCAATTGCTCATTAGAAAACCAGTCTCTATATTCAGAGACTTCCTAGACAAAATCCAGGATTTTTTGGTGAAGATACTCTATATGAAGTTTCATCATGGAATTCTCCAAATAAGATCTTATAACTAAAAATGGAAGACAAATGCGACCCACGAGACTTGCACTCTTTGCACTTTAGATCAGCCAGAAAACATTGCACATACTTTATTTTTCTGTACAGTCTACAATAGGCAAAGGAGTAAATGGATCCGTCTCTTATGTAAGAATTTGGGCTATATGAAATTTGAAGAAGCCCTAAGGGGACTTAAAAATGACACTTCACCCTACATAATTTCTGCCCTCAGTAGATACTTACTTGCATTCAGTTTTCTACATGAGAAAACAGGGCTGAAATGTTTGGTCTTTCTCTCTCAAAGAGTGGTTTTATATATATTGTGGGCCAGAATGAGTATTTCTATTCTTTTTTCACTCTAGCTTATTCACAAACTGGGAAGGCATACTCAGGTTTACAGGCATGCCTTTATTGCTTATATTGCTGCAATTTTGTGTTGATTTTCCCAGTCCAATGTTTATTACAATCACTAGATTCCTAGGCGGAATCAATCTGTTAATATAATTGCCTAGAAATAACTGATTCTACCTACTGCACTTTAGCACTTGCACTTTATTTGTCTGACCTTTTGAGACTTTAAAGGGTATGAATATGTACTTGTGCTATGAGAGATGAGCTATTGCTACTCCCCACTAGCAAAGCTATATTAATACAGTCATAAAAGGACAATTGATGCACAAGTATTCATAATGTAGGTGCCGAGTTAAACTATTCCAATCTATGTAGCCTCGTTTGGATATTATCTGACTTGTGATAACATTTAATCCAAATTCTATTCACACATTTATGTATGAATTTCACCCTCAGGCATGGCGGACCATTCCAGGTATTTGTCTCTGGTAGTGTATTTGTACTAATTTTGTGCATTCTGCCTTAGAGGTGTATTTATGCAAATCAATGCATGCTCACTGTATTGCCCAAAAAATAATGCACTGCATATTTTTAGAAATAGTTTTATGCTAATTTTATGGCCTATGGCCAAAATAAAGTATTTATTTGAGTTAAGATGGTTACAGATATGACCTTATGAAGAACCTCGGGGAAACAGAGGTCAAAAGTAGGGGTGTGCTAAATTAGCAAAATTGGTGTTTGTGCAATTACGTGAAATTTCAGGAAAATTAAGCAAAATTATGCAGAATTATGCAAAATGCAAATCTGTAATTTATAGCTATATTTATAACATGCTTCCTCGTGTGAATGTTTGATGCACAGAAATTTGTGCAACGACAAAAATTGCACAAAAGACTTTTACTTGGAAATTGGAGGGATACTTATGCTGTGAACTCTATCTCCTAGGAAAAATGTATGTTATTCCAGTCGCATGTCACTTTTTCTATTTGCTTGAATGAACAATTTACATTCGCGGTCCAAGGTACAAAGCAACAGATATGTTGACTAACATCATGACTTGGCTGGGGCACCCCCTTTCGCCTGCTATCTTCATGATTTGTGAGTAAGATAGGTAAGTGTAAATCTTCATGCCCCCCGGTCCTGTCACTTCGAAGGAGCATCGTAAAGGTCCTTCTATCATACTGTTTCTTACATCAACAGAGGGGGCATTGAGTGAGGAAATGCTCTCTGTGGATGTATTGGGGCTTGTAGATGACTTGTCCAAATCTTCCACTGCTGCTCAGCATAGGAAGGGAAACAGGGATCTTGATAAAGTTACTGCACCCAACAAAACTGGTATAGGTTTCTTGCCGGGGGTGGGTTCCTCACCGGCAATAGCAGTGACAGAGGTTCTCCATAGCACAGTCACTTCCCCATCGGATTCTGACCGTCCAGCAAGGAAAAAGAAGAAAAAGGAGATGGGGTGAAAAAGAGACCACCTAATCTGAGAATCAGTTCAAGAAAGGGCCTAAGTGACCTCTCACAACTTGTGGAATCAGCAAATAATGCCTCAAAGGCTCACATAAGTTAGAACCATAAAGTTGTTCTCAGAAATGCTGTTGACTGACCTCTATCAGAAAGTTGAAGCCTTAATTATTAGAACTGTGGAAGATTTCTGTGGTAGACTGTCAAAGACTGAGTCTTCCTTAAAGATTTCGAGCTACCCATGCACTGACAAAATGAATCTGATGACTTACGTACTTTAGCACAACAGTCCAATAGGCTTCCCAGAGAGAGAGTAGTATCACAGTGTTAGGACAGAAATCAAATTTTTTTTCTGGAACCCTGCGAGAAGAAGAAAGGAGCAGGGGCCTGAGGCAGGGAATCCTACAGTTTTATGGCTATGAGAGAGGAGTTCCCGCCCACAGCTGGATTGTGGGCAACGCAGCAGAACCGACCTATAGTGAGCATTGACCAAGCAAATGAGAATCTATCAGCTGCACCGCCCACTAAAGTGATAAACTCTGAGAATTGCTTACATCTCTTCCAGACTCTACAACTTTGGCAGCTATCCTCAGCAGAGGTCCATCATTGAGACCTGGAGTGAAGAAATCTGCCCTCCAACATAAAAGCAAAGTTGTGTATTGGTGTAATAAGCGGAGGGATCATCTGGTTTCACATATTAATATAGTTACAAGAACAGAGTTGGTGGGCATCAGGGAAAAAACATGGGAGAGAAATTGTGTGGTAATTCATTTTGATCAGCATGATATTGCATCCCATCCTATGCAGCAATTAGGCCAGGCCAACTGTCCGTAAACTAAGATTAAGGCCCTCCCTATTGTTTTTTTTCCACCAGGCCCTAACCGCCATGCTCATAAATCAGTAGGACAAGCTTGTTGACACTCATGTAAAGAGGAAACCAATACTGCTATACAGCTATCAAATAGATATGAACCCCCTGGCACACTTGAGAGCAATAAGTGAGTGAATACTGTTAGTGGAGTATTATCCAGAGAATTACCCAGGTAATGACTACTGCTCCAGCAAAAACTCTAGGCCCAACTATAGCATTTAAGCAAAATAAACTTGTGAAATGTCTGAGCTGGAACATAACTGGCCTTGGGAATAAAAAATCAGACTATATATGGTGCCGTTTTATTAAGAGTTTTAATATCATTGGTTTGCAAGAAACATGAGACACAACAAACAACTTTTTCATAGATGTATATATTTTGGGTTTTTTGCCCCGCTGTCTACTCTGCTTCTAATAGAGCCAAAGGGGGTTTTAGCTACCTTGATTTCTTTAGATATTAATTGTAAACCTTTCCAAGTTGACACTCACTCTTTGTATTTGTTAGTAGTTAAATTGGGTTTTAAAAAGGCCCAAATATTTTGCTTACTAATTTCTATAATGTATTCTCTTCCACAAAGGAAATTGAGCATGTGATGGCACTGAAGGCTTTTGGGGACGTTTTTAGTGGTGGTATTAGGGGATTTTAACATCCATCCATTACTTTACTCCTGTCAGATCAGCGCCTCAGGTGACGAGTCTTATATAGACAATTCGCAACACATGGAGTATGCCACACAAGGGGATCTACTCAGTTTGATTTTGGCTGACCATAATGTTGTTTTTAACGGACTTACAGAACAAAGTAGAAGATCAGCTAAGAGTTACCCCCCTACCTTTATAGGCAGTGAGTCCATAAGCACTTTTGCCTAGTTTATTTTTCTGAGTGTCCCGGTCTCACTTGGAACACACAGTGTTTTTGTATTATATTCTTTGCTTAGGGGCTCTAGGGGAGCCACTGGGCTCCTGCGACTCTGCTTGCTCCCTGCAATTGGACCCATGGGGCCGGGTAAAAACAGCATTTGTTTTATTTAGGGGGCCCTGGTGCCTACCCAGGGCACCCCAGACAATTACTTGTGTCAGGGGCAACGGGTGGAGTCCCAGTGCCCCAGAGGCCTGCAGGCCCCCTGTTCTTGCAGGAGCTAGCTTTATGGGTTTTTTTAAAGTGGCACTCTCCAGTGCCCACCTGGGGCACACCAAAGCTTATCCCACATTAAGGGCTGCAGCTGGAGTCCCAGGAAACCTGCAGCACCTCTGGCTCTCTGTTGCACAAATATGGGTGCAGTGGGAGCCACCATTTCTCCCAACCAGCCGCTTCTTTTGCTCCTGTAGGATGGGAGCAATTCAGTGTATTTACCCTGCCGGAGAGCACGGGCAGGGAAAAGTTTTGTTTTCCCACTGAGCTGGAGCGGCTTTGAGCTCCCATCTGGTGGGAGAACATTACTCTTTTCCTGTCCACTCTTTCGGGCAGGGAAAAGACGGTGTCCGGTGGGTTGGAAATCCAATAACACTGTCCGAGAGCCGGCCCTGGGGGATGGCTCAGTGAGGTGAATGTGGTTGATAAGGTCCCCTTGGCTTCTTCGAGGATCAGGGAGGGAGCAGCACATCCCCCTTCCCTTTATTAAGTTATTGACCCTGGTGGATGGAGTCACTGGGGAATTTTTAGGCTTGAGGAGGGGACCGCATGGCCCCCCTGCCATTAATCTCGCCCTGCGATCTTTCAACCCACGGATACTCTGTAGCGTTATATATGCAAAGTTTTTTTGCATTATTTGCTCAGAAACTACTGAACAGATCTATACCAAATCACACAAAGCACTCTTTCTGTACCATGATCTAGCTTTCTACCAAATTTGGAGTAAATCTGTTCAGCGGTTTGGGCAGTAGCTATGTCTAAAGTTCCTGTGAAAAAATGAATGTGGAAAACTTGTTTTGGGACCCCTTTTTCTCAGCCACCACTTGTCAGATGCCCCCAAAACTTTACATACACAAACTAGTCAAAAAAGAACGTTTCTGGGAGATTTGTCAATCGGCACCAAAGTTATTAGCGATACAAAAAAGGCATTTCCTGTGGAAATATGATCCTAACTATAACTATGCTGTAGCAAATAAAACATTGTAACATTGATTTAGAAATATACATGTATTTATTCCATTATTTCCTATGGATGTTAGTCATCTTTCATGTCCATTTTTGTCAAATTGTTTTCCTGTTTGCTTTATTGCCTAGTCTATCATTGTCATTTTGGTCCGTTCATGGACTTTGCAGCCATTGTTTTACATTTCTCCTGTCGGTTTCAGATTAGAGTAATTTACTGTTACTTCATAAGAGTATAGTCGTTGGTGTGGTCTTAAAAATTAGTAAGGTTAGTATTTGGTATTTAATGTGTTCTTACTAGTGTTTTATGTATTCACTATTGTAGATTAGTGCAGCAGGCCTTTTGCAATTTACAAACTAACTATGTGTTTACATAAAAGTATAAATGTTTTAAAGATGAGGGCATGGCCTGGAAGCCAAGCAAGATGGCCGTGCTCTGTTAGAGCTCCAGCAGCCAAAGGAGTCATCTCTCTAGATCCGTACCTATCCCACCAACTCACCAGGCGATAGTGGAGGGGCTGACATGAACGGCCCCTTAGAGGCTGTTGGGGCCCTGTAGCAGCACGGTTATGAATGGGAAGGCTGTGAGGCTCCAGAGGGAGGATGTCTGCAGGTGCGGTCTGGGCCTGCTCAGAGGGCGGGTGGCACTGTCTGGCCTGCACAAAGTGCGGCTGTCTCAGCTTGGCCCTGTGTGATGTCGAGCCTGAGTCCTGCACCGTTGGAACTGCCAGGTGCCATGAGTAGTGGCACTGCCTGGGCTGGTGTTGCAAGGGTACCCTGCAACTGCTGACCTCAAATCTCAGAGAGGCGCAGGCTGCCTTAGATGACCACCATGATACAGCCAGGCCCAGCCACCCTTGTGAGTAAGACTAATATAGCATACTGTAAAATGCACCAAGTACCAGGAAGGCACACCAGGGAGTTAAAGGCCCCATGGGCCTGCTGTAGCACCCAACACAGACTATGATTGCCACCTATACTCTACATTGCAGCCAGTAGGAAACAGGCACAAGCTGAGAACTAGAAAAGCGGGTTGACCACTATATGTTGTCTAGATTGATGCAAGCTCTTTAACATAGCTCAAATGCCACAATGAGCAAAGGAGACACCCTCCAGGGCAAGATAGTATTTAAACCTAAAATATTCTCCCACAACGTGAATGCGGACACTAAGGTGGATCAACATGGCGCTTCTGGAGGGTGTTCTCCCGAGAAGGTGGAAGGAGGGGTGAAGGCACTCCTAGCAACTATGAATTGAAACTTGGCTAAAAAAGACAGCAAGACTGAAGCACTGACCCTGAGACTAGATACCATGAGGAAGAAGGTAGAAAAGCATAGGCAGCACTTTTATCTGAGAGAATAGAAGATCTCTATCCAGGTCTAACGCCTTGAGACCCTAACAGGTAAATTGCCAAGCTTAATAAGTACTGATTGATTGATTGTTCTCTGATGCAGATATTGATGCAATAGATGTGACCAGAACGCAAAAGGACATGTTGGTACAACTTGCGGCAGTGAAGAAGAAGAATGAGAATCTCTAAGCAATATATCATGGGGGTGCCAGAATCCATGGTAATGGGTAAAATGGAAGCACATGTGAAGAAGCTGATCACAGAACTGATGTGTTGCGGCTGTCTTCAGTGTTTGTCATGTAGAGGGCACACTGTGCACTGGCCCCCGACCTCTGCCGGGACTCTTATTGGCTAAACTACTGAACTATCGAGACTGTGATGCTACCCTTGCCCTGGCAAGGGAGCAATAAGATATTACCTACAATGGATCCCAGATAGTGTTCTACCTTGACTTCACATAGGGCATGCAGGAAGCCCACCGGAAATTTGCACTGCTCAAAAAGGAATTGCAAGACATGGATATTGGCTATGCCATACTGGACATGGTGAGGTTTCGATTCGCCCTTGATGGCAAAACTCATTTATTTACATATCACCAGGCGGATGAGACATTCCTGAACAGATGCACTAAACAGTGCTCTAGGCTCCACAGAGATGAGAACAGTATTTCCAAAGGATGGGGAAAAAGTTGCTTTTCATTGGTAGGCTACTATTGACCCAAAATTATAACCTCTGTACGCTAAACGGGCAAGCTGCCCGGCATTATAAATGGACAGACACAGGAAATGTGAGTCCACCAGTAGAGAACTGTGTCCTTGGACAGGATCTCATGCCAACACTAGAGAGAGGCACCATTTCCTGAAAATTAGTGTAATTAATATTGTTTGGCTGTTCATTTCTGTCATACACTTTGTATAGGTCATCCATATACTGCTACTGGCACTGTAGGTATACTCTGAAACTGCAAGGGGTGATTATTATTGAATGACAGAATGGGCAGCCCATGTGTAGTCTTAGGCCGTCCCCATGGTGAATACACCTTTAACTCACATGGGTGGGGGTAATTTTGTTGTTGAGTATGTTTTAGTATAGGGGATGGGTAAATAGCTGCATATTTTGGATTTGCGTGGATGGGGGTGAGAGGAAAATGAAAAACAGAAAAAGTTTACAATGAGGGAAGCACGACTGGGCAGTACAGAACAGAATAAAAGCATATCACATGCATTTGAACATTATGTCCCTCTGCCATGGATGAAACCTACAAAGAGACCATCTGAATTAAGACGTGGACTGTGTGGTATCTAAATGATAGACACAAAATGCGTAATGTGCTGGCCGATGCTAGGAGACATCTTGTGGTCACTTCACTTTTACAGGAAATCCACGTTGGAGTAGGGAAAGAAAATTGGGTGGCACACACTTGGGGTTCACATCTATACTTTGCAGACTATTCTGCTTACTCGAGAGGGGTAGCAATAGTAATCCGCAAGGAGTCCCCCATACCACATTACTGCAATAGGGGACCCAGATGGTAGATACCTGATCTTCCGGGGAGTGCTTCATCATACTCACGTCAACATAGTGAACGTGTATTGTGGTAAATATTTCATTACCGGTACTATTTTTTATGCGGTAAAGTCTATTAAGAATAACTCAGTAAATATAAGAGGCAGAATCCGTGGTATTAGAGGTTTTAAAAGGCTTTATTCCTATACAAAGGAATACAATTCGAATTGTAGGCATTCTATTCCATCACCACGAAAGTTCAGGAAGGAAGGGCATACATTATTGACAGATAAGCAGTTTTATAGAAAATACGTTACAGTGAAACAGATGCAAGAGGCGTAACAGCTGATAATACAGATAAACTGTGCATACGTAACTAATAGAGGCGTATACATGGGTGTAACTAAAATACGTCATTAAACATGATGTCACAAGTGGGTGGATCCATAAAAGAATCCTGCAATGTCAGCAGAAATGTTTGGCAGAGATGCGCGCGCAGCCGCATGACGTGTGATTGACGTGCAACTAGAGGGTGAAGGGGACTTGACATTTAGCTCTACATGTGGAGACAGAAGTCTGGGGTTATGTCAACCTAATCCCAAATCATATCTAATATCCTATGTTTAAAGAACTGTGTTATCCAAAAGGAGAGGTCTCTAGGATAGAATCTATTCTATACTGACTGTTAGTGCGTGTGCAAGCGTCTAAGTGTCTACACTAGATGCGAGGGGGTAGGAATATTCCATGGTAACGGGGCTATGAATTACTTGCATGAAGACAGCGAGGCCTGGCCCCTTTGCACGGTAGCTGGAGGAATGTTTACCTAAACTACTAGACAGGAATGCATCGGATGAGGAGCGGAGGAGATAATCTTGAAGGTGAAATACAGTTTTTGGCAGGCGATATGCTGGATCAGGCACCGTTAGCCGCGCAGGGAGTAGGACAAAGTTCATGGTCACAGATGCAGGCTCAGACTGGAGCTTTCAGAAGCAGAAGGCAGGAAAAGGCTTGATGACAGAATTCGGGCCTACTCGCCTGAATCTGTAAAATGTGGAAAGTGAACCATATAAAGTCGGTGGCCTTTCATACTTAGGAATGGAATATCTGACCCATTCATGGCGGGTCTGAAAGAGGACATGTTGACGGTGGACGCACATATATTTGCGTCTTCAAAACTGGAGCAGGAGGGAACATACATGTACTTATAGCATGCACATGGAGCCGTTGGGGTCTACGATAGGGGACATAACTGATCACAAAATTCACATTTCCTCATTCCCTCCTTGTCCCCTACGGACCCTCAGGAGATATCGATCTTCATCAATCCATCGATCTGTTCATATAGCATCATTTGTTCTTCTTTCTTCTTCCGGGATCTTGAACGAAAACTTGGATGTGGGATACACGAGGTGGCACACAGACCACAAATCGCTGGCCCACATTGTAGACATAAGCAGCAACTGAATAGTATGAGAAAGCCAATACCTAGGAAGGATAGGATTCTCCATCCCCAGGCTGACAACACGCCCCAGAACCAACCGGACCAAGTCCAGGTGCCTGGACTCTGGTGTATCTGGCTTACAATCTTATGAAGGCGAGTTATGGCTTTATATACTGACGGCGAATTTTCTGGTATGAAAATGCAGCAACTTGATCCGATGACCCTACAAGCTCCGCCCCTATCGGCCAGGATGACGTCAAGGACAAGACGATTTTGAAGCACAACAATCCGCATAGCAGACTGCTCTTCTGTTAAATTGCCTAAGGCGGAAATAGTTTTGTTCACTACTGCTTCAAGGGTTCTGGTTAATCTACGTATCAGCTTACTATTAGTGACTGTACCTATATAGTGAAAGAAACCTTTATTGAAATCTGTGTATTTTTCCCATGCTGTTTCAGTGTAATCGACAATTGGGAGATCTCTCTTCTGTCTATTGTGTACTAAATGGGTATTTCTATGATAATCAGGAGGAGCTAGGAAAACAGGTGGCAGAAGAAATGCTATGTAACAGGTACCATCCCAATCTAGAGGTAGACATATATATGCGGTCTGGCCACATATGAAGTAGGAATGATGGGAAGCTCTAAATGTAGACTTGCCTTGATCACTGAATTTTATTACAGTGGTGCATTTACTATGGCCCATGTGTATGGAACCATTCTTTCTTATACATAATTCCCCTTTTACTGGGAATACTGACATGGCGGGCAAGATTGGTGTAGCTTCAGATTCAACGTTCAGGATCATGAGGTTAAGTGTAAAATTACCTAATCCATATACTTCATTTTCTAGATCAGTTCCTGTTCTTCTGGGAAGTCACTCCTTGTTAGGGTAGCAGACTTTAAGTAAAACTAGGTTCAGGTTTCCCCATACCCAGTTGTCTTGATAAACTGCGGAATTTGAATCTAGGGAATTAATCAAACTAAACCATGCTCCACAGGAGCCATTGTGTGTGAACGGATAGGGAAAGAGGGGCAAAACTCCCTTATAGTTCTGATAGGGAGGGAGTCGGCCACATATCCAACAATTTGTGGCATTGCTGGTTTGATGGGAATGATGTAACATACTAATGAATGTGTTGTTGCGCAGCGCAAATCTATAGGACAACTCATGCGGAGGAAATTCGCTAAAAGAATGTTCTGCAGTTATATTGTAAGCACGTTTAAGAATAGGGTAATACATGTGCAATAGTATGCTGATAATGATGATCAGAAGACTTAGAAAAAACAAAATTAATAATGTTACTGTGCAGTGACTACGAAATGATTTACAATACGCATGCTTCTTGAGCTGCATCTGATGATTTCTTTCTCTATTCCGGTCTAGAGGATACATGTCAGAGACAAATTCAACCGATTCACCTTGGAGAGGACTTAAACAATCAAATTGTCTGACTTACTAGACCTTAATTTTAGTTTGTAAAGTTCTGGTTTTGTTAATCCAGCCAAGGGGAGCTTTGAGTCTGTCTGTGAGGGAATACAGGGTTGAGTATTCACACTGGATGGTAGTCCATAAAATTTCTTGATATAACTCGAGTGCAACCACCCTTTCCGTCCTTCGATCTTCACGGCTGTCCTTGTAGTCAGTAGAACTAACTTAGGCGACTTCCACCTAGGATCCAGTTGGGTCTTCCGGTCAAAATTCCTGACCAGAACCAGGTCCCCAGGAACCACGTCATGGGGCTTCACCTCAGTATTATCGGGAAAAGCTGCGGATACCTGTGAACGACAAGATTGTAGTGCAGACATCAAGGAAGCCAGGTAATCTGTCAGCATATTACAGTCAACATCAGTGATTTTGCGAGGTATAGGCGTCCCCCACATATTTGGTGGTCTACCGAAGATCACCTCGTACGGGGATAGCCCTGTTCGAGAATGTGCTACCATTCTCATGTAAAAGAGCGCAACTGGTAAGGCTACTATCCAATCGACTCCTTTTTCTCTACATATTTTGGACAATCTAATTTTCAGAGTTTGATTATGGCGTTCCACGAGACCTGCTGCCTCGGGATGTCGGACACAGTGGAATTTCCATTGGTAGCCTAATAAAAGGGAAACGTGTTTCATTAGTTCGGATGAGAACGGCTGGCCGTTATCTGAGTAGACAACACGTGGTAAACCGTACCGTGGGAAGAATTCTCGAACTAACTGTTTGGCAGTAGTCGGGGCAGTGTAATCTGAAACCGGGTATGCTTCTGTCCAACGGGAAAGAGCACAGACAACTACGAGAACATATTTGAATCCTCAACATCGTTCCATCTGGATATAATCCATCTGGAGGACTTCAAAAGCATGATCGGGAGTTTGAAATCCACCCTGCTCTACGGGGATGCTTTTACCTGGATTAAACTGACAACATATCATACAGGTACGAACTTTTTGTTTAGCTGCTGCTCGCAAGTGTTTGTTGAACCAAATGTGTTGAATGCTGTCTAGCATAGCTTTTTCTCCTAGGTGCGCTGGACTATGTATTGTGTTAATGATAACTTGAACCATTGAGTCGGGAAGAAACCATATAGATTTTTCCTTCGTCATCCATACTTGATCCGTTTGTATCCCTCCTAATTCAGTCCATTTCTTTATTTCTTCTGGTGTAGCATGTGTCTGTATGTCAATTACATCAAGGGCGGGATCCTTAACTGTCATGCAATGTGTTGGCGTCGGAACTATTGTCTTTGTCATGTCAGTTGTGTGAGTCTGATTCTGAGCAGTCTGTTTAGCTGTTCTGTCAGCTAGGTCATTACCCTGAGAAATGACATCGGTAACCTTTGTGTGGGCTTTGCATTTCATAATCGATATTGCAGCAGGTAGATGAATCGCGTCTAATAGGGCTTGAATGAGGGGCCCGTGTTGGATGTGGGCACCGTGAGAAGTTAAATAATCTCTTTCTCGCCACAGCACGCCGAAGTCATGGACGACTCCGAATGCATAACGTGAATCCGTGTATATGTTGACTTTCTTATTTTTGGCTTGAATACAGGCTTGTGTCAGAGCGATGAGCTCTGCTGCTTGAGCTGACAAAGTGTTAATGCAATTTGTTTCAATGACTTCAGTGTCTGTTGTGACTGCGTAAGCGGCCACTAACTCTCCTGTACTTGTTCTCATACATGACCCATCTACATATAATGTCAAGTCTGGATCTGACAAAGGGATATCTGTCAAGTCTTGTCTGGGTTTCGTCGTGATAGTAATGACTTCGACACAATCATGTGCCAATGGATCTGTTCCGCCCACTGGTAACAGTGTGGCAGGATTTAACGTATTACAACGTCTGATTTCTATGTGTGGCTGAAACAATGTTAATTCGTAACCGGTGAGTCTCGCTATAGTCAAGTGTTGTGTTTGTGTACGGTTCAAGAGAACCTCTACTGCGTGTGGTACTTGTACTGTCAATTGGTGTCCTAACACTATGGCATCGCTTTGTCTGATAGCTAAAGCTGTTGCTGTCACCGATTTCAGGCACGCAGGAAGAGCCTGAGCTACTGGATCTAATGTACTAGAGAAATAAGCACATGGTTTGTGTGATCCTGCTTGTTCCTGAGTGAGCACTGACAAGGCAGTACCTTCGCGTTCTGTAACAAAGAGTGTAAACTGTTTATTGTAACATGGTGTTGCTAAAACAGGTGCTTGGCATAAAGCTTTCTTTAAGCTTTCAAAGGCATATGTATGTTCTGGAGTCCAAGGGAGGACAGTCGATGTGGCTGCCTCCTGTGTTGTCAACTGGATGAGTGGTTTTGCTAGAAATGCATATTGAGGGATCCACTGCCTACAGTATGAAGTGAGGCCTATAAAAGCCCGCACCTCCTTTTGTGTCTTGGGTGGTGGCATGTTAGCAATTAACTGGATGCGGTCGGGTGTAAGCTGCCTTCCCTCCTTGGACAGCGAGTGCCCAAGGTAAACAACTCGCTGGACACAGAATTGCAGCTTAGAAGGGGACACCTTGTGCCCCTTGTCGGCCAGAAATTTCAAAACCGTCAGTGACGCTTTTTCACATTCAGGTTCGCTACGAGCGGTGATCAGCAGATCATCGACATATTGAAGCAAGGCAGTGTTAACTGGCATGTGGATACTGTCAAGTTCTCGTTTCAGTGCTTGGCTATAGATGCTGGGGCTTTCTGTAAATCCTTGAGGTGCGCGTGTGAATTTAAAACTTCGTCCATTTAAACTGAATCCGAACAAATATTGACTTTCCGGATCGATTGGGACACTAAAGAAAGCATTCTTGAGATCAATTACAGTGAAGAACGTTGCTTCTGAGTCAATAGCTGTGAGTAATGAAGAGATATCTGGGACCACAGGGTATTGTGGTACAATACATTTATTTAATTCGCGCAGATCAATAACTAATCGATATACTGATGGTGCTTTTGGATCCGTTCTTTTAAGAATCGGAATTATCGGAGAATTACATACATTGGAGTCGGTTTCGACAACCACTCCTTGTGCAATGAGCTCGTCAATGATTTGCAGTAAAGCCACTACAGCATCTGGTGGTAACTTGTATTGTCGCATTCGTGGTAGTACTATTCCTGTTTTCAGGGTAACTCGATATGGTGTAATGTTCATGCAACCAACATCAGTGGGGCCTTGTGCCCATAAATGTGTAGGTAAATTCTGCAGTCGGTGATCCATGTCTCTGGACACGTAGTGACCTTTAAAGTCACGTAAAAATAGTCGTACTCCTTCCGGAGAACAACATATTATGGCTCCTAGAGCTTTCAA
Source organism: Triturus cristatus (assembly GCF_964204655.1). Lineage (NCBI taxonomy): Eukaryota > Metazoa > Chordata > Amphibia > Caudata > Salamandridae > Triturus > Triturus cristatus. Next base: position 1,039,893,066 of record NC_140591.1, on the reverse strand, counting down.
TGTTTTTATGCCTAACAAGTTTTCTGGACATGATTTAGTAAGCAATAAATCTGTAGTACATGTCAATGGACCGACCGTAAGTGAAAGAGGTTGTGTTACGTCATTAATTATAGGTTTTCCTGAGAATCCAAGGGATATATTCTGTGAGCCTGAGAGGGGTGCCCCTGGAACTTCACTGCGTCTTATAGTTGTTCTGCTTGCCCCTGTATCAAGTAAAAACTTTCTGTCTTCCCCTAATAGTTCACTATGTACATAAGGTCCCTCTTGGTCTACAGGAACCTCAATAAGGGGTAAGCCAACTTCCCTCTCTAGGCTATCTCATGAGTATCGTTGATAATCGGGATAATCTGCTTGTGCATACTGATACATCTGTTGTGTTGTCGCTTGTGTTGCAGCAATAGGCTGCGCTTGTGGTGATGCTACGATCTGTTGTGGAGCTGCCTGTTGCGGAGCTAGTTGTTGCGGAGCTAACCTAGGTTGTGCATGTTGAGGGATTTGTTGTTGATTCTGATCCTGTCTATGTGGACGTGGTCTCTCCTGAGTTCTACCTGTAGCAATATTATGTTTCAGGACTGGACAATCGTGTATATAATGACCTTGTTGTTTACAATAGTTGCATGTCCCTTTCGTTGGACCTGCGGAATCACCCTTTTGATGACCATTGGCTGGAACTGACTGTGCAACAAGCATTTTCATTTTTGTATCTTTCATACGTCTTTGTTCATGTTCTTGTTCTTCTCTAATTCTATTGTGGTGATATTGTAACATCTGTAACATCTGTGATGGGGTATTACCTTGCCAGGTACTTTCGAATTTCAATACTCTATTCTTGACTTGCAGCAGAGAATTCTCAACTAATTTTGTCACAAACAGATGTGGATATGACTCACTACTTGCTTTTATGCCACTATTTATACCAAAACATTTTTCAAATCGGGAATAGAAATCACTAGTGTCTTCGTCTGGCTTTTGTTTACAGGCTGTGATTGCACCCCAGTCTTCCTTTTTCGTAGTTAATAAACGTGGCAATACCTGTATTAGTAATCCTGCTAGTGCTGTAGTCTTTTCCCCAAGCCCTGCTCCTGCAGCTCGGGCTTTTTCTTCGTTTTCCAACGCTGTCCAATCTATCTTTTGGTCTCCCACCTCCCATTCTTTTTCTTTGAGTTTCTCATAAACACCGGCGGGTAATAGGACTTTTAATATTTTCATAATGTCGGGGTAGGTATACTCTCCCATGAGTAACATGTCCTTTATTTCACGGTGGAAACCTGCTGGGTCCTTGTCATGGCTGGGTACTACTTTCTTCATTTCTAATAATTCCAATTTAGTTATAGGCGTGTACACAAATACACGTGTAAAATTATCACCGTCACCTCTGATTGGGTGAACTTCGCGTAACGGGTTCTGTCTATCTATGTGATACATTTTTCTTCCCATAATGGGAACTGGAACGTGTTCTGGGCATACGAAATTTAAATATTGGTTTCGGGATTCTAGAATTTCTTTAATCAAATCAGTACCTGACCCTCTCCATATGTTCGTGAGTAGTTCTGTCAATATGTCAGGTAAGGGTCCTGGATCGGAGTGTTGGCTTTTATATAATATAAGGAGGTGTTGAATCATGTATATACTAGCTAAACGCTGTTCGTATGGGTCAAGATTCAGAAACGTGTGTGCAAGTACATCATCGTTGTATTCGCTGGGACTGTCAGCCCATTGTACTGCTGACCTGGCTAATTCTTGTTCGTCCATGGAATCGAGCATGTGGTACCCCCTTCGATCTCGGAGTAATTTATCAGCGGCTTGGAATAGGTGTTCAGGGGATTTTGTATTTAACATAGGGTTTGGAAAATGTCTATTATATTCTGGACGTATTGGACGTATCGGATCGTTAAAACCTCTGGCATTATTATGGGGTCTTCCTCTACCTACATAAGCTATCGTTTCTACTTGCTCTGACTCTTGCTCCTCCTCTTGTTCTGATTCTACTCTGTCTGTTTCTCGTCTTTCTTTATGTATTCGTTCTACTTCTTTGCGGATCTTTCGACACATGGCGATTATACACGCCTGTCTATCATGTTTCTCTTCTGATATATTCTGACCCCATTTGGTAAGTTTTTGCATGGTATCGTGATCTGCCCCTGGCCTGTCTTGATTCCTAATTACACAATTTATGAAAAAACGTAGTAGTTGTCTTTGGACATCCACTTTCTGGTATTCCATAGCTTCGTTAATACTTTCTGGACCTCGCCCTGTTTGGACAAAGCGATATATTTCGTCTAGGTGTTCACCCATTCCTGGTATCGTCATTAAATATAATGTAGCTCGTCTTATACGTAGTGATGATATGAGCAATTTATCCTGTCTACCTGGTACTGGGTCGTATCTACAATCCACAAGCTGTTCTTTAAACATGTCGGATGTCGCTATTTGGGGTGTACGTTGGAGTGCTAAATCTCTAAGGGTCTGTTTATTTCGCGGCGGTGTGGCAAACATGTCTGTCGTACCTCCTGTAGCACCATCTGAGGTGCTAGGCACGAAAGGATTCGTTGGGCGTAGGATAGAGATTGTAGATGCGGGAAAAACTGTAGAAACGGACGGGCCTGTTGGAACTTGTGTAGGAGTTTGTAGTTGCGGGGATACAGACGAATGCTCTTGGTGTTGAACACCATCGGCAAGCGATGTGGGTGGTATGGCATTAGCATACTCGGGAGCTGCGTCATCTAAATAGGAGGAAAGGAAAACGTCCTTTGCTGTTTTGGGATGTGTTTTGGGATGTGCTTTTATCGGGAGCAATGGAGGAGTTAAGTCTTTTGGTATTTCCGGGGTAGCCTTGGGTAACCCTTCGGCCAGAAGAGGATACATACCATTCATAAGAGTGTTTCTTTGTCTATCTACTTGTTCTGATTTTACTCGGGTACCTTCCTCAAGTAATAGATTTTCTCGGGTTTTATTTGAATTCTCTCTACCTTTCTCTTCCTGTCTGAGTGCTTTTTCGGTACGTCTATATGATTCTTTACGCCATAATTCAATGGCATCTTTCTGTGACTGTCTGGCTTTCTTTTTCCATAATTCTTCTTCTACTCTCATGATGCAATCTGCATCCCAGGTCCCCGCTGCGGGCCATCTCTGACTCTCTGGTAATTCTTTGGTGTAGTCCACCCATAAATCAAGAAATAATACGGCATCTAGGCCATGCTTATGATACATAAAGTATCCTGGAGTGTCCCTAGGTGGGATGGGAACAGCTTCTTCGAGTACCCCTTTTCTGGTTTTGATCTGTCTTAGTTTCGAAAAGAGCGGCATTTTTAGACCTTATTACTAGAACACACTTTATACAAGAAAACACAATAATGAACAGTCATTCACACCACAATATATAGAACGTATTTAAAACATTTAACGCTTAACAGTTTTACGAACAATGATAACTAATAGAAAACTAGTTACTGACATAATACTGACACTAGATAATACTTATTTATATGCAAGACATACTATATATACTGCTAAACAGTACAGATACACTGCTAAAACAGTGCAGACCGGATTTGTGTACCCAAACCCGTCTTGACCGGCACAGACTATGTGCACGTTAAATGCCTCCCCGGTAATGGTACTCACCGGGTAGCTCGGAACGGAAGGCCTCGGAACGGAAATGAAACTGGACCGGACTCGACTCGACTCGACTGGACTCGGAACTTCGGAACTTGGTGGGACTCTGTATACCTCGGATCTTGCTCTCTCAGCTAGGCTCTGGTCGGGATACTTCGCACGTCTCACCGCCTCGTCTGGGTGTTGATCGCAGCCTCAGTCGTCCCCGCTTGGCCGGAGGGAGATACAGGAAATCCTGCAGGTACGCGTTTTTGTCCGTTCAGCTGTGGCAGGAGACCGGGCCTGCAACGCACCGCCGGCGCGTGAGATGAGAAAGTGTCCCTGTTCGGGCGCCAATTTATGTGGTAAATATTTCATTACCGGTACTATTTTTTATGCGGTAAAGTCTATTAAGAATAACTCAGTAAATATAAGAGGCAGAATCCGTGGTATTAGAGGTTTTAAAAGGCTTTATTCCTATACAAAGGAATACAATTCGAATTGTAGGCATTCTATTCCATCACCACGAAAGTTCAGGAAGGAAGGGCATACATTATTGACAGATAAGCAGTTTTATAGAAAATACGTTACAGTGAAACAGATGCAAGAGGCGTAACAGCTGATAATACAGATAAACTGTGCATACGTAACTAATAGAGGCGTATACATGGGTGTAACTAAAATACGTCATTAAACATGATGTCACAAGTGGGTGGATCCATAAAAGAATCCTGCAATGTCAGCAGAAATGTTTGGCAGAGATGCGCGCGCAGCCGCATGACGTGTGATTGACGTGCAACTAGAGGGTGAAGGGGACTTGACATTTAGCTCTACATGTGGAGACAGAAGTCTGGGGTTATGTCAACCTAATCCCAAATCATATCTAATATCCTATGTTTAAAGAACTGTGTTATCCAAAAGGAGAGGTCTCTAGGATAGAATCTATTCTATACTTACTGTTAGTGCGTGTGCAAGCGTCTAAGTGTCTACACTAGATGCGAGGGGGTAGGAATATTCCATGGTAACGGGGCTATGAATTACTTGCATGAGGACAGCGAGGCCTGGCCCCTTTGCACGGTAGCTGGAGGAATGTTTACCTAAACTACTAGACAGGAATGCATCGGATGAGGAGCGGAGGAGATAATCTTGAAGGTGAAATACAGTTTTTGGCAGGCGATATGCTGGATCAGGCACCGTTAGCCGCGCAGGGAGTAGGACAAAGTTCATGGTCACAGATGCAGGTTCAGACTGGAGCTTTCAGAAGCAGAAGGCAGGAAAAGGCTTGATGACAGAATTCGGGCCTACTCGCCTGAATCTGTAAAATGTGGAAAGTGAACCATATAAAGTCGGTGGCCTTTCATACTTAGGAATGGAATATCTGACCCATTCATGGCGGGTCTGAAAGAGGACATGTTGACGGTGGACGCACATATATTTGCGTCTTCAAAACTGGAGCAGGAGGGAACATACATGTACTTATAGCATGCACATGGAGCCGTTGGGGTCTACGATAGGGGACATAACTGATCACAAAATTCACATTTCCTCAGTATGGTCTGGACCATGATGACTCTCAGTTCTTCCATACTGTGGGGGTGCAGTGCAGCAAATTGAACCCCCAAACGATTTATGGGGCAGAGACTGTAATGTCACACCGGACAGTGCACTAGAAAGCATAAATGTGAAGGACAGGCAGCAAATGGGAAAGACCCTAGTCGACACTATGTAAAAACACAACCTTCATGATGGCTGAAAAGATATACATCATGACAAATGAATATACACATTCCACTCAGCTGTACACAGAACATCATTCAGGCTGGACTATTGGGTAGGTTCCTGAGATGTTTTGGGGTGCATGGAACAGATAGAGCATCTCCCATGCACTTACTCCCCCGTGGTGTTGACACTATGGTCCTCTGATTGACCACAGGTGGCCCTGAGTTGGAGATTCCAGCCTTCCATGCTTCTGGACATTGTCTTCAGAGAGAAGATCAGACAATGCATAGCTGAATACTTTCAACTATATAAAGACACGGTGGAGAGTAAGAGAATCCTCTGGGAGGCATTCTAGACTTCAATCAGGAGCGCGTTCATTGCCAAAGGGCACGGTATCCTGAAATCCATCAGGGATAGATTGGCCACACTGGAGCGGTGCTCAGGTGCCTAGTTCATAGGCAAATTACGGACCTGGCCCTCTCACTTCAAGCAACCAAACAGGACACTCTTTTGGAGTAAAAAGAAGAGGTGATGAGAGAAGTTCATTACCTAGGGAAATATGCAAAGGTAAGAATTGTCATGTAGTTCCTATAAACCTATATAGGATCTACGCGTTTAGATAACTTAGACTGTGGGATTGGTGTCCAGACTGATTTCAGACACCCCCACCGGGTATGTTTGCTTTTATACCAGCTAGCTCACAGTGTCACTAGAAACCCCTCTTACCAAGGTGAGAATAGTTCTTGGCAACTATCAAACATGACAACTCTGTCCCGTCAGGGATCGTGGAAACAGTACAGTACTTTTTGCTCAGTCATTCATGCTCACTTTGTCTCAGAGAGATACAGAGAATAAACGGTGAGGATGTTTTCCAATAAGCATTTATTGGACCACTGTCATTCTAGTGTAAAATAGGTGTGCTGAAACAATCATAAGACAGAAGCAGATATAAATGATTATAAGCACCAACAAAATAAAAGGGTGGTAGATTCCTCCCATAGTGCTAAAACAATGAATACAGGCAGGTATATAAAATACATGACAGTAATAATGCGTATTATAATAATAATAATAAAAATAATAATATTATAATATTATAATAATGCAACCCTAACTAGATGTATCTAAGTGTACCTATCACGTATGTAGGTGTAGAGCCAAGAATCCCTCTTGGATAAAGTCAATCTCATTACCTAAAGTGAGAGACTGTGGGACCCCGTCTTGGTCTCGAGATGGACCCCCCTCGAGGGATGTCAGACAACTGCGAGCTGGAGTGTCTACATGCAGGAACCTCAGCATCTCGCATCAGTGTGTCAGCATGGAAGCCCTTTTCTCCTCTCCCTGACTCAGCACAGATATGGTGTTTATATACCCAAAGTGGTACCCTCAGGGGTTTTACCTTGCTGTGTCATGTCGGACGTAGCATGACGGAAGGAATGGCCCTTATACATAGTTATATGCAGGAGATGGTAGTCCTGCTGAGTTTCCAAGAATCCTCATGCATGATGAATGATGCTAGTTTTCAGGGAAAACCCCACTTCTTGTATGCAGAACCGTAACTAAGTAAAACTGCAAGAACTGTTATGTTGTGTAATGCCAGGGGAAAATATAGGTGAAAGGTTAGGTTGCTACCTGAGCCTATATTGGGGTACCTATATGAAACTTAACAGAATATATGGAGAGGGAGAGTCCCTGGGCGCACACTAGCCAGCCTTTTAAAGCTGAAGTGGAAACCTAACCACATTGCTACCATTGATACAGGAGAGGATCGCACAACCCACCACACAACTGATATCCTGGCAGCATTTGCCCACTATTATACTACATTATATAGCTCATCATGCGGTAAGCAGATGGGAGGCGTGGGCTAGTATCTAGATGCAGTGACATTAGCGTGGGTGGAGACAGCTGAAAGGGAGATTCTGTTCGCCCCTTGAAGAGGAAGGCATAAAAAATGTGGTCAAGGATCTGAAAGGGGGCAAAGCACTTGGTAGTGACGGTCTGATGAGTAAGTTTTATAAGGTGTACATTTATCTGCCTGCTTCACACTTGTTAGAAGTATATGGAGAGGCCGTGCTAAAGGGTGCATTGCCCCCATTGGCATGGAAGCTGATAAGTGATAATGCTGCAGAAACCAGGGAAGTGTGTGCATGAGTGCAGATCAGCCAGACTGCTGCCACTTATAAACTTGGATAACAAGATACTGACTAAAATACTGAGGGCTCACCCGCTGCCTGTGATGCGTGGGCTACTTCTACCGGACCATTCTGGCTTAATACCGGGATGCTTGACAACAGACAACTTGAGGACCCTGTTCACTGCGGTGAATCAGTTTGATTTAGAGCTGAGAGTGATGACAATGTTTCTTGACGGGGTCAAGGCTTTCGATTCAGTAGAATGGCCGTTTATGTTTGCAATGCTTTCTAGAATAGGACAGGGTAATGCGATGATGTGCTGGATTTCTCTTTTTTATGCCAGCCCAAAGGCACACATACAGATTAATAGGCAAGTGCCACATCCCATAGCTACCCAGCTATGGAGCACGGCAGGGATGTGCTCTGTCACCCCAGATTTTTACATTGGAAATTGAACCACTGGCATCTACTATGAGAAGCACACGACCATAGGGGTATACAGTTTGGCATGAGGCGCCTAATGATCTCCCTGTATGGAAATGATGTACTTCTGATAGTCAAGGACCCAAAGGTCAATTTACAAACAATAATATCAGAAGTTATGCAGTTTGGGGAATGATCTAACTTGATAATCAGCTGGATAGAGTCTACTATGATGCTATTAACACCTAACCCCAGACAACTCATATCAGACTAGTCATAACAATGGCAAGAACCGCCAATCCGTTAACTCAGGATCCACTTCCACATAGCCTTAGGGGTTATGCTATGCGAAAACTATGGCACTACGATCAATAACATTGCGAACAATTTTGAAAACTGGATAAAATAGCAGCTGGCAATGGCACGTATCATAATAATAATGAAAATGGTGGTATTATCACAAAAATTATACTTGTTTCACAACGTTCTTATACCTCTCAATAAGGCCTATTTTCAGCAGCTTATGTTTTTGATGATATAATTGGCATGAGGAAGACAACAGCCCTGTTTAAGTTGTAATGTACTACAGGGACCATTTAACCAAAGTGTGTTTGATTTGCCAAATTTCGGAGTATCTACTTGATTGCACAGGCCCGGTTCGCCTCTCATTGGTTTCATGATTACTATCAAGTCCCACGTAGAGACCTGGAGACAACCTTGGTAAGCCCCAATAATCTCTCGATAAGGTAATATTAAAAGACCCCAAAAGACCCAGAATTAAATTCACCCAGTGAATTGTACAGTTTGGGCATCGTACAGACTATCAATTATGTGTGCGATCGACAATATATATTTCATCTATGTGCCTCTGGTCAGGAACCCTCAGTCCGAGAATACGTTGGAACCAGTGTTCACTAAATGTGGCAGCAAAGGGAATCCTTTAAATGGGAGAACTTTAGAAGAACAATACCTTCCTCACACAGATGGACTATACCCAAGGGGCTCTTCCTTAGATGTGTTTATATAGCACTCCTTAAAAGAGACAGTTAGACAACTATCCCCAAACTTCCAGCAGGAGCCCCTAAGCTGGAGTCTGCTCTCCTTAACAGTAGTAGGCCCTGAACCCACAAGATTGATCACTCTAATGTGCAATGCTGTAATGGGGGACCTGCCACCCCTCTATGCCAAGGCTAGGTCACACTGGAACCGAGAATTAGCATCTGATCTGACATAACAGATGAGCAGTGGTCAGTTTGCTCCATGCACACCAAAGACGTATCCGTGAGTGGGAGGCACAGATTGATTAACTGCAAGTTTTTTTACAGGCTATTTTATGCGCCTGTATCACAGGCAAAGTTCACCATAAGCGGAGATGCCCAATGCTTAAAGTGCAGGTCCCCGGAAATTGATTTTCGGCATCTGGCATGGGAGTGCCCCCCAATTAGGGATTATTGGAATCAAGTGTTTGGGACACTAAATGCAATGATGAGTCTATCACTGACTGCGGACCAACTAATGGTGCTGCTGGGCTATATTAAGAAGGTTCCCAAGAATGTTAAAAAAAAATGGGGGGTTGGCACTCTTGATGCGCAAACGAAGAGTAGCCATGCACTGGGGTAGAGGTAGGGTGCCCACGACAGCACAATAGATCACAAACATAGTCACATATCACTAGCCTGCTGAGACCTATGGCGGATTACTACCTACAACATCTTGCCCAAAAAACATATGGGGAACCCTCAGATTGCACTTGGTAGAGGCTATGGTTAGCCCAGATGGTGATGACTACATAACATGCTGTGCACAACACATACCTGGTATACAAATTCTGTCGCTGTGTAATGACATGGTAAAGTACGAATATACGTTTAAATCCGTCTGATTATGATATGGTAACTATGTATCCTGTGTACAACATATTGATCAGTTCTGTACTGCTGACATTAACAGCTATGTGATAAATAAAGATACAAATAAAACATTTGGAAGATTCATGATTCTGCTGACTGACTGACTGATTCTGCTACGTTTTATATGTGGGTTATAAATGTTGTTTTGGGTGGCTTTCTATGTTTTTGCTTTACATGTTGTTTTTTGGGGGATTTTGGAGCTTATTTTTCATCTAGATGTGCTTCTTTAACATTTCAAAGAATAATAGTTGTTTTTAATCAAAATTATTTTTCATTCCTTTTTATGTATTATTGTATTAATTGTTGTACTTTTTTAATTTGTTCCGTTGTCCTGGAGCATTTTTTATCATTATTTTTTTGTGTTTTGGGTGGATATCCTTCAATCTGAAATTGTATTGGATGATTTAATATTCTGCTGATTATGTGTGCATTTGTTGGCCCATTTTGATGGATACTAACATGGATTTGTTCTTTTAATTGATCCTTCACAAGGATTTTAGCAACAAACTGTAAGTACAAATTTATTTAATGTATTTATTTATATTATAGGCCATGAAATATTTTTATATTGATGTTGTTTATGTTATGTTTTTATGTATCATTGTGATCTATATGTGTATAGTTTTTTTTAGAATTTTGAGTTTATTTATTTAAGGAATAAAGGATGTCTTGATTCCTATTTCTTTTTAATTTATAAAAATATTATTTTAATTTGTATTTATTATTCTGAGCACGTTCAGTTTTGTATAAATTTTTGAATTTCCAGATTGATATTTAAAATGTATTTCAATATTATATATAATTAAATGATGACAAATTACGCGCATTTCGTTATTTGTAAAGATTGAGATTGCATTTTTGTTTAGCGTGGGAGTTTTAAAGCTGGGTTCTTGCTATTAAACCTAGATATGCTAAGCTTTATTTGTTAGCAAACATTTTTTCGGTCCTTGCTAACATTTGATGCATTTCTTTTCGGTTTTTCGTTTTTCCTGCTTGATTTGGGGCGATGATTTTTAGGGGCATATTATCAAAACAGGCGATATAATTATTGCCGCTTTAGCGGCAGAAAACTGCAGCTAAAACGGCGATAATGGGCTTGATAATATGCTCTATGGAATTCCAATTGAAGCCCATGTTAGATGTGATGGACATCTAACCTGAGCTTCAATTGGAATTCCATAGAGCATATTATCAAGTCCATTATTGCCGTTTTAGCTGAAGTTTTCTGCCGTTAAAGCAGCGATAATTTTATCGCCTGTCTTGATAATATGCCCCATGGTTGTTAGTACAGTTGCTCTTGCTTTAGTGTTCTAAAAATCGGTACAGAGTAGGATAGCTTCTTCCAAGTGTTCCCTTTTTCCTTCCTTGTGTGGAAGGAGAGAGCTTCTTGCAGTGGTACCCCCATCAGCTCGAGGAAAATACTCCGGTTCGAGATATTTGATGCAGAACTTGGACCTCAGGGGATAGAATGGATTCTACAGCTCGAAATAATAATGACACATGCAGAATTTACCTGGGGCTGCCTCATTCATGGTGATTCCTGCTGAATGCTCGACTGCCTTAAACTTTGTATATGTATGCGGTAGTTGTACTTTACCTAAGCATGCTGATGTGGCTGCAGCATTTGGGATTTGCTATGTGATCGAAAAGTCGTCTCTTCAGCACTTGAATATGCGAATTGTGGCTTAGTGCACCTTTTTCTGTTCTGTTATATGCTGTGATCTATGATACTGAACTTAATGAAACAAACTTCCATGAAGAAAATGGGTACTGTGACATGTGAGTGAATTACTGCGCCCTACATTGCGCCCTATTAGGATGCAGAGGATATTGAGAATGGACCTCTGGACCTTATAGGGCACTGTCTCCCTCTCTCTCATTCAGATTTTTAGGTTTTTGGAACATGGTGCTTCTTTTTCAGTGTTATCTAGCTCTGTGGTGCAGTGATGAATATTTTTTGTAATATGCACCACACGTTGGGGACAAGCAAATGTGATCACAGATGTCTTGAACACTGCAACAGCACACTCGCATTGAGGCTTCTGACTTAAGAGTGCAATAAGTGAATCATGCACTGCCCCAGAACGAAAAATCAAAGCAATAGCAATAAAGCCTAATTTTATTTGTGCTGATCTTTTGAAAGTATCTGACATGACAAAAAGCATCTAAAGGAGTATTCTATCACCTCTAAAGTAAAAGAAATGTAGAATTCTGTAATTAAACTAAGGATACAACCTGGGTGTCGGTGGTGAGGGCAGAGTATGTCTGGCGTATCTCTCTTTGAAAAACCCTTTTGATTTCTGGGTTTTCCAGGCCAGTGAGGGGCCCCCTCAGTGGGAAACTTCATGAAAGATTGGCTTCTTGAAACACTGCACCTGGAAAAACTATCAAAACTTTGTTCGATTGAAAGGGAACACAGAGTTGTTACAGCTGCCGCTTAAACCTGGCACTTTCCGAATGAAAAGTACGGAGGTGCAGTCATAAAGAATGCTGTATTTATCAATGATGTGCAGTTTAAGGTTCTAGTAATTCTAATCATGCCCAACTATACTCACGGGGTGTAGATTTATTGTTCTTAAATAATGTCTACAAACCATAACTTCAAATACGTGTTACATGTCCCAACTGAGGGACTTATTACGATGTCGGTCGGAAACTAAACCGACCGACTCCTTGTCAGAATCGGTTCCGACCGACTTGCATTCAGAAGAGTCCAACCGACCACTTACAATGCTTCTGAATACAGTTCGGAAAGTATCCCATTGACTTTGATGGGAGCCTGTGTTCCGACTGACAACACAGGCTCCCATTGAAAAAAGGGGAAAACCTTGCACCCTGTGGCGGGCACCCCATGGTACCTGCCACACTGTGAATGGTTTAACAGGGGTGTCCCTTGGGTACCCCAACATCCCCCAACAAGAGGCCTCAGGATTAAGAGGGGCCTGCTAGGGGTCCCCAAAGTCAGTTTCCAATAGTGTTTACATGTCAGACAGACCAAGTTGGAAAGGCTGTCAGAATCCGACATCGTAATATGCTGGTCAGAAACATGGTCCATAGAGCTGTACGATTCGGCTTCGACTGACTCGGAGTTTCAGAAAGCTGGTCGGAACCGATTCAGAATAACCAAACGATTTGCCTTCCCGACCGAGAACAGTCGGTTGCAAATGTTTCTGAGGCGGTGTGAAACATAGGTTCCGACACGGTTTAGAAGAATCCGACTGCCATTCGGAGCCTTTCCTACCGACATCGTAATTAAGCCATGATTTGAGAACAATGAAGGAAGGGATTTTTTTTTTCTTTCTCTAGAACTTGCCTGGGATTGGATTGATAGGAAAAACCACACAGATCATAAGGAGAACAATATCCAGCTAATGCACTAAAATGTTGGCTGTAAGAAAATATTTAGAGTGTTCCTGAAAAGTGGATATAAACGTGCATTCAGCATGCAGAGCTAAAGTTAATGAAGACGGCTCCTTGAGTATAACTTGATTGAAGGGTCTCTGGGGCTTGTGATTCAAGATGTTAGTTAAGGATGGCATCATATGTTGCACATGGGGAAAGGGGTTGTTCTCCCAAACCATATGCTCCCCCATGGTTTGTAAGATAAAGCAAGGGAGAGCATCTCAGGTCCTTGTTGGCTCCTATTTTGAAGTTCTACTGGATCCCATATGGCTGTACTTCCCTGATTCTTTTTTATTCGAGTTTTTACCCCAAACATTCCATGGAATTAATTTTGTTAGATGTCCCTGACAATATAAAAGTGACTCTAGACGTGGGAAAGAAAGCAATGTTAATCTTCCTCTATCTCCCACGCTTCACACCATCTCACATGCCATGATCCTTCATTGAATCAAGTTTCATGGCATTTCCCACAAAACTCTGGCCAAGATTAAATCTGTTTTAACTGGTCACAGACAAGTAGTCACTTTTGGACCTTACACTTCAACAGAAAAATTATTTGAAGTTCCTCAGGGGTCATCGCTTAGCCCTGTACATTTTCATATTTACTTGTCCCTTCTAATTTCTGTGATAACCTCTTTTAGAATTGCCACTACATCGTATGCCGATGACATGCAGCTGATCCTTTCACTAGATATATGTTTCTTAGGCTCCGAACTTAGTTTGAAAAACTGTCTTAGCAAAGTTATCTTGTGGATGCAAATAAATCATCTAAAATGCAACACAGATAAAACAGAGATTCTTCTATTCGGAAAGTCCAATCTTTTTTCACCAATCTAATGGTGGCCAAATTATGTGCCTCTGCCTTCTGCCACAGTAGAAGTTGCTCAAATCCTGGGAGTACAATTTGACATTGCCCTCTCTTTCCGTCCACAAGCCATGGCCGTGGCAGGCATATGCTTCAACCTTGTCAAGTCTCTTAGAACGTTTGTTTACTGTCTTCTAGCTGCAAAGAAATCAATTGCATTTGCTCTTATCACCTCCCGGCTTGACTATTGTAATAGTCTATATGCTGAAGCCTCAAAATAAATTTTGCACAAATTGCAGATGGTGGAACATGGAGCCAGTGGACATGTATTAGAACTCCCCAGACAGAGCTCTGCCACCTCCGCCTTGAAAACTTTACACTGGCTACCAATAAATAAAAGGATCCTTTTTAAGGCCCTTCTACAGGTGTTCAGATCATTCAGAGCTCCTGGACCCAAATACCGTACCACTAGAGTTCTGCATTATACCCTGTTAGAGGGAGTTAAGGGAGCGTTTTAGGGGGCATGGGGCACCTTCACCGAATGTTCGAGGGAGTGATTTAGGGGGCATGGGGCACCTTAACTTGAGGGGGGGTGTGCAGGAACGTTCACACTAAAATGAAGGAAACAAATGTGTGAATCATGGAAACTAAGCCAAAAGGTTTAACAGATTTATTTAGAAGGTGCAGTTTCAAGAAAAGGGAATTTAAAATACAACATACAAAATATAGTGACCTCGCATTCACAGAGAGTCTTACTAAACAGATGGCACTTTTATCTAATTCTCAATAGGACTCAGAAGACATTGAAATCATTTCATTAAAAGAAAGCAGCCTTGCAATTATATTGTAAGTATTAAATTCTGAATAAGAAAACACAAATTTAGGGACAAAATAGCATAAACAACATATATAGCAAATATATTAGCAACATAACTTGTATCTTTAAAAACACAGTCTGTCACGTACATACAGACAGGGAGGTAGTCCGATAAGAAGTCTGTGAGGTGTTCTTTTATACCCTTTAAGACAGTGAGAAGTGCCTACAGCAACGTCATCTCACGCCAGTCCTACCTACGTCAATTACACCACGGGTCACACATTTATCAGAAATGTCCCGCTTATTCTATCAAATGTGGAACATAGACCAGGCAAAAGGTTATGTTCTCAGGCCAAGCGCTTGTCTTAAGTTGCATAGGGCAAGCGGAAAAATATATAGCAATGTCCTGTTTGCCACATCCATCACCCTGGTCTGAAGTTCTTGTGGTGGGAACTTCCCTATTCTTATGTTCTGACGTACCCAGGATGCGGTGGGCTATATTTCGACAGGATAGAGAGAGCGACAGTGAACTTTGCACACGGGTAGGGTGGGGGCTATCCAGTCTGGAGTAGTGTGCCTCGCAGAGAGAAGCTGGCTGGGAATATTAGTCATACAGGCTTAGAGCCTACTGTTCAGAAAATTGGGTGCAGAACTCTGGTCAATTTAACAAAAGCCTACAAATCAGGCAGGCAAGGCCTATGCAAGGGTTTCATACTTCAGGTGTGGGCAGAACGGGCCTGGGGAACCATATGATAAAAATAGACCCTGCGTCAACCCCCACAAGAATGCTCAGATCATCTCATGATAATATTTTTAAGCTCCCTTCATTCGCAGTAAAAGATAGGGGCAGTACATTGTTTTCAGTACTAAGATCCAAGGCGTAGAATTCACTTTCTAGCCATCTGCATTTCACAGAATCAGAAGACCTTTTTAAAAAGCTTCTGAAGACCTGTTTTGTCCAGGCCCTGGTAACACTCTGCTATTCTTTTATTTAATGACTGGTTTTCATTTCATCTCTTCTCACTTCAATTCAATCAGCTGCAACCCTTGCACCAGGATGCTCCATTAGGAATGGCAGAGCGCTTTAAAAATTATATATTCATTCGTTCATTCAGTGTTGATAAATGTTTAATTATTTGCAAAGGATAGGAATTGGGGAAGGCAGTTGCTATGATGGGTTTTCAGACAACAATTTTGGTTAATGGACATGGACAACAACAAGGGGAAGAATTCTGAAGTTCTTGCTTTTTTTTTCCAAGTTTGGATGAGATTAGTTGATTAAAATCGAGAAATGAGGCTTAGAATGCTTCCTGATGGAGGTGTGATGGATAAATTGATGCAATAAGGAACACTGAAATATTTTAATTACAAATGGTATGCCGGGTAGGGTTGAGGGGATGACATGGAATGTCTGGGGTTTTAATAATTTCACTAAACGACATGGAGTACCATTGCTCATAAATTAGAGCTCAATTCAAATTGCTTTCCTACAGGAGGCCCATTGAAGAACAGCCAAGTCAGATAAGGCCCACTGGAAGTGGGGCAAGATCCATTACACACCGGAAGCTACTCATCCTATGCTAGAGGTGTGATCATTTGGATTGTAGGGGATATAACTTACAAAATTCAAAAGGTGGAGATGGACCCAGAGGATAGGTTTGTGTTGCTTGCGGGTTGATGGATAAAATAGACCTTGAATGCTTAAAATCCATGCCCCAACTTCACCAACATGTACTGTTTTCCCCAAAGCTTCAGGAGATGATCACATTTAATGCGATTTTATCAATGTTATGTTTTTAATTGTGTAATATATGTACCTAGTATAGGATCTCTGCTATGCAAGAAACGTACAACAAAAGTATGAAACAGATGTGGGACATACTTATACAGTTTATTTTAGTTGATGTGTTGAGGGTTATGCACTCAACAGTACTCTTGTACTGCTTTTATTCCATTTCATTTGGGTCCTATTGTCAGGCATCGAATCATCTTTCCATATAGGCAGAATATCTTGGTAGAACAGTGTGTATCATGTGAGGAGCAGAAGAATTATGTCTATTAGTGTATTTAAAGTATTTATGGAGAGAATTATGGAGTGTATAATTACCAGAGGGTGCTGGTGCTGAATTAAAAATGTGCATTTTACTTATATCAACTTTACAATGATAATTAAAACAACCTAAAGAGAAAAAACTAGATTTTTTTCCTGAATGCTAAGATGTTGTCAGGGCCTCTAAGCTCCAAGGTCAAAGCATTCCAGGCCAAATCTGTCTGGTAAGAGAATGCGCAGCCCCTAGTCTTGTCCTTCTAACCTTTGAAACCACTACGAATGACGCTGAAATAGATCATAGAGCATGCATTGGGAGAAATGAGGAGAGCATATGTCTGATAAAGGCTGGCTCTTTACTGAGTAAATATGTGAAACAAAGAAAAAGAACCCAAATAATACCCTTGTCTTCGCCAAAAGCCAATGTAACTTGTGAAGATGCTCATATATTGGAGTCCAGCGGGGCAACCTCAGGAAAGGATGTGTGGTTGCATTCTGAACAAACTGAAGCTATAGAGTAGTGCTGGACAGAATCCTCAGACAGAGAGCATCTAAATAATTGATTCAAAATTACACTATTAAATGCACAATAGAGTAGTTTAGGGGTTGGTGGAAGAAAAAGCATGATTTTTCTCATGCCATTAATATGATAAATATAATTGACCAATACTTTGTCCCCCAGAGCTCCTAATGAGGGATCCTCATCAACCACACCCACATTTTTCTCAGTCTTGGCAGGTCGGGGACAATTCCACAATGCCTCAAACCACTAGACAGAAATCCATAACAAAGGTGAGCAACCTACCACATCGCTTCCTTCTTATCAGAGTTCAATTTTAGTCTGACTGAGTTTCCCAGTTTGTTGACATAAGGATGAAAATGCTGAAGTTCTTCCTAAATACTGTTGCAACTGGGTTCAACCCATTCAGTGCGCTGTGGTAAATAAAATATCACGCTGTCATAATTTTTCAGATATCAATAAGATCATGCATAAAGCAAGAGGCTGAGTCTGTGGTATCAGATTCATAAAGGGCTTTATTCCAATAACTCGAGTCAAAGGGAGAATATTTCCATCACCAAAATTGGATCTGGACGGGGCTGAAAAGTATTCTCAATATTCTCAAAACATTATTCACAGAGTACAGTATATATACATTTCTCAATTGTACGTAAGCAAAAGAGCAAGAGAGAATGAGATAAGAGCATGTGGGCGTGTAAGTAGGCGTGAAGGTGGGCGTCCATGTGGGCGTCCACTTGATGATAATGGGTAATTTGTCATGTGTGGGTGGATACCTGGAGATGATTTCGCAATGTCAGCAGAAATACTTGGCAGAGATGCGCGCGCAGCAGCATGACGTGTGATTGACGCGCAACTAGAGGGTGAAGGGGACTTGACATTTAGCTCTACATGTGGAGACAAAAAGTCTGGGGGGTCAAGTCAACCTAATCCCAAATCATATCTAACATCCTATGTTTAAAGAACTATGTTATCCACAAGGGAAGGGCTCTCGGACAAAATCTATTCTATACTGACTGTGAGTGCGTGCACAAGCGTCTAAGTGTCTATATGAGATGCAAGGGGCAGAAACTTTCCATGGTAACAGGGCTATGAATTACTTGCATGAGGACAGAGAAGCCGAGTCTTTTGCTCGGTAACTGGAAGAATGTTTACTTAAACTACTAGGCAGGAATGCATCGGCTGAGGGGGAAGCAGATAATTCGAAGGTGAAATACAGTTCTTGGCAGAGAATAGGCTGATGTCAGGCTTCGTGAGCCGCGCAGAGAATGAGACAAAGTTCATGGTCACAGATGCAGGCTCAGACTGGAGCTTTCAGAGGCAGAAGGCAAGAGGAGTTTGATGACAGAATCAGGGCCTACTTGCCTGGACTGTAAAATGGTATAAGTGAACCATATAAAGCCGGTGGCCTTTCATATTTAGGAATGGAATATCCAGCCTATTCATGGCGGATCTGACAGAGGACATGTTGACGGTGGACGCACATGTATTTGCGTCTTCATAACTGGAACTGGAGGGAAACATACATGTACTTGTGACATGCACATAGAACCGTTGGGGTCCAAGATAGGGGACATAACTGACCAGGAAAATCCACATTTCCACATTCCCTCCTTGTCCCCTACTTGCCCTTCAAGAGATATCAATCTTCATCAATCCATTGATCTGTTCATATAGCATCATTTGTTCTTCTTTCTTCTTCCGTGATCTTGAATGAAATCTTGGTGGTGGAATACACGATGTGGCACACAGACCACAAATCGCTGGTCCACATTGTAGACATAGACAGCAACTGAATAGTATGAGAAGGCCAATACCTAGGAAGGATAAAACTCTCCATCCCCAGGCTGATATCACACTCCAAAACCAACTGGACCAAGTCCAAGTGCCTGGGTTCTGGTGTATCTGGTTTACAATCTTATGAAGGCGAGTTATGGCTTTATATACAGATGGCGAATTTTCTGGTATGAAAAATGCAACAGCTTGATTTGATGACCCTACAAGCTCCGCCCCTATCGGCCAGGATAACGTCAAGGACAAGACTATTTTGAAGCACAACAATCCGCATAGCAGACTGCTCTTCTGTTAAATTGCCTAAGGCGGAAATAGTTTCGTTCACTACTGCTTCAAGGGTTCTGGTTAATCTACGTATCAGCTTACTATTGGTAACTGTACCTATATAGGGAAAGAAACCTTTATTGAAATCTGTGTATTTTTCCCATGCTGCTTCAGTGTAATCGACAATTGGGAGATCTCTCTGCTGTCTATTGTGTACTAAATGAGTATTTCTATGAGAATCAGGAGGAGCTAGGAAAACAGGTGGTAGGAGGAATGCTATGTAACAGGTACCATCCCAATCTAGAGGTAAGCGTATATATGCGGTCTGGCCACATATAAAGTAGGAATGACGAGAAGCTCTAAATGTAGACTTGCCTTGATCACTGAATTTTATTACAGTGGTGCATTTACTATGGCCAATGTGTATGGAGCCATTCTTTCTTATACATAATTCCCCTTCTACTGGGAATACGGACATGGCGGGCAAGATTGGTGTAGCTTCAGATTCAACGTTCAGGATCATGAGGTTAAGTGTAAAATTACCTAATCCATATACTTCATGTTCTAGATCAGGTCCTGTTCTTTTGGGAAGTCCCTCCTTGTTAGGGTAGCAGACTTTAAGCAAAACTAAGTTCAGGTTTCCCCATACCCAGTTGTCTTGATAAACTGCGGAATTCGAATCTAGGGAATTAATCAAACTAAACCATGCTCCACAGGAGCCATTGTGTGTGAACGGATAGAGAAAAAGGGGCAAAACTCCCTTATAGTTCTGATAGGGGGGGAGTCGGCCACAGACCCAGCAGTCTGTAGCATTGCTAGTCTGATGTGAATGGTGCAGCATCTGAATAAAGGTATTGTTGCGTAAGGCAAGTCGATATGATAGCTCATAGGATGGCAGATCACTAAATGTGTGCTTTATGGTATCATTAGTGGAGGAGTATAAGAGTGAGGCAATAGGAGGAAAAATAGCATGTAGTATTAAGCTGATACATATTATCGTGATGCACATAAGAGATTGAAAAATTACAGTCACTATACATCTATTTGCTTCTTATCTTGCTCTCTTATTTTTGCTTTATGTTATTGTCCAAGATCTTATGCGAGCCAGAATACATGTTCAACCGCTTCACCACCTAGTGGACTTAATTGATCAAACGGGTTCTGACTTTTTGAATCAAGGTTTAGCTTTGTGGAAACTTCTGGGCATTCTCCTCTAGAAAATGTTGTTCAAAATCCAAAATCCAAGTTCAAAGTTTTTTTTTTTCTTTGTAAAAGAGTGGTGAAGGTGCAATCATCCTTTCCGCCTTTTGACTTTAACGGCCGTCCCCGTGGTCCAGAGCACTGACTTTGGCGCCTTCCATCCAGGAGCGATGGAGTATTCTTTGACCTGGGTGTTGTCAGGCAAGGCGGCAGCAACCTGCGAACAACAAGAGAGTAGTGCAGACATCAAGGAAGCCAGGTAATCTGTCAGCATGTTACTGTCAACATAAGTAATCTTTTAGGCATTGTAGTGCCCACATATTTTGGTGGTCTACCAAAGACCACTTCATAGGGAGATAAGCCTGTTCTAGAATGAGCTACCATTCGCATGTAAAAGAGGGCAACCGGCAGGGCTACCATCCAGTCTATACCTTTGTCTGCGCAAAATTTTAATGTCTGATTATGTCTTTCTACAAGGCCTGCTGCTTCAGGATGTCGCACACAATGGAATTTCCAGGTATACCCTAACAGAAGGGACACCTGCTTCATTAGTACCAGGACATATTTGTAACCTCTACATCTGTTTATTTGGATATAATCCATTTGGAGCACTTCAAAAGGGTGGTCAGGTGGATGGAATCCACCTTGTTCCATCGGAATGCCTTTACCTGCATTGAATTGGCAACAGATCATACATGTTCTGACCTTTTGTTTCGCTGCTGCACGCAGGTGCTTGTTGAACCATATATTCTGTAAGCTATCTATCATTGCTTTCTCTCCTAAGTGTGCAGGACTATGTGCGGTATTTATAATCACTTGTACCATGGTATCAGGAAGAAACCATGTGGATTTGCCCTTATTCATCCAACCCTGATCAGTCAGTACCCCTCCTTGTTCCGACCATTTCTTTAATTCGTCCATAGTAGCATGTGTCTGTATGTCTTGTACATCCTTGGAAGGATCCCTAACTGTCATGGCTTTGGACACTTATTGAACCTGTAACTTTGTCATGTCTAGTGGGGTCTGAGCTGTCTGTTTAGCAGTTCGGTCTGCCAGATCATTGCCTTGGGAAATGGTATCTGTGGCTCTAGTATGTGCTTTACATTTTAGGATAGCTATGGCTGTTGGTAAATGTATTGCTTCCAGTAGGGCTTGAATAAGGGGGCCATGCTGTATCTTGGCCCCATGAGAGGTCAAGAAACCTCTTTCTCTCCACAAAATCGGTGTAAATGTTTACTCTCAGGTGCTTAGCTCTTATGCACGCTTGTGTCAGGGCGATGAGCTCTGCTGCTTGTGCTGACAATATGTCTATTCTTTTAGTCTCTATTATTACAGTATCAGTAGTCACTGCATATGCTGCCACTAATTCTCCCGCCCCTGTCCTCATGCATGAGCCGTCAACATATAGTGTTAGCTCGGGGTCTGGGAGTGCAACATCTGTCAAGTCTTGTCTTGGTTTAGTCACGGTATGTATTACTTCAACACAGTTGTGTGGTGAAACGCTTTCTGTACTGGAGGGCAAAAGGGTAGCAGGATTCAGTATGTTGCATCGTCTGATCTCTATGTGTGGTTGAAATAACGTTGGCTCATAATCCGTCAGTCTAGCTACAGTCAGGTGTTGTGTTTGTGTCCGGTTCAAGAGAACCTCTACTGCGTGTGGTACTTGTACTGTCAGAGGGTGGCCCAGCACTATCGAGTCACTTTGTCTTATGGCTAAGGCCGTTACTGCAACTGATTTAGGCACGCAGGCAAAGCCTGTGCTACTGGGTCTAATGTACTAGAAAGATAAGCACAGGGCTCGTGTTTTCCTGCATGATCTTGTGTTAGGACAGATAGTGCTGTTCCATCCCGCTCTGTCACAAAAAGCAGAAACGATTTGTTGTAATCAGGGTTTGCTAAAACTGGTGCTTGACATAAAGCTCTCTTTAATTCTTCAAATGCCACAGTGTGTTCTTGAGGACTTTAGTCTTTTTGTGTCTTGGGCTGTGAAAAACCAGAAATCAATTGAATACGTTCCGGTGCCCACAACTAATTCCCCTGAAAGATCACAATAAAACATGAGAAAAAGGGGAAAGCACCATACCTATTTCCTCGGCTTAATTTCTAAGGGGGCTAATTTCTAAGGGGCTTAATTTCTTAAGGGGCTAGCGGGAAGCGAACCTCCTCAGGGGCCAGCAGAAAGCCAATATTCTCCTCCTTCCCCCCCTTTTTGACAGGAGGAAATCTGAAACAGATTTCACTGCTGGCAAACACTATCAAACCCTGTGTCTTGACAATACTATTAATCCCTGTGTGTAGCTACTGGGCGTAAGCAAAATTATAGGAGATACACAGCGTATTTGAAACGGCGAGAAATCCTTCAAATTAATGTACAAACCTCATTGTGTTAGCTCATAAGCTGGCCAAATGACATCTCATATGCTAATGTCCCTATTACATGAACCTACACCAACCTGAAGTCAATATTAATGCTAGGAGGCCCTAATAGGAATGCTAAATTACCTAAATATTCGGAAAACCAAGTTTAAGAACAGTTGTTAATGTTGATAATTAATAATTTATCTGCTAAAGAAATCAGTCATTTTGCAATAATTTCCACCTATACAATAAATAGCCTAATTTAAAAACAAGTCAACTTTTGGGGCCACCACTTACAAGAATGAGCTTACTAAAGCAAACTTTAAAAAGGAAATCCTGTCAGATATTTTCTCATTACCCTAAATACCGGGCCTCATATGTCACTCTGTGGTGGCAGTCCTTATTTAAAACAGGCCTTTCAAGAGTTAAAATGCGAGTGCACAGATCATAATTGTTCCTTAATGTCCAATCTGGAAACATATGACCGAGGCTGCCTGTCTATAAGAGAAAGGCAGTTATGTGAAAAATATTTTAGTCTTGCATAACTTTTCCTTTTTTTTTATTCATCTCCAATACCAATTAGACATACACTGATAACGTGTTGTCTGCTATTTTGACAGCATGATAAAGGTAATATCACGTCTGTGAAATTTAGTAATTGTGAACAAGTTCCAGCCAAGCGCTGTGCAAAGATCGCCGTCGTCACGACTATCTCTGTACTTGCACAGGAGAACTTTGTATTAAACGCTAAACAGACTGGTCAATACAACACAAAAACAAAA
The DNA here is from genome assembly GCF_964204655.1 of Triturus cristatus. Taxonomy (NCBI): domain Eukaryota; kingdom Metazoa; phylum Chordata; class Amphibia; order Caudata; family Salamandridae; genus Triturus; species Triturus cristatus. Next base: position 1,039,869,299 of record NC_140591.1, on the reverse strand, counting down.
CATATATAAAATACATATGCCAAGCCATCAGTATACCGGGCACAGAAAGCATAGACAATTACACTAACATATATAAATGAGCAGCGATGCGCAATTACAGTACCTACAGCTCAGATGCGAACATTCTGGCCTGCTTAATTTGTCAGGCTTATAATCAATAACTTATTTACCTGCCCTATACAACCCCATCTGGCAGTGGGTCATCCCAATGATGACCGCGTCAAGTCTGACACACAGGATCAGCAATAATAATCAAAAAATGACGAACACACGAACCTGTCTCTTTTTTTTTTATTTATTTTTTTTATAAAAATGAGCTATGCATCTTTGTACACAATGTACCCTTATGTCCTAGTCGAAGATGCATCTCACATCTTTCCTCACAGACCCGTAACCACTGGATCATTTATCCAATGCAACTGGTGGCAGCTTGTGGCCACAATTCAAAAATGTCTGAATTTGAAAATCGTTTTTATATAGGCACATAGCCCTTAAAATTCCAAGCAAGAGCAACATTTTACTTTCCGGCCAGAAGCAATATAACAATTGCTAAAAAATAAAACAAATCTTCTCCATAGACATTTCCTCGGGACACTTGTTTTGCACAGAATAGAACAAGGGAATCTTTCTCAACTTACATTTCTCAGCTGCCCTGTCTTATCAGAGAAGCTAAAAATAGCCCCTCAGCGCGGCCTGAGCCTGGGCTGCCAGCCATCTTTTTTTTGTTTTTCCTACTCCTGGCCCCAAGGCTCTCCAGCTGCAGGCATTACACAGATGCGATGTCAGAGAAGCCTTCTAAGCAGTGCCCTGTTCTGCTCCTCTCATCGGCCCCCACCTACACTGGCTACAAGGTCAGAATCTGTCTCCGATTTCTGTATCACATTCTGCTCTACACGGCCCCCACCTTCTCCTCACTCTGAAGCTGTCAAAGACAAAAAGACTACTCAATTCCATAAAAACTGCAATAATTCGCTCAATTGAAAAATTATTTTTACATACAATTTGCACTCAGGGGGTCATAATCTTACCGACTTGACCCAGCACATTGGCTCACTGGACCACCAAGAACACAAACCTGTATTCATGAACAATTTGCAAATTCGAAATACCCACAATTCTTTTTTCAAGCTAAACTTTTCACTAATTATTTTTCCGTTAACACTTTGTACATTAGGGGTGTCATCAAATCACAGGAGTTGCTCCTTCTCTAGCTGCACCCCTCTCAATTTCCTATTGACAACGTAGTCAAATGTTGGACCATGTAAACACCAGCTATGCGCTGTTCATTTGGTGGGTGGCTCAAGAACCTTTGGGCTACTATGTAATTATTATATGTATTATAACTGGTCCTTCTACTGGGGCCACTCTTGCTAGGTCCTCTGAAAGGACGGGATAAATACCAGCAACGTCAGTATTTCTTTTTCTGTCAGCCTACGCTCATTTTACCAGCTCTAATTCCTCCTGTAACATCTCATCCTTGGCTTTTCCAGACACCAGTCCACTCCTCTCTGCTTCGTGAAACACTTACTCTGACCTTCTATGTGACGCCTTGCGCCAAAAACTCAATGGCATCCTTCCAAGCTGGTCTACATTTTCTCTTTCATAAGAGTGTTTCGTTGTCCATCTACTTGTCCTGCTTTTACTCGTATACCTTCCTCAACTAACACGTTTTCTCGGGCTTTGTCTGAATCCTCCCTACTTTTCTCTTCTTTTCTGAGCGCTTACTCTGTGCGTCTATGCTATTCTTTACGCCATAATTCAACAGCGTCTTTCTGGTACTGTCTAGCTTTCCTCTTCCACAACTCTTCTTCGACTTTCATGATACATTCGGCATCCCAGGTCCCAGCTACGGGCCATCTCTGACTTTCTGGTAACTCTTTGGTGTAGTCCACCCATAGATCAAGGAATAATATGGCGTCTAAGCCATGCTTGTGATACATAAAGTGCCCTGGAGTGTCCCTAGGAGGAATAGGAACTGCTTCTTCAAGCACCCCTTTTCTAGTAGTAATCTGTCTTAACTTCGAAAAGAGCGGCATATTGACAACTGATCTGACACCTGGTCTTGAACACACTTAATACAAAAAGCACAATAATGAACAATCATTCATACCACAATATGCAGGACATTTTAACACATTAAACATTGAACATAAAACATTTTAACCTTTAAAAATGACCAACAATGATGACAGTCTGCATAACTAATCACCAAGCAGAATTCTTGACAATAACTAGATACTTCGGAATACTTGATATACTGCTAAACAGTACATATACACTGCTAAACAGTGCAGACCGGATTTGTGTACCCAAATCCGTCTTGACCGGCACAACCTATGTGCGCGTCAACACGCCTCCCCGGCGATGGTACTCACCGGGTAGCTCCTTGAAACGGAAGGCCTCGGAGAATGGACTGGACTCGACGACTGCGGACATCGGACCCTCTGGACATCGGGACTTCGAAAACCTGGTGGGCCTCTGTATACCTCGGACACAGCTCTCTCGCAGGTGGGCTCTGGGTAGACAATCTGCGTTCCTCACCGCCTCGTATGGATGCCTGGTCGCAGTCTGTCCCCTTCATTGGCCTGAGGGAGTTGGCGGGAAAACCCGCGACGTGCGCGCTTGAAGTCCATCACGGCTATGGAAGGGGGCAAAACTGGACCTTCATCTCCGGCGTGTGGGGAAAGAGATTAAACTGTTCGGGCGCCATTCTGTGGTAAATAAAATATCACGCTGTCATAATTTTTCAGATATCAATAAGATCATGCATAAAGCAAGAGGCTGAGTCTGTGGTATCAGATTCATAAAGGGCTTTATTCCAATAACTCGAGTCAAAGGGAGAATATTTCCATCACCAAAATTGGATCTGGACGGGGCTGAAAAGTATTCTCAATATTCTCAAAACATTATTCACAGAGTACAGTATATATACATTTCTCAATTGTACGTAAGCAAAAGAGCAAGAGAGAATGAGATAAGAGCATGTGGGCGTGTAAGTAGGCGTGAAGGTGGGCGTCCATGTGGGCGTCCACTTGATGATAATGGGTAATTTGTCATGTGTGGGTGGATACCTGGAGATGATTTCGCAATGTCAGCAGAAATACTTGGCAGAGATGCGCGCGCAGCAGCATGACGTGTGATTGACGCGCAACTAGAGGGTGAAGGGGACTTGACATTTAGCTCTACATGTGGAGACAAAAAGTCTGGGGGGTCAAGTCAACCTAATCCCAAATCATATCTAACATCCTATGTTTAAAGAACTATGTTATCCACAAGGGAAGGGCTCTCGGACAAAATCTATTCTATACTGACTGTGAGTGCGTGCACAAGCGTCTAAGTGTCTATATGAGATGCAAGGGGCAGAAACTTTCCATGGTAACAGGGCTATGAATTACTTGCATGAGGACAGAGAAGCCGAGTCTTTTGCTCGGTAACTGGAAGAATGTTTACTTAAACTACTAGGCAGGAATGCATCGGCTGAGGGGGAAGCAGATAATTCGAAGGTGAAATACAGTTCTTGGCAGAGAATAGGCTGATGTCAGGCTTCGTGAGCCGCGCAGAGAATGAGACAAAGTTCATGGTCACAGATGCAGGCTCAGACTGGAGCTTTCAGAGGCAGAAGGCAAGAGGAGTTTGATGACAGAATCAGGGCCTACTTGCCTGGACTGTAAAATGGTATAAGTGAACCATATAAAGCCGGTGGCCTTTCATATTTAGGAATGGAATATCCAGCCTATTCATGGCGGATCTGACAGAGGACATGTTGACGGTGGACGCACATGTATTTGCGTCTTCATAACTGGAACTGGAGGGAAACATACATGTACTTGTGACATGCACATAGAACCGTTGGGGTCCAAGATAGGGGACATAACTGACCAGGAAAATCCACATTTCCACAGCGCACAGAATATTTGCTTTTTGGATCACCCGGTTTTGGACTTTTCACTGTGGGTGAGTGTCACTACATGTGTCTCACCCACTGTAATCACATGGCAAATGGACTGCACATGTTTGCCACCTGTGTCAGCTTTTTAAGAGAAGGCTGCTGTGACACAGCAAAGGTAAGAGGCACTTGGCTGGTTACACATGAAAACATGTGCACATGCGTGTGAGCCCAGTAACTGTGCATAGGTAGCCTGGCACAGAGGTGACTCTGCAGGATGAAATACTGACCTGGGGCAGGCCTTATAATGTCAATGTACAGTGATAGGGAAAATCAGCGTGATTTACTGTTTTTTCTGTAGTGACATATTATTAAAAGCCTAGGGGAGAGAACTGCCTTAGAGTGCAGTTTTGGTTCCCTTTGGCCTACAGAGACCAGTGACATATCAAAATGAGGTCTAAGCTGTGCAGGAAAATCGATTTTGCAAGTTCAAAAAAGATATTTGTAGAATATAAGGTTCATCCGCTATTGTCATATTTCTCTGGTTCAACACAGGATCAGAGCTCAGGCCTTTTGTCATCCTACTGTGGAAGGTTAATTGCATTTCTCTCTAGCAGCAGGAACAAAGGGCTCTCCACACAAAGGGAGCAATTAACAGTGCTTCTCCCAGCTCCTGAGGAGGAAAGAGGTGAGGCTGAGTGATCTGCATCAATCAACAACTGTCACACTTTACCAGGAAAGGGCCAACTCATACCCACTGAACAAAGGAGGGAGTCCAGAGCTCTGGAACCAACACAGGAGGGGACTCCCCTTTGGGAATTTAGTGAGAAATGGCTTGATAGTGATATCACTGAGGGGTGGAGCTGAGGCCCTCAGAGGATATGTGTCAAGTGACTCATGGATGACGCCATTTTGTACTGTCCCATCAGCTGTGCAAGAGGGTTGGGACGGGGTGTATAAGTGCCAAGGCACTCTAGGATTGGCCAGGGTGCCCTGGCTTCTGGAACCTTCCACTACCCTTTAAAACCTCTTGCACAAGGGGGAGACTCTCTCTTGCTTGGAGATTTGTCTATGCTTTACTGCTGGAGCTTGGGGCTGCCATGAGCAAGTGGAAGGAAGGACCCCCTGATGCCCACAAAGGATTAATGGCTCTGCCAAGTTGACCCCAGGACTAGGGGGGTCTCCTTTTGGGCCAGTGAGGGTGTCCCTTAACCTCCCTGTGGACCATTTGGAGGAGAGCTCTCTAAATAGACCTCTAAAAAGAGATCATGAGGAAGGTTAGTGCAGGGAGCTGGGAGAACAAGCTCTCCAAAGATTACACCACTTTGGATGTGAGGAGCCTAGTGCTCACCACCAGGTGTAAAATAAGCCCAATATCGTAAAAATCATCCAAACAGGACCCGAGTTATGGCATTCTAAAGTTGGGTGACCTTTGACCTTTCTTTCAGATGAAGTGAGTGGGACTCAGCAGCCATTACTTACCTTACCCTAGGGCCGGCCAGACCCCGGGGGTCGGATCATGATTTCTTTCCCCAATTACTTCAGGGAGGAGGTGTGTATGGGGCCCCCTCTCCAGACTCTTGCTTGGCCCAGGGATCCTGTATTTTTTCAAGGAGGGGGCAGGGACCCCATTCCTGACCCCCGAGCAGCAAAAGACAGAGGGAGTCCTGCAGTCACACCCTTCGCAGTGGTGATGTATCTGCACATCCCAGCATGCCTGTGTCTGGGGGTAGTGGGTAGACACCACAAGCACAGAGAGCCCTGCCGCAGGAGCTGGCAGGAGAGAGAAGCTGCAGGCTCCCATGGCTGCACATGGAGGCGCAGGCCATGCGAGAGCCGGTGGGGCAGCAAGGGGTAGGCTGTCCCATCCCCATGCCACTCCAATATTGAGGAGGCATGGGGTGCCAAGGTAGGAGCACGTACCCCCAAAAAAGAGGAAAAAACACAAAAGGAAAGCCTTGCGGCTCTCCCAGATATTCATTGCTCCGGCTAAAGCACCCCATAATGCCCTATGGGGTTTTCAACATGCCTAATTTACTCGACTCCTGCTGACCCCAGGATGGTAGAGGCACCACCAATGGGATTAAGCAAGCGTAGGGGGCAGCAGGAATACAGCAGCTTCCCCATAAAGAATTTTATAAAGGTAGCGATCCTAGGTTTGTGGATCATAGAATCCAGGACCCCTTGAGGATTTGCAGTCTGGAGTTACTGCTCTACAGTTGGGAGTGCTGCATCCTCCGGGTGCTTACTTTATGGTTGCAGTTATTGTGATCTAAAAATGGTTTAAAGAATGAATATGGTGCACAGCATTCTTTACAAGCTGAGTATGGTTGAAGGACTGTGTAATCAAAATGTGACACCTTCTAGGGGCTGTTTTGATGCTTGTATTTTCACAGTTTAAATGTTTACAAAAACCACACAGATTCATGTTTTGTTCATTTCAAAATGCTTTATTGGCATAATTATGCTGATAGTGTTTATTGATCACAGTGCATATGTTTATTGATGTTAATAGGCGCATTTACACATGATGATTATTATTGATGATTGCATTTACATACAAAATTATGTCTTTTCCATGTGGTTTGTTGATCTTGAACCGTTGACCAAGCCAGTAGACTTACATTATATGTTTCTGTGACCTCTTTATTGGGCAGAAGGTAAATATGTAATGTCAGCTATGGTATTTTCCATCTACCTATGTACATATTTGAAACTTACTGTTTAGTATTTAGTAGTATGTGTGTGTAATAAATGTTCATTTCCTTTTTCTAAAGACAAAGCACTGACTGGCAATCATTTATTGAATGTTTATAGTGCGTGCTAGTGAACTGTGATTACTAGCCACACTTCCTCTTAGTAGGCCTTAGACAGCTCTGCTACACTACCCTGAGAGAGCCAAGTGCCACAGTGGGGTGCTTGGTTCCCAATAAGGAGAATTATGGACCTATTTCTTGTGCAGGACACATACATAGTAGCCCCATTTCTTACAATACGTTGAGTAATGTCTTCATAAAACATACAGAACAAGTTGAATGGGGGGGCCAAATAAAACAATATTTGACTAAGAAACAAGCCCTCAGCGATATAACAAAAGAATGTGCTAGGAGTAGCCTCAACGTCTTCAAGGGCATTTGAATGTTACACCATGAATGTGTATTGGGAATGTTTGTATAGGACTGATATATGGAGTAGGCATGCAATTTGAGAAAGATTTAACAAGAGTTAAAAAAAATAGTGTGTGGCTTTAGGAAAAAGTGGTATAAATGCCATGTATTATGGTGGAGTTGATGGATCTCAAGCACAGACGAGGTGAATTATATTCTTCTCTAGGTAAATAAACCCTCACTTCACACAACAACATTTGCATAGATATGGAGATAAACTAAGGGCGTTTTTATCTTTGCTTACACAAAAAAGAAACTTTCGGGAAAATATTTACAGATAGCCAGGGCTGAATTAACTATACTGGGGGCTATTAATGAAGTGATTTGCAGTTAATTTAAATAGTTGCATTTTCAAGATAATCACCTAGGTAGGTAATGATAAAAGAATTTTAGAAAAAAAGTTGACTTCCCCATATGACAATAGATTTGGATGCTCCACTAAAGAAACAGCAGTTAGCAACCTCCCTAGAAGTAAGGGCCAAAAACAATACCGCAGGCGTTGATGGCATTCCTTTTAAATTGTCCTTGAGTTCATTATTAGAAAGGATTGACCAGGTGTGTTACTTTTTTGATTTGCATTAGTGATGCACTAAAAAGAGTTTTGGATTTAACCATTGGCACCACTGTCAGTGTATAAATATGCGCGGTCTTAAACTAGTCATCACCTGAAGTCAAACAGATGGTACAATTAAAGGTAAATTAAAGACACCAGTAAAGGTTTTTAGGGTTACAACAGAGCAGAAGAAATCCAAAGGTGTGCCCTTGCAGCAGTACCATGCTAAATACTTCATTCTTAATCAGAGGCCATTTTTCCAGGGAGGAAGTGAGTTGTGTCATTTTGTCTTTGGTTTTGCTACTCCATCTCCTCCATTCTGCTGTTACTGTGTAATTTCAAGATGTTCACTTACTTTTTAAGCAGTCATCTACACCTACACTCACTATGCATAGAAGTGCATTCTAAACATGTACTGCCTGAACGTCTTTATGGATGTGAAAATAATCCAATAATTTCTTTAGTATAGACCTTTTGCTTTTTTTGGCCTATAAGGCACCTGCCTTGTCTCACTCTTTGCACGCAAAAGGACCAACACTCGCTCTACTCCATGGTTGGAAGCATCTGTGTAGACAACGACTTCCTGAGACAGTCTGGCATCTTGACAAGAAGAGCTATCCAAAGAACTTGTCTGAGAGTTTTAAAGCCATTCAGGCAGCTAACAGCCCCATTGACATTGTGTACTGTTTCTTGAGGTCAGTTTAGTAGGAGGCGCCCTAATACACCTATACCCTCTTTCAAGCTTTCTGCAGCCCCCTCAGAGACATAAGAAAGATTTTCTGTGGGTCTTCACTCAATGATGCTCGAAGTCTAAATTGACTGAATGTTAGCTTGGAGAGGCTGGATCCTCCCACCACCCAACAGGCGGCCTGTCTAAGACACACAATCATGTTCTACTTGCACATTTGAGTTTGATTGTCAAGCGTGCCAGCTACAATTCTTTAGGAACTCACCTGATGTGGATAGTGTGGTTTTAAAGTTGGGGAAAAACAGCACTTTCTGTAAGGTAGGCAACAGTGAACTTCTGAGAGATGGTTGGGACATTTGTCAGTGTAATAGACAGCACCTTAGAATGTTACTGCCCCTCAGAATTAAAGAGTATATATTATTTTAAACACTCTCATGTAAGTCCTTTCACACTGATAGGTAGAAAATGGGTGAACATCATTTTATGTACACTATTGTCATTCCGGACAATACATTTAGAATATAAATTTGGATTTATATGTATTTTATTTGTTGTTAGATAACTTGTTACTTTCACAGGAACTTCAGGAATTGTATCCACTTTTTCTATTTGATTTAGAAGAGTATCTGTTGCAATGCATTAGATGTTGTCATTAAATCCTTTACTACAATGATTATACTTTAATATGAGGAGAAGAAATTAATGGAACCCTTCCATTTCACTATGTCGCTAATTGTTTTAAGCTTGGGCTAATTACATAATTTGTGCACACTTAGACTGCGGACTGTATTCTGTAAGGAGAATGACACCCACCTGATATTGTGCTGAACACATAGGAAATCCGTCTCCCCATTAGATTACAAGGCTCTGTACTGATGACATATACTGTGCTCAGGAGAAGACAGGGACACTTTCAATGACAATGTGTTTCACTTGTCTCTGGGGCTAGCACACTCTTATAGAAAAGTGATCAACCATAAAGATCTGTGAGGTAAGGGTTAGGGGGCCCTAGAGAGATTTCTGAAAAGGAATGCACTATCTTTCAGGAGGACTCAGGAACACGGATGTTATGGCACAGCAAAATGCAGTATGACCCTGAAATTGCAGCCAGGATCACCAGCAGGCACAATTAAAACAACTTTTGGGAAGAATAAGAAATCATTGGGTGTTATGAAGCATACCTCTTCATCCCTAAGGGGGTGCCACAAAGGATACATATAAGCCTTGTAGCATCAGGCAAATGTCCCGTGTGGGGTTTAATAAGTATACAGCACCCTGAGGGTAATATACAATCTGCATTCTTCTAAGAGAACTCCCAGTGCAAAGCTTTCGCTATTGCATGTGCCAGGATACCCTGGGATCCTGTTGTTCGAAGAGGAAAATTCTGAAACAAATGTGGGGAATCTCTTTTTGAAAGTGTATGCAAAAGATCTCCTTTTGACCTGCAGAAGATCTCTGCAACATCAAACTTAACCAAGTATATACAAAGAAGGACAAAAGTAGTGTTTTCTGCTGTGTATCCAAAATATATCTTTTGTAACGAGGAGCCATCAGGAGCAGCTTTTCAGACACCTTAAAATTTTGAATTATTTATTTCCATTTGTAAGCAATTAGAGGGCTCATCTACGTTTTTGAATAGGGCCATGTCTAATTGATGACGCAGTTGGCTGGGATTTGTGAATATTCAGAATGCATATATCTAGTCGCGCTGAAAACTCAACTGATTCATAAAGGATGGAGATTAGCATTTTATACAACTGTGATTTTCCTAATACAGTACAACCTCAGACATTTTTTGGAGCTAAATGTATGAACATTCAAAGCAAAGATGCAGTTGGGAAACAACTTTATTAAATATGTAAAGATTATAATTACATAGTCTCAAAGCATACCATGACCCATGTAATAATTAAGTATCCTGGCATGTACCTAAATCGCCACACTGTACTATCCTTCATTACGTAGCTAAAGTATAAAAGGATATAGAAAAAAGACTGCATCATTGAAATCAAGCAGTAAATCACACATCAAGATATCATAAAGACAATGTAAGGCCTGCTTTTCCATGTGGATATCTCGACTATGGCACAATTCTGCTTGCTGTATTTAGAGTCTCCTTTATCATATATATTTGAGCTGAACACAGGATGTAGATAAAGTTATAAATACATTACCCACCGTCATGGTTTCTACATAAGTGACACTTCTCTTGAGGAAGAATAGTGAATTCAGCCAGCCCTTCATTTCGTTTTGGCTATATGTGTGTGCTCCTTTGAACGTGCAAACCCATTGTTGATTTTCTTCGGTAGATGAGACATTCCAAAGTTTTCTATATTCCACTCTTATTATACAAGCTGTATTTTTATGGAAAACATTTTCCCCAGCATGTTAATTATATTTCTGTGTTTGGTCTAGATCAGAAGGCTAAATAAAGTTTAGAGATTCCCACTAAGTACACATTTTTCATACCAGGCCAAGATGTTTCCAGCCAATAATATTATATATGTTACGCATGTAAGAAAACATACTTAAGACTGTGGAGTGTTTCTACTGGGTAATTGAGTTGAAAGTCCTCGAGTTTCTGGGAAAGCTGTACCACCATGCAAATGCTCCACAATTTTTGACACACTGAGGGGCTTTATTTACAAGAAACTCATGCTTCTGTATAGATGTGCCAGTTTCCCTGCGCCTGCCTGCAAAACCCTTGCGCCACCATGGATGCACGTACTTCTAATACGGTGCAGCATGGCGCAAGGATTGACAGATGCGTCAGAAATTTTGACGCATCTGTTGACTTCAAAAGTCACGCATTGCTGGAGTTGTGTCGCTAGCACGACGCAACTCCAGCATTCCATGGGGAGTCCTATTCCTAATACACTGCTCCAAGCAGGTGTAGGGTTTTCATGCAGTGTTGTCCTAGAAGTGGTGCAGTGAAATCTTGTAGATTTCACTGCGTCACATCTATAAGGCTTTCAAGCATGGGAATGCCCACAATGCATACATTATACCTGACGCAGGTATAATTTGGGGCAGGGATTTATAAGGTGATTCATTTCCCTGCTGCTGCGTCACAAAAATTAATGAAACTGAGGCTCAAAAGTGTCACAAGGGGCTTGTACATCTGCCCCCCTGTGATTTTACCCCAAATACACTTCTGATCTATGACTTCACTGTAGCCTTGCTGGCTGCTCTATCATTGAAGGTAGGGCATAAGATGTGGACTTCGAAGGTCTGCTACTGCAACCTACCTTGATAAAGAGGAAGCACTGTTGCTCCTTCTCAGCAAAGAAGTCAACTGACACAACCTACATTTCTGAATCACGTCTCTTCGATCCTTGAGTTGATTTTCACATTTACCATGATGATTTAACATTTAACATTTACGTTTAACATAGTGATTTTAACATTTGTAATTGGTAATCCTCATCTGGCTGTTTCAAAACCTCCCTTGGTCTTTTCCCGATGTAACCTTCCCCGCTCATAATGCAAGCCATATTCCTGACCTGCTTTTGACTTCTGCAGACTTCGTTTCTGACCTTCCTATTACTCCTTTAGGTGGGCGACAAGCAGCCATTATTGTTTCCATGTTGTCCCATAGTAACAGTATACACTGTTTACAACCCAGTTGGAAGTCTTAGTGCTGTCTGTCCAAGACCCACCATGGCAATCTCTCAGAAGCATCATCTTGAACCAACTTGTACCTAACTGCTAACCCTAGGAGAGATGTTGCCAATTTCAGCACCCGATTTACAGCTTCACTGGACAGTATTTCCCCAATTGAAGTCTGTGAGTCAGTCACTCTCAGCCTTTGGCACAATCTGCCTGCAAGGTTGGGAACTGCGCCTGGCATGCGGACACTCTTCTAAGATGAAACTGTCCTGTTCTGTAGCTCTTAAAGCTTACAGAGTGGAAATTGAAAGCACTCACTCAAGGTACTATGCTGCTTAGGTTGTTACTGATAATCATTCTTTCAGAGAAAACATCCACTGTCAGGCTACCATTTTCTTTATAGGCATACATAAGATCAATTCTGCTTTATGGGTTCTGTGTATTTTAACTAAGTCAGTTTTGAAATAATGTCCTAGAAGTTTGATACTTCCGGGAGACATATTTTGAGTTGTATTATATATGATGCACCCAGTAATTATCAGATGCAGTAAATACCACCTAACTCATAATTCTGATCCCTGAGCAATCAGATGTTTATGCAGGGGTAGGGACATTCTGACCAATTCTTAATCAGGGCTAAAGTGTGGTGAGAACACTCAAACCTTTTCATTTTACTGTTCATTGGCCGCTGGGCCCATTTTATTGGATTACAATGCCTTAGCACTTAGTATCTTTAATATTGGGTCGTCCTCAGAAAGTGCTAATCCCATGGGTTATTTCTGTTCATGTGAATTCAGGCACAAATATAAATAATTAAATACCATCAACTCAATATCAAGATAGAGCTTTTGTTTTGAAAATAATAGGTGTTTATTAAAACTTCAATCAGTTGATTGACGTTTTAATAAATACATATTATATTCAAAACAAAAGCTCTGAGTTGACATTGAGTTTATATTGTTTAATCATTTATATTTGTGTCTGAATTCATATGCCCCTACCATCTCTTCTATTCAGGAGTAACTAGTAGTCCTGCTACTTATTTAAAGTCATGTGTACAGAGTGAGAAACTTGGTGTAAACCGGAACAGAATGAAAGACACACAGACGACCTTCTGAGCTTTTCTCAGTGTTCTACCTAATTTATTTCATATAGTCATTTCAGTTCCTGTTCTCTATTCGAATATTTGGCTTCCCTCCTCACTGCTCCTTAACTACTTTCCCTTCTTTTGCTCATCTCGTCTTTCTGTGTCTTCGCCTTGACCGCCTAGCTGCCCTCTTGTAGGTATCCTCGAGACAAACCACACAAATAAAATACTAATCAGCAGTGTGGTTATTAATACACTAAGGTGCCGATCACGATCCGGTAAAAACCGGGTACGAACCGTCGGACGGAGCAAATTCTCCGTCCGACGCGTACCCGGTCGTCAAAATTTACAAACAAGGAATTACGATTCGCACGGAACACCATTTCCGTACGATTCGTAAAAAAGCCCGACCGAACAAAATAAACCTACCAATGCGATCCGGGAAAGGGCCGACCTGACGTCGGGACGCTCGCAGCCTGCCATTCACGAACCAGGAATCACGATTCGCACCGACGTCATCCCGCACGGTGAATATTTTCCGGCTGCCAAAAACTGCCGGGAAATCAGGACGACGCGAACAAGGACCACCAGTACGCGACGGACAGACAGGACCCCGCGATCAAGGAGGACCAGTACGCGACGGACACACAGGACGACGCAAACAAGGAGGACCCGTACGCGACGGACAGACATGGACCCGAACCTACGTGTCATCCCGGCCCTCATAGCAGTCCACCTCCTCTACAGGTTCCGACGCAGACGCCGCAGAAGGTCAGAACAACTCAGGGAGGGGGGAAAGGGGGGGGGGTGGGGGTGGCAGGACCAGGGCAGGCCACAAAACCCCCACCAAAGTCACACACCACACATGCCCAGGACATACCTGACACCCATGCCCTGGTCACTACGAGGGGGTGGGGGCGTGTCCAGCTAAGCCAGCGACCGCCACAACGGAAGTCCGTCACCACGCGAACCAGCAACACAACCAGACCGGTACGTCCCGTACCCACGCCTCAAGAGCGTGGGTACGAGACGTACCACGCCCACACCCACGTCACCCCAACAATGGCGGGACGGATCGTACCCACGTGGCAAAGGCCTGGGTACGGCCCGCACAAGCATCACATAGCGTGGGGACAGAGATGTACGGACCCTACCCCCACCCCCCCTATGCATGGAACGTACACCCACCCCACCAGTGTAAGTACGACCCGTACCCTCACCCTCGTATGCATGGAGCGTACCCCCACCCCAACCGCGTATGTACGTACCGTACCCCCACCCCAACAGTGTAAGTACGACCCGTACCCTCACCCTCGTATGCATGGAGCGTACCCCCACCCCAACAGTGTAAGTACGACCCGTACCCTCACCTGCGTATGCATGGAGCGTACCCCCACCCCAACCGCGTATGTACGTACCGTACCCCCACCCCAACAGTGTAAATACGACCCGTACCCTCACCCTCGTATGCATGGAGCGTACCCCCACCCCAACAGTGTAAGTACGACCCGTACCCTCACCCTCGTATGCATGGAGTGTACCCCCACCCCAACAGTGTAAGTACGACCCGTACCCTCACCCGCGTATGCATGGAGCGTACCCCCACCCCAACAGTGTAAGTATGACCCGTACCCTCACCCGCGTATGCATGGAGCGTACCCCCACCCCAACAGTGTAAGTACGACCCCTACCCTCACCCGCGTATGCATGGAGCGTACCCCCACCCCAACCGCGTATGTACGTACCGTACCCCCACCCCAACAGTGTAAGTACGACCCGTACCCTCACCCTCGTATGCATGGAGCGTACCCTCACCCCAACAGTGTAAGTACGACCCGTACCCTCACCCGCGTATGCATGGAGCGTACCCCCACCCCAACAGTGTAAGTACGACCCGTACCCTCACCCTCGTATGCATGGAGCGTACCCCCACCCCAACAGTGTAAGTACGACCCGTACCCTCACCCTCGTATGCATGGAGCGTACCCCCACCCCAACAGTGTAAGTACGACCCGTACCCTCACCCTCGTATGCATGGAGCGTACCCCCACCCCAACAGTGTAAGTACGACCCGTACCCTCACCCGCGTATGCATGGAGCGTACCCCCACCCCAACAGTGTAAGTACGACCCGTACCCTCACCCTCGTATGCATGGAGCGTACCCCCACCCCAACAGTGTAAGTACGACCCGTACCCTCACCCTCGTATGCATGGAGCGTACCCCCACCCCAACAGTGTAAGTACGACCCGTACCCTCACCCGCGTATGCATGGAGCGTACCCCCACCCCAACCGCGTATGTACGTACCGTACCCCCACCCCAACAGTGTAAGTACGACCCGTACCCTCACCCTCGTATGCATGGAGCGTACCCCCACCCCAACAGTGTAAGTACGACCCGTACCCTCACCCTCGTATGCATGGAGCGTACCCCCACCGTGTATGTTCCAAGCGTACATATCCAGAAATAGGAGGTGTGTGTGCAGAGTCCTCCCAGCAGTGCCCTGAGACAGGAGGGGTGGGTGTGGAGTCCTCCCAGCAGTGCCCTGAGACAGGAGGGGTGGGTGTGGAGTCCTCCCAGCAGTGCCCTGAGACAGAAGGGGTATGTGCCTATCACTCCCAGCAGTGCCCTGAGACAGGAGGTGTGTGTGCAGAGTCCTCCCAGCAGTGCCCAGACGCAGGAGGGGTGTGTGCAGAGTCCTCCCAGCAGTGCCCAGAGACAGGAGGGGTGGGCGCCTATCACTCCCAGCAGTGCCCAGAGACAGGAGGTGTGCAACACATGTGTGTGAGGCTGGAAGTACCCACATGCATACTGCCTACAAGGGAACATGTCCCCATGAACTCATGTCAACAGACTCCACACACAAGTACAGTGATCACCAAGGATGCCACGAATGTTGCAGGTGGAGACATGGCCCTGCATGCATGGCCAAAGTAGAAGGGCTCCGTCACACACACAGCTCATGTAGACACAGCTCTGCGCTAAACATTGGGAACACCCTGCAGGGAAGATATCAGGGTACACAGAGGAAGGAATACACCCTGGGACAATTGCACCATGCAGTAACTGCTTACATGAACAAAGAAAGGTAGCTAACACCTTGTGATGGCACACAGATCCCAGGGTCCCCCCAATGAGCAGCACACTACTACATATCCCACACACCCAACACATAAACACCACCCAAAACCATGTAGCAGCCCCACCAACACCAATACCAGCATAGCAGTAGTATTATAATGAAAAGAAAATTAAGCTTTATTCAGCATGAGCACAATGTCCGTGGATCGCAGGCAGTTCAATATTCACAAAGCCCATAGGGCAGTCAATGAGTCTCAGCTGGATGGGGGACACAGTGGGATGCGTGTCCCCTACCTTGCCTGCACAGTTACATGCCATCGTCTTCCACAGGGGTGAGGGCATCATGGGGGGGGAAGGCAACAGGCACCGCAGGGACATCAGGGCAAAGGGGAGGCGTTGTGGGTGCAGGGATGGAGGACTCCACCACAGGGGGTGGGGCAGGGCCAAAGGCGGAGGCCAGGATGGCACTACACACCTTTGCAAGGTCCTCCAGGGAGTCCCCTGCACCCGAAGGATCCACAGGCCCCAAGGAGGGGGGGGGGGTCAGAGGGATGGGTCGCAGCACCACCGGGGGAGGGCGTAGACAGGGGGGGAGAATCAACCACCCTGACCGAGGACTTCCTTGACCGCTTGCGGGGTGGTGTCACTGTGGGGCTCAGGGACAGAGCGGCCATGAAGGAGTCCTTGGGGGAGATGTGGCCAGGAGAGCTGAGGGGAGGGGATTTGGAGGGAGTGGACTGGGTGGAATGCGGACTCCCACTATGGCTGCGTGTCACACGTTTGCCCCCCGACCCAGTGGGTGTGCCTACCTCACCCTGTGTGTGCGTGTTAGGAGGAGTGCGGTGGACCTTCCCTGCTGGTGTGGTGCCTGTGTCTGTTGATGTGGGTGCATGCCGACGTCTGGGTGTACGTGGGACAGGCATGGGAGTGGGAAGTGTGGATGGGGCAGGGGTAGGTGGGGGGAGGTCGCGCTGCAGGAGACCCACTGCTGCAGTCAGTGTCGAGTCTATGGACCTCAGCAAGTTGCGTTGGTCAGACTGCGATGAATGAATGCCCTCCAAGTATGCCTCGATGTTGTTGAGGGTTTGCCCGTGGGCATGGAGGACATTAAGGATCGCAGCCTGACCAACCTGCAGTTGCCGCTGGATGTCCACAGACTCAGCATTGGCGGCAGCAGTGGAGACAGGGGCAGGGGGTGCGGTGCCTGGCATGAAGGAGACATGCGGTGACCGGGCACGCTGGGAAGGGACACGAGCAAGTGGGAGGCGGCTGATGGGAACTGAGGGGGCGGTGCGAGGTGTTGTTCCGCTGTCAGCTGCTGGTGCAGCCTCCGCCCACTCGGAGACATCCTCCTCGGACCTGTCAGCTTCGTATTCTGATGTGCCAGTCGACAGGTCCTCGGCCGCACTATCCTCCGCCTCTGTCTCACTCGATGTGCCAGCCCCGATGTCACGGCTGGCACTGGTGCTCGGTCCCTCCGCCTGGTCTGTGTCCATGTCTCCCTCTGTGTCCCCCGACGATGCTGTGGGTAGGGTGGAGAGACAGAAATTAATCAGACACCTGTACACATCTGTCACATGAGTCCAATCTACATAGGTAACATTGCATAGCCTGAAAAGGAAGATCCCTAACATCTACTAAACAAGGTACCGATGTAGGGCATGAAACACACAGTTGGTTGAGCCACCATGCCACTGAAATACCATGGAGAGCATGAGACAATAGCTAAAGACAGGAAACGGAGTCTGACATAGCACCCAGGCCCTGGGGACAATCCAGCACTGCATCTGCACCACACAGCGTTGGCGAAAATACCGATGACCAGGGACCATATCCATGAACTTGAGACACATGCTGCATAGGTAATGCTGAAAACATGCACAACATGACTCGGTCACTGCACCTTGCGTGTGTGTCCAGACAAACATCACACACTGCCCAGACCCAGCAAGTAGAAATCTGGATTTGACATATAGGCTTTGCCCGCCCCAACCACCCCCTACACGAGGCAAATAGTTGAGGCACAGGTGGCACCAACATCTCATAGTCTGGGTGATAAACACAGGGGCAGGCAACATGCAAGATTGGACGCCAAACAGCCAAGGTGCGCCTGTACAAATAATGAGGTACCAGTTCCCATCCTCAGATGAGTATAACAAGACACACAGGCACTAGCAACTGTGAGTATGAAGAAGGACATTCAGGTCAGGCTGCACAGTGGACACCTGTACAAAATAGCACGTCTATATACATGGTGCCAGGGGACAATGGCACAGAGCACAACCTACGCTGTAGACACTGAGAGTGTCCACGTGTATGATGACACATACAACACCGATGAAAAGGTGCCCCAGGGGACAGTAGTGGCCACGCAACTCCATGCTCCTGAATGGTAATGACTGCAACCCACGCCACCATCCCTGCACTATGCGTATCGCACACTCATGCACATCATGTCACAGGCCACTACATAGGACA